>NC_090437.1:496235978-496852236 GCF_031143425.1 Pleurodeles waltl | reverse complement strand
CCCCCATTGACTACAACAAAGGTTTCCGACGTCACTTCATCCCTATGCACTCAGGCACGCTGCTGTAGGTATTCCACCTTCCTGGGCATTCATGGTTGGAGGCACTATTGGACCTTCCTTGTGCCAACTGGTTTCCTCTAGGTCCTCTGGGAAGGGTCCTGAATTCTAAAAATTCCAACCATGACGGTCCTGTGTTAGTCTATGGGACAACCGGCTCGGTAAGACATCTGCATATGGGTTCTTCCTACCTGCCTTGAGTACCTCCATACTTCCCCAGCCCCTGGGATCCTAACACAACTACCTTGGTTGGACACCTCCATTCTTATACCGTTTTCTTAGTGTATGGTTTTGCCCCCCCATAGGGTCCTATGTATTTCTATGCTTTTCCTGCTTGTTACTAAGTATATTTGTTGTGTGTAGATTAGTTAGGTTAGTACTAGTGTTAGTTATCATAATAAATACTTTATTTTTGAAACTCTTGGTCCCTAATTAGGACTTCAGTGGACGGAAAAGGCCATCTGTCGAAGTCCTGCGGTCAGTGTCATGCAAGTGCAGTCCCATTCCCGCAGTCCCCTACTATGAGTTTCTTGCTGGCCCAGTGGGAAACAACCCACAACATTGATGCCAGCCCAGAATTGAGCCGACGGCAATGTTGCAGTGCGTAGGATGCACCAGCACCTGTCGCGCCTTTCACTGCCTGCAAAGCAGACAGTGAAAAGCACAACGGGGCTGGCCATGGGGGCCCCTGCACTGCCTATGACATGTGCATGGGCAGTGCAGGGACTCCTATGGGCCCCCCTGCACCCCATCTCCATCGGCCTTTACATGGCGTTGATACTGCCATGTAACATATGGCAGAGAGGGGGGGGGGTAATCCTCAGGGCAGCGCTGCTCTCAGTGCTGCCCTGGCAGATTAGGACCACAAGCACCGCCACGGTCATAATTGTGGATGTCGGGCGCCATATTGGTGGTGGTCTGACTGCTACCACAGTCTTGGTGGTCCTAAGACCACCAGGGTCATAATAAGGTGCTTGGTGTGGTTCTTTCTTGTTTGAACATCACTGACTGACTATTGTGATGTTGCAAGTGCTTTACACTGCTCCCTGATAAGCCTAAGCTGCTCTCCACAGGTATCCTTAGAGAGCTTTGGTTATCTAGGCACCAAAACACTGTCACTAAGGGTTGCCTGGACTCAGTATAGGGTGACACACCATAGGTGTACACCATACAAAGAGCCAGCCTGCTACATTCTACCATTCAGGAACATCCAGCCTATTGTCCATGACTGTAGTAAGTTTTTTAGGGGCATATTTATACTCTGTTTGCACCGAATTAGTGTCATTTTTTTTAACTCTAATTTGGTGCAAAACTTACTCCATATTTATACTTTGGTGCTAGACCTCTCTAGTGCCACATTTATGGAGTTAAAGTCATTTTTTGGAAGGGGACACCTACCTTGCCTTAATGAGATGCAAGTTAGGCGTTCCCGTGAAAGAAATGACTCTATGGCCTTAACACCATATTTATGGACATATTTATACTCTGCGGCATATTTATACTCTGTTTACACCGAACTGGCGTCATTTTTTTTACTCTAATTCGGTGCAAAACTAACTCCATATTTATACTTTGGTGCTAGACCCGTCTAGCACCAAGGCCCTGATTTATATTTTTTTGGTGATGCATTAACGTCATTTTTTGACGCAAAAGTGGCACAAACTTACAAAATATTGGCCCTTATTTATAGTTTTTGCTGCAAAACTGCACTAACTCAGTTTTGCACCAAAAAGTTTAGCACCAGCCTGCACCATCTATTTATGGAATGATGCAAGCCGGTGCAAAGGTTAGGCTAGAGTAAAAAAAAAATTACTTTAGTCGGGTGGGGCTGGCAGTACAGAAAAAGAGGGTTTAGCACTAAAAAATGACTTTAGGCAGGTTAGAGTAAAAAAAAATTACTCTAACCAGATTAGCGTCATTTTATGGTGCTAAACCTACCATGCCACATGACTCCTGCCCTAGAAAAGGCAAGAGTCACGCCCACCACCCCAATGGCCAGCAGAGAGGACAAGGGTCCCCTGGGCATAGCTATTGCACCCTGTGCCATGTATGGCGGCCCATTTCAGGGCCCCCTATGGCACTTTCAAAAATAAAATGCAATCTTACCTGTACTTACCTGGGATGGGGTCCCCCATCCTCCGCAGTCCCTTTGGTGTGGGTGAGGGTGCCCCTGGGGCCTGGGGAAGGGCACCTGTGGGCTTATTCCATGGTGTTCCACCATGGAAATAGGCCCACAGGCCCCCTAACGCCTGCCCTGACCCAGGCTTTAAAAAATTGGGCAAAGCAAGCTTTCCCCCATTTTTTGATCCCTCCTCCCTCCCTTGCACCATTTTTGCATGGGAGTATAAATATGGCGTTAAGGCCATAGAGTCATTTTTTGCACGGGAACGCCTACCTTGCATCTCATTAAGGCAAGGTAGGTTTCCACTTCCAAAAAATGACTTTAACTTCATAAATTTGGCGCCAGTCGGGTCTAGCAAAGCAAATTATAAATATGGAGTTAGTTTTGTGAGTATAAATATGCCCCTTAGCATCAGAAAATGACGCTAATCTGGTTAGAGTCATTTATTTTTACTCTAACCTGCCTAACGTCATTTTTTTTTACGCTAGCCTACCCTTTGCACCAGCTTGCACCATTCCATAAATATGGTGCCCAGCTGGTGCTAAAAAATGGTGCAAGCCGGTGCAAAACTTTTTGGTGCAAAACTGTGTTAGTGCAGTTTTGCACCAAAAAGTATAAATAAGGCCCTGAGGGCCATATTTATACTTTTTGTCGCAAAACTGCGCCAACGCAGTTTTGCGTCAAAAATATTACCGCCAGCTAACACCATTTCTGTGCACCGTGCAGGCGTCAAATTTATACTTTGACACATGGCGGCGCAAACCCCAGGTGTAAGTCATTTTTTTTTACGCACACTGCACCGTCACGTCGTAAAGGAAAACGACGTTAACACAGCGGAAATGACTGTGAGCCGATTTACGACACCGCAAACCGGATTTGCGCAGTTTTTTGACGCAACAGCGTCAAAATTCCCCGCTAACACAGCCATTTCAGCAGAGGAGAGACAAAATGGATCCCAGATGCCTGTACAGACCCCAGGAAGATGGCAACAGACCAGGAACCAGCCAGGAGGACCCACACAATAACCAGGACAGGGAGAAGAAGAAAAGAAAGTGTTGCTTCAGTGCAGAGGAGCAGGAAATTCTGGTAAAAGAGGTGACGGAACACCAGCACCAACTGTTTGTCACCTCAAAGTTGCCAATCAGTAAGAGAGAGGCAATATGGCAACAAATTGTTGACAAGATTAACAGTGTGGCAGAAGTACGCAGAACAGTCATTGAGTGCAAGAAACTCTGACATGACTGCAAGCGCAGGACCAAGGAAAAGATGGCCAGGAACAGGAAGGCAGCACTGCAGACTGGAGGTGATAGTCCAGCACACCAGGAGCCCCTGGACCACATGGAGGAGATGGTCGCAGCCGTCATCCCTGAGGAGATCGTCACAGGGATTCAAGGACAGGACAGCGCAGACTACCAGGAGACAACACACATGCACAGTAAGTCACATGGGAAACTAAAATGCACTAATGTTAACTGCAACCGGGGGGGGAATACCTACTACACAATGCATGTAAGTCATCATATACATGTAGTGGCATGGGTAAAGGGGTACGGCATGGGGGCATGGCCTGTAGAGAGAAAAGCTGGGGCACACCATAATACAACACCAACAACCTTTCGATGGGGGTATGCTGCCATGCCAACGATGTCGCAAAGGTAAAGCCACGCTAGGAGGGAAGGGTACAACGTCAAACTGACATCCCGTCACACATCAGCCACTATACCCCCTACATTAACTAGGGCCCAATTAACAACCTCTAGCCATACCGACAACTGGAATGTAACATTGACAACAGTTGCCACTACCACCTCCGCTGTGTGTGCTGGTCAAGTAGCCAATAGCAGTAACGTCCCCATGGATCATACACACCTAAATTAGAGGGTTTAGGATGACAATGTTAACAATCTCCTGAAACAAGACAAATGTTCCAGTCCTGTCAAATGTGAATGCCCATAGTTGCCGCAAACATCAGCCAATGTCATCAACATGAGGAGGTCCACAGCACTAATCTCATACCTATGCTGCATATGTCAGGGTCCACCCTGTGCCTGGGTCACAATGCAACATCCCAAATGTCATACTGCTCAGACAACACCATTGAGGGGGAGCACACATGTCACTGGTCACTGAAATACACCTGCACAGTCAGAGGAGGAAATAGGACACTGCTACGACAATCAGGGCAATCCAATGTACCACACATTCCCCAACATCAGCTGTACACATTACCAATGCTGACATCCATATCGTGCCATAACAATGCTATGCATAGTATACGCTACATTTCAACTACATATAAGTGGATGTGAAAGATCAGAGACTGGGGAAGGTCCAGATTGTTAAGTGTGCTGATAGTGCCATCAGAGCACCCACAGCCTGTGAAAGGTCTCACCATGAGAATGGACGTAGGAGGAGGGTTGAGTAGGATAAGAAGGTGGCAATTCACTTTTTGGCCAAAACCAACACCTAGAGGATGTGATGCTGACAAGTCCACTAACTGACAACAGTACATGTGACATGCAGGTGGGGCATATGCCTGGGAGAATGCCCATCTGAAAGACTGGATCAATGAACAGGAACCATGATCAAAATGTGAAATCATCACAAGGCAGGCATGCCACATCACAAATGCCACAACACAAACACACTAATTGTACCTTATTTCATTGAAGAGGGCGACGGATCTCCTGCGTATATGCCTGTCTAAGACTACCCTGATGACATGGATGATGAGCTGACAAACATCAGTCAGCAGACCCTCCAAGATGTCCTTGGAACCCTCCAGACCCCACCTTCAGTCACAAGGAGGAGAACATAACAAGCACCCATCGCAGAGGATCCACCCACCATCCCAATTGTACAACCTGCCAGCTCCAATACAGCTGAGGACTCTGATGACACAGGCACCAGCTTTGAGAGAACTGTAGTGGGAGTACAGCGGGAGCTGGCCAAGGAGGTGCGGGTGGGGATGCAAAATATGGCAGTCAGCCTTGAGGGGATGCGTTCATGCATGATGTCATCTGCAGATCAGGCAGCAGCCATGCAAGCGCTAACATCCATCCTGCAAGGACTACAACAAACTGTAAAGGAATTCACCACTGCAGTAAGGGAGTTGCCACAACACCTCGCACCCCAAACCTTCCACTGCATGCACGAATGCAATCATGACCCCCTCAGGTCCGACCTGGCTGCCTACCATCGTGATGTGGCTGCTATTCTTAAGAACCAGCAGATCCTCCTTGCAGCAGTACTGCCCTTAAGACCCCCACAGGTAGCAGCTAGCGGGATGTCTGACTCCACGTCTATACACACTGTGTGTGTTGCCCCTTCACAACCACCACCACCAAGGGCAGAGGAGGCAACACACACATCAGAAGATGAAGACTAGGAACAGATCACCTTCACACATAAAAGTACCCGGAAGCACTAGTCCCTGCCACATGGCCACCTATTACCAAGGTCCTGCGCTTCATAACATGCCAGTCTTGCAACAACTGTACTCAAGCACTGTTCTGCAAACCACTGTCTATCTTGTCAGCCTGCCCTGTGATTGTCTCTCACTAACTCATTGGCAAATCCTGTCCCTCTGCACTGTCTGACACTTCACCCCAGCATGCCCAATGACATGCCCCTTTGCACTTGTGTAGGATCACAATGGAAGATGTCACCATAATGGACTCACAATCATGGACAATGCACATGTAGCACTACAGCACTTTTCAATAAATAGCACTTACATAGCCACTTTGTCTCTGTGTAATGTGAGACATCAACCGTGCAGTAGATCACTGAATTTTGCCTCCTGTCAAATATCATAGCTTGTCAATACAACTGTCCTGAAATAATGTAGGCTGATAACTGTGCGCAGTGGCCTGGATTCTACCATACTCTGCCCTTCCTAAGGGTAATATCTGAGGAAAAGAGAAACTATACACCATAATGCTGTGTTGGACAGAATAATGCTTCCTCAAGGGATATCTAAACCATAAAATAGTGCCTTCAAAATGTTGCTTCAATGCAAAACTAACACATGTAACATTGCCCACAGATATAAGCGAACAGTCACCAAACTGCATGAATGGAGGTTATGAGTTTACATCCAAATAAGTAATCATGCTGAACAGTGTAACAAATGATCTATGTGAGTTATGTACACTATACTACAAGAGAGCTTACTACCACTCACCTTATAAGTGTTTCCTTGGACATGAGACTGCAGTCAGACATTGCCGCAATGGTCCCAGGTGCTGGTGGTGCTACCTGGGTGGTAGTGGTGGTGGTGCTGGTGGTGACTGTGGTGAGCAAAGAAGGGCCGCCTTGTGGAAATGCCCTCCAGGCTCCGGAGGCCCGTTCATGCCGGTATCTGCGCCATTCTTCGGTACCCAGACTCAGCTTGAAGTATGTGCTGATACCTCATTGCCCGCCGTTGAAACTCCCTGACCTGGATGGGTGTCATATTTTCAGCTGTGAAGACAAATAGAAAATCTAACATTAGGTACTGCATTGTGTGAAATGGCACAAGAAGTAAATCAGACTATACATCAATTGTACTTGTAACAGCTCATATCATCATACAGATCATTGATTGTCCCTGAGGAAGTACATGGCAAGCCAGTCTACAAAGGTTCTATCACACATAGCACATCCAAACCCTACAAGATGGGTAACAACTGGAATGATTTTGGCATCTATGTTCTGCCAGTTGTCAGCTAACAATCATGCTGCACATCCTCTGCCATTGCCAGGGCTACAAAAGTCATTGTACGGGATGGAAATCTAGGGCCACATGATCTGCAAGTTGTAAATGGACTTGCTTGTATAGTACTCATGTGCGAAACATGAGTGTGTATATTAGGTTCAGACAAAAGATTCACTGATTTACATGTCTGTGTACCAAAGTTGTATCATCAGTCCTAGGTACACTATTCACAAACCCATGCCTGTGTTTGAGGGTGGGGGGGTGGACTAACAACTAACAATTTCAAACAACATGAACACACAGGAAGCTTAGGAAAGCTGGACATGTGTTTGGCTCAACACACACACCACAGGTAAGGAGTTTCTCCAAATAGGAGTCAGCAAACCCTTGACCAATCCCAGCGTCACTCATGTTTGGAAATGCAGACCTTTGTCCACATCATTTACTACCAGTAAGCCATGACTTACAACAAACACAGAGATGCAAGAACACCCCTGGCCATGAGTTGCATGCACACCAAGGCCATTGCACTCAAGTGCCACATACTCGTAGCACTACATGTGGAGCTACATGCTGCTAGGAAGTTCAACCTACAGTTTAATAAGTACAATAGTGAATTGGGAAGCAGAAGTCTGTGGGTAAGCATTTGGCAGCCCCATTCTGGGAGAATTTGGGTCTGACTGGCTGACTAAATCACAAATTAGGTCCAGTGCGACTCTTTCTGATTCAAGTGTTATCCACATGACTCATCCCTATTCACATTGCGGGGCCTAGAGGACTGACCCAGAATCCCTAAATAAGACAATAGGAAAAGGATTGGCCAACTCAAAGATGGTGATAAAATGATATTCCACTCATGGAACAAAACTAAAGATTGGCCAGCGCATCATACCTTGCTATGTGTCCAAAACACAGGAGTCCATCACACATCACCAGCAAACACAACACATAACAGACATATCAACACTTACTGGAGTTGTCTGTGTCCTCGAATCGAGACACCTCGCCAACAGTGTAGGGTGCCGGTCCACCTGTAAGGCATGGGAGGGAGAAATGTGCTCAATGTCTGTGCACTGTACAACAATTCCAAAGACAAATACTATGTGTAAGATTACATCAGAAAGTAAACCCACTCAGACATGATGATACTGCATCCGATATAGCACGGCTAACATGTCGATACCATGTGTCTCCAGTGAGTGTTACACACATATCTGCACACATGCAGTGGCCCTAACTATCATGTGGTGGCAAACATGCTCCTTCATTAGTGAGCAGACATAATAATGGAGTGTATTCGTCTCATCATGTGTATCCAAGAGAGACATCCAAAGCCACTTTCTGTGACAATGGTATTACCAGTCAACCAGCCATTGTGACCATGACAAATTTATGACACACAGGTACAATGTACAGAGGCCAGGGGCAGTTGTTAGCCCTCATGTTGTTATTTGATGTGGCCCAGCTATGATGAGTTGCACAACCCATAGAGATACGAACCCATGTGCATACCTTTGGCCATCCATCCCTAAACGAATTGCGGCACTACAAACTCCAAATACCAGTCTAAGATGTTAGCTGAGCGCAGCTAGAACTTGTTACCTATATGTCCAAATCCATATCAGACATGTATCTGAAATGAAGGAGGGGCACAATAATCCCAAAGATTTTGGGAATTTCCATGATCGGTTTCCTTACACACTCACCAGGCACAAATGAGACATATGTTTGGGCCACATTGCTATCCTCAATTGACGTGAAGCCTGCACTCATTTTCAGCCATATGTAGTGTTTCAAAAGTCAGTCTAGCTGTTGCGTCAACAAATGTTGGTAATTATTTGGAAATTTCTATACCTCACAGGCAACTGTGACCTATATCTATACATAATTGGCTCCTGATTTGTGTTGCTGTTTGACACAAAGGCGGCACGAACTTACATAATGCAAAAGTATTCAGTAAGTTTGCGGAGCTCTTGCTTCCTAAAAGCTAGCAATTGTGGTCCTCAACAAAGTAGATATATGACCCTGTATGATAAAAGTAGCATTCCACACACTCAACAACATTGCCAGCAAATATTGTAAAAATCATCTGATGTCACTACAGGGCATTTAATCGTGCACATTTACATGGTTTATACTCACCAACAGGGCTACCAATAACAATCCCCAGGTGGTCCAGCAGATCTTGCTCCCTGAAGATAAGGTCAGCCCAGCAGTGCTTCAGCTGGTGGTCGTTCCTTGGTGTTCCGATAAATCCGTTGCAGGTGATGCAAGACCTTTGCCCACCGGAGCCTCCATGCCTCAGTGTGATACCCCTGTATCACCTGCCCACCTGCCTCAATCATTAGGGGTAGGAAATGGCACACCAGCCATATAAAACCACCCAGCTCCTCCTCACCCAGCTTGCCAAGACGAGGCCTACCCAACATCCTTGCAGCAACAGATAAATAGGGGATAAAGGGGAACAAAGGAGAAGAGGGGGAAGTAGAATAGGAAATACTTAAACTAAACAACTAACACAGCCCACCTATACCCAAACTAACACTACCCACAACAGACTCCCAACAAAACAAAGACAATACTTTATAACACAAATGTACACAAAAAACACTCAGACAGGATACCACAACAAGTTTTTATTCACAAAAAGACAATAAATAGACCACACAGGAGACAAAAGCACAATTTGACCCGACAAAACTCTCAACACAGCCACACAGTCAGGATTTATCACAGACTGCAAAGTGAAAGTGAAAGTACACCCACTCTACATAATCTGTAAACAGGATATCCTATTACATCACTTCCTGCCTAAAATGGCGGGCGTTTTTATCGTTATGCGTAAAAAAAAATTGACTCATACAGTCCGTGCGTCATTTATTTCTACGCACAGGAGTAGAAATGAGCCTGCATCCATATGTTTGGAAATAGTTTTACACTTAACCAATTTTCTGAGGTACAGTGTGGAAGATACAGCTCAGGGGCAATGGTTTTTTCAGGCCATTATGCGTCGTTTTTTGGGCATAAGCGTAATTTTTTGACGCTTTTGCATCATTTTTTTACGCGTCTACGTCAAATTTTCAGGCATTAACTGGGTTTGGGTCATTTTACCATTGTAATGTTATATTACATTTGTGACAAAACTGAGATAGGCTGATTGCACCCACTTTGGTCATGACGGTGTATGGGCACATGTGAGACATCATACTACTGCGGACCATGATCCGCTACTTCATTTACAGGATTTTCACTCTTGACTGATGCACTAGATGGCCAAACGTGTGGCCTACATATCTGTATTGCACAAATTGGGCGTGTTTGGCGTCAGGAGAGGATAGCAATGTGACACACATAAGTACAATACCTCAATGCCTATGGCTCAATGTGTTTGCAATGGTTACTAATGTAGTTGTTGACCCACTGTGTGTGCATCACAAGATGCATCATTGCACATATGCTTGTATGAATGTGAAGTCAATGTGTCCAACCCACAGATGCAAGTCAGTGTGGAAATGAGAGAGGACATGTGTTAGTCATACATGTAGCAACATCTGTTGTGTGCACTTCCTAGTTTTTGGGTAACGTAAACACCACAAATGACAAAGCATGCACCGGATAGATGGCAGACGCTTGTTCATGTCAATGGTCCAAAACCTGCCTGTTGGACTTTTGCTTATGCAGGGTCATCCCCAGTCTTTTTGCCTCCTGCCTCCTATTTTTTTCTGACCTGTTGCTGTTGGCTTTTCAACTCTGAGCACTTTACCACTGCTAACCAGTGATAAAGTGCATATGCTCTCCGTGTAAATTGTATGTAATTGGTTTATCCATGATTGGCATATTTGATTTACTTGTAAGTCCCTAGTAAGGTGCACTAGAGGTGCAAGGGCCTGTAAATCAAATGCTACTAGTGGGCCTGCAGCACTGGTTGTGCCACCCACATAAGTAGCTCTGTAATCATGTCTCAGACCTGCCACTGCAGTGTCTGTAAGTGTATTTTTACACTGTAAATTCGACTTGGCAAGTGTACGCACTTGCCAGGCCTAAACCTTCCCTTTTCTTACATGTAAGGCACCCCTAAGGTAGGCCCTAGGTAGCCCCAAGGGCAGGGTGCAGTGTATGGATAAGGTAGGACATATAGTAATGTGGTTTATATGTCCTGACAGTGAAATACTGCCAATTTCGTTTTTCACTGTTGCACGGCCTGTCTCTCTCATAGGATAATATGGGGGCTACCTTTAAATATGATTAAAGTGTAGATTCCCCTAGAGAGTAGATGGACATGTGGAGTTTGGGGTCCCTGAACTCATGATTTAAAAATACATCTTGTAGTAAAGTTGATTTTAAGATTGTGCGTTTGAAAATTCCACTTTTAGAAAGTGAGCATTTTCTTGCTTAAACCATCTGTGACTCTGCCTTGTTTGTGGATTCCCTGTCTGGGTCAGTTTGACAGTTGTGTTGTTTTTCACCTCGCACTAGACAGTGACACAAAGGGGGCTGGGGTGTAACCTGCATTTCCTGATTAGCCATCTCTGCTAGGAGGGAGGGGTGAAGTGGTCACTCTCATCTGAAAGGACTGTGCCTGCCTCTGACAATGCCGGCTCCAACCCCCTGGTGTGTGTCTGAGGCCTTGCCTGGGCAAGGCAGGATTTCACAAGTAGGTGTGAGTCCCCTTTGAAGAAAGGTGACTTCAAAGACTAAAATGGGTATAAGAAGGGCACCCAAATCTACAGACTTTAGAAACACTTCTGGAACCAAGAGGAACCTCTGCCTGGAGAAGAGCTAATAGCTGAGGAAGAAGTGCTGCCCTGCCTGTGACTGTGCTTTGTGGAGCTTTCCTGCAGTGCTGCTTCTGCCAGATTAAGAGGGCAAAGACTGGACTTTGTGTGCCTTCCATCTTGTGAAGAAATCTCCAAGGCTTGATTTAGAGCTTGCCTCCTGTTGTTCGAAGTTTCAGGGACAGCAAAGACTTCGCTCTGCCAGCACCTGGAGTCTCTGGAGAGACTCCTACCCCGACAAGTGGCGCCCTATCCAGTCCCTGGGCCCTTGAAAGGAAAGCTGGTGGAAATCCAAAGAAATCGACTTCGGACGACTCCGGACCGACGCCGCTGCTGAATCCGGTAACGGCGCCTGCACCTGACGCCGTGACCTTTGCTGGAACGCGACGCTCTTCGCAGGCCCGACGCCGCAGCAGCCTCGCTGAAGTCCGCGACTCCGTGGAAGTCGTCGCACCACGTCGTGACCGACGCCGCTCGAAGTGCACGAATTCAAAGTTTCGCACAGACGCCGCGACTCCCGACTTCGAGCATCGGCTTGTTTTCACTCTTCACCAAAGGTACTGTACTTGGGGGTCTACACGACTCCGTGTCCGGCGCCATTGGTGTCGGCTTGTTGGGAACGACTCCGTCACGATGCCGTGTTAACATCTCATCGAAGCATTTTTGTTTCTAAGCGCTATTTTTGAGTTTAATCTTTAAAAATTCATAACTTGACTTGTGTATGTTGGATTTTTGTCGTTTTGGTCTTGTTTTGTTTAGATAAATATTTCCTATTTTTCTAAACGGTGTTGTGTCATTTTGTAGTGTTTTTCATTAAGTTACTGTGTGTGTTGGTACAAATACTTTACACCTAGCACTCTGAGGTTAAGCCTACTGCTCTGCCAAGCTACCAAGGGGCTAAGCAGGGGTTAGCTGAGGGTGATTCTCTTTTACCCTGACTAGAGTGAGGGTCCTTGCTTGAACAGGGGTAACCTGACTGTCAACCAAAGACCCCATTTCTAACACTGCCCATCACATGTCCTGGAAATTTGGATACTGCTTCCTAGGCACTTGTTGGTGAACCCACCGTGAGTCAGGCACATGTACAAACTAAGTGGGTACCATGTTATTGACACGGAAAGCCAAAGGTGAACCACAAATGTAATATCACGCCACAGTTGTGGTCATATGACTGAGCCACAACTCTCCTGTGGCAGTGGTGGACCAGCAGACGAAGCAGCACGTGGCCACATATTTCCAGTGATCAATTTCACAGAGGTATCTGGTCCAATGTTGATCCTGTATATTTTTAGGGGTCTATGTTTTCACAGTTACGTCCAGGTCTCATCATGAGTCAGTGGCGGCTATCCCTGTATCTACTGAGTATCCTTCGGAGATCAATGGAAGTAAAGCCAATGAGGACATTAGAACCTACATGGGGATGGTCCCACCCTGTCACTGCAGATGTGTTATGAGACTGTCAACAGGGCAACCTTGGTGTGCTGAGTGAGATCATATCTCAGGAGTCTTGTTCTGGCAGGTGTCATTACAACTTTTGTACACAGGTTGGCCTGTAAAGTTCCCACTGCATCTGGGAATATCATAGCCTCTGTGTTGATTAATCTTGCAGCTATTCAGCATGCACAGCCCATCAATATGTTGTGAGCAATGTGATTCAGCGTGTGAACTGTCAGGGTCCTAACATGTGTGGACATTTCATGCACATTATCTGACGTTGCTGGTTCTGCTGGAGGCACCATACCCAATCCCTGCATACGGCCATGGTACACTGACACACTTTGTCGCTCATGCATACATGAGACCCAGACAAGGGATAGGCCATGATTTGGGTATTTGGAGACAAGTTCCCAATTATGGTACGATAAATAAGCAGATTATGCTATACAATGTATTTGAGTATGCATTGAAGAACCACCTGACAAAATACCCCCGGAGGAATGTGAGGGTTGGGAAAGCAAGTATGATACATAAGTAGCCACAAGGAACCTTTAGGGTAACGCACAGACAGGTGCCAGTCAGGCTGACAGGATGCAGGGTCAATCAGGATCCAGCAGTTTCACAAGGTACATACTCAGTGGTCTGACTAAGACAGGTCAGAGGAAGAACAAGACAGTTGGCATGGAAAACTGTGTTTGTCCTGTGTTTTGGAAGGTGACACATAAACCCCAGGGCTGTGTTACATAGCTTCATTTTTCTAGCAGTGCATAACAGTGTAATCAACAAAATGGCAGTTTCTATGCTGTTCCAAGCGTCTGCAAGGGCAGTGCATGTTCAAATGGCTGGTCTGCATTGAGGTGCTCACAGGTGTGTGCTGCATCAGTTTCTCACAAGTCCTGTAGGTGAGATTTGAGTTCAAATGGCCAGCAGTACCTTTCACATGGGAAGCAAACTACAGGTGATAACAGGGCTTAGAGACTACAAGCCAGTGCATATTTTAACTTGACGTCCATGCAGACAGATGTACAATGACTATGGCATACCATACTAAAGGGTGAATCACACTGGATTACTATTGTTAGTCTGTGTGTGTGTAGAGAAGGGAATATCTGGGTACACATATTACCATTCCAGGGACCTCTTAAGACAGGTGGGGTGAGACCAGGAGCATGGGTGTGTCAGGACTTAGGACATGGGCTGACATGCACATGGAATGTCATGTGCGCAATGCTTGTCATAGGTGTGGCACTTGTGCTGTCTATGTTCTGCTTATATGGAATTCTAGTCACAGATAGTCCTTGCAAAGCTAGGTGCTGTGTGACTTACTGCTGTCAAGGGTCTGGTCATACATTCCTGTTACCAATGCAATAGCACATCCAGTGCCTCATGTATGAGGCTTTTTTCCCCTTATTGACTGATGGTGTCTTACTTGTGTGCCATATGCTGCGATGAACTATGTTGCCAACATGTATGTGTGAAATAGGAGTAGTCCTCTGCTATTGGCCTTCAAAGGTGAAATGTACAGGATATATGTCATTTACAGTGTGTGTGAATGTGACTGTTGTATAATACGCATCACAATTGCTTTGGAAATTTCTGTGTCCTGATCAGTATGTCAGCAATGCTCCATGAGGCTACACTCTTATTCTGATAGTTAGAGATAAAGGTGAGAAAAAATGATTACCCAGACCATGATATGGTGATTATTATAGGTGTTTATTTACATATGTTGATACAGTGGTGATGGTGAGTTGTTTCAAAAGAAATTGTTCACAATATGTTGGCGCCTACGCAATCCAGCAGCTGTGTTTTGTTAGTCCCCCTCATGTTGCAGGCCAGCATCCTCCTCTTCCTCCTCTTCAGGCATTTGTGGCTCTGGTTCTAATAGGGGAATGTTCCTTCGTACACAAATGTTGTGCAGGATGGCACATGTTAAAACGATCTTGCAGACCATTTCTGGTGAGTATAGGAGGCTGCCACCAGTGATGTCAAGGCACCTGAAGCTCGACTTGAGGATGCCAAAGGACCTCTTGACTATGGTACGTGTCCTCCTATGTGCCACATTGTAGGCACGCTCTGCTGCAGTGCTTGGGTTGCCAAATGGTGTCATAATCCATGGCTGGATCCCATACCCCTGATCATCTGAAAGAGAACATGATTGGGATCATGTTGATGTCGCTTGTCCCATTAATATCACCTTGCATGGCAGTAGTTGTCTGTGTTGTCTGTGACTCTTTTGTGTTATTGTGTTGATTCCTAGGCTTCTAGGATGTACCATCTGCATTGGGTTGTTTCCTTGGCTGAACGAGTGTTTGCCTGCTGACCGGTTGTCAGCAGTATGTTTTGGGATTTGCAGTACAGTGTGTACTCCCTAGCATTGTGACTTGTGATACAGGTGTTCCTGTGTCTTCACTGGGGGTGATATGATAGTTCTATACACAAATTCATTTTGACAGTGGTGGTAACACATTAGCATCTATGTACCCTGGACATCTCATACTTGTAGACATATGCAATGGATTAATTTAAACATCAGTGAGACGCTTACATTTTGCAAGGTGACAATTAGCCAAACCTCTCCATGCGTTGTGATCATTGACGTCTTAACATTTGACTGTACACTAATTTCAGATGTGTGACAGGTTCACTGCAGACCTATCATGGTGTATGTGTTGTTTGTTCTAGAGGGTTGATGTGCAGTGTGTATATAAGTAGGTTTCTGTACTTACCAACAAGTAGTCCATTGCCATATCGTCCATCCTGGAAGTGTTGATTGATGGCACAGTGACGGAAGATGAATGAGTCATGGACACTCCCAGGATACTTTGCCACGATGTTAGTGATCAATCCTTGGTGATCCACAATGGCCTGCACATTGATGGAGTGTGTGTGCTTCCTGTTGCGGTATAGGTGTTCAGTTGCAGCAGGTGGCACAAGGCGTACATGTGTGCAGTCAATGGCACCAAGGACGTGTGGGAATCCATTAATGAGGTAAAACCCCTGTTTGGTCTCCTGCTGCTTCTGCTGTGTGTTTGGGAAGCAGATGTGGCGGGGTGTGAGTCTGATGATGGCATCCAGTACCTTGGGCATGAAGGTGGAGAATGATGGCTGTGATATCCCAGCAACCAGGGCACCAGTGGTTTGAAAGGAGCCACTTGCCAACATGTGTAGTACAGCTAGCAGCTTGGTGTCTGTTGGGATGGTGCGGGGTGTCAGCAAGCTGGGTGTCAACTGTGGCTCAATGTTGCGCAGCAGCTGCTGAATGGCTTGCCAGTTCAACCTGTACCTCTGGATGATGTCATGTTCCCTGAGGCCATGAAGGGTTGTACTGGTGCGGAATATCCTCTCCTGCCTTCTGCGTTGCCTTTGGGGTCCCTGCTGGTGTTGTGGTAGCTGCTGTTGTTGTTGCTGTGCTCTGCGTCTGCGTGCACACTGGATGAGAAGCACCTCCATGTCTTCCTTTTGCTGCTCTGCTGTTGCTTCTGTGTGTTCTTATTAAATACAGGTGTGTTTGCCCCATTTTAACGCCTGCCCTGAACCAGGCATTAATTTTTGACCAAACCGGCCTGTGCGTCATTTTCCGCCTCTGCCTCCCGGCCGTGCAGGATTTTTGCCCGGTAGCATAAATACGACGCACGGGTGTTTAAGTCATTTTTTGGATGGAAACGCCTTCCTTTGCATATAAATAACGCAAGACGTTTTCCCGCATCCAGAAAATGATGCACATGACGGTATTTTGACGTCCGCGGGCTCGGGCATCAAAGTTTAAATATGGGGCATGGTTTGCGCTGAATGTGCGTCAAACTTTTTGACGCACATTCGGCGCAGACAGAGTATAAATATTCCCCTTAATGTTTTGCACTCTTCTGTTTTTTTCATGTACTATGAACTTTCCTTTACCTCTAATGTCTTCTCTTGGGCTGCCAAATGGTTCAAAATAAGGCTTTTTTGAGTACATTAGCTGTGCTCTTTTTAGAAAAATGTTCACTAAAAAATATAAACAGCTATGAAGAGAAGGGTAGATCTTTACAGAGACATATATCAAGGCAAAAGATGTTAGTGGAGGTAATTTTTATACCTAACATCTCTTCACAAATTAATCAAAACACAGCTTTATCATCATCAGTAAGATTGTCTTAATTCAATGAAAACAGATCTGGTTCGGTGTATCTTATTCTGTCAAATTAGAGACCGCCAATATGTGTAGTCATGAGTCATGATACAAGTGACGTTGCATTGTGCATGCTCCATCTTTTCATTCAAGTTGGAAGTTCATCACAAACCATGAAATCAAACCTCTCTACTTTTACTCCTGCGTCAGCTAAACCCATTGGAAAGTTATGTTATAAGTACATTTTACTCTATTGGCTAATTATAAGTTTGAGTCCTGTGACATCATTGAAATGTTTGTAAAAAATACCAACATACATGTTTAAAGATCCCTTATATTTCTTTCGCTACTGTTCCAGGAAATTAAAATTACTATAAAATATACATCAACCCACTTCTTATGAAGGAAATACAACACTAAAGCTAGACATCAGCACATTAATATATTAAATGTGTTAAGATAATGTGTGTCTTATATTTACAGGTTAGAAAGCCTACAATAAAAACTTGAAAGACAGTTAGACAATTTAAATAATAATAATGCATTTTATTAGTTAACATTCACAAATTATAGAGAAAATTAAAAAATAAAATATGAATTATTTTAAAATATAAAATTATATATATTATACGGGATGGAGAACCCACCGGCTATGTATTATAAGAATTGTGCCACTCTCAGTGGAGTCCCATGACAATAAAGAGGAACGAGGCAAAAATATTATTTCTAGCACTGTTCCTTACAATATATGGTCGCACCATAACCCTTCCTAAAAAACAATTATATTCCTGGTGTGCTGCTCTTCAAATTAAAGAGATAGGATGATTGTAAACATGAAGAATCTGATTATATTGTCTATGGCAAAATAAAATGCACTAATAAGTATTTAGTATGTGTTGCAAAAAGATATTGGAATCACTTTAGTTCAAGTCAGTTTTTTGTTGTAATGGTGTAGATCAGAATGCATAGACACATGCTGAGAGATTCTCTCTTTCCTATGAGTACCTAAGGTGGGAGGAATTAACATGTTACCATGAATATCTCCTTTCTGCTTATCACTGTTCATCTAGAAGAAAAGAGCAAAAGGAAAATCCCATTTCATGCAGTTTTATTATACTCTGTGACCTGCTTTTCCCCTCAACTTCTTGCTCTTGCAGTAGGCATTGTGACATCAGAACTCATCTCTAATTTGTTATTACAGCTGAACAGCTACATTATTACTTAGGTAGAGATAACTAGGGACAACATAAGGAAATTAGGCACCAGCTTTTATTCAGTGATTTCAAGCTTCCATGTATTGTACAATCGATAAACATTCATAAAAAGTGTTAACTTATATATAAAATATACTTTTAAAATATGTTTTATATTAACATCTTCTTTACAGAAATTAAAGAACTGTCCTAAAAATGTAAAAGGTGAAATTGAGTTATGTTTGAATAATATGTTCATAGTGGCATTGTTATTAAAAAAATACCAAGTTTAAGCTGTTACCTTCATCTCATCAAACAGACACACTCTACCAAGTCAACCTTTACTCCCACCCTTATTTTAATTTTAAAAAGCTTATACAAAAATGAAGAACTTGTGGTTTGCAGAATATTGTTTTTTACAGGAGCGTGAAAGGGTGCATAAATAGGACGTATTAAGATTCAGCACAAATAAAGAGAAAACACATTAACTAGCCGGGGAGGCACAGCTCATTTGTTGAGCGATGGCAGGGCACCATCCCTGTCAGTTAATGAGACAATGCTCATGTGGGAAGTAAGTCTGACATAGGCCACAATAGATTGCTGCTACTGTCTTGAATGCCACAGCATTCACTTCCTGCTACATTACGTACACTACAGCAACCTACTTCTACATTGATATATGTACAGGATATAAGCCATTGCATCAACACTACTGCAGCACCTGTAAGATATTGCGCATTCCTGTCAGGGTTCCCTGTGCTGGTGCACAAATTGCTGCTTAGGGCCAATGCAGGCCCCTCTGCACCATGATGCAAGGGTGACTGTGTTGCAGAGATGATAGTTTATGTTCAGGAAGGAACACCTTCCTGCACATTAGCAATCATTACTGACATTTTCCTCTTTCTATGTGTGCTGTAGAATGCAGCACACATAGAAAGAAGAAACAACAGGGAGAAATAATGCCATTTCTCCCTGTAGTGCCACTTTAACCCCACTCCTGAGTTGGTGTAGGAATGTGACACGTTCCCAGACTCGTGAACCAGGGAATGCATCAGATTCCATGGGCATAGCTGTGGGAACACGCACACGAAAACACCCACGGAACACCCCTTTCATGCAGTGTTCTGCGTGAAAGGGGTCGATATTTACAAGACCATGAAAAGCCACACAAGCTGGCTTTGCGTGGCCTTGTAAAAATGGACCGTCAAACTGCGCCACCCGAGAGAGAAAAAAAAAATGACACTCCGATGGGGCAGTGTGCCACTAGTGCCTCGTAGGTGAGGCCCCACGTGAGCTCATATACAAGACGAAAATGGAACTTGTGACCAGTATAGAGAGAAAATTCGAGCCCGAGTATGAAGTTTTAGCAAAGAGCTGCTGCACTTGTGCACCAAAAAAGCACAGGGATTTTTCGAATTTCAAATAACTGCAATGGCTAAAAAGAAAAATAAATATGAGGCAAAGAAGATGCTGGCATTATTCAATCTTCTGTATGTCATTTAGAAATAGGAATCCGAAGAGAAGTAAATAGATGTATATTGAAAGTCACATTGTGCTGTCAATATTAATAACATCATGGCAGTCTTGCTCATAAATGTCAGCAAATATTATGAGACATTATCAGAATATAACATTTGCACATTTAAATAAATGGATGCATGTGCAGGATGGTTCAGGTGAGGGACCTGGATTAAATATGATTGAGGATTTTAGAGGACATCTTGACATTCATCATTATTTTGAGGAATTGTTGACTAGCCCTCATAGTGCTGCTATTTTCAGCTGTGATAGTCAATGATTCATTGATGCCCCTTTTATACAATAGGACTTTCTTAACAAGATGCTTTTGAGGCTTCTCAGTAGAGGGCTGGTGGCTGAATTTAGAGCAGAGCATAAATGAATGGGTAAAAAATATCTTATTTACAGACAAAAAGCCTACTATCAAAACTTTCGACTGTGGATATTTGGGGCATGTCTAAGAATTAACAAGACAAAGTGATCAGGAGATATTAAATTAAACCAGACAGCATTAATAAAAGTATCAATGTACCTATTAATGTTCAGAGGGAAATTGGTTCTTCAGGGGTCATATCATGATCCTCTTTTCTCTGCTGCGTGGGTGCAGAAGGGATTTTTGTGTTCCTTTCTTTGTATTTTGTGCTCACATTACTCAAAATAGATAGTTTAAGCGGCATGCTTTGCAGGGAATGATTGTCTCCCTTCCTGCACATAGACAATCATTAATGGACTTTTGCTCTTTCTATGTGTGCTGCAGAATGCCGCACACATAGAAGAAGCAAAAAAGAGAAGAAATGAAAGTATTTCTCCTCATTGCGCCATGCTGACGGCACTCCTGGGGAGGTGTTAGTTTTTGGTGCTGCCTCAGATTTACGTTTCCTTGTAAATTTGGGGGCAGTGTCAAAGAGCAACTGGTGTTGCATGGGTTCACCCAGAGCAACACCCATTGCATGCCCCTCTGCTGCACAAAACTGTGTCTGAGGACCCATTTTTACAAGGCGGCGTTAAGCCACAAAAGTGGGTTAATGCCACCTTGTAAATATGGTGCAGGGCACAGTTCCACTGGAGCGTCACAGAAAGTGCAGTTTTGGTTGCGCTAGGGTTTTCAAAATATGCCCCAAAATGTTGTTTACAACAAATGTTGAAATACAAACAAAATGTTTTCACCACCTCACAGTTTGCACATAACAATTCCTTTGCACAGGGAAACAATTCAACTAATAGTTACAAAGTCTCTTAAACGTGAATTTACCCCACTGCACAAATGTACTCCTTAAATCCTGGTGTTAGTTCAATATCTTTTGTTAAAACAATTATACATAAAATCACATCATAGTATATATAACCCACGTATGCAGATGGGAAAGCATAATATGCTATGGCTTAGCATTGTTGTGGAAGGGTACAGGAATCATGACTAAAAGAAAGGAATCATGGCCGCTCCCCTCATGCAACAATGGTATTAAATAGTACATTAAACTCTGAGCATCTGCATTGCTTGCTTGCTTGTTTTCTCTAATTGAGGGAGCCTCACTTGGCAGTTCAGAATGAATTGTTCCCATGAGCAGCAAGGTCAGGACTGATCTGCATAAACTGGGTCATTGTCTAGGATGGCACAGTGGGTGAGAAAACTGGGGTGGAATGCTGTATGAACAATTTTGCAAGCATTCCTCCCATAATCTTTTGTGTGATTGATGTAAGACCCTAAACCTAAGGGTTCGCCCAGACGTTGGTTCCTTGCTCACTCTTTGAAAGGATCCAAGCTATACCTCTCAGATTAGGCCTTCACAAGGCTGAAACTGGTCTGGGATTGCTTGTGTTCCCTTTTGTAGGAGGATTTTATGATGTTTGTGCGACCTCTTAAACTGTCTCTAGGCCAGGCCTAAAAAAGAATAAGGAGCAGCGAACGTCCAAGGAGTCAACTCCTTTGCAGAGAATTTCAAAATGGCAGTGGTGAAAAGTGTGAAGATATTATTATGTGAATCTTGCCAATGTGCAAACAAGAGAGTACCACTGGTAATCAAGACTTTAGTTCATTCCATGCTTTTCTTTGCCATAGAAAACAAGCTGCCTGGTACCAGAAAGAGCTGACCTACTCTTCATGGAATCTTTAAAGGCGTGTTACTAACAGCATATATCTTTGTGCTTTCTTGTTTCTAAGACATTAGTAGAATGTAAGAACCACACACTAAAGGTGACCGTAGGTGTCACAGCAGCAGCACAATACCTTCATCAAGAACTCTAATCTAAAGAGGAGCAAAAGAAAAGAAACATACTTCACTGCCTGTGTCATGATTGGATTAAATAACCAAACCTATTGCTGTATACAACAGCAAACAACTTTATATTCACCCTGAGTCAATAAAGTATAATCTCTGAGTGTCAAATTTCATAAGAACCTTTGATAATCACCATGGATTGAGGAGTCTGTGGTTGTCAAAGATGGATACTAAAGTGAGAAACAAAGGAATGTCGTGGACGTTCCTGTTAAAGCCAAACAGGGGTAAAGACCCAGGGGTAAGAAACTGTAACATATATCAAATCCACCCCCAAAATCTGTCATTAAGTTAAAGGAGAGAATACTAACAATGAAAGCACGCACTGGAAATACATTAAATATTATTCAAAAGCATGCTATTGCAGGGCCACCACCATCATAGCAAGTGTTAGGGTATATAATTATCCCCTAAATATCACAGATATAGAAGTGAGGAATGTCCTATAGGACATGAAAGAGTCCTATATATGTTTACAAGAGCTAACATGAACAGTACTTAAAAATATTATTCCACATATGACTGGACAAGCAACATATCAAGTACGTGGCATACAAAACCAAGTAGACTAATTGCCAGAAAATGTAGAACATCAAGTGAATCCAGTAGTACCTAAGAAATATGAAGAAATAGATATACTCTAACACTGTGAAACCACACATATAAAGATGATCTAAAACAACCACAATAATGAAAGAATAATCTAAGATTATGCTGGTTACTAACCTAAACACAATGTAACATATGGAGGATAGATGACACAAGCAAGTCATTCCATCTATAATTTAGTCAAATGTCTACAATACACGGTCAATGCAAAATACAAACATCCAATTAGTATATACATTGATACCTAACAAAAATAGTATTACTTACAAGGAAATGCTAATGGATATGAAACAAAAAACTAATAACAATAATCTTTAAAAAATCATCATATATTATAAACACATAATTATTGCCATTATAATAAAAACATGACCACATACAGCAGTTCAGGATTGCTACTGTCACTTCAACCATCACATATGGAGGCACCTACAGAACTCCACCCTTAACAGAGAGTATGGAACTCACCTAGAATTCACTCATGAAATTTAAAAAAACTTTTACCTTTATCAAAATGCCTTGTAACAAAAGTGACTAAACATTGTGATGTTGTAATTGACCACCCCTGGTACCAAGAGCATTAAACAAATCGAGCCCCACTGATGAATTATTTTGAATACTTTTACGTTGTTCCCCTGCAAAATCAGGACACAGATGCAAGCCCAATGTCATATTCCTTGGTGTAATATGTACAACAGTACCAAGCCAAATAGCAAAAACAAAAAACACAGTGGAAGTGAGGCATAATTCTTTCTGACGAATACTTGGTAGAAGCTACCATACACTATCTCATTTTTTTAGACATACTGAAGAAACAAACCTACCAGGGACTAAGAATAGAGCAACCACTGACCCAAAATAAAGCCAAACACATCTAAACAAACTAATGAAATGTGTCAAATCTTATCATGCAACGGTTTAATGTCTGCTAAAAATCAAGGCCTATCTAAAGCCAATAGCATGAACCCTGCTTTAGAACTATCAAACTAATCAACAATTCAGTTTAATCCTTCCAAATAACCAAAAAAGCATATGTTATGAATATCTATTTATAAATCATATTAACAAAAATGTAACCCCTTTGCTGCCAGGCCTTTTCCCCACCAGGTGCCAGGCCTATTTTTGGCTATGTGGTGCTCGCGCTAAGGCCCTCATAACCTTTGTCCTTTGTTGCCTATATCCTGAGAATTCTAGAGGTACCCAGAGTTTGTGAAGAAGACCAACAAATTAGCCAAAATACAGCAACAATTTCGTTTTTTTCAAACAAATGGGAAAAAGGGCTGCAGAAGAAGGCTTGTGGTTTTCCCCTGAAAAAGGTATCAACAAAGGATTTGCAGTGCTAAAATCACCTGCTTCCCAGCTTTCAGGATCAGGCAGACTTGAATCAGAAAACCACATTTTTCAACACAATTTTGCCATTTTACGAGGACATACCCCATTTTTATTATTATTTGTGCTTTTATCCTCCTTCCAGTTAGTGTCAGAAATGGGTATGAAACCAATGCTGGATCCTGGACAGCTAAACATTTCTGAAAGGTAGACAAAATTCTGAATTCAGCAAAGGGTCATTTGTGAAGATCCTACATGGTTTTCCTACAGAAAATAACAGCTATATTAAAAAATATATTGAAATTGAGGTGAAAAAAACAGCCATTTCTCTCCATGTTTTTCTCTGTAACTTTTTCCTGCGATGTCAGATTTGTGAAAGCAATATACTGTTATGTCTGCTGGACTCTTCTAGTTGTGGCTATGTATAGGGCGTGTAGGTTTATCAAGAACCCTAGTTTCTCACAGTCAATAAAGGAGCTGCACCTTAGAATGGGCTTTCCTTCTATACCTGGTATACAGCAATTCATTTGGTGAAATATAAAGAGTGAAAAATAGGTATCAAGGATACCTTTGTATTTCCAAAATGGGCACAAGTTAAGGTGTTAAGAAACAGTGGTTATTTGCACACCTCTGAAGTCCGGGATCCCCACACCAGCATGTGAATTGCAGGGCATTACATGTGGAAGGAAAAAATGTAGAGAAAGCCAAGTGGCAATAACACTTGTTCTGCTATTCTGTGTTCCCCAAAGTCTCCCGATACAAATGGTAGCTCACTTGCATGGGTATGCCTAATGCCTGCGACAGGAAGCACAACATGGACACATCACATTTTTACATTGAAAACTGATGTGTTTTTTGGAAAGTGCCTAGCTGTGGATTTTGATCTCTAGCTCAGGTGGCACCTAGGAAAACTTACCAAACCTGCACATTTCCAAAAACTAGACACCTAGGGGAATCCAAGATGGGGTGACTTGTGGGGCTCCCACCAGGTTCTGTTACCCAGAACCCTTTGCAAACCTCAAAGTTTGGCCAAAAAAATACTTTTTCCACACATTTCGGTGACAGAAAGTTCTGGAATCTGAGAGGAGCCACAAATTTCCTTCCACCCAGCATTCCCTCAAGTCTCCTGATAAAAATGGTACCTCACTTGTGTGGGTAGACCTAGTGCCCACGACACGAAATGCACCAAAACACAACATGGACACATAAAAATGATCAAATACTAAAAGGGGGAACATGCGTTTTTGGTCCTGGGCTCAGCAGTCATATAGGGAAACCTACCAAACCCAAACATTTCTGAAAACTAGACACCCGAGGGAATCCAGGAAGGCGTGACTTGCTTGGATCCCCCAGTGTTTTCTTACCCAGAATCCTCAGCAAACCTCAAATTTAGCTAAAAAATCATATTTTTCCCACATTTCTGTGTGGTATCACCACACCAGGACAATTGTCCTACCACCCAGAGTTCCCCTCAGTCTCTCGGTAAAAATGATACCTCACTTGTGTAAGTGGGCCAAGTGCCTGTGACAGGGAAGAGCCAAAAACATGTTGATTTGAGAGGGAACCGATGCAGGTCCAGAATGGCAGTTTGGAAAAAAACATTTTTAGGCTGACAAGTGGGGCAGAATTTCTGTCGGTATAGATGCAACAATGCTGGGTTGTAGGAATTTTGTGGATTCCTGAAGATTCCGTAAGGTTCCATCACAACAATGTGGGAAAAATGTGTGATTTCCAGCAAAGTTTGAGGTTTGCAGGGTATTGTGGGTAAGAAAATGGTGAGGGGAGCATGTGAAGCCCACCACCCTGGCTCATCCAGATGTTTAGTTTTCAGATGTGTCTAGGTCTTGTGGATTTTTCTACATGGCAGCGCCCCAAAGTCCAAAAAGTATAGTCATCACCATCCCAATTGGGATGATTTTAAGAGTTAGACAAGCTCTTGTGGCCCAAATGTAAAACCAAAATCCCAAATAATCAAATGTCCTCTTGCTTGCCGTGGGATAAGATGTTTTAGTGTGCGGGGGAGAGCTCAAAGACTGTTACTCCCTTCAGTTGGGGTGGGGGCATAGCCATGCCCATACTGGTTGGTAGCCACCACCCCACTATTTTTTTTTTATTACGTTGCATCTAGTAGGCTTTCTGATCCCCCCAGGGAGTCGATTGGGGGTAATTGCCCCATCTGCCCACCGGTGGAATGAACACATTTTGCCCCATTTGTTTGGGGGGGTATGGCCATACCCCTGCCCTCTGTTTTTTGTGAAAAAAATCTTCCCTGGTCTCTGGTGGGCTTTCTGCCTGTGCCCCCATGGGAAGCAACCTTTGCTCAAGAGGCTGCCCCCCCAAACAAAAAACACACATACACACACACCAATCCCTGGTGCCTAAGTGTTTTCTGCCCCAAGGGGAGCAGAAATGGCCTCAAATAAATTTGACACCCAAGGGAGCAACTCTTGCCTAAAGGGTCGCTCCCCTTGCGGGAAATTGGCGCAAACAAAATCCCTGGTGCCTAGTGGTTTTTCCCCCCCTTGGGGACAGATCGGCCTAATAAAAACAGGGCGATATGCCCCTGAAGGGGGCAGAAATGGCCTAAAATAAATTTGTCCCCCCAGGGGAATGACCCTTGCCGAAGGGGTCGCTCCCCTTGCGTGAAATTGATGCAAAAAAATGAAAATCCCTAGTGTGTAGTGGTTTCTGCCCCCCTAGAGTGCAGATTGGCCTAATAAAAATAGGTGGATCAGCCCCCAAGGGGGGCAGAAATGGCCTAAAGATAATTTCCCCCCCAGGGGGGTGATCCTTGCCTAAGGGATCGCTCCCGACATATAAAAACAATAAATAATAAAAAATCCTTGGTGCCTAGAGGGCAGATCTGCCGAATTACAATAGGCCGATCTGCCCCGAAGGGGACCAGAAATGGCATAAAACAAAGTTTCCCCCCCAGGGAAGCGACTCTTGCCTAAGGGGGGCTCACGTCACGTGAAACTGTCAAAAAAAAAAAGAATCACTGGTGTCTAGTGGTTTCTCTCCCCCTTGGGGGCAGATTGGCCTAAGAAAAATAGGCCGATCTGCCCCCAAGGGGGGCAGAAATGGCCTAGATTTAATTTTGCCCCCAGGAAAATGACCCTTGCCTAAGCAGTCACTCCCCACATATAAAAAAAATAAAATAAATAAATACCTGGTGTCTAGGGGTTGGGCGTGAAATAATTTGCACCCCCCCCCCCCTGCCCCGGGGAGCAGCCCTTGCCCAAGGGGCCGCTCCCCTTGTGCATAAAAAAAAAAAAAATCTGTGGTGTCTAGTGGGTATTTCTGCTGCCCGCTCGAAATGCTGAGAGAGACATGAAAGGAGAGGAAAGGCCTTTCCTCTTCTTTCATGCCTCTCTCACCCCCTCCACGTGATCGGAGAAGAAATGCTTTTGCTTTTCTCCTCGGATCTGAACTGGAAGCTGAGCCATGGGGGCCGGGGGGTTGGAAGGAGAAGCAATTCCTCTTACATCCCTGCCCAGAGTAGGGGGGTGGGAGGCCCCTGGGGGGAGCGCTTCCCCCGAGGGCCCCTATCTGGACGTAACAGTTACATCCAGGGCACCTGAGCTGTGCTGCCCAGGACGTAACCGTTACGTCCAGGGCACCCAAGGGGTTAAATACAATTTGAAATTACAATAAATATGCAATATGTCATTGAATTCTCCAGACTGACAAAGACTGCAATTATAAATATGTATAAAGAAATAAATGTTCAAACCAGCAAAACCTTATTTAATTTAAATGACCAAACATTCTCACCTATACACATAATAAAAAAGCTTATTAGTACGTTATTGCAACATGAAAAGCATTAACAAATTAAAATTTACCACCCAATAATATAAATATATACATTAAAAACACACTTACAATTTTGCACTGAAGTCCTTTTAAGTATAATCATTTCTTAAAAACGAATTTAATAAAAGTATGCATAAAATGATCACAACAAATGCAAAAATGAACATTAAAAAATAAACATCCTATATGACTTAATTAATCCAGGGAATCCATCCAAAACCTGAATAATATGCAAAAAATAAATGAAGCACCAGGAAAAGGGAAAATTGATTGAAAAAGAAAAGACAGTTAAAAAATAACAACCTATTATTCAGTCACAAACTCTAATTTGGCTTCCACTTGGAATAATAATAGTATAAAAATAGGTGGTTCATGTATTTACTTGCCAAGTTGGACACTAGCTGGTATATTCACTCTGAATCAACTTGCGCTCAGCACTCTCCAGAAACCTTTGCAAATTTACAATCTAAATACCACTTGCACAACATAGAATTTTATTGATTTCTTAAATTTTATTGATTTCTTAAATTGAAAGCAGCCAATACTAAACGTAATACTTAATTTCCCACTCCTCTTACTTTGGTTCTGATAGCCTTGTACAGTCCAGAGTTTACTCCCTTCTTCTCACCAAGAACACTAACTTAATGATACCGACCCAATCCAAATGAGAATGAAATTCTAACTTTGCTGAGACCCCTCTTTTATTTGGACCCTCATTATGACTTTGGTGGTCTTTTTTAAAGACCGCCGAAGCCGCTGCAGGCCGCAGACCGCCAGTACTGGCGGCCTGCTGATCGCCATATATGGAGTCATTGGAGGACTTCTGCCTATTTATGGACAGAAGTCCGACTCCGAAGAAGTGGTTGCATTGCCAGCACCGCGATGGCAGCAAGACTTCGCCTGCCATATTACGAACCATAATACTGCTTTGCGGAGTCTTGCTGGCGTGGTGGTGCTGGAGGAGCAAAACCTCCAGAACTCATCCCCTCCTGTATGATCAGCTCCCCGGAAAAGATAAGGTGCGAAGGGGAGGAGTGTTGGGAGCATGTTTGTGGTGTGTGCGTGTATGTGTGTGAATGGGGGTGTATGAGTGCGTGTTTATGAGCGAGTGGGGTTGTCTGTGTGCAAGTGTGCGAATGAAGGGGGTGCGTATTTGTGAGTGCTGGTGTGTGAATGGATGTGTACGGTTGGTGGGTGTTTGTGGGTGCGTGTATGCAGTGCAGGGGTGATGTCTGTGTCTGCATGTGTGAGTGTGAGTATGCGGAGGGGGTGAAGCATGAGTGTGAGTATGCTGAGGGAGGGGTGTAGCGTGACTGTGAGTAAGGGGAGGGGATGTAGTATGAGTGCGAGTATGCTGAGGGGGAGGGTGGTTGTGAATGCGTGCACGTAAGCAATTAAATGTGAATGTTTGTGTGTGTGTGTGTGCGTGTGAATGGGGGTGTTCATGTGCGCATTTGCATGGGTGTGCCTGAGTGGGTGAATGCGTGTTGCAGTGTGCTTGTTTGAGACTGTATCTCCGAGTGAATGGGGTTGTATGTAGCGAGTGCAGGGATGAGTGGGGTGTGTGTTTGTAAGAGTGTGGATGTCTGTGTGTGCATGTGTGTGGACATGTGGGGGGGTGTGTGCCAGCGACAGGAATGAGGATTGCTGACGCTAGGTGCATTTCCGCCAGGGTTTCCATGGTGGGGTGACTGCCATGAAAAGCCTGGCAGTCTGCAGTCTCGTAATCCAGCCGGCAGCCTGAGGCCTGCTGCCTGGTTGGAGGTGCTCACAGCCAGCCATGTCGGTGCGACCACACCGGCGGGCCGCCGGTGTTGTGCAGGTTTGGCTTCTGCCAAACTCCACAACTTGTTATGTGGCGTCTTTACCTCTGGGTCCATGGGGGTAAGACTACCACGGCGAGTCTGGCGGTCTGATGACCGCTGCCTCATGAGGGCCGGAGTCTTCAAGTTTCAAATTCAAGATCACACCTTTCTTATCTCAAACCAAATTTCACTTTCTACACAGAACTTTTGACACCACACCGTATTTACACTCTGAAGTTAAAAGATGAACCGTTATGCTGGCATTCTCAGGTCATGAATAGAGAGCTTGCACACATGTTTTTCTTCTGTCATCTTCTCAGACGATTCTGGTTCAAAATCTTTAGGTTTCTTGAGGATGTACTAAAAATCCAAATTACTTCCTGTTTCTCATAATTTGTTCTAGGCCCTCATCATGCACAACTTGCAAGCCTGAATAATAAACATCTTCTTCACCTCATCTTTACAAGTGAATGTAAAACTATACTCATTAACTGGAAAAGTTTGAACAGGATCTAATTTCAAGCCTGGAAGAACTCTTAATTTTCACAAGAGGAGACGATAATATCACTCTTCAACAATCTTTTTGGACACACTGTACCAGACAAATTTGGGAAAAACTAGACACTTATCTTGATCAAGTCATGCCCTAATAAAGACATCAGGCTGTCAATGTATTGTACGTTGTATCTTGTACCAGAACCATATTTTAAGCAAACCTTGTTTTAAATATAGACAAAGATCAATTTGTAACTTACCCCTAATCACTGTGTCTTAGATAAATTATGACGTATTGCGGTGAACATTATGGAACCAATTGTAATTTATGAATGTTATAGTTCTTCGTAGTTTTACACTTTCATGGCTTGTTAGCCAAATAAAGACTAAAGACTGACTGACTATTATATAAATACTGGTAATTTGCTTTCTCCAAAAAAAGTATTGTTGTATGTTAATAAAGAATATGTTACGATAAAGTTGTTGGGATTATTTACAATATTATTGTTAAATGCTCTATAAAAACATGTGTTTAAAAATGTGTACAACTTAATTAGGTAAAAAATATAGTTAACAAAAAATACATTAGTACATTACAAATATTTCATGCTAAAAGTTATTATAACTTTATAAACTAAAATATAAAAAATCTTACTAAAAGGTAAACATTTATGGAAGTCAGATTTTCTGTTAGCCACATTGTGGAAAGTGTTGGACTTTGAGGGGTCAAATGTAATATTTATACTTCAAACTTTGCACTTTTGGGCAAAATATAGAACTTTTCAGGGGGTCAAATTTACTATTTCCTCTCCTTACTATTCCCACTCCAAACTTGAAAGTGTTGGACTTTGGGGGTTCGGATATACAAATCCTACTCTGAACCTAACTGCATTGGGGGAAAGTGTTAGATTTTGTAGTGATCACATTTATTATTTCCACCCTAAAAATAATCACACTGGGGAAAGTTTTGGACTTTGGGTAGTCATGTTTACTATTCCCACTTTAAGCTTAGACACATTGGGACAAGTGTTGAAATTTATGGGGTGGCATTTAGTATTTCCACTCCAAAACTTAGCCACATTGGTAAAGTGTTGGACTATGCAAGGTAGCAATTAAATTATTCTCATTCCAAGCTTAACTTCAATGGGACATTTTTAGGATTAGATTTGCTATTCCCACTTCACACTTAACCACATTGGAAAACTGGTGGACTCTGGGGCAGGGGAAGACTGCTGTGTAGCCATTTTAGTTATAGCTCCATGCACATTATTTTAGCCTACCACTGTGCACTTTAACCTAGATATATTTTATTCAGCTTCGTTTATTATTTTAACAATAGCCACATTTGCGGTTTGGTTTTATTTCTCTCTATCTAGCTGTTCTTTGCCTAGGCCAGCACTGTGTTCTTAAACAATCCATTCTTTCACTTTTTTCAAGGCTGCAGTAAGATAGGTTGCCAGTAAAACGTGGTTACACTTTGTCTCTGGCATTCACAGAAATATACACAACCTTACGTAGGGATATTTTCTAACAACATCAGCTATTTTGTTATAAAAACACTTCCCTGTCCCATACACGTTAGAGGGAGATTCCAGCCAGATGACCATGACTGTATGCTGATTGCTGAACGCTTCACTTCGCTTCTGCTGCTTATGCAGACTTCAGGCCTTTACTCAGGTATGGGCGATAATGTCTTCCCAGAGGAACCTGAAGGGCAGAACTAGAGCTTAACATGATGTGCTCTAATATAGTCTAGGTAGGAATTAGTCTATTGAATCTAGGGACAATATGGTAGTGTTATTTCTATGCTTTATTCTTCTTGTCACAATTTTAATCCTGTCATGCTTTATCATCCTGGTTATTGCAGTACATGTTTTATTATCTAAGATGCAGTTGCTTCATTAAAACCTTATTGAAACATATACTGCCTCTGCTTGTCATTGTACAGGTGAGACTAATGTAACTGAGAGAAACGGATGAGATCTGAGTGACCACGATTTCCCTGAGGAATCAATTGTGTCATGCCCTCGGCTGCCCATTCATCACTGCTCTTGGGTAGAGATGAGGCACTGCTAGTTAGCTGGAGCAAAATCCGGATTAAGGCGACAGGTGTCACCTGTAGTGAGTTAAGACTCAGTCTCCCACATCGCAGGCAGTTCTGAGGCTCAAATCCAGTAGTTTCATTAGAATAGTGAGAGCCTATGCGACATGGCGCCGCCAACATTTGGTCATGCTCTAATTTGCAGGTCCTCCTGAGTATCTCTTTCTCACTATATACAAAGACACCTCAGTACTATATACGGAGACGTCCGTGGTATTCAGGATTTCCTCCTCAGCTAAGTGGGGAACACCTATCTGAATCTGGAGGTTGTTCAAGCTTGAACTCTAAAAGGATAATCCCCATTTGGTGTGCTTATCTCTAAACAAATTTACCATTTATTATGGCGAATCCACAACAGGTAGCAATTGCAGTCAATATGAGACCACCCCTTACTGCACATTTATTGGCACATGGCCTAACGGCCCATAGGGGTCCAGTTACATTTGCTGTTGACGCGCATGCAGCTTATAGAACAGAACTTTTTTTTATTCTTGGGGCACATTTCCAGCAGTTGATGGGAACACAAATACATTTCATCACTATACACCTGCAAACTTACACAATTCTTGGAAAAATGTGCACAGTTACAACCTCCAAATACCATTAAAAAAACTCCAATCCCTATTGGGTTTCCTAAGTTTTGACAGAACCTACATTCCTGATTATGCATCACGCATAAAACCTTTATATGACTAAATACGTCCTGACTAAATTTTGGACTGTCAAACACACACGCATTCTCAGAGCTTTGCAAGCAGACATGCTTGCAGCATAACACTTACACACATTGGGACAACAAAACACATTTGGTCATCAGAGTGATTGCTGGTGCCATTGGTTTAACCTATGTAACTTTCAATGAGGGTGAGACAGTCCCAATAGCATACAAATCACATTTGTACTCAGCAGCAGAACAACACTTTGCTCCCACAGAGAAAATTCTCACTGCTGTTCAGATGGCTGTCATTAAAGAAATACCTATAGCCCAAGGCAAACGCATTATTGTAGTTTCCCCAATTCCAGCCCTGGAGGCTTTCACCAAAGCCAGCATTCCAAACGCTAAAGCATTACATCCACGTTGGATTCAATGGGCAACATCTTTGACAGCCTCTGATGTAGACTACATTTTTGCCCCAAAATTACAAACTCAAGAATTTTTGCAATATGAACTAGAATACCCAGTTCCAGCAAACACACTGCCTATTGATCAATACCAAAGAGTCATGTACACCGATGGCTCTGCACAACCTGCAATAGGCACAAAACATCAATACTCTGCTGCTTGCGCAGTCGTAAGTGGCTACATGGAGGATAATAAATTTTGTCCCCAGCATACGTTCACGCAAACCCTAGGGGATTGCACAGCACAACTAGCAGAGATAAAGGCTCTAGTGATGGCATTGGAACATATGGATCCTGCACAGTTAACACTGATTGTTTGTGATTCGTACTACTGTGTCCAGTCTCTCAATGAATACCTGCATTACTGGCGCCAGAATGGGTTCAGAGATTCCAAAGGCAACACCATTAAACACAGACTTCTGTGGTGGAAGTAGCAGATCTAAAGGAAACGCTACCAAATGTCCATGGAGTACATTCACTTGGACACCAGCGCGTTGGAATACACGTTGCTGGAAATACACTGGCTGGTGAAGCCGCAAAGTCATCAGTATTTTTTATTTGAGTTCATTCGGTCTAGAGATCTAGGCCATTTTGAGTAACAAAGATAACAATCATACATGATAAAATAGTATTTGTTAAAAAAAAAAAAAACAAGATAACAATAAAAAAACAGTAATAATCAGGACAGTATAACAATAAGATCAACAGGACTAAGTATTTGATTATAGATAAAAAGTACAATAAATAAGACATGGCTAAAATATTAAGAATAAAAAAGATAAAAGATAAAATATAAAATTCTGTCTGACAAACCAATGTGTGCAATTGTTTCCCCGTAAGACCTGGCCCTCGTCAAAAAAAAATAACAGTTGAGACTCCTTTTGTCGACTAATGACAGGATGGCTCACATGCCCTTTGAAACAATAAGCCTACGCCGGATGTACCTGGCCTCCGCAAAAAATTTGGTAACTGTAATAGCTACCACGGAGGATGAGTTGTATATACAGATTCTGGTGGCGTTTGCTCTATCATGTAATGACATATTTTTGCAGAGGGGAATGATCCACCTCCCTCTGGGACTTTTATACAGAGGGCAGAAAAATAGTATATGCTCTATTGTTTCTTTACAATTTTGGCAAGAGATACATCTATCATTTGAAGCGATGTTAGATGACCAGTGAACCGTAAAACCATTAATAGGCAGTGTACCATATCTTAGTTGGAGATATAAAGCACGGGCGTACGGAGGCATGGGAAGGTTCAAGAAGTTCTCAGGCCAGGGCTCGTGCTTGAATTGGAGAAATTCCATTGTTAGCCTGCCTGCCCCTTTTTGGTGCAAGGAGTCTTCGTTAACTATCTCCCAATATCTTTTTGTGACAAGTTTCTTTGCATTATCGGGGATTTGATCCGGATAGTTCCAGTAGGAAGGAAAACCTATTTTGACCCAGGCAGATTTCATTTCCTTCAGCCATGGGATTTTCTCCAGTGCCTGGGGGGTGGCTAAGAGCTCTCTTATAGCCAGCCTATATGGTTCGAGTTCAACAGATTTCCATAAGCGGATCCAATAGGAGAGAGGCCTTAGGGCTGCTGTGGTTTTGATACTGTTTAGACCTAGGTCTAGCCTTAGAGGGGTCATTGGTGAGCCCATACCTAGCCGGGCAATCTGTCTAAGGAAATGGTTTTCCTTGGTTTGCAGAGTATCAAGGTTTTTGTGGGACCCCCAAAGTTCCGCTCCATAGAGGGCCGCTGCTCTGATTTGGACATTGTAGATCTCTGCAAGTATGTTCAAGGGGGGACTCGGAGCCTTTCTCGATCTACGGACAAGGGCCCCACCTCTCTGGCTTATAATGAGAGCCCCTTTGTCAATGGCTGCCATCCATTTGCCTGTGGTCGATAGTCTGAAACCCAAGTAGTCGAACTCTTCTACTTTCTCCAGTGGAATCGAGTTCATTTCTATGCTAACGAGCGAGTGTTTCTTGGAGGTACTATACATCATGAGTTTTGTTTTCTTAATGTTTACATCCAGACCATAGTCACTACAAAAAACACAGAATTGGTTGATCAGGTTTTGGATTCCCATTGGCGATTTAGATATCAAAATTGTGTCATCTGCATATAGCAGACACGAGATTTTTTTCCCAACCAATTTAGGTGAATCATTTATACAGTTCTCTAAGTAGTGGATGCAAATATTGATATATAGCAAAAAAAGAGTGGGTGCCAGAACACATCCCTGTCTAACTCCTTTTTTAATAGCTACGGGGTCAGTCAACTCACCCCCCTGGCCACATCTAATTTGAGCGAAAGTATTTTCATGCAGTTGAGCAATGAGTTTCAGGAGACCAGATGGCACTCCCATGTTTGATAATGTTGACCACAGCAGGTTCCGGGGGATCAAATCAAATGCGGCTCTGAGATCTATGAAGACCACATAGAGATTACCCCTCCCCAGGTCAACATTCTTCCATTTTATTGACATGAATCTTAGGGCTTGGTCAACTGTACTCACTGCAGGTCTAAAGCCTGCTTGTAGGTCAGAAAGAGCTTCGGACTCCATAATCCATTCCTCAAGATGGAGCAAAAGATGGTTTGCATAGATTTTTTGGGAGTTATCAAGGAGACTAATCAGACGATAATTGGCAGGGATGTTCAGATTTCCTTTTTTTTAAATGGGTACTATTTCGGCCCCTTTCCAAGTGGGAGGAGCGGGGGCCCCTGCTGCAATAGCATTGCAGATAAGGTTGAGATATGGTGCCCATATATCTGGTCTTGATTTGTATAGATCGCCTGGGATCTTGTCTGGGCCAGGGGCTTTTCCCCATTTCAATGAGTCTATTGCTGCTCTTGTTTCAGATAGAGAGAATGTGATCGGGGTAGTCTCATGGTTTATTGGGGCATCAGGGGCCCACAAAGATGCTTCAGAAGGCCCTTCATATAGTTGCCCAAAGTGCTCTACCCATGATGCTGAGAGGATTGATGAGCCAGGTGCGGCAGGGGAGTTGCTACAGTCATCAGTTATTAGTTTCCAGAACCTAGATGTGTCATTAGATTTAGCAGTCTCCAAAATAATAACCCATCTGGCCTCTTCCCAGCTTCTGCGTGCCTTAGAACATTCCTTCTTATAAACTTTTCTGGCTGTTCTTAACAGCCCAACATGGCCATCTTTTATTGCTTCCAGGAGAGACAGTTGTGCTTCTCTGCAACAGTTGTCAAACCAAGGAGCGCAGTGCTTTTTGTTAGATTTATTGAGAAACTTTTTTGTGAAAAGATGCTTTAAAGATTGGAACAAGTCAGTGTGGGCTGCTAAGACTCTGTCACCCTCCCCGTTCTCATTTAGGCGGATCATACACTCCATCTGGTTGGCAAGCAGGTTGTAAATGGATGCCAGGTGTTTAGGGGAAGAATTAACAGATTCCCATTTTAGGTTGCGTCTGTTATTTGTTAGAGCCAGCTGGGAGGCATGGCTATTGGAGTAGGGCACAGTAAACAAAGGAAAAAGTCCTCTGGTTGATAAAATCAACGGGTCATGATCACTCTCAATTTGCTTTTGGACCCTCATATCAAACATGTGGCTCCACAGTCGGATGTCAAGAAGTATATAATCAATACGACTGCTGAGCCCTCCGCGCCTAAAGGTAGCTTGTAGATTTACATCCGAGCGTGAGCGACCGTTGCAGGCTCGGAGGCCATGGGCTAGTGTGATGTCGGCCAGTAAGCGCGCGGATTTATTCAGCCTTGGTCTTTTGTTGGAGACTAGCTGAGGGATGCCCCAATGGGCATCCTCTTCTTTACATATTCCTTGGACTAGAGGATTAGGTTCAAAAGTGACATTAAAATCCCCTCCAATCAAAACAAAGAAGGAAGGATTGTTTTTAAGAAAACTGTCCAAAATGGACAGGACATCAGAATCGGTGTGGGAGCTCACATTCCTGTTATAGATATTAATAAAAAGTAACGGTCTCTCTTCAGAAATCATTATTAATAGGGCTTGCAAGTCAGGGCAACCCGTATCTATTTCTTCTATCTTGCACCTAAGAGAAGTGTTGCTCCACGCAAGCAGCCCTCCCGATGGTCTCCCAGAAGAGGACTTCCGTGCTGGAACCCAATAGCTTTTAAAGCCTAGTCTATATTTGGGTTCTAATGCCCACGTTTCTTGGAAGAGGCAGATCAGGTGATCATCAATAAGACTGCCCCATCCTGGACTTTGTAATTTGCTTTCCAACCCTGCTATGTTCCAGCTGAGTACCTTATCGAGATCCTCTGTTTTTATGGACCCTGCTTTATTCTGAGGATATTTCCTACAGGGGGAGGAACTGCTAGGAACCATACTAATTCCCTCGGGTATATTAAGACCAGTGGCTTTCTCGCTATGTGCCATGTGAACCTCGCTGGATGTGGCCCCAGCTATATATGAATTAGGTAGGTTGGACATGCGGGTGGACACCAGAATGTATGGAACAATTGACAGGGACGGAATACATTCCTCGCTGACTTGGCTCGTGGTGCTTATGGGTGATCCCTGGTTAACAGGATCTACCAAGGTCAAAGGGGCACCAGAGTTAGAGATGCTGAGGGCAGTAGGGTGAATGTCCTCAGCATCACCATTGCTCGGAGCCACTTCCGAAAGGTCGTCTCCTAGTCAGTCTGTTTCAGAAAGAGATGACGAAGGGCAACTGGGGCCAAATAGAGGGATAGACTGTGTGTGGATAGCGGGGAAGCCCCGTATAACGTTGGCGGTTGTCTACTCCAAACTGGCGTGGGAGGTGGATAAAACACTTGTAACCTGCAAAGGGAGGCTTTTCCAGTTATAGGATAAGGTCTATTAGCGTTTATAAAGAGCCGTTGGACAAGGTCTGGAGAATTCAAGTTGATAACTATGCAGTCCCCTGAACCGATCTTCGCTAGGGAACCCACCCACCCTACCCTTCTCACCATCAGTATTGAGGGTGTCATGGAAAAAGCAAACCCTGCGTTCACGTGCAACCAATGAATAACCTTGTTTTTAAGTTCGGTAAAAGATTCAGTGGAATGCGGTTTGAGTTCACGAACATTCGATATAATGAGTACATAATGACATGATTCTGGTGGCAAATGGAGCACTTTTGGATCTGACAGGCCCCTGGACTTGTCGCTCTTCTGGTGTTCTGTAAGCAGGTGATCCCAAGTGGGGTTGCCATCTCCCGGATTAGTTACAGGGTTATTCCATGTGGCGGTTCCTTTTAAAAGGGGAACTGGAACCATATGGGTCTTATTCATTAAAATACTAGCTGTTTTGACGGAGCTGGTCCAATCTTGGTTTAAAGAGGAAAAAGGGATTTTTGCTATTTGGCCAGTGGGTCTGTTGGCAGTGATGGGGTCATGGTTGGCAAGGGGATGGGATTGAATTTCTACGGATGGAGCAATTTTGGGTGGCTGGCTATTGATAAGGCTTTCCAATTTGTCCTCAATCGATTGGAGGCGGGTTAAAATTGGAAGAAAAAGTTTGGAAAGCTCATCTCTTATGAAATCCCTGGTGTACTCATTTGTATGACACTCGTTTGTGTTGTGTAAGGGGATTGATACCGTATCCTTATTAGAAGGTTGGGCCATGTTAGAGGGGCTCAAAGTCCTAGATCGTTTGTTTTTAAAAGCGGGTTCCCTTCGTTTCCTTTTTCCTTTGGTATTGGAATCTGCTAAGGTGAGGGGGCCTTCGTTTGGGGGACTCTGGGCCAGCGGAATAGGTGCAGCACGGGTGGTAATTACAATTGGGGTTTCGTCCTGATTCTCCTGGGAATTTTTGGAGGGGGAAGGGGAAGGGGTAGTCAGTACAGACTGTAATTCTGGTCGCGGGGAGGGCTGTGGGGCTGAGCTAACATGAACTAGGCTGTTATTTGAAGAAGGGGGGGCAGCTAAGCGTCGCTGCACTAACTCTATTTCTTTTTCAAGTTCCCCAACAGCCTTTTGCAGAAAACCATCTAAGGTTCTGTTAGAGTGCTGTTTACCTTCCAACCCACCCCCACGTCGACGGCCCATTATTCTTTAAATCAGGGGCCTTTAGTGGGCCCCCGGCTTATAGGGGTGTGTAGGCCTTTGGGACCCAGCCACTGACACTGTAGTGTGATTAATAAGCTTCTCAGACCCTGCTGTTAACAATTCCCAAAGACAAGACCACAGTAAGACGCCCAAACGTATATACATAAAGCCTGGCCCAACCACTTATAGGGCACAGACAGGCGTAGAGCGGGTAATGAATTATGGGCTCCTGCCCTTGGGGGAAGAAGAATGGTGCTGCCTCCTTCCACCCTCCAAGAAACGGAATTCAATAAGCAGTTATATGATGAACTGAGATAAATTCAGCTGAGTACGTGGATACACCTGCAAGTATCCAGTTTGTGATAATAGATTTCCACGTGCTTGGTGGGGCCTGGGGATCTGTGGAAGAGCTACCCACGCACCGAGCAGAGGAACTTGGAGTCTCCTTCAGGCAGCCATAGACAAGTTTGCTGTATGGACCACGTCTTTGGGTAGATGTCAGGGGGGTGGCTCTGCCCTGCCTCTTCCTGGCAATGACGGGCAAGTTACACCATGTGGCTGATCCTGCACAGCAGACCGAGAGAAACAGCCAGTAGTTCCTGAATCCCTCTCACTACTAGTCATGTAGTCAGGAAGTACCTCTACAAGTTGTGAGCAGCAACACTGACACCTCTCCGAGCTTGGGGAGGGTGGAAAATGATCTTGCATTGGTTCCACTGACATCTGTTTCAACAAATAATACAGAAATAACTGATCAATTTGACACAACTTCAACACAGACGGATGGCATCATTTATTCTGAACCACCACGGGAAACCCCCACCGGTTCTCCACCTACGGACACAGTTCCAGCCTTTGCATGAACTGCTTCTGGATACTTCGCTGACATCAATGACACCTTTGCAGACTCATTTGCCTCTTCTACATATGAGCTGTCAAGACCACTTTAGCTGATAAACTGGCTAACAACAAATTACTTTATTCTTCCATGGAACTATCTGTGGCTTTCTTTATCTGTACTTGCTTTCCTCCTATGGATTGGCTTTGTTATAATATTCTTTCTATTGATACATGGTCATTTTCTTCCTGAAAGATCAACAGTCGAACTGGTGGATGAGGTCCTAAAACCCAATTTTTCTTCCCATAAGGTCCGCGGAGACTTGTCTTTTGTGAACATTTCCGCTATACGAATTACTGACAGCATTGTTTGGGATAAAGTAACATTTGATATATACTGCCCAACAGAGGTCAATCAAATACCATATATGTTTAAACTTTCAATGAACGATGTAATAATACCTGAAGTTGTTTCTGATGACAAGGATGTGAAGACAGTTGATTCAATGATGACTGAATTGGAGTATTATACTGTATTTGAAAACGAAGATGTTAACCAATCTAAAGATAATTATGGTGATATGTTTTGCTATAATTATATTGGGCACCATTTCATTCACAGAGCAAGTACACCAAAGACTATCTTTAATTACACACAATGGGAACACTGTCCAACTCCACCACAAGGGAGTTCTAAAACATATTCCGAAAAGTTTGCATATTTTTCTGGGCACAATGTTAAAAATGCTGACTCATATTTTTTCAAATAGCCATCAATGGAAAATGTACACATATTATTGACAGATACGAAATGTATTGATTCGGATTCCTTTGTTTCCCGGTTGACTATAGAAAGCTTCGCATATTGGCTGAAGTCGATTGACTTAAAAAGTGTATGGGGAACTAGAAATGGGCAAATTAAGGGGAAGGAAGCTTTATTTAGAGCACGTCTTATACCTGTTCAAATGATATTTTTAAATGAAACTGTACAACAAACAAGTTGTTTACGCTTAGCAAAGATTAAGGAATTGAATGCGTCCAGTATTCCTGCCCCTGCAAAATTTCCCAAATGGTAAAAAAAAAACAAATACAACTGAAGATCAGCTCGATGAGTGGGTGCAGAATGGCAAGTTCAATGCTTCACTATCACATCCTTGTGGGTGGTTATTGTGGCCAATTGATACCAATGGGTGTCATAAATGTTTTATTAACTCCACAAGGGATTTTAGAACTAGTAGTCTGGACCCTCGCTATACATTATCCGAACATGCAGGTATAGTAACAATATACAGTGTAGGGAAGCTATGCCATCAATGGTTGAAGGGTTCCTCACTAGATGCGGTTAGAGAGCACCTCAGTCTCCTTTCTAATAAAACAGACTTACAGGACTTCCTGTTAGGCCACAGAAAACAACGCAGAAAGTGCTTCTTATATGAAGTATATAACAACATTTGGAAGCTTTCCCTACAAGAAGCTGCTGCCCGGTTGAGGCAAATAGACCAGGAAAACTTACTGAAGGCATTAGCTGTTGTAGACAATGGTATTAATACCCTGTCCGACCGGATTTACACTCTAAATAACATTGTCTCCTCTGCAATAGACATAATACAAAGTGATGTGTCTTCTTTACACCATGGACAGAGCCAACTAAGGTCCATTGTGCAGTTTGTTTCGATACTTCAAACATTGAAGGCAGGTCGCGTCCCCTGGCAACACGTTAGCGCAAGGGATATATTTTCCATATTTAACTTAACACGACAACAACAACTAATGGCTAAGAAAGAAGCTACTTATGTTATGTTAAACATTGAAAAATTAGAAAAGCTGCCTTTTACTTTGGCTGAAATACCATCTGCTGAGTGGTTAATCCACGGGGTCATTAATCTGCCTATTTCAACACTACAATTCACGTCCTGTTTAAAACACATTCCGGTAGGCAGATATAAAAGGCTGGGCGATAGTTACATCCGTGAGGTGTGGGAGCTGCCCTTCTCGTACAAATGTCTCAGTGGCATGAGGGAGGTCTTTCTTAGCAGTAGTGAATGCAAGACTTCTGTCAGCCATTCGATGGTTTATAAACAGCTGTCCTTGCATGTGACGTGTAACAGTCAGCAGCGAACTTGGCTTGCTATCTAAAGGGAGTTCTAGTTCCCTTGATTAGACCTGCGTTCCAGGCGCTTTCAAATGGCAGTTATGTTCTCCTCAATAGTGAAGACTGTTGTGGGATGCGAGCTGGAATAGTTTATGCTGTTTCGGTCTCTAAGATTGTTACATGCTTTGGAAACGTACTCTTTCCTCCCACTAGACAAAAGAGGTGGCTGACATTTGGCCCCATATTGCTACTTCTAATGTGAATTTTGACAAGTTGAGCAGACTCAAGACTTTATTGTTCCAAAAACATGTGGCACTCACATCTGCACGCGAGACCTATGCACTTCAGGTGGCAAGGTCATCAGCTGAGATAAGTCACTTTTAAGTACCAACTTTCCGAGACACTTTGGTGAGCTTGTGGGACGAATATTTAATGCATCCAGTACTACTGGAATTGCAAATTTCTTTAAGGCTGTTGGTTCTGGTTTCTTTCACACCTTCTCCTCCATATTCAGTTTAATACCACCAGCCATCCACTCAATATTCTCCAGTATTTTTGGGGGATTTCCAATAACTTTGGCTATACTAGCTGGCATTTTGCTATTGCTACTTTTTATGCGCAATGGCTGTCCCGCCGCAACAAGGAAAACTGAAAGCGCTCCCACCAGTGCAGCAGTGTAATGAACGCATGATGCTGTACTTCGGAGCAACACTCCTGGAGCAATTGGAGTGTGACTGGTCTCTGTCATTCAGACCGGTTTTGCATTGAGTGCAGCCCGTGCTTCGGTGCGTCTGGTGCTTGTTCAAACATGCACTGAAACTTTGTCTTTCTACGCAGCGCTTGCTTTCATTGGACGCTGATCTGTTGATGTTCTTGCTGAGGGTTCATTACCCGACATGTGCGTTAAGGGTGCATTTGCTACGGGAAGCTGCTTATGAGTTACCCTTCCTGGGGGATGTGGCTCTGAACTAATTACCGGGCACACCACGGAATGCTGCTGCCTCGGCTGAAGCTCAGGCTGTGGAACACAAATGCTCCTTGGTCCTTCTTGGTGATGCATTTCCTACTTTAACACCTGCTGAAGTGGAAGATCTCCTGTTTTCAATTGTGTCAGATTCAATTGGATACTTCCAAAATGACTCTGACTCTTGAAATTCTGCCTTTTTCGCCACAAGTTTACATTTTAAATTGTCCTCTTATATATGCTTAAGTGTCCTTTTAACTTGTCATTATTTACTTTTATATATATATATATATGTATATATATATATATATATATATCTTAGGTTGAGTTTTAGTAGCTTTTCATATACTTAGGCTTTGAACCACCTTCAACCGGCATGGGGAGGGTGTTGTGTAGCCATTTTAGTTATAGCTCCATGCACGCTATTTTAGACTGCTGCTGTGCACTTTAACCTAAATATATTTTATTGAGCTTCGTTTATTATTTTAAAAATAGCCACGTTTGCGGTCTTGTTTTATTTCTCTCTGTCTAGCTGTTCTTTGCCTAGGCCAGCACTATGTTCTTAAACAAGACATTCTTTCACTCTGTGCTTCTTTCAAGACTGCAGTAAGATAGGTTGCCGGTAATCTTGGTAACTTTTGTCTCTGGCATTCACAGAAATATACACATCCTTACGTAGGGACATTTTCTCAGAACATCAGCTGTTTTATTATAAAAACACTTCCCTGTCCCATACACGTTAGAGGGAAATTCCAGCCAGATGACCATGACTGTATGGTGATTGGTGAACGCTTCGCTACAGCTGCTCATGCAGACTTTAGGCCTTTGCTCAGGTATGGGGGATGATGTCTTCCAAGGGGAACCTGAAGGGCAGAACTAGAGCTTAACATGCTGTGCTTTAATATAGTCTAGGTAGGAATTAGTCTATTAACTCTAGTGACTATGATATTGTTATTTCTATGCTTTACTCTTCTTGTCACAATTTTAATCCTGTCATGCTTTATCGTCCTGGTTATTGCAGTACATATTTTATTATCTAAGATGCAGTTGCTTCATTAAAACCTTATTGAAACATATAGGCGGTCATTCCAACCCTGGCGGTCCGAGACCGCCAGGGTTGGGGACCGCGGGAGCACCGCCAACAGGCTGGCGGTGCTCCCATGGGCATTCTGACCACGGCGGTACAGCCGCGGTCAGAAACGGAAAACCGGCGGTGTACCGCCGGTTTTCCGCTGCCCTGGGGAATCCTCCATGGCGGCGCAGCTTGCTGCGCCGCCATGGGGATTCCGACCCCCATACCGCCATCCTGTTCCTGCCGGTTTTGGCCATGGCATGGGCACTGCAGGGGCCCCCGTAACAGGGCCCCACAAAGATTTTCAATGTCTGCCATGCAGACACTGAAAATCGCGACGGGTGCAACTGCACCCGTCGCACCCCTTCCACTCCGCCGGCTCCATTCGGAGCCGGCATCCTCATGGAAGGGTGTTTCCCGCTGGGCTGGCGGGCAGCCTTCTGGCGGTCGCCTGCCAGCCCAGCGGGAAACCCAGAATAACCGCGGCGGTCTTCTGACCGCGCAGCGGTATTCTGGCAGCTCCCGCCGGCCCTGCGGTTACCGCGGCCGGCGGGAGTCAGAATGACCCCCATACTGCCTTTGCTTGTCATTGTATATGTGAGACTAATGTAACTGAGAAAAACAGATGAGATCTGAGTGACCACGATTTCTCTGAGGAATCAATTGTGTCATACGCTCGGCTGCCCAATCATCTCTGCTCTTGGGTAGAGATGAGGCACTGCTAGTAAGCTGGAGCAAAACCCGGATTAAGGTGACAGGTGTCACCTGAAGTGGGTTGAGACTCAGTCTCCCACATCGCAGGCGGTTCTGCCACTCAAATCTAGTAGTCTCATTAGAATAATGAGAGCCTACGCGACAGATTCACTATTCCCACTCCAAACTTAGCCAGATTGGAGGAAGTATAGGACTTTGTAGTGGGTCAGATATATTATTCCCACTCCATTCAGCCGCTTTTGTGTTACATCAAATACAATATTCTTTGGAAAACGCATTGGTGGGAAAACATGTTTTGTCTCCTCAATCCCCCTTTTATCTTTGCACCCTCTCAGTGATTCACCACACAAAAATTACTTCATCTAAAAATTCTAGAAATGCTACAGGTCTGGAAAGTCGTGTGGTGATTTGTTAAAGGGATGGAAACTGGTAACTAAAATCAGAGAAATTACTACCTCTGGGAATACTAACCGCATGACAATCAGATTTAATGTGATTTCTTTCTTTTTCTATCTATTCTATTGGTTATGTATTTGTTTATTGGTGTACATAATCATGTGGCCATAAGTGTGTCTTTTATTTGTTCATGTAGTAATTTTGAAGCTTTACATATGTAGTCTAGTTTATTTGTTTGGGCTTCCTTGGTACTTTTAGTAGGGGAGCGCTATATATGAAGCGCAATGTGCATGAAAGGCAATCGTTGTTGTTATAAAAATTGAGATTGTCACTTTTTCCCTATTGGTTAATTAGAGTGTCCTCCAAATAGTAGTTTGTCTAGCTCACTGCTGGATCACTATTTGATTTTGTTGCACAGGGATGCATAAGGAAGATTGTTTTTGTTTGTCTTGTCGTACACAGTTTTATTTTTTGATGCTAAAAAAGATATCTATATCAAGATGTATTTTATTTGTATTGTATTTATTTTTTGGTTTCTATTAGCATGTGAGCATAAATGGGTCTTTCAGTTGTATATCTGAAACTTTACATGTACAGTCTAATTTATTTTTTTGGACTTCCTTACTACTTTTAGTAGTATTTTGCTACACAGATAGTTGGACCTTATAACTTCATAACCATCTCATAAAATCACTTGCAAAAGCAAAAAGGACTATCTATATGGGATTAATATATATACTGCTGTTAAATTTCATTAATAAATACATTTCATTACAATCCATGCTGCCATTTTATGGTTATGTGAAATACAAAAGTCTATGTAAAATACTACGGAGTGCAAGTGTGTTTTGGGACACCCTCTTTTTCATTTGCACAAACACCACCAAAATTTCAATCCTTCACCAATATGTAACGTGTGCAGTCAGTCTGCAAAGTTTTGTGAAGATTTGTCAAACTGCTGCAAAGTTACTAAGGGACAAAAATCTGAGGAACGCCTATCTGTGGTAATCCTAACTATAACTCTGTGATATATACATACATACAGGGCCTCATTATGACCGCCAGGGATTATGAGTCCCCTTTCAGGCAGTCTTTGCATGGCGGTAACCCCGCCATGCAAAGGCTCGCGGAAAGGGGGTGCCGGGGGCCCCATGTGGTCCTTGCACTGCCCATGCACTTGCCATGGGCAGTGCAGGGACCACATGGACAGTCCCATCGCGCCTTCCACTGCCCGAATTACAGACAGTGGAAAGCGCAACGGGTGCTGCTGCACCCGCTGCGCTGCCACCTTGCCGCCGGCTCCCTTACAAGCTGGCATCAATGTTAAAGCCCTGTTCACCACAGGGCTGGTTGGTGGAAACGCTGTTTTCCACTTGCCAGCCCTGCAGTGAACTCCTAACAGGGCTGGCGCTGTACATTTCGTATAAGGGATATCGCCTCCATCAAGGTCGGCCTGAACTTTGGATTAAGCTCAGTCTAGCACGACCAGATAGACCCGGTTTGTGCTTTAAGTTTCTAAGCACTATCATTGCAGATATTCTTTAAAAATTCTTATCTTGACTTCTACTCATTTGATTTTTATTGTTTTGGTCTTGTTTTGTCCATTTTGTTAACCTGGGTGTTTTATGTGTGGCATTTCCCTGTTTATACTATTCTAAGTGCTGCAAAATAGTTTACACATAGCCTCCTAAGTTAAGCCTGCCTGCTGTGTGTAAAGCTGCCAGATGGTGAGCACAGGTTCATTTATGGTGTGTATCTGACTTACCCTGACTCGGATTGTGGTTCCAGCTTGGACTGGGTGTTTACCTATGCCAACCAGAAACACAATTTCTAACAGAGAGCCACAATTTTTCCAGTCACCACAGGTGAGGATTTCAGTTTTGGACACTTTCAGTATGAGGTAGCTTCATGTCATCTATTGGTCAGTGGGCCTGAGATAACTGAAAATTTTGGATGTTTCAGTTTCCCTGAGGCTTTCCAATTTCAGAATTATCTACATGTCCTCTGCATAGTTATTGCAGTGAAGTCAAAACCATTAAGCAGATCTAGTAATCATTTCATGTATATTTTGAAGAGCATGATTGAGATGATTGACTCTTGAAGGATTACTGTTTTAATACTGTATGGTTTTAATTAAAATGGAGGAGTATGGATGATATTTATTCTATTATTTAGGTAAGATGTGATCTAAGCAAGAGCTGTGCACTCTATTATGGCTTTCCCAAGTCATTGGATTAGTGTGTCATAATCAACGTGTCAACGGCCAGTGAACTGTCCAAGAGAATAAGAGCAGCAACCTCATTCTGATCTACTGTGTTTTTCATGTCATCCCAAAATGAGATTAGGACTGATTCAGTTCCTCTTACTGGCCATAATTTAATTTGGAAGTCACAAATTAGGGAATTGTCTTCAATTAATTGTGACATCTTGGTGAAGAATGAACTTTCTGTAAGTTTGTCCAGGGATGGTCCATTTGCTATAGATCTGTAGTAGATGTAGTGTTGCTTCTCCAGGTTAGATTTATTTTTAATAATGTGCATATATATGCCTTTTTAAGTCTTCTCGGAAAATTCCTGCTGTTAAGGAGTTGTTGTTGAATGTTCTGATCGGGGTGGTTACTAAAATCTTAAAATAATGTTTATGGAGATTTGAGGTGGGCAAGGGATGTATAGCGTCTGTGCATTTGTGCTTATGGAAACATTGCTGTACTCTGGCATCGGAAATATGCCCAGAACACAGTTTCCTCCTACTACTCTTACGTCCATAAACAATATTCCTGAATTGATAATTTTTTAATTAGTCTTGCCTTGGTTTCCAACTCAATTGGTAAATATCATCCACTAAATGTGTCCGACTATGCTCCAGTAACATTAGAAATACCTATAAACAACCTTAAATTAGATACAGCACTTTGGACATTTGATTGTGTATGACTTAGGGCTGAAACATTTATTACAAAATAAAGACACATGACAAGCTATTTTTTTTAGAGAATACCAAATCAGCACCGGGTCATATAGGGCCTGATTCTAAGCTTGGCGGGCGGCGGGAGCCGCCCGCCAAGCGGGAACCGCCAGAAGACCGTTCCGCGGTCAAAAGACCGCGGCAGTCATCCTGGGTTTCCCACTGGGCTGGCGGGCGACCGCCAAAAGTCCGCCCGCCAGCCCAGTGGGAAACACCCTTCCCACGAGGAAGCCGGCTCCGAATGGAGCCGGCGGAGTGGGAAGGTGCGACGGGTGCAGTTGCACCCGTCGCGAATTTCAGTGTCTGCAAAGGAGACACTGAAATTCTTTGTGGGGCCCTCTTACGGGGGCCCCTGCAGTGCCCATGCCATTGGCATGGGTACTGCAGGGGCCCCCAGGGGCCCCACGACACCCCATACCGCCATCCTGTTCCTGGCATGGCGGTATGGGGTGTCAGAATCCCCATGGCGGCTTCCCATGTGCAGCGGAAAGTCGGCGGTACACCGCCGGCTTTCCGCTTCTGGCCGCGGCTGTACCGCCGCGGTCAGAATTCCCGGCGGAGCACCGCCAGCCTGTTGGCGGTGCTACCACCAACCCCCGCCCTGGCAGTATTTACCGCCAGGGTCAGAATGACCCCCATAGTTTGGGACAAACACTAGGCCACTATACAGGGTTTGCAATACAATATAAAGTGAGGCAGTTCTATCTAAAGAACACTCAGGTCACAATTGTAATGGCTCGTCTAGGTATTCTAGAGACACAACATGCATTGTCTATATTACATCAACACAGACACAAAATATTATATAGAGTGAGCTGGTATATATTAGTTCACAAACTAAAGTGTCATCATTCAAATGCTAGTCAACATTTCACAACATTAAAACACAACCACTACAGGAATAGTGATAGAGTTGACGAACTGCTAGCTGTCCAAGCTGGGATAAGCTAGTGAGCCAATATATATCCGAAATTAAGGATGAGGGCAGGAAGATGAATACAGCCTCTGAGATATCAGTTTCTTTTTCCATGTAATATCCTAATGTACATGCAACACCAAAAGAGAAATAGATACATAATGAAAACAGCAATACTTAGATGAGGTTTCACTGCCATCTGTTCAGTCTGAACAGATAAAGGCCCTCATTACAACCCTGGCGGTAAATCCCACTTTCCGCCTTGCTGAACACTGCCAAAACACCGTTGTGGCAGCAGAATTCCGCTAGAGGTATCACGACCCACAGCTCAGAATCCACCACAATACAGACACCCACACAAGTCCGCCACACCAAAGGTCAGTAATAAACTGGCAATACCAAAACCTACACTGTCACGCCAACAAGAATACGCCCACACTACCACGACCCACGAATCAACGCGGCAGTCTTTCAACCGCAGTAATCCATTGGCGGTACACATCGCTGCGCTCAAAATACACACACATTTACAAAACACAAATACATTGGACAATTCGAAATACACACACCTGATACACATACACACATCACACCCACAACACTATAAAACACACCCACATTACCCACAAACCCTTAAAACCAAAAATCTGAAAGAAGGCCAGATAGAGAGATTAGCTAACACAACACCAGCATCCACAGACACAGAACACCATCACTCATACACCATCCACACACCTCAAACAACACACACCAACACATCCCCTCACACATCACAACAGACAGCACCTCACAAATCACCCACACCACATCACGGCACTTCAAAGACACCCCAGGTTTTCTGAGGAGGAGCTCAGGGTCATGGTTGAGGAAATCATCCGGGTAGAGCCACAGCTATTCGGATCACAGGTGCAGCAGACATCCATTGCTAGGAAGATAGAGCTATGGCGGAGAATTGTCGACAGGGTCAACGCAGTGGGACAACATTCAAGAACATGGGATGACATCAGGAAGAGGTGGAACGATGTTCCGTGGTATCCAGACACCAGATTGCTGTACAGAGGACTGGCGGTGGACACCCACAACTAACAACATGGGAGGAGCAAGTATTGGTGATCATACAAACTGAGGGCCTCGCAGGAGTAGCAGGAGGACTGGACTCGGATAAGTCAAGTCTTTACTACCATATCCCCCCACCCCACCTGCATGCCATCATATACTCCCACTCTTATCTTTACCCCCATCACTCCATCAACTCCATATGTCCCACAATCACAACCCACACATTTCAATACCAAGGCCCTGCATGCAACACCTATGCATGGACCTCCGTGACCAAAGCATGGCCAGTACAGAAACCCACACAGACCCCAAACCAACTATCACAAAAGGGCTAACACAATGGCACAAGCACAGGGGTAGAGGGTACCGCACCCAATGCACAAGATGCCACACACAGATACTAAAATTATGCATTTACACCCCAACAGGACCCATACCCAACGTCACCGGACAGGAGGTGCCAGACATATCCAGTCCCCCAACAGAAAAGGCCCACAGTGATGACAGCAGCTCTGCACGCCTGGATCAAGAGGACCAGCTCGGCCCATCAGGGACCTCGGGACAGTCGGTTCCCCTGACACAGTCACAAACCACCACAGAGCCTCCCCCCTCCGGAATGACCACCACAACACCCACCCAGAAGGCCCATACCTCTGTCCCCAGGACACGTCAATCAGCAGTGTGTCCACCACTACAGGGACACCAGGCAACCCCACAAACCCAAGACAATCAGGGACCTGGGGTCAGTGGCAGTAGGAACATGGTTCAGGGGACAGAGGCACAGGATAACAGGGAAGCTGGGAGGACTGCTGTGCGACAGGGGGAGGACAGGCCCAGGGAACCCACTCTCCAAAAGGCACTCTCCAACTTCATGGGAGCATACCACCATTCCCAGGAGACCATGAGCATGGTACTGTCCAAGTTTCAGAAGACCCAGCGGCTGCAGGAGGAACACTACCTTGGGATCAGGGAGGACTTGAATTCCATTAACACCACCCTGGTCACCATTGCAGGGGTGCTGGGAGAGCTTGTCAACACCATGAGGGACACAGTGCCAAACAAACGGGCCCCTGACACTAGCCTGGACGATGAACAGCCCTCCACCTCCGCCGGCGTTAGTGGACAGGAGGCACAGCCACAGGACCAACAGGCCACCAGCACCCCACCCCCTGCAGAAGGAGAACCACCCCGCAAACTGTCCCTGAGATCCAGGAACAAAACAGAGAACGTTGCCAAGACACCCGCCAGGAAATAAGTCCCTCCTGAGTGTCACCCCTCTGTCTCACTTTGTCATCCTGTCCACCTTAAACTGCCATTGCTCCACTTCCTATGCCCCATTGGACAATGCACCTTTGATACAAATAGACTGGACTCTGCCATGGACATTCCTCCACCATCACCCCAGCCCATTTCACACCCCCCTCCACTTATTTGCACAGAAATAAACACCCTTGGTTCACAAAACAATCTGGAGTCAGTCTGTGCTTTCAAAAATGTGTAATTGCAAAATCTCTGGAATATAGCAATGTCAATGTACTTGTTCACATACCAAGGTTACACAGCTGTAGGCCAGGAGTAAACATAGCAGAGGGCACAAATTGGGAGCCACATCTGTGAAATGGAAAGGCAAAGTGACAAGTCAGGATCCATACACAGAGTGAAAAGGGCAGAATTATGCTAGCTCCTACAATAGTATGAGATGTGGGAAGCAGTTCCATCTTCTTACCTGTGTCTCACTGGAAGTATTCCATGATGATGTTGTTTCGGCTGTCTACATCTTCTTCTTCTGCCTCCTCTTCTTCACTATGCACAGGCTCCCCAGCTGCCCCAAGACCAACATCAGGCCCATTCTCCTGCAGAAAATGCACCTGGCATCACAAAGCCAGGTTGTGCAACATACAGCAGGCCACGATGATCTGGCACACTTTCTTCGGTGAGTAGTATAGGGATCCACCTGTAAGATGGAGGCACCGGAATTTGGCCTTCAGGAGGCCAAAGGTGCACTCTATAATCCTCCTAGTTCACCTATGTGCCTCTTTGTAGCGTTCTTCTGCCCTTGTCCTGGGATTCCTCACTGGGGTCAGTAGCCATGACAGGTTGGGGTAACCAGAGTCTCCTGCAAATATTGAGGAACAACAGTTAGTGATCCTCCAAACATTAGGGAATCTCCCATACCCAGACACCAAATGGAACTGTGTTGGGACTTTAGGCTCACCTATTAGCCACACACGGTGCCTCTGGAGTTGCCCCATCACATAAGGGATGCTGCTATTCCTCAAAATGTAAGCGTCATTCACTGAGCCAGGATACTTGGCATTCACATGGGAGATGTACTGGTCTGCCAAACACACCATCTGCACATTCATAGAATGGTAGCTTTTGCGGTTTCTGTACACCTGTTTATTCCTGCGGGGGGGGACAAATGCCACACGTGTACCATCAATGGCACCAATGATGTTGGGGATATGTCCCACGGCATAGAAGTCACTTTTCATTGTGGGCAAATCCTCCACTTGAGGGAAAACTATGTAGCTGCGCATGTGTTTCAGCAGGGCAGGCAACACTCTGGACAACACATTAGAGAACATTGGCTGGGACATCCCTGATGCCATGGCCACTGTTGTTTGAAAAGACCCACTGGCCAGGAAATGGAGTACAGACAGAACCTGCACTAGAGGGGCGATTCCTGTGGAATGGCGGATAGCTGAAATCAGGTCTGGCTCCAACTGGGCACACAATTCCTGGATTGTTGCACAATCAAGTCTGTAGGTGATAATGATGTGTCTCTCTTCCATTGTCGACAGGTCCACCAGGGGTCTGTACACCGGAAGATGCCACCATCTCATCACCTGCCCCAGCGGACGTGCCCTATGGAGGAGAATGGTGAGCAGAGGGTCATACAACACCTAGGTATCACAATGTGTTTTTTGCAAAAACTTTACAAATTTGCCATGTGTCTTTGTCTGTCCGTATTCCTGGCCTAGATAGGTGTGACACAGTTTTTTTGCCTGCCATGTCGCCCCCTGAAATGGCGGCTGCCTGACCTGTAAGGTGGGACAAGGGGAAATGAGGTAACTGCGCTGGCGTTGTACACCGTCGCGGTAGGCGGTCGAAGACCGCGGCGCAATTCAGCATTGGTTATCATTGGGCCCTGTGGGTTCCAGGAGCCAATGACGATGTACGCCGGCGGTGACAGTACGCACCGCCGCAGAAGTGGCTGCCATTTTCTGTTCACTCACTTGATACCTGACCTTCAACAGGAGAGGACCTACACTGCAAGTGCTGCTGTGACCTGTGTCTGGAAGCGACGGTGGCTCAGTGTCTGGGAAAAGGGCTCCTGCCTTCACTTCAGAGGAGTTGGAGAAACTGGTGGATGGGGTCCTCCCCCAGTACACGCAACTGTACGGTCCTCCAGACAAACAGGTGAGTACACTGTGAACATGGTGGATGGCACATGATTGTATGGAGAATCGTGGATGGCAGAGAGGTGGGGAGGGGGACAGGCCAGCATGTGAGGATGGTGTGTGTGGATGTATGTCTGGGTCAGAGTGGGAGGTGTTTAGGCAATGCGTGAGAAGAACTGTACGGGATAGTAACATCCATTCTAACTTCACTTTTCCTCTCGGTCAGCGCCCACCAGAAGAAGGGTATTTGGCATGCCATCGCCAGGGATGTCTGGACCCTGAGGGTCTACCATAGACGGAGCACCCACTGCCGGAAAAGATGGGAGGACCTGCGCCACTGGAGCAAGAAGCCGGCGGAGGCCCAGCTGGGGATGGCCTCCCAACGTGGAAGGGGTGTCCGTCGCAGCATGACCCCCTGATGGTCCGGATCCTGGCGGTGGCCTATCCGGAGTTGGATGGGCACTTGAGGGCATCACAACAGCCACAAGGGGGTGAGTACAGTCTAATTCTGCTGACACTGCATGCTTTACGAGGTGTCTGGCTGGGGGAAGTGGGCTGTGGGTTCCCCTATGACAGGGCGAACTTGGTAGGATAGGTCCCTTGTTAGGCAGGCTCTGTGGCACTCCAACCCCAATAGTGGTAATAGCCATCTACACATAGGGGGTCATTCCGACCCTGGCGGTCATGGACCGCCAGGGCCGGGGACGGAGGAAGCACCGCCAACAGGCTGGCGGTGCTTCTGGGGCAATTCTGACCGCGGCGGTAAAGCCGCGGTCAGAAAAGGGGAACCGGCGGTTTCCCGCCGGTTTTCCCCTGCCCCAGGGAATCCTCCACGGTGGCGCTGCAAGCAGCGCCGCCATGGGGATTCCGACCCCCTTCCCGCCAGCCTGTTCCTGGCGGTTTACACCGCCAGGAAGAGGCTGGCGGGAACAGGTGTCGTGGGGCCCCTGGGGGCCCCTGCAGTGCCCATGCCACAGGCATGGGCACTGCAGGGGCCCCCTAACAGGGCCCCATTCAGATTTTCAGTGTCTGCAAAGCAGACACTGAAAATCGCGACGAGTGCCACTGCACCCGTCGCACACCAGCAACTCCGCCGGCTCCATTCGGAGCCGGCTTCATCGTTGCTGGGGCTTTCCCGCTGGGCGGGCGGGCGGCCTTTTGGCGGTCGCCCGCCCGCCCAGCGGGAAAGTCAGAATGACCACCGCGGTCATTTGACCGCGGTGCGGTCTTCTGGCGGTCTCTGCCCGGCGGGCGGCGCACGCTGCCCGCCGGGGTTGGAATGACCCCCATAGTCAGTAGTCAGGCTCCTGTGGGTTCCAGGTGTGCAGCAAATGGGTTTAGGCATTGTCCCCCATGGGCATGTGAATTTCCTAATAACTTTTAGGGCATGGCTTAGTGCATAGGGCTGCTCCCTGTGTGTTGTGTCCGCCAACGGTAGTGGTGTTGCATGCACTGACCATGTGTATCTTCTGTCTTTCCCCCCCTTTTTGTTTTGTCACCCTGTTCTTGCGTGCATTAGCATCATCTGGCGGAGGAGCAGTGGCACCGGAGCAGGAGGGAGCTGCATCCCACATGGCCCTGGAGGGTGAAGTAACGGAGTCTGAAGCCACCAGTAGGACGGAGGGGAGCTCCACGACGGGGACAGGAGCATACACCAGCGACAGCAACTCCTCCTCTGATGGGAGCTCCCTGGCGGTGGCGGGCACCTCTGTGCCCACCGTATCAACAGGTACAGTCGCCACCCCCTTTACCAGCACCGCCCTCCCAGCAGCCCCTCAGCATGTGTCCCGTGCCTGCTCACCCAGGAGGGTGGGCATCTTCTTCGCCCCAGGCACCTCAGCCCCTTCTCCAGTCAGCCCTGCTGCCCTCAGTGAGGAGGCTACTGACCTCCTGAGATCCCTCACTGTTGGGCAATCTACCATTTTGAATGCCATCCAGGGTGTTGAGAGGCATTTGCAACAAACAAATGCATACCTGGAGGGCATTCATTCTGGGCAGGCGGCCCAACAGAGAGCATTTCAGGCTCTGGCCTCAGCACTGATGGCAGCCATTGTCCCTGTGTCCAGCCTCCCCCCTCCAACTTCCTCCACCCAGACCCAATCCGAGGTGTACCTCAGCCTATCCCAAGCACACCATCAGACCAGCATGCACACTCATCAACACACAAGAGTGGACATTGCAAACATAAACACCACACATCTCACAGGCACTCACACAAGCACCATCCCCATGCAGACACAGCAACATCCACTGCCTCCACTGTGTCCCTCTCCTCCGCGTCCTCCTCCTCCCTCCCTGTCTCATCTCCACTCACACCTGCATGCACTACATCCTCAGCCACTACCTCCATCACCAGCACGCCCATCACCACACACCGCTCACATGCAATCACCACCCCCACTACCATGCACACATCCCCTGTGTCCTCTCCCAGGTTGTCTTTGAGCCCTCCTCCCAAAGTATACAAACGCAGGCACACACCCACCCAACAGCCATCCACCTCACAACAGCTTCTGGCCTGTGCACCTTCACCCAAATTCAGCAAACATACACCTCATACAACCACTCCCTCTTCCTCCACTCCCAAACCCCCTCCATCTTCCCGTCCCAGTGTGCCTAAGAAACTTTTCCTGGCTAACATTGACCTCTTCCCTACACCTCCCCTCCCGTCCTTCCCCTAGGGCCAGGCTTTCAAGGTCCCAGCCCAGCACCTCAGCCACCAAATCCCCAAGCACAGTGGTGCCAGCAACTCCGGTCTCATCGAGTGCGCCACCCATCAGGGCTGCCAGTGTGCCACCTAGCGAGGCCAAGGAGCAGGCCATTTCGCCACCTGCCAAGGTGAAGAAGGTGCCCACATCCCGGAGGGAGAAGCCGCACCTACCGGCAAGCAAGGGCTCCTCCAAACCAGAAGGGGACAGTGGCAAGACACCAGCGGCAACATCAAAGGTGGGGAAGGGACACCAGCCGAAGAGCAGGTCAGGACAGGGCACGGTGGCTCAGACTGAGGGACTAGAGTCACCCCTTCTGTCAACCACTACACCAACCTCTACTGCGGTGGACACCGCCACCAGCACCGCCACCAGCCCCGCCACCATCACCGCCACCTGAAACGTCTGCTCCCTCAGCAACAGTCCCCAGCATCATCCCCAGTGGGCAGCCGTCCGAGGCTGCAGGAGACGTCCTGCGGTGTCCCTCAACAGGTGCAGACACATGCACCACCACCAGCACCTCTGCCACAGACACCGCCGCAAGCAACGCCACCAGCCCCGTGACGTGCTCAGACAGTGCCACCACAGCTGACATGGCTATCATCCCCAGTGGGCAGCCGTCCGAGGCTGCAAGAGATGTCCTGGACCCTGCCCAGCTTCCATGAGGCATGACGCTCATCACTGTTTGCACCTGCAGGTGGTAGACGAAGCCGCAGCAGGGTGGGGTATGTCTCTGCCTCCATGACGTATGATGCTACCTGTTACCAGGCAATCTCATGGCACACACACCCATGTGAGTGAATGGAACCAGCCACACTGCATGTGAAGCTCTCTGGGCACCAAGCCCCCTCCAGAACCAGTGGAGATTCACATCCACTTCCTCAGTCCTTGGCAGGTTGAAGCACTCTGGGCACCAAGCCCCCTCCAGAACCAGTGGAGATTCACATCCACTCACACAGTCCTTGGCAGGATGAAGCACTCTGGGCACCAAGCCCCCTCCAGAACCAGTGGAGACTGTTATCCACTTGTGAGACTGTGGCTTTGCACTCCCCAGGATAGAGCAGTAGGCCAACCACCCACTGGAAAGACTTGTGAGACAGTGGCTTTGCACTCCCCAGGATAGAGCAGTGGGCAAACCACCCACTGGAAAGACTTGTGAGACTGTGGCTTTGCTCTCCCCAGGACCAATCAGTGGGCATGGAGGCTCCTCGTGGAGCAGTGGCGTCTTGTGTTCATCTGGCTGAGGTGCCCCCTTCCCCCTCCCCCTGAGGTGCCTGTTTCGTTTCGATCTGATGCCCCTGCAGTGTTCTCTCCGTTTCAAGTCAGGTATCTTGTGTGGGCTTTGCCCATGCATTTTGGAACACTGATCCACGGACGATGCTTGATTAATATCCGGACTTGTGTAGTTGTTGTACATATTTGTATATAGTGATGTTTGAACTTGCACTTGATTTTTATAGATTACAATTGTTACAATCATTTGATTTTGTCCTTGCGTTCATCCGGGGGTGAGGTGGTGTATATGTAATGTTGCTGCATGTATTTGTGTGTATGGTGTTGTGGGTGAGGGTGGGGAATATTGCGTGTTGTGTGTGTGTATCACTCTCTTTTCCCTCCCCCCCTCCCCTGTGTTGTAGGTGCAGTACTCACCGTGGTCGTTGACGGCGTCTTTCATGCTCCTGAAACAGAAGGAGGAAGACCAGCATGGGCAAGGCGTGTAGTTCGGGTTCCATGGCATCCTGGTTCCTTGTTGGGTGTTGGAGGTGAGTGGTTTTCCTTTCAAGTACTGTTTCCGCCTTGTTTCTGATCGCGTTGGTACCGCCCCGGAAAAGGTGGCGGATAGGCCTCTTGTAATAGTGTGGGCGGTACATTGTCTTCTGCCTGTCTGTTGGCGGTTACCGCCGCAGTGTTTGTTTCTACCGCCGTGGCGGTCAGAGTGTTAAAGTGGCTGTCTGTGTTTGCGGTTTCCGCCATGGCCATGATTCCATTTTTTTTTTCCGACGGCCTGTTGGCGGTATTACCGGTGCTTTAATACCGACCACCAGGGTTGTAATGAGGGCCAAAATCTCTATCAGTGCTGATCCTACAAGAAGAACTTCAAGAAGTAATTAACTTAGGCCCAAATTGATATTTTTTGATGCAAACCTGTGTTAGCACAGGTTTGCGGCAAAAAGTATAGCGCCGGCTAGCGTCATTCCAAGACGCTGGCCGGGCGCCATTTTTATGGAATGGCGCTAGCCGGCGCTAATGCCCTGTTAGCGTCCTTGTAAAGGACGCTAAAAGGGCTGGGGGAACCAGGGCGTGTGCGCCAAATTATGGTTCTACACTTTTTAGAGGCAAAACAATTGCCTCTAAGCAGTGTAGCGCCATTTTCTGGCGCACAACCCCCATGGACATGGCTTCTGTCTTCATAAAGACAGGAGCCATGCCCACCAACCCAATGGCCATGCCCAGGGGATGAATGTCCCCTGGGCATGGCCATTGGGGCCAGCGCCGTGCAGGGGCCCCAAGTCAGCGCCTGAGGGGTGTTGGGGTGAAAAAAATATACTCACCCGGGCTTACCTGGGATGGGTCCCCCATCCTTAGGTGTCCTCCTGGTGTGGGTGTCCTTGGGGTCAGGGAAGGGCCCCTGTAGGCAACTTCCATGGCCTCCGACCATGGAAATATGCCTACAGGTCCCCTTACGCCTGCCCATACCAAGGTGTGAAATAATGGCGCTAAGCAGGCTTAGCGCCATTATTTAAGCCCCCATCCCCCTCGCTGTATTTTATCACGGGAGATAAATATGGCATAAAGGCCATATCGTCCTTTTCTGGACGGGAACGCCTACCTTGTATCTTATTGACGCAAGGTAGGTTTTCCCCTCCAGAAAACGACGTAAACTCCATACTTTGCCGCTAGACTTGTCTAGAGCCAAAGTATAAAAAAGGAGTTAGGTTTGCACCGAATTAGCGTAAAAAAAATTGATGCTAATTCAGAGCAAACCGAGTATTAATATGGGCCTCAGTCTGTTGGGCGAGGCTACTGGGGCTGATGCAGTGCTCAGCAAGATTTCTAGAATGTTGTTATATGAAATAGCTCCCTTTTTTCTTCAACTAATCAACAGAATCTATGCTCCGCCACTTTTAGGATTAGAGTATTCTACAGGTACATAAACCCCACATACAGCTTAACTCATATCAGCCCATGGCATTGCATTATAAATTATAAATTAATATAAATTATTTACATGTTCAAACTCTAAAAGAATTAACATCATGATCATCTGCCTAGAGTGTCACCATGCAACATAGATTTATTCCAGGGAAGAATACAACTGAACATATTAATACAACAGTATCATTGATTGATTAGTCGAAGGTCACAAATCAATCTGTCTACTTCTTTGCATTACATGCAGAAAAGGCTTTTAACCACGATGAATGGCCATTTCGTTGGAGTGTTCTAGAAAGCTACAAATTTACATTGCTTTTTATGTTTTATTTTTTGGATTCAGCCAGCATATGGCGAAATGCAAGCGGCTATATCCCTAAATGGGTTAACATCTTCTCCATTCAATATACGCTGATGGACAAGGTAAGGATGTCCATTGTCACCATCATTACATGCTCTGTACAACTAAATAGTGTTGATGAAGTAAAGCTTGCTTCTTTAAGGATACATATCATAAAGGTACTGGCCTAGGCGAGTGGCTACACCCGAACCAAATATCGCACTTTCAACCATAACAACATTAGCCGCATCCTCCAGCAATTTTTCTACTTACAAACCAAATAAGGGGAAAAAATAGGTCAGGACTGCAACACAGCTATTTATGTAGTGACTAACCACAATGAAGTACCTAGGGATTAGGCTTACATCACCATTTGACTAAATTAGACATCATTTGACATAAAGAACACCCCTTTGATCAAGGAAAAACAAAGGCTGTTTATCAAATGGGAACACCTTCCCCTATAATTGACAGGGAGATTTATCTTATTAAAATGATCCTACTACCCAAAATAAAGTACCTGTTCCGCTCATTACCAATCTATCTCCCCGAAACATTTTTCTCTAAGATGGAAGCACAAATCTCTGCCTATATTTGGTGACATAAAAAGCCTAGAAAGGCATATTGTTTTCTTCAACTCCCACTAATCCTCAGTGGATGGGCACTTCCCAATATCTATCACTATTGCTGGCCTGCACTTGCTAAAAATAGGGTTCAGCTAAAGTATGAGCCCAGCAAGATCTCTTCACATATAAATGTATATTTTCCACATCTCCCATCTGTCCTATCAATCAATCAAACCATCTTAATTTCGGCACTATCAGCATAGGCCAAAAAAGCACATAATATAAACAATAAATATTACACCTTAAAACCATTATAACACACTCCTAAAGTTTACAGTACAAATACAAATAAATTACGACATTTTTTCCTAATGCAAAGTACTTTACAGATAGAAATTGCAATATTAAAACAGATACTTAACGACTCCAAGGCGTACAAAAGGCACATAGTAGCTTTGTGATCCCTAATGATGTGTGAACTAAAAATGGGTTTTAATAGGCGAATCCTTAATTTAGAATAAAACCGATAAAATAGCATAAAATGTAAAGTGCACTGCCTGGAGATTCCATCACAAGGGCATGGTCCTGCGAACAACTTCATTTGTTTTATAGTACAAAATGCTACAAGGTGGTGTACACTACCCGTTCTCAGTCTGGTCAAAACAAAGCGATGTTGTACATTAGTCACCCATGTTAGATAAGGTTGAATACCTATACTGTAGGAAGGCTAGTATCAGTATATATTGCCACTGTTTGCTTCAACTCATCGATAGCAGCTTTCTTTGTTTCCCCCACTTCCAACAGTGTGGCTTTCATGACGGACTTTTCCAGCGTCAAAATCTTGGCTGTTTTTTGCACACCGAGAGGGCCCAACACAGTCCTAAGGGAGTTGTTAATGAATGACAACCATGGAATTTTAAAGAGTAAATCCAGCCTTAATCAATCCTGGATAATTGCCTTTTTGTGAGCTCTGTCTTTTTCTTTACCCATGTAGAGCACCACAGGGCAATGGGTTTGGCTTATGGAGTGTCTCCCAGATGGTTCAGCCCAACTTCCCAATAGAGAATAGACGACGAGGATGAGACAGGGGTACATAACAAATGCCTCAAAAAGGCGTTTTCCTCGGTCTGTAAGAGTTTACAAGTGGAATAGCCTCAGGCGACCCCTCTGTAGGTTGCAACAGATAAGACCTTTGCTTTATAGATGATTACTATTTCCTTGATAGGTCGACTGCCACGATTACTTGAGAATCTAAACATCCCTTCACTGATCCTTTTCATCTTCAGTCAAGTATTATGAATATACTCTGCCCATAAAAATAATTCCCATGAAAAGGACTTGACCTTGGCTATCTGACTATCTTGTTTCCCTTTTCCAAACCTTCAAGAACATCCTAAAAGTGTGAGGTTTAAGTTAACATGAGCTTACATACTGGTATGGCAACATATATTCAGGCACTGCGACATTCAGATATTACATTGCTATCAACCGATATGGGATAACCATTTACTCACGCAATCCTCTGAAGTACAGGCCAGCCCATCCTGGGTAATGTCAGATCTTCAACTTTTACACCATCTGCACTCATCGAGGCTTTTTTCAAAAGCTTCACCGACCTCATGAATGCATTCAATATTCTGCAAGGCTAATTGTTCAAATATATTCATATTTCGAACAAAAATGTAAAACCTACACCAAAGATTCTGCCCAATATCTGTACATTAATGATGACATCTATTACCTCCCCTATTAATGTACACTATCAGGAGTGTCTGACACAAATCGATGACAGAAAAGAATACTGAGCTTAGGAATGACCAAAGTGGTTTGATACAGCTATCCCAAAAGTACAGTTTGGAAGATCAGTATAGATGACTCCTAGGGCTAAATCAATCATTAAATGTGGACTGCAACAATATCGTCATTTATTTAATTGTTATATTACACCATTCAAAATCTCCAAATGGCAACTCGAAAAATCCGCAATTTGCCCTTGATGTTAGGTACTAGCCGTCAATCACATACACATTAGCAAGTTGTTCTAGAATTAGCACTTTTTGGAACAGTGAGAGCACTTCTTAGGTTAACACGACTAAAATGTATTTTGATATGCATCTTATTATGTACCCAACTCAGGTCAAATCTACCTTTGTATTTCTTTTGATATTGATTGCGCCTCTCACAATTGCATGGCGCTGAAAAGATCAGCGTGGTCCAGATGTACAGCAATGGATACAAGAAATATTAACCATTTATGCCCACAAACTATATGAATAAGCCCAACTAAACAAAAAGCCATGCTAAATTCAGGACTCTTAAAGAATCATATGGCCAGATTTACAAGAAAGTGGCGCATTGGTCCCCATGCACCACTTTTCTTGTGCCCCCCTTGCCTAACCAAACAACACCATGGCTGTGCCGCATTTACAATACGGCGCACCGTGTCAGCCATTTCCACAATAGCATCATGATTCATGGTGCTATTGTGGTGCGTTGCTGTATTAGCTCCATAAGTAATAGCGCTAGTGCAGCAAAGCACTAGGGAGGCCCATAGGTTACTATGGGCCTGTCACTTTAACGTCTGCCCTGAGCAGGCATTTTAGATGAGGGGAAACATGTCACAGTGAAATCTTGTAGATTTTATTGCGCCATTTATTGCGGCCTCCCTGCGTGGGACTACTCCCCTTTGCATACATTATGCCTGGCACAGGCATAATATGGTGCAAGGGGTTACAAAGTGGCGCAATGCAAGCATTGCTTCACTTTGTAAATATATGGCGCAGGGAAATGGCCTCCTTAAAACCACACTAATGTGGCCCAAGGAGGCGCAAGGGCCGTGTAAATCTGACCCATAGTGTGTGATGTTCAAGAAAAGTTTGTGGCCATGAATTTTATTAACAGAAAACAAACAGTATGTTGGTGAAGTGCCTGTAAAGGGTGGGAGGAGACCAGATTACTTCCATTTGGACTCTCCTGCTGGCAGGCACATTTCCCAGCTGTAGAATCTTTATATTCATGATAATGTGAAAGCCTGTGGCTAGGAAGATGTTTGCAGCAGTAATAAACAGGTATTAATCACTTCCTAATACTTTCCAAGTCTTTTACTTTACAACTGCACCTGATGCAGCCTGGTAACACAACAAAAAAAAAATGAAGCTTATTTCGAATATTAGCAAAAATGATGAAAGTCTGTAATTAAATGGACCATTAAATATACTACGCACCACAGTTACAATTTAAATAGTGCCTGCCTCAAAACTGCCTACTGAACTATTAATTACACAGCGAAATAAAAATAAATCGTGTGAAATATGGATTCATCACCATTTGTTTGTGCAGTATTTTAGTATATACGGGGCATCCCTGCATTTCTTAAGTGATACAGCGCGGCGCTGCAAATGTTGGCACAGCACCATGCTGCACTACTTTCTAGTAAATCTGTCCGTACATGTTTAAACGATTTGCAAAGCAGCTTCCTCTATCAGCAATGCTGTCTTATTTCTATAGATACCTTCATAAAAAACATACATCTGTTACACCTAAAATGTAATAATGAATGTTTTTTTTTAAGTATGTAATTCATAAAGCACCGGTTGTCAAATTACAAAATAGCGCCGAACCCTGCATGTGTCTATGCCACTAATTCATAGAAATTTATAAATGGATCTCACTAGCACAATTTCTGCCATATGCGCATACTCTTTATGGCCAGTTCAGACCATTTTTGTCGGCCACTCGGTTATTATGTTGGACTCCGGTCATAGGGCCTAAAGAGATAGTACATTCTATTACGATTACACGATTAGACCTTGTTACCTACCACCTTCTTCTTTTGGGACTGTTCAATTTAGGAGTGGCTTCAATTAGTGAATACCGTAGACCAAAGCAGCTTTGTCATTTCACTGGTTAACCTTGAGGAACAAATACAATTTAAGTATATAAGCATACAGCATAGAGTTTGTCACAATCTGCCCTTTTTTTCTGTCCATGCTTTGATTAAAGCCACCAAAGCTTGTGGTCAATCAGTTTTGCCCACTGAGAAAGCCACAAGTAATGGGTTTTAACTTTTAAGCTTGGGCCAAAGCTGTGGAAGTATTTTCTACCTGTCCTTCTGCGTCAGTCGTCCAATGCAAAGTACAATTAGTCTTGAATGCTTCTTTTCACCCCAATACTAACTCCCCTTCTGGCGATGCTCTATTGTACCAGTGGCAATTCTATGAAAAGTTCCTACGAATGTTCTACAGCAAAAATAGTCAATTTAATTTTCTTGTTCATTATTGATGTATTCACAATTTCCACACTGGCTTCCCTTCAGTCTCCTACGTCTCACAACAATAATCATTCAATCAATCAATCTATCATAGCATTTGTAAATTGCAGCACTATCACCCCTAAGGTTATCTGGGTGCAGAAGGGTTCCACGTCTCAGTCAAAAAGCCACATCTTGAGTCTCCTTCTGAAGTCCATCAGTGAGAAAGCAGTTTGGAGGTGGAGGGCCAGGCTATTCCAGGACTTGACTGCTGCTGTGAAGGAGCTACGCTGGATGCAGGGGTGGGTGTGCGAGGTTTAGAGAGGAGGAGCATATTTGTCTTGCTGGGATGTAGAAGCTCCGTTGTTGGTTGATATAGGACAGCCCTAGGTTGTGGAGAGCCTTGTATGTGAGGATTTTGAATTGGCAGCTCTTCTGGATGGGGACCCAGTGGATGTTCCTGATGTGTGGGGTGATGCTTGAGCGCTTAGGGAGGTTGAGGATGAGTCTGGCTGCTGTGTTCTGTAGAGTCTGGAGTCTTTTAAGTAGCTGGAAGGACACTCTGGAGTAGAGTGCATTGCCATGGTTGAGGCAGCTGGTGACCAGGGCGTGCGTGACTGGCTTTCTGGTGTCGATAGGGATCCATTTGAGGATTCAGCAGAGCATACAGAGGATATGGAAGCAGGAGGAGGTGACTGAGTTTACTTGTCCATTCATAGATAGTTGGCAGTCGAGCATGATGCAGAGGTTTCATGCATGGCCTGAAGGAGGAGGCATTGGTCTGAGTTCTTCTGGCCACTAGCTGTGGTCCCATACAGAGCTGTTCTTCCCAAAGACCAGGACTTCCAATTTGTTGGTGTTTAGTTTGAGGCAGCTGTTTTTCATCCATGTTGCTATGTTGGTCATGGTGTTGCGGAAGTTGGCACTGGCATTGTGGGGGTTTTGGTGCGTGAGAGGATTAGCTGAGTATCGTCTGCATAGGACACTATATTGAGTGCATAGTATCTGACAATGTCTGCAAGGGGGGTCATGTAGATATTTAACAGGGTTGGGCTGAGGGAGGATCCTTGGGGTACACCACAGAAGACGTTCTTAGGTGTAGAATTGAAGGGAGGAAGGTGAATGCTCTGCGACCTGAGAGGAAAGAGATGACCCACTTGAGGGCATTTTGTTGAATGCCTATGTTGTGGAGTCTGTTGAGGAGAGTGTGGTCGGAGACTGCATCAAACACTGCAGAGAGGTCCAGAAGGATCAGATTTGCTGACTCTCCTCAGTTGAGGAGGGGCCTGATGTCATTTGTGGTGGCAATCAGTGCAGTCTCCATGCTGTGGTTGGCCCAGAACCCTGATTGTGAGATGTCTAGAAGGTGGATTCATTTGAGGTTGTTGGTGAGCTGTTGGTTGATGGTTTTCTCAAGCACTTTGGCCAGGAAGGAGTGCAGGGAGATGGGTCTGTAGTTTTTTAGGTCGCTGGGGTTGGTGGAGGGTTTCTTTAGGAGGGGTCTGACCTCTGCGTGCTTCCATTTGTCTAGGAAGGTTGCAGTGGAGATGGAGGTGTTGAGGATGCGGGTTAGTTCCATGCTAATAGTGTTGTCTCCGAGCTTGAAAAGCCGGAGGGGGCATGGGTAGGTGGGTGCCCCAGAGTGGAAGGATGACATGATGGCTGCAGTGGTCTGTGTGGTAATCGGGGACCATGAGGTTATTGTGTGGCAGGTGTTCACTGCTTGAAAGATCTAGGCTGGAAGTGGTGGATTGGGGGTTAAATGTGTTGCATATGGTGGTGGTCTTGCTGTGGAAGTAGTACAAGAGGATGTCACAGAGTTCCTGGGATGGGTGGATGGTAGTCTCTGTGGCTATCAGGTTAGAGAATACCTTGATGATTCTGAAGATTTATTTTGTATGGTTCGCTGCGGTGTCAATGTGGGTAGAGATTGCTGCTCTTCTTTCTGCCTTGATGTGGTGGTGTTAGTTGTTGAGGGCTGCCTTGTAGGTGGCTCTTTCAGAGGGGTTCTTGGTCACACGCTATTGTTTCTTAAGCTGGTGGCAGTTGGGTTTGGAGTTTCTGAGCTCTGGAGCATACCTTCTTGCTGGCTTGGAGGTGTTGGTTTTAGCTGGTTTCAGCGGGACGACTCTGTCGGCGGATTTGGTGATCCAGGTGGTGAGGTTTTGGAAGGCCTGGTTGAGGTCAATGTCTGCTGTGGGCTTGGGTTGTGCGGTGCCTAGGTCCCGTACCCATAGGGTCTTGGTTACCTTGCCCCAGATTCGGTGGGGGGTGCTGAGGTGATTTGAGGTGGTGTGCTGGGAATTGGAGATGTTAAAGTGGATGATGATGTGGTCGGTCCAGGTGAGTTCAGTCACATAGGTGAAAATGATTCTGTCGCTAGAAGTAAAGATGGCGTCCAATGTGTGTATGGTGTTGTGCATGGGTTTGGTGATCAGCTGTGAGAGTCCAATGTTGCTGAGGTTCTCTACGAGGAAAGTGGAGTTGGTGTCATTGGGGTCACTAAGGTGTAAAATTGAGATCACCGCATAGGATGTAGGGAAGGGAGTCCATGGCGAGGTGGCAATGAGGTTGGCAAGTGGCATCACAAAAGACTGGGTGTGGTACTGGGGGCCTATATGCGAGGGTGCCTCACATCTTGGTGTTGGTATCGGTCCGGAGCCAGAAGTTAAGGGGCTGCATGAGGGGCGTTTGGTCTTCTTCAGTGATGGTGCATTGGATGGTTTCCTTGAAGATGATGGCGATGCCTCCGCCCTGTTTGTTGGTGCAGACTAAGTGTGTCATCTTGTAGACATCAGGGATGACTGCAGTGATGTCGGGGTTTGAGGAGGGTGTTAGCCATGTTTTGGTGATGAAGGCAACATCCCGTTTGTGGGTCGTGATGGTGTCCCAGATTTCCATGGTATGTTTGCATAAGGAGCGAGCATTTAGCAGAATGTACTGGAGTGGTGGTTGGTAGTTCGTAGGCCTCTGTGTGGGTGCAGAGTGGGTGTTAGTGTGTGCAGGTGGACCTGTGTTGTAGGAGAAATGGCAGTCTAGGCAGGTGAAGGGTCCTTTGGTTGAGAGTGGGGATGCTATGAAGTAACTGTTGATGGGGTGTCTGATGTTCAGGCCCTATAGCTCCTTGCTGATGTAGGGGTGGGGAGTGGGTGGATCAGGGGTCCTGGCACTGTGCTTGGTCCAGGCACGGATGGTCACAGACAGACATGCCTTTGGCGCGTCAGCACTATCCCCACTGCGTGCGACAACTGTGCGGCTGCTCTGCAGCCTCCATTTTATGTCCAGGGAGGTGAGAGCTGGGAGGGGCCAGGGTGCTAGGCGGGAAGGTGGGAGGGCAGCAGCGGCAGTGGCATGAAGGAGGTGTTGGCAGTGTCATCAGCAGATGCAATCAGGCAGGAATGTGGGTGGAGCTGTTGTAGTCAGGCTCAGGAATGTGGGCAGAGCTGTCAGTGGCAGGCAGGAGTGCCGTGGAGAGGCTGGAGAGTCAGGAACTTCTCACCGAGACCACACTGCGGTCTCCATTATATGTCCTGGGAGGTGGAAGGGGCCGGCGGGGGAGGCAGAAGGCAGGAGGGCAGGAGCAGCAGTGGCACAAGGGAGGCTTCGGCAGGGGTGTCAGCAGATGCAATAACGCTAAGGAATATGGGCAGAGCTGTTGCAATGAGGCTCAGGAATGGGGGAGGAGCTGGCATAATCAGGCTCAGGAATGCAGACAGAGCTGTTGCAATGAGGCTCAGGAATGCAAGCGGAGCTGTCGCAATCAGGCTCAGGAATGCAGGTGGAGCTGTTAGCGGCAGGCAGGAGGGCCATGGAGCAGCTGGGGAGTGGCTGAGGAGCTGTGACTGCCCCAATGGGCCTACTGTGGTATCTATCGTTCCATAATAGACAACATGGAGCTTAGAGTAGATTGTGTATTCTTGAAGTATATAGGGGAGGTCTGCTGAAGGTGGAACTGCCTCCTGGCTGCTCCCTATATGTATCAGACTTACGAAGGACATGTACTCTTCAAGATGCCTCTGCCACATTTTGTTGCTGGTGAGGAGGTCAGAATGGAGACTCAAATGTCTCTGCAGCTCTGAGAAATGAGATGTACCAGTGCAATTGGTAAGGAAAGCGTTTAAAATAGAAACTACATATTGATGCAGAGTAATCGCTTCAGAAATGGTGACCCCAAAGGAACCTTGTAGAGGGAGGATTGTGCTCTTAGCCACCTTTCTTGGTATCCAGAGTCAGCACATGCCATTTGCCCAAGTGCTTCGAATACCCACCCGCACCTTCATGTTCTATGCCAGGTGTTATCAGGCGCACTCCACGCATGAGCAGCAGCACATTATCACATCATAATGCCAAACCTGAGCCCCCCAAGTGTTATAATAGTTTTACTAGCAATGCCTCGCTGCTGTGTTTGGACAAGAACACAGAGGTTGGTGAGCGGCATCAGTGGTACAGCCTTCACATTTGAGAGGCAGTAAGAAGTGAAGGCGGGGCAGAGCAAATAAAAAGCATCAGGAGGGGATACTTACACTGAAAAACATAAAGATGTGTAAATAGAGTTCACACGTGTCAACAAGAAAACATTACACCACTGAAGTAGCGCAGTGTAATAAAAGAGTGAGCAGTAAGGCAGACATTACAATTTGCTGAAAAAAGCAAGTTGATACTTATAAGAAAACTGGGCTCTTTAAAGATTTCCCCCACTTTTTGCCCTATTTGAACCCCTATTTACTGGCTGTTTCACTCTGATAGTGCACTGAGACCTGCTAACCAGTCCAAAGTGTATGTGTTGTCTACCTAAATTGCTATGTCAATATTGTGAATTTCTGATTGGCAAAACGTTACCCCTCTGCAAGCTCTTAGTAAATGGTACACAGGGTACCCAGGGCATAAGTGGTAAAGGGGTCCCCAGGCTGCAGCACGAGGTTGCGCTACTCTGGAGGGCCCAAGCAAACTACTGATGGCAGGCATGTCATTGCAGACTGCCAGAGTGGTGCAAACTGCTAGGGTTAGGCTGTGCCCTCACCATGAGTGGCACAGTCCCATGCACTTCCTTACATATATGTCAGGCACCCCTAAGGAAGGCCTCTGCATCTCAGGAGGCAGGGTACATTATATTTGTGGTGCAGTGATGTGAGCACAAGCTTACATACCTCTATAGCATTCCTTCTATTAAGGTACACTATAAGTGCAGGCCGGTTCATAGGATAACATGGGACTTATGCCCCGGTAGACCAGGGTTGCTAGTTCCATTATGGTACTGTCTAGATGTTCTGAGTTTGATGTCAAACAACATGCCTTCTCTCTCCCAACACAAATCTCATGTCAAGGAACAGCCAGCATGTACTCAGGTGGCACACTAGACATTGTTCACCTGTTTGCCACTCTCCTTTATGCTCTAGTAGAGCAGCCCACACTTTTTTCTGCACCTGCTGTAGCCAAGACATAGTTCTCACCTCCTACCAGGCAGCCAGGGTACTCTCAAAGGTCAAGGCAAAGGGCTGAGGTGGGCAGGAGGTCACACCTTCTATCCCCCTAGGCTAGAAAATAGAGCCATCAGGGCGGTAAGCTTCAAAAGCTGCACTGCCTCTGATAGCCATCTACACTGCCCCCCATGAGGAAACAACCCTCCCTGTGCCCCAGGCATATCACATTTGCTCATGGCCAGGCTGGAAATTAGGTATGCAAAACTGTGCACATCACCAGCAGGCTGACAACACCTCTAAGGTGAGGAGCCCAATCCGTGCACTAAATGTTAGTTTTTTCCAGCTTATGAGTAGCAGAATAGAGGGTAGTGGGTAGCTAAAGGTGACACCTTCCACCGGATCTGGTAACATCAGTGGCAAATTAGCTATAGGAGCTAGCTGCTCATTGGCCATTAGTCTCCACACCCCTAAATCCCCTAAATCGAGGGTTTAAGTCACACCCCTGATATCTGAACCTCAGATTTGCTGGATTAACTTCAAAGAAGGACATACAGAAGCTCTGCATCATTGACAACTGGCCACTGCTCTATGATCCATAGCAAAAAAGGGAAGCCCTGGCCCTGAGGCAACAGACTGGGAGCTGCATGATCGACTTTTGTCCTTGGCTGAAATTCATCACTCCTGACCAAAGGAACACATGTGGAAGCCAGAAGCACCCTAAATCTCCCTTGGACTGCAGGTAAACCAACGCTCTGGAACCAAAGAATCACCAGCCAATCGGGCCCTCCAAGGAATTGACTTGATCCAGTTGGTGAAGTACATTGTGGGAGTCGTTGTCTGACCTTCCACAAAGTTACAGGCCACTACCACACTCTCCCAGACCTCCAGATGTCTCTAAGACAACTTGCTGTGTTTACCGCTACCAAGTCTTGTTGGTCACCAGCCAGATGACTGATCCCTTAACACAATGCTGAAAGAGGAGTGCACTGCTCAGCAGCTGTGACCCATGTCAGCAACAACCCACAGCTGAGTTTTTATATCCCTATGTGTATGGTAAAATCAGCACAAGCCCCCCCCCAGTCATACCACATAATACTGCAACCTTGCTACAATACCCTACTGAAATCCAAAGTCTACCTGCATGAACTGATTTTAGCATACTCCAGATCCTCCAGTTGATAACTGTTGATACTACTGTACTGCCACTTGGCTTGGCAAGATAATTAAATTTCACATCAGCTACTGGCTAGACTATTGGGAATATTCAAGAATCATATCATATACTAACGTCCGCACCTCTTTGTCTTACCCATATTGTTATTGTCTTATATGTTGTTAGTCATCTGGTGAGTTTGATATATACCCAATCTAACACAGACTGCAAAGGGAATAAGAAACAGAAGATGAGGAGTTTATGATGTTAGTATACAAAGATGGGAAGACAGAATGTATCTGTTCTTCAAGTTGGAGGTTGAAAGTTTAATAAGCTTAAAAAGATTGTCAAAATTGGTGGAGAAGAAATTGAGGTGCTACCACACGCATGGTTTACTATTGAACCCTACAAATGGTTCACACAGAAGTTTGAAATGAAGGTGGGCCAGAGTATGTCTTATATTTTCCCTGTGGATTATAGCGCAAACTTAAAAAATGCAAAGGTTTTTTAAATTATTTTTTAACCATACAGTTCAGGGAATGAAAACAAAAAAATCAAGGTCTAAGCTAAAGGGGAGTGTCTACTAGGTTGGCTACGCCAACATTTACTACGAATCACCCTAAAACTTAAAGAAAAATTGCAAATACATATGAATGCAGTGAACATCCTACAAAATAATTTCCTCTTGAAAAAAACTTGAAAGGTGTTTAGGGAGATTTTGGGGTGTCTTCAGGGTTATACTCATGAGATCATACTAAAAGGGGACCATACCATCCATTAGAAAGTTTAGAAGCATTCAATTGAATGTGAGAGACAAGGTAAAAATAGAACTAGGCAATTACAGAGAGAAAGTCTCTCTGTAATTGAGACCATATGATGGATAGCGCTTGTGATGATGGCCCACAAGTCAAGGAGGCGGGGGGAATCTTTACACTTTGAGATGACACAGTTTTATAGCATATTTGTGAATGACTTCACAGCTTCTACTTAAGGACGTGTTTTTTAGATAAAGAGTGCAAGGAAGAATTTATTAATATCAAGGGACATTTATGAAAGGAGCCCAGGTTGCATGCCTTTGATCCCAAAAAACAGAGTAACACAATCAAGGATGCCGATAACAATGGACCGGGTGCAATCTTAATGGACCAGGGGAAACTATTGTGTTTACCTCCAGAGCATTAAGGGTAAAGAGAACAAATTCTTTATAATCCACAAAGAAGCACTGGCTGTGACGTGGGCAGTAAAGAAACATAAAGACTTTGCTGAGCGAACTAGATTCAAAATAAGAATGGATCACAAATCTTTGGTAGGGCTTTTAATAAGCAAGGTTTGAAAGATGTTTTGTTCTGATTATTCAAGTCGGAGGTCTCCTTTCAAGAAAGTGGTTTTAATGTAGAATATCCCACTGGGTGAACAACATCACAGTATATTGTCTGAGGAGATTACAAAGAGAAGGAGACAAAGAATATGAAGAGCATTAGGAGCTAGCAGAAAAGGATGGGAAGACATGGTCTTACATGGAGTGATCATTGGATGTATTAAGAGCACATAATGGGAGCAGGAGCTATGGAGAGATGATATATTAACCAGTGTACTGAAGAGTATCCAGTAAGAGTGGCCTTCTAAAAGCAACGTGATCAATACACCGTAGCCCTTTTGGCTTCTAAGCTGTGAACCTACAAACAATTGTTTCTTATTTAAAGGAACACGATTAGTCCTGTCTGAAGGTGTGAGAGAGAAATTGATTGAAATTGCTCATGAATGTGATGTATGACTCTTTTAAATCAGATTGAAATTTTGGAGCAAGTACTTGTGGCCTAAAATGGATCTAATGATGGAAAGAAGGATTAGAGAGTGCATAGATTGCCAGATTGAATCAGAAAAAACAAGGATATCACTTATCGTTTTTAGAGCGCTGCCTAATGCATCATGGCAGGAAGTTATCCTAGATGTTCTAGGCCAGTACAAGGAAGGAAGCATCTCAGTCATATTGTGGTGTTAATTAACCTTTTTTCTAGGTGGTCCAAAATAGAAGTACTCTGAAGGATTAACCTAAGCAGAGTTACAATGTTTGTTGTCAAGACTTTTATAAGAAATTCTTTTACAATGCCTGTGCTAACTAATAATAAGGTGCTGTGGACCTCGAGGGAAATGGAGGAATTCTCAAGTTTGTGGGCTACTGAGCACAAGAAATCAGCTCTTTTCTATACATCTAGAAACAAAAGGGATGGTTGAGAAATTCAACCACAGTCTCAAGGAGGGCATCCAGTTGGCCATATCTGTTGGAATGTGATGTAAATCAGAAGTTTACAGTAAATATTAGGCATGCAGAATAACATCTCACAGTACCTTGAAGAGTTGTAAAGTTGAACATTTCAGAGACAGATAACATAATATAATTATCCAGGGTGAGAGACTGGAACAAAGGTTGGTATGAAAGAAGAATTAAAGTAGGATGGAGAACATGAGGAATCAAGAGGTAGAAGTAAAGGAAAGATATGTTTTGATTCATGCCAAGCAGTAGGGACAAAAATAAAGGCTGGAGGCACAGTTACGATAAACATACCAATGGGTCATGAACAGTGCTCCAAATTTGCCAAAGCATTACAAGTAATAAAGGTCTAGGGAAATGTCTTAACACTGTCACTGAGATATGTGGAATCTTATTAGTGTGCCGCTAGATAGGCCAGTGACAAGGGAGAAAACAAGAGGGATAGAGGTTACGAATGGTACAGGAATTAGAGCGGTTTCCTCAAGGAGAATGTATAACTAAGACCCTAAAGGACTGTTAAAAGAGTGATTTGTAATTAACAAAATATTGTGTGGAAAATTAAATGTGTAGAAATAACATGTAGGCCTGAAAAGGAGAATGAAATGCAATTATTTTCCCTTCTGTGCTATCCTAGCAGCTGAAAAGCACAAAGACAACAGTAATCGTAGTCTTAGTTGAAGAATGTACCATTGACCACATATTTTACTTGATTTGTCATTAGTGACCTAGGTTAAAATGTATTATGAATAACTGTTGAAACTTGTTAACAACTATAACAATGAATCAACTATGAAATATATAATTATTTTATCCTTCACATGTCCATATGTTCATCTAATGAATAAAATGTCTGTAATATCACAAAATCTATTTCTTTATGAATAGACTGAATGAAAAGAGCGTATGGGAAACGACATGTGAATTGCAAATATGCATAACACTAACCATGACATTTTTCTGTCCTGTTCCTTGAAATGGTGAGAACCAGCGTCCAGTAGATAGTTTGGTTGCAAAGTTAGAACAAAATAAATAGAAATGTTTCTTAGCTGCTTTGTTAGTCCTTTCTCATGCAGACATCGAAATTGATGGGTCAAAATGGAGCGCGCCTCGGTTGGATAACCTTAACATTCCTGAGCTTTTGTTCACAGATGACACCCTTCTGTTATTAAAATCACCAATGGGGTTGCAAAGAATTTTGGATCATTTCGAGTGTTTTTGTGCACAGAGAGGTTTAGAAGTTAATATAGAGAAGAGTAAACTTATGATACTTAACCTGGGTCATGTTTTTAGACCAAACCATAAGCTTGCGGGAATTTCCCTGGATTGGGTCCACGTGTTTGGTTATTTGGGTTTGACCCTGATAGAGAATTTAGACTGGAATGCCCATATAGAAAATGTAGGCGGTAATTGCTGCAGTGTGCGGGGTGATTTTGAGAGTGCATTGCACATCTTCTTTTTGCCCAGTAGCCCCTCCTTTACAAATTTACAGATAGCAGGCCTTGGGGTGCGCCCTTCATGGGGCTGAACTTTTGGGGCATCAGGATATGAGTAAATCATTGGTTGCTGAGAATTGCTTTTTACATCAGTTATTGGGCCTTCCTACTAGTACTCCCTTGCTCCGGATTAAATTTGATCTGAGCCTACAGTCTATCGAAAAGGTAGCGGGGGTTAGGCTCTTCTCTATTGGTGAAGACTTTGGTCCACTTCTGCATTGTATACCTATTGTGAAGGTCTAAAAGAGGTCTTAGGCCTTCCTGGGTCTAACCATTTCCCCTGGCTTAGATATATTAACAACATCCTCTCAAAAATAGGTTGTTTGGACTTGTGGCTGACCTCTGAGTCCCCTCCTTTTATTAGGAAAGCTCTCTTAAAGAAGATCATCATCTTACAGGCAGGTCCTTGCACACTCCTCAAATGGTGTGTTGACCCATTCCTTTTTACAGTTTAAGGATGTGTTTTGTCTGGAACCATCTCTGGATGAGATCCAGCTGCCCTTGCAAGGAATTTGTACCTGCAGTTTAGATACAGCATGTTGCCCTTGTATGCACACAAAGGATTCTCCTTCAATTTCTTGTGTTTTGTGCGGGGCGGCCAAGGAAATGGAAGAGCATATTTTATTTTTCTGTCCAGCGTATGTAAAGAGCAGGAAGAAGTGGATTGTTCCCGTGTCCCATTTACTAAGGGTAAGAGATCATCAGACTGCTCTAAGGAATCTAAAGTCTTGCCTGGCTCCTGCTTCTTGTGGGTGATGTGGAAAATTAAGCAACATGCACTTCCTTAGTTGCTGTATCCTTATTATGCATTTCAGTTGTGGGAATTTCCTCCTCGGGTGTTAGGAGGTAGGGGAGGTGTTTTGGAGCTAATTTGTGCTCTTTTGAGCTGCCTCTAGCAAACCACGTATCTGCCTGTACAGTCTCCTGAATAAATTTTGTTATATATTCTGGACTTGGTATAATTTTAGATAGTGGGGCTTCCCCTCTTTTTGTAGGGTCAAAGTCAATTGTAAAATTGAATTGACCATTGCTTTTTTTCTGGCTAATGTATTTTTATAGCTGTTGTGATAGGACAACATATTTTATATTGGGGTTATTATATGTAAGTTGTTATTTGTAAGTAAGTAATCTTTATTAAGGTGCTTAGTTAACCAAAACCGTTGCACCGTCCATATTAAATACACAATCACAATACAAATTTCAAATAAAAACCATAAACCACATTTTGTTTTTAACAATACAAAGGCTAATACTCATTAATAAAGTCCATATAAAATTCAGTTGCAATATCTATTGGTAAGTATAACTACATTCAAAAATTTTCTTTTCATAATAAAACCAGTCGTCTAGGATTGATTTGTATAAAATACATCCAAGCAATAATTTATTAGCTAAAGCCATATATAATAAAATACAGCTATAGGTCTGCCAAAACCTCATTGACTGTATCCCTAAAATTTGGTAAAAATATGAACTGACAGGACTCAAACTCATTCCACACCCTCAACTTGAATTATATTACTTTGAATGTTAAATTTTTTTGAGGCCTGACATAAACATTTTATTAGTCTGTAGTGTCCGAGGAATTCAAACAGGCAATCACGGCTTGCCTACATGTACGTATGAATCTCTGGTTAAAGGCGTCCTTAAGATATTTTCTTCATTCTTGCCTTAAACTTTGACCTATACAAATCAAATTTAATGGGTTCCCAACTCCACACCCACATAGAAAACAAGGAGAATTTAAAACACAGCATACCCATGGTGCAGAGTTTTGACCTCCTGGAAGAAGACCAAATCGACATTTGATAAATAGATCTTTTTCTTTCTTTGACCAGCCCAAGTCCAGATACGAATGATGTTTTAGAGTTTTATACTCATTTATTATAGTCCAAGAATGAGATCTACCAGCAAAAAGACTCTTATTCACAGCCAAAGACTTTTTCTTCCGCCATACGATTAATGATTGTTTTAAAAGCATCAAGTGGTAAACTCCCTTCCCACAGTGAGTGGTCCCCCAGATAATTGTGGGCCTGGTAACTATAAGCATCAGGGGACCCTCAGGCTCACACTCATCTCTTACCAGAGTACTTGTCTTAACCCTTTTCCATTAGCTTGTTGTACATGTTTCCAATTTTTATTATAGGTGTCCTTTCTTGCAATTCTTTGGTTCGTATATCCAAACCCCAGCCTAAATTGGGCCTGAGATGCTTTTTTTGGGAGATGAAAAAGAGCTCTGAAAACTTTCCTGACTATCCCATTCAGGGTAACTGCATCCCTACCCCACAAAGCTTTGTTACCATAAGTGACACTTGGTATTAATTTAGTGGTTATCACTTGTAACAGAGGTCTATAGCTAGGACCATGTAGCAATCTTAGCAGGGAGTAAAGCAAGCAACAGTGTATTTCCTTTTCATGTTAAGTCTATTTTCTGGGGAGTAAAAGACCCCGTCTCATAGAATAAAACCCCCAAGTATCGATATAAATTTACTTGTTCAAGTTGTTGCCCCTGGAGGTACCACTTGTATGTTATGTGTATTCTGCTGCTTATTTCCATGGTTTATGTTTTCTTCTCATTTTTCCCCAATCTGTTTTGTACTGCAAATATTCTGCCAATTTCACTATCAAATGCTGTATTCCAACTTTTGTATGATTTAGAAGGATTACATCGTCCGCAGAGAGCAAATTCGAAATGAATAGGCCGCCAATCTTTGGAGGGTGTGCATTTACCTTATTTAACATAGAAGACAGATCGGATACAAAAAGGTTGAAAAGATAAGGCGCAAGCATGCAGCCTTGTTTAGGACTGTGTTCAGTCCCAATTTTCCTTAACAGATAGGTACCATCCTCAATTTTCACTCTAATCCATGTATCTGTGTATAGCATCTGTATTGCTTTTAATAATTTCTTTGGGATACCCCAGGAGGTTAGTTATGCCCATAACCAGCTGCACTGTATCGATTCAAAAGCGGATTTAAAATCCACAAAACATACATACAGGGGTTGTTTTTTTCGTTTACATTTGTCTATGATGGTTGTAAGGGATAAGATGTTTACAGCTGTTCCAGGCCCTTTAATGAAGCCTGTCTGATTGGCCAGAATAATATTATTTTCTACTACCTAGGTCTGAAGATCTTCCAAAAGAGAGCCAGCACAGTATTTTGCTTCTAAGTCGGTTAAAGTAATTAGATGATAATTCTCAGGGTTGGTGCAGTTACCGCCTTTAAACTCGGGTAGATAATAGCATCCTTCAAGGATCTTAGAATAATTTCAACCTCCAGAGCAGTATTATAAATGTCAACCAACTTCTCTAACCTGAAATCTGGGTTTGTTTTATATAAGGCATTTGGGACCCATTTAGGCCAGGTGCCCCACCCTGCCTGCTCCTAATAATGAGTTTAGTAATCTGAGCAACGGAGAAAATTTGATCATTTTCTTCCTTAGGCCTATGGCCGGTTAAATTAGCATCAGATTGCTGGCCGTGAGCCCCAAATGGCCTCCCTGTACAGAGCACCTCTCCTTTACATTTTTTATCTTGGTTAAAATATTGAGTAAAAAAATCATACCATGACGATTCAGAGATATCTGAACTGGTCAGGGTTGTGGGGGCTTTGTTTAGATTGTTTACCATTGTCTGGAATGCCTGAGAATTCCTTTGTTTACTTAAAAATAATGCCTTTGCCCAGACGTCCTGCCTGTTCTTTGCTTTTTCTTTCCACATCTGTTTCCGAGATAAACTATTTATAACTTTTAAATAATTTTCTTCCTTAGGCCTATGGCCGGTTAGATTAGCATCAGATTGCTGGCCGTGAGCCCCCAATGACCTCCCTGTACAGAGCACCTTTCCTTTACATTTTTAATCTTGGTTAAAATATTGAGTAAAAAAATCATACCATGACGATTCAGAAATATCTGAACTGGTCAGGGTTGTGGGGGCTTTGTTTAGATTGTTTACCATTTTCCGGAATGCCTGAGAATTACTTTGTTAACTTAAAAATAAGGCCTTTGCCCAGAAGTCCTGCCTGTTCTTTGCTTTTTCTTTCCACATCTGTTTCCGAGGTAAACTATTTATAACTTTTAAATCTTTTTGTATACATGGGTCGGATGAGTGCTTTTTGGCCAGTCTTAATAACTTAATAAGTTATCTGTTCCTCTTTTCTCTCGATAACGAAGTAACAGCTGTTGTTTTTATTTTTTTCTCTGTTTCTTACGTTTTCTAACTCATAATACTATTGAGGTTTATGGGAAGTGTCAGAGAGAAACCTGACTGCAAACTCCTCCAAGAATACTGAGCATAAAATTATTGGATCATCAATTGGATCACAACTTAATTTGTTAAATAGTGCCTCTGAGTTTTTTCCAGTACCTTCAATTTAATCTCCGAGCCATCGAAGCTTCTTGTAATTGGTTGAGGTAAGTTTCCTGGAAAAGGTAGCAGCTAGTTTATGCTTTGGGTAACTATAATTAATCTCAATACTTTGCAAGCCATGGTCACTTAGTGCTATCCTTACAATATGGTAAGAAGCAACGAAGGCTAAAAGTGGCAAAGTAATCACTGCATATTCAATTAGGGATTGCTTTCCGAAGGCATAGCAGGTAGTCACGGGGGAGCATCCTGTTGATGTCTCCCGTTCAAAATTCAAAGACCAGACGCCTCCAAATTCTTAACAAAAGTAGCCACCTTAGCATCTATACTGCTGCTACCTTTGTTCCCTAAGGATTGCTGTGGGACAGACCATATAAAATCCTGATGCACAATCTGTTCCTCTCTTTCATAGGGTTGCAATAGTTTCATATCAAAATCCCCTCCAATTAATAGCTCTGGGGTGTCTGGTTCTTGGAACCCGGCTAAAATTACTTCTACAAGTTTGGAGGTCAAATATTTCTAATGGGCATAGGGATGTATATAAACATTTATTATCAAAAGGGGTCTTCATAATCATTTTATGCCAGTTTAGCAATTCTATTACCAAAAAATCTGCATATTCTTTTTTTTAATTGTGTACAGGTTACTTTCAGCCAGCTGCTATAAAAATCGCCAAACCACCCTTTGGGTGCCAACATTTCTTCACCTTATAGGCTAGGGAAAAAAAGCCCAGGTAGCCATCAATTTTGAATGTTTTTATCGCACAGGTCTCCTGTAGTAACACAATTTGAAAATCTTTTAATAGGGTTAGATACTTTTGTTGATTGTTAGCGCTAATCCAGTTTATATTCCACAAGCAGATTTTTAGTAAATTACAATGGTGTGTAACTTTGGGAGATCTTAATGAAGTGGGATATTGTCAAGGGCTCCCGCCGTTGTGAAGAGCAGCTGAAAGTCATCCTATAGTTAATTGCCCAGGTCCCTGCCCATTATCTAGTGTATAACCTAGTGGATGGTAGATAGCCGGTGTGGAATTTCCAGTTGCCATTCTCAGCATTGAATAGGGTTTTCGAGGTTTTTTCTTTCCAGTAAGTTCTACCATCTGATTGTTAGATTCCAAGGGTTCTGAATAACTGATCTGCTATGGGATTTTAAGCTCAATTCCCCATTTGTGAAAGTCTTTTTTCTCCTTAAAGACCTTATTGGCGAAAAGTGATGAGATCCAAGTTACCATGGTGGATTCTCTGATGGAGCTATTTGCCATCTCAACTCCCGTTAGAAATTCTATGGAATCAAGGTCTACAGATTGAATCTTCTCCAACCGGGGTATTGCTTGTCAAAGTTTTAATATATTCCCACAATTTAATATCTCTTGTGGACCCCTAGTCTGATATCTTGGAGAGAAGATTATTTTGTTTCCACCCCCGGGTAGACCCTGCTCATAACCTTCTAATATGGTATCCTGACTAACTCCACAAGCTTGAATATGCTGGACATTCAGAAAGATGAGTGGGTACCGTTCTGTGCCATTCGATGGCTGACAGTCTCGACCGAGACCTATATTCTCAGCTAGCTGTCTGTTTTGCTTTTCACTAATGACCGAGCTGACAAAAATCTCTGGAATGCACTTCTTAGTCCAAAGAAGACATTTATTATTTCACTAAGTAAGGTTCCTAAAAGGAGATTAGCATGTTGAAAGCACACGTTTAAAAATAGTCACAGCAATGAAATGAAAACATACCAAAATGATTCTCCACTGTAATAAAAACAGATAATATATGTATCTATATTATAATGCAAAGCAAATAATGAATTAAAAATGCATCACCGTTGGGCCTGTCAGGTGCTTCATAGTTCTCAGGCCAGCAAGCCGATGATGCTGTTCGACTGAGAGAAAGAGAGGTCTCTAACCTCACCGGAACTCTATATCAGGCATTTGGCGTCTGAATCCTGATTGAGGCCACTCCAACCCTTACTGTTGCACTGGGTCTTTTTATATCTTAACAAAACAAAGGAGCTTTCTGAAAACCCCCCTCATTTTGCGATTCAAACATGCTGGCTAGTTTAGGTATGCTTTGAAAATAACACAATGGGGTTTGGTCACAATCCCGAGATGTCAAGTCAAAATAAGGCCATTCCCTGCCGTCTGAGTACATCCTTACCAACCAAAGCCCTTGGTGAGAAAAAGCACGAAAACAAGACAGAATGCACAGTTTACAATGTGGAAAATTACTGGCAGCCTTCAACATGTCAGTGTCTAATGCTATGATAAAGTCAATAGGCAGAATGAATTTAAGGCTAAACTGAATATAAATGTAGTATGTAACTGGTGAACACTGGACAGCTAATCCACGTGCAACGTGGTGCAACACAAAGTCAGTGGTCAAAACACATATTTTACTACACTGATATAATCTGCTCTAGAGTGGGCCCTGGGTACCCGCCACCTCCCTGGTGCTTAAACACTACAGGGGCGTTAATCTAGATACTGACCCATTTCCCCTGTTTACATTGGCATCTGTTATAGGAGTTACAATTTCAGAAACAGTTTCAGCTACCTTCAATCTAAGATTCCCTCTTTGTCCCTCTTCTGTTTTGAATTCCGGGGCGGCCCCTTTTTTTTGACCTGTCCACCCAGCATCTTGGCGCACTTGAGCTTCCATTTCCCCATAACCTATGCTTTCTATATTAGGTGTACCTACTGCCTCGTCTAGGCGTGGAATGAACTTACTAGGACCTGGGGAGTGGTAATCCCCTTTTTGAATGTTAACTAACAGGTACACCTTAGTCGTTGATGAACTACTCTTATTATTTGTGTCATTCTTGAATACTTTCCCTTTCTCGATTTTGATTCTTTTGGAGACTGGAATATTTGTAATGGCTTCACCGGACACCCTTCAACTTTTTCCTGGCTTTTCTTTGCTTTTTCCTTTGTCTTTTAGTTACTGGCAATTTTAATGTATTTTGGGATTGGGTTTTGAAGAGAAGGAGAAAGGTGAAGAGAGGGACTGTAGAGTCTAATTAAGTGATCCTTCCAAGGATTCTAATATCTATTTTGCTGGTACCCCTGTGATACCTTCATTTCCAGGACATTGATAATCCTCCTTTACACCTTGCACTATTGTACCTGCTCCCTCCCTTTCGCCATTTGCTCTACCCATCTGTTCACCCACATTCAACCCTAATTCTTCATCAAGGTAGTAAGAATGACTGTGAAATCAGACATCAGAGTATTTATAAACTCTGGAAGAGCAGCTAGCTTGCTAATTATTGCAAGTGCAATCATGCTCTATTGTTTCTGCATAGTTCTGAGCTTGTTTGATGAAAGCATTTAAATCTGCCAGTTTTTGGTCAATCCCAGAAACAGATTGCATCACTATATTTAGTAGATCCACCCACACATCCATTTTTGTAGATTGGTAAAACAAGGCGTCTAGTGTTAATTGTGAAGTTTTAAAAAAGATGTCCCACATGTTATTTTGCTCTATGGACCCAGATGGGCTCTGTGGAAAACAATGACACTCGCTATGCCCTTCAAGGTTGGGACAGTCATATTGTTGGTCTTGCATTTAGTCACTCTCTTTTGCGACTTTTTGACCTTGTAGTATTAAATTTGTCTGATTATTAGCCACGCTGACCTGAGCTATGTGTGGCGTACCCTCAGGCTCGGTTGGGGTACCAATTTTTTAAAGTCTCTGGGTAAACATTTGCCAAAGCAGTAATGGGTGCCTATCTACCTTGACTCTCGCTGCCCACACTGGGGCTTCAGACAACAGTTTCAAGAGAATGATAGGTAATTGGCTGTTGCTTGTTACAACATCCTTGACCACCCCCACAAACACTTTGCTTATCGATGTTTTAGAGTTTTTTACAGCCGTAGCCTTCTTAATGATAGCATTCACCTCTAGGGGAATCAGGTCTCTTCTCTCCATGGAGCTTTTGGGTCTGTTAGGAGATGGGGATGGTGATGGAGACGGAAATCTCAAAGTGAGTAGTTCCAAGTCACTAGTTAATCCCCAATCATTTCCTTTTTCACCTGGTGTTTTAATGGAATTCCCCGGGGAGTTTTTCACCCCTCCCCATCTACTTCTGATTCACTTTGAACCCTGTATTGGTATTTCAAATTGCACCCAGTTGAATCACTTATGTTCAAAGAAAACAGAATTTGAAGTGCCCCTTGGGCTTTAGAAATTTGGAGAATGGAAGATTTGCCCTGGGCTCTTGTTGGCTCCCCTTGCACCACGTCTGAACCAACAATATCCCACTTTCCATATACAAAGCTGCATTCACTTTTTATTGGGGAAATGTGATGAGGAAGGGCTATTTGATCTTTGGTGGTAGAAAAAATCGCTTCCACCGGGTCCGCCAGGAAGTCAAATTTTTGTGGCATTCTCACATCCTTCCGAAACACACGTGCGATGGGAGAAATCAAGGTCAAACACTCTTTCTCAGTCTTTTTTGATTGCCTTAACTTCACAGATTGCAAGGTGGGGGATTTCTGTTTTCTCTTATTTCTTTTTGCTAGTGGGAGAGATGACCTCTCTTCCCCTGAACGTATTCTCCAGAGTGAAGAGTGATTAATTCCTTTACACTGTGATAACTTTGCAGTTTTACAAACTTTGGGAAATTCTTGGTTGCTGAAGTATATTAGAGTACACTAGTGTGTGCCGCCACACTCAACACCCCAACAGTTGAGGGGCATGAGCACGCAGGAACCTATTAGTTGAGGGGGAAGAGGGTAGTGATAGAAGAGTTTATTGTAGCTTTGCTGCCACTTTCTGGTTGCACCCCTGTTCAGGGACCGCTTCCACAATCCACAGTTCACAGCCTTGAGCCCCTTCCCAATTTGCACTGTCTGTACCCCCTTTGAGCCCTTTGGCCCTTTATGTTCACGACCACAGCCAGATGCAGACTCAGGCATTTGATTTGTACTCTGCCGACTAACGCCACACTCAGCACTCCGCACCCTTCTTCTTCCTCAGGGCCTCCTCCTTAAGACCACTGTTTCTCTCAGGGTCTCTTCTTAGTTGCCCTGAAATCCCGGTGCCACAATGTTCTCTAATGAGACGGTGAGGCAAATATATGCCAAAGATGAATCGGGTGGTCGACAAGGTTGGTGAGCCAGAAGCCTATAGGGACTGAGGAGTGCGGGGGGTCTCCAAAGTTCCTGCAAAGAAATCCCACAACTGCCATACTCAGCACTCCCCCTCCGCGACCACCTTCGCTATCTTCTTCCTTATCAAAGTGGCTAAACCTACTGCACTGGAATTCCAATCCTCGACAAGCCTCTCGGCCATCAACATCTCCCTGCCACGTCAGGACCTGGGTGGCTGGCTACACACAGGGAGACACACAGTGCCACATGGCAGCAAGGCCACTGTGCCGCAACAGGAACAAAAGGAGAGGGCCAGGGAAACCTCTGTAGTGTGTAGCGCTGAGAGTCAGGCAGGCAAATGGGCAGATAGGCTAATGGGTAACGGGTGGGGCAGGAAACCCGAACAGCAGCCTCTCTGCTCTACTTTCGGCTCAATGCCCATGCCTGCGGCTCCCACCGGACCTGCAACATCACCCACTAGGCTAGTAAAAACAGAAGGGCTATATATTTTTTCATTTTTAAAACCATTTTGTTATCGTTTCATTGCAGTACTTTTTAAACCTGCATTGCTAAAGCTTGCGCTCTCATCATATGCAACGTTGTTATTTGTATTTTTAGAGAGAATGAAAAAAGCTTGTTTTAATTCCTGGGTTTTATTTATTGAAGTGACAAGATATCTTTGGAATGATATGCACTTTTAATGAGAGTCTCCTCATTTTTAAGTTGTATGTATTTTTATGTACTGTTTTATTTATATTGTGCTTTTATGATCTTGCTGATCCAAATAAAGTTTTATGATGATGATTGGTCAAATGAGTGGTGTAGAAGAAGAAAGAAGGTACGAGCTTCAGAACTGTGTGATTATAAAATACGTGTTCCTAAATTAGTGTGAGAATACTTTTCATAGAGGCTTTTAGCAAATATGACTTAGAGGCTTGGGCTCATTCAGGAACAATTTCCTCCTCCATTCTGATTCTCTGTGATTTCTCGCAGATCCTCTCTAAAATACTTCTCAAACTCACTTTGAGCTGCTTTTTTTACACTTATATTCAAATCCAAGATTTGTGCCTAAAACTTACTTGCTCTAAAACGCTATTGAGTTTCTAAATGCTTTCACATCTTTGATTTATGAACTCTTTATGGATTTCTTCAGCAAATTTTGTTTTTCGTTTATAAACCTATCCTCCAGATTAGACTAGGAAATTAACTTGAATGGAACGCGCTTATGCATTGTTCTGCTTATATTTGATTTATAAATCTTTGATATGTGATTTTTGATTTATTAAAAAAAGATGTGAAACTAAGAAAACATAAAATAAAAATACTTAACCTACATTCAAACTCTCATTATTGCCTCTTAAAAGAAATGTGATTGATGTACTGAAAATTGTTAAGTGTTTTGATTGAAGCTTTTACTAGTCTCATATTACACCACCAAGGTTCACTGCCTGGGGTCCAGTAGCAAAGCAGAAAAACTCTACATTATTTCATACTAGCATTTTCTGCCCTAACACTGTGCAAGGTGATAATAGTCCATAATGGTAGTGATATATATATTTAACATCTATATGTAACTGAACTTATTTTGAAAGGAATCTATGTTTCATAAGAGGAAAACAGTATAGTATTTTAGGCATTTTTGAGTATTATTTTTGTTAACCCCTGACTTTATATTTGCTTATATCTTCAAAGTATTTTATGTTTTAAAAAAAGGGAGTTGTATAGTATCCTCAGTTCTAGAATACAATAGACATGGAATGTGGGATGTATTGTACATTCTTGATGTGATAACAAATAGGAGGAGATGCTTGATGAAGGTAGACTGTTCTCCCTGCTGGCCCCTCTCTGTATCAGACATATTTGTGAATAAAATACTTCTACTCTTCAAGATGCCTCCAGTAGATTTTCCCAGGTACTCAACCCTAATATCCAGAATCAAACCCCATATTGTTCCCTTCCTCCTAAAATAGTGCAAAACAAAAAAAATGCTTTTCATGCAAAAAGGTGCATGTACCGAAATATTATGGTATACATATTGTCTAACAAAAATGGAGTGCCCTTAAAATTGTTTATAAAAATATCACCCCTTTGGAGTTAATAATAGAAGATCTACAACCGAAGGAGCACTATTTTTTCAAACGATACTAAGACCACAATATTTAAGTCAGACGATATTGTTGTTATCAATATTCTGACATTCAACCCCTAGGTACTTGAAAAAGAAAATGATAAAATGGCTTTAAGATTCTTTCGTGGTAGCTGTGTCATCCCTCATTACCCACAATTATCTAAAGATGTACAGGCATGGACATTGCTACTGACAAGTGCCATACCTTTATTTAATCTCTGATCCCAACCAACTCTGCCAGACAGGGTTACTCTGACCTTATAGGAAAATCTATTGAATTCCCACAGTAGGCTACTGACTCATGAAAATGGGGGCTTTGTCAGATATATTTACAAACCAGAAGATCCCTAGCATGTACCTTGAAACAAGCCTACATGTTAAGCAATCTTCCATAACATGGCTGTCTGCTCCATCCTCTCTGACACAACAAACATAATCAAACAAGCATTTTCAATGCAACAGGTCTCGCATTTGCTCGAATTACAGCTATTGGTGTTGTAAACTCCTAACTGGACTTTTCTTGCCACACAAATGAAAAGAAAAAAAAATGCAGCACAATTGCACTGTGTAAAATGCAGCGTGATCGTGCTGCGTGGAAAATAAACAGATATAGCAGTCCGGAAACCATGCTGAAAACATCGAGTAGTAGCTTACCGGTGCTGTGTAGGTGGGCTAAATACCGGAAAAGGCATGAGTATGCATGCCTTTCACAAATGAAAGCAAGCAGATTTTAAAAGGCAAGCCCACGAAACAATGAAAGTGACTGAGGTGACATGGGCGTGGTTGGAAGCCCAAATAGAGATTACAGCATGGGAAGGAGCACTTTGCGCTCGTCCATAGAAACTTACTGCTGGCAGATAATATATATCAGATGTCTATGTGGTCAGAGAAAAATATGTGCTACCTGTCGCCCTTGAAGTTCATCTCTGTCCCTAAAATTTATTAAAACACTTTCTTGTGCACATAACCATTTTGCAATGCGAAATATAAAAGCAGTCCTTACACAAGCACAAAACCAGTATTGAAAAACCAATAGATTTAGCTTTTGCATTGGGCGTGCACACAGAGACACACACCAAACTTGCACACATTGCATAGAAAAAACATGCATGATCATATGCATCCAGAACAACACTTTTACAGACACCAATGCATATGTAAACTGAAAATGTAGAGACACCCACACATGCATCAACCAATCTACACTGAACTATGCAAATAAAACAACAGATGCAGAGCAGTCAGATGGTGCAGGCCAACCGATATAGATATACAGGCACATAGACACATACACCATCAGGCCCTCGGGCACATGGACCTTCAGACATACAGCACCATATCACATAGATCAACATTATACAAGGACCCATGAACACAAAGCAACACACTCGAAAAGTGCACATATATGCCCAAATACAGTCCCAGACAGCACACATGAAGAGAGGCACACTTAGACATGGTTGACATGGACAGGCACACTTAGGGACAAATGAAAGATGGACAGATACTTAACTGTTGTTTGGGAGAACAGCATCTGCGTACAAAATTATATTTGAGGTAGAGAAAGTTATGAAGTTTTGACTTGTGTTTAATCCTTTGTTTATTCTTGGTAATATCAATTCTACTGGGTGATGGTGGGATTCAGTTTTCATTTTAATCCTGTGTTTGCCTTCTGTGTAAAGAATACTTGAACGTAACGATAAAGTGTACTCTGCGTGCCCATTCTATTCCTGACCTTTTTTTCTTGTGAGCATGCATTTGCAGCTCTGCCTTTCAATTAAACTCTTTCTCTCTTGAACACAGCAGGGGTTTCCTCACGAGGAGCGTCCCTCCACCAGCCCACATCGAGCCGCATAGCTGCAGCAGCCAGCCTACCCAGAGCCCAGAGACATGCAAGGTGTGTCCTCTGCTGCCTATTGGCAGCATCAAGGGCTGATGCAGTGGTTGGCCACACTCTCTAAATTGTGCATGTCACTTTCGTCTTCTGTTTCGTGACAGGCAACTTGACATGTGCACTTTGAATCTCTCTGCGCAGTTTTCTTAGAAAGCTGGGTGGAGAGAAAGCAGACTCCTCCAGGGCCTGAAGGAGTGTCCAGCAAGCACACTCCATCCATTCCAGACACTTCTCTAATGCTAGTTAATAGCATGGGTGCAGCATCCAGATTGGTTAGGGATGCTCGACTTCTTCTAGTGCCACAGAAGACTGCAGATTCAGAACACTGAAGAGGATGTGGAGCCATGGGTAAGTACCGTTTATATTATTTATTTTAAATGTTGGAGCAGTTGATTTTTTGGGGCTTTTAGAGGGAGGGGATGTTTTATTTTGGGCTTTTTGAGGGAGGGGATGTTTTATTTTGGGCTTTTGGAGGGAGTAAGTATTTTACTTTGGGCTTTTGGAGAGAGTGGGTGTTTTATCTTGCTTTCTGGGAAGCGGTGGGGCACTTCACTCACCCCACCACTTTCACAGAGTACCAGCTGCCCTTGCTATTACACATTTACGTCACATTTAGGGTTGCCTTCATGTAGACTTTAAAACGTGTAGACAGTTCTGACCTGTCAAGCTGAAAATCTTTGTTAGACAGCAGTTTAGTCCAGAAAGATGGACAAAAGCAAATGCAGGCTACAAATTCAAGACTCCATTGATCTGTGTAGTTTAAATCTAGGAAGTAGAAGTATGAGGTTTAATATGTATGTAGAGGAATGGCAACCCAAGTTGCGTACTGAAGCTTGTTCAGAGTTTTATTTTGTACATTAAACTGACACTTAGGGGGTCATTATGAGTTTGGCTGTATCAGGACCGACATGTTGGTGGTGGCAGTTGAACTGCCAACAGGCTGGCGGAGAAGATTGCCAAATTATGACCATGGCAGTACTTACAACAGAATAAGCCACAGCACTGCTGGTACCGCCAGTGCGGTGAGGCCGCCATGGATGACGGTAGCCACCTGCAGGCTGATGTAGACCATGTTTCCGCCTGACAGATTACAAGGCTGCACACCGCCAAGGTTTCCGCTGCGGTTGCACCACCACAGAAACCCAGACGGAAACCAACTGTATAAAAGGAGACACTCACCTTCAGGAAGCCATACTCGTCCCAGGCAGCCATTAAACCTGAATTACACATCTTCCTGCTCCTCCTGCTCGCCCAACGACTTTGGAATCAGCGACGATGACAGCAACCATGAGTTCACACTTACCTGTCACTGTTGTAAAATGTCAAACCACCTACAAACACACACCATACATATCGGGAATGTGTGACGAGGGTGACACACACATGTAACCCCACACTGACACGTACACTCACAAATAGCCACATACACACCCGCACAAACATATTACACACACTACGGCCATCACACGCACAAACATCAAAACACACACCAAGCCCCAGACACACACAACAACACACAAAACCACCAAATGACACAACTACACCACAATCACAAATTCAGCAAAGCATTGGCATCTACCCACAATAGACACTCCCACTTGACAATTCATACGTACAACTCTACGTACCAGCACTAGGGAACGAACACACACAGCCACACATCCAAACAATGTAGCATATGACTGACATACCCTGCAAACACATCACAAAGTAACTGACATAGCATTCTCCACACACACTTACGCAAACAGTCACACAACACTGCCACTAACACATGTCAACACAAACACCACTCAAAACCAACACAACAACATGTCCCCAACATACACATGGCCATCACACAACACACACCCATCACTGGGGACAAATGCTCTGCACATGCTGTCCTGACAAAACAGGAAGCACAGCTACCAGTGACACACAAATGCTCACACACAAACAATGTCAGCCAAGACCAAAGTGCCCTAAGTAAAGAAATGCAGGACAAAGATATAACGTTGAAACCAAAAACAGGATGGTCCAAATATATATTGATTGTAAATAAATACTAATAATGTCCAAGGCCAAAAGCCAGTCCAATAAATTAATGTACAACATGCACACAACCCACATCTGTGTGCCCCCAACTTGATTGACTTCTGACTACCATGCAACCTCCACAGGTAGGGGCATCAATGGGGCAGGCAGGCACCTTAGGGATTAGAGGGGCCCAGAGGGAGGGTTTGGGCTTTGGATTAGGAGGGGGACCTTTGAGTTTTGGCTTGGGAGAGGGGGTTTAGTTCAAGGCTGAGGGGAGGGTTGGGTACTCTTGGAAGGGGTTGACTTCTTGGAGGGGGAGGTGCATTGGTACTTGCAGGGGGGACAGGGGAGGTATTGGAGGTGGAAAGGACAGAGTTGGGGAAGGACACAGAACATTTAGGGGTATCACAGCGTGGGAGAGGAGTAGGGAAAAGGGTAAACTCTGAGAGGGAAGCTTTGTTTGACACACGGCGACGATCATGGCAAAAGGGTTTGGGTGTGGAGAGAGGGAGTGGTTGTCTGACGTGTTGTTGTGGATGTGGGTGCATGTTTGTGCGAGGTATGCTTGTGGATGGTGGGTGTCCTTTAGGTGAGTGAGTGTGGGCATTTATGTGTCTTGGGAGGAGGTGGATGGAGGTGCTGGGAGATGCCATGGTGGATGGATGACTGTCTGTTGGGGTGGTGACTGCAGGTATGGTGAATGCACTGCATGTAGGCATGTCCGTGGATGTGGTGTTTATGCATGTGGTGACTGGGTGGATGTCTAAGGGTCTGCTATCCAGATGTCTGTGAGTGAGATAAGTGTAGTGGTTGGATCTGTGATTGTTGGCGTGGTGTCTGCAGATGTGTCCGGTGTTGTGTCTGTGATGCTAGAGGTGGTGGCGTGTCAGGGCAGGTTGTGAATGTTGATGTGTCTGCAGGTGTATGATGCTTGTGTGTATGTCAGTGGTGTGTCCTGTGGTGCTTGTGTTTGTCTGAGCTACCCTTGGATTTTGAGCTGGATGCATGCTTGTCTGTCTGTGTGCTTTGGCTGGGGTGGGGAAGAGGGGTTTGGGATTGGGAAAAGGAAGGTGGAGGGGGACAGAAGACGAAGGGTGACTGGCTGCTATCAGTGTGGAGGACAGAGACTGGACGGATCTCTGTAGGCCTGCCAGTGCACCGTGAATGTCCTCCAGGAATCACAGACACGCCACCTGAATGTACATCTCTCAAGACACAGCCAAGTATCTCAGATCTTTGCGTGATTCCTTCATCATGAGAAACAGAAATGTCCCACTGCTTATGACATGACTCTGCACAGAGAGGGCCTGGCTGGTTGGTAAATTACCATTGAACTGTGTGTTTACAATTCATGTCTCCTGCCATCACATTATTACATGTCACACATACGTTTGTGTTGTTTTCACAATGTGTTCACAGGTGACTCTGGCTATCCAAACCGTCCTTGGCTGTTCACATCAGTGAGGTACCCAACCAGGCCATGGGAAGTCCTCTACAATGTGGCCCTTGGAAGGACAAGATGTGTAGTTGAGCAGACGTTTGGGCTCCTTAAGGCAAGATTTAGGTGCCTCGACTTATCTGGAGGAGCCCTCCTCTATTCGCCCCACAAGGTATGTCAGATAATAGTTGCCTGTTGCATGCTCCGCAATCTAGCCCTGAGATGTCAGATACCATTGATACCAGATGAGCGTGAGGCAGCTGAACCTGTGGCTGGAAATGCTGATATGCCAAATGATGAAGAGCCAGAGGATGATGAAGCAGGTGACTCTAGGTCAGATCTCATCAATCAGTACTTCAACTGACACACACGTATGTGAAGTAGACCTATTGTTGTGATGTAAGTGTATAACCAGAAGTAGATGGCTGGCATTACACGTCAATTCTAGCATCATCTGAGCTTCAATGCCTATGAGTGAGTAGTGAATGCCGACTGAAAGTTTGTATTGTGTACAGGACAGATTTTTCTGCATCCCCATGTATTGTTACAGCAGATGGTAACTTACACTTCTGGAAATGACTTCTCAGATGTGAGGTATGTTTTGTGCAATGTTCTATCCTCTTTCCCTTTCACTCACAGTTTTGCCTAGATCCTGTTTGGCTCTGCAACCTTGGCTTGATAAATACTGTGTCAGAAGTAGATGGGAATTGATGACAGACATAAGTGTACATGACAGATGCCTGGTAATATCAGTTTTGTTTAAGTGGGGTGTAACCTTGATTGTTTAAGTGTTTTAGAAAAGCCAAAAGGGTGTATCTATGACACACAAGGGAGACTAATTAGGAGAGGTTTACTTCCTGGCAGTGGGTTTGGTCTCGGCATCTGCTCCTGCTGGATTTCTGGGTGGAGGTCCATGTTTGCAGGGGGATTCTTCAGCTACAGAAGAAGGGGCATCTGAGGCATGACCTTCCCCTGGCAGGGCCTCCATTCCACTAGCAGCTGCAGATGTTTAAGGGGCTGATGTTACATTGCTAGTAGAAGGCAACAGATGTTGTGTAGCGAAACTAATCAGGGTGATTGATGTCCCTCAGCACCCCTGCAATGGTAGCCATGTTGGCATTGTGTGCCTGCCACTGCTGCTTGTCTTCCTGGTGGTTGCCCCCCTGCAGACTTTGATTTTCCCCCAACATAGTGATGATTTGGCCAATCCTGTCTTGGGAACTTTGGTAGGTTCCCAAGACTTGGGGGATTGTGCCTGGTTAGTTGTGTCCCTTAGAGGGCCTATCCTCTGGCCCACAGCATCCATCCCACACACCCTACTCCCATGTGCCTGTGCTCCTGGCACAGTGTGTCCACTCCCAGTGGTTGCAGGTCCATCATTGTCAGGGGTGGCAAGGTTAAACTCAGGTACCTGTACTGTGGGGCACACAATAAATGATACAGTGCTTGGGACAAGGTTTGGGGGGTGAATGGTTGCCTGTGATGTTGAAGCAACAGGGTTGGTAGGAGTTGATGTGGGCAGGGTGAAGCTGAGAGTCGTTGACTGACCAGGTGTCCCAGATGGGCCAGGTCAGTTTCCAGACATCCAAATGTATTGTCCTCACCAGGGCCTTCATCTAGAAGGAGACTAACAGTCTCAGGTATCCTCTCGATGGTGGTAATGGCAAGGTTACATGTGGAGGGAGTCAGATATAGAGTTCAGGTTAAAATGTGTGTTTTGTTGCATTTGTGTGAGATGCAGACAGTGCCTTAACATGATTCTCTGCAATGACATTGACAGCTATGCACAGCATACCTTTGCTGTACACACAACTCTGTGACTTGATTTCCATACTCAAGGTTGAGAGTTATTACACTAGGTTGGTACAGATTGCAGTGCAGATGGGATCAGATAGTGACTGATTATTGGCATGACTGTTCACCTCTGTTACCTAGTGAATAGTCAGGCTTGCTAGATTTCCCACATTAAAGCTGCACAATGCACAATGGTGTCCTAGTGGGAACACAGTATGTGAATATGCAAGGGACATTGCCTCTATCTAGATGTTGTGCATGTGCATCGACTCAGCCATCTGACTTTACAACCCAGCTCAGTCTATTTCTGGCTTGGGATATTTGATCTGTGGCCATTATTAATGGTCACTTAGCTATAGCTGTGTTTTGCTTTGTTTGCTATTGTGAGTGTGCCATTGCATTGCTGTCATTGTAATGTACGTTATTCACTAGATCAATCTGGATGATGTAGCTAGTGATTTAGTTGTACATGCATTACATATCATGTGTTGTGCACATTCCAGGTTTTCACTATGATGGGTTAGTGCATTCTGCGAGTCATAGTCATATGATTAGCCAGTAGTTAACCTGCCATTTCCAACGGCTGTGACAACAGTTAGGCTCAGTGGAGCAGTGGCATACCAGTGAAGGGCAATAGGTGATTTCAGGAGAGGTGTATTGGCTCAACTAGTTAATTAGGATGGGTTTGAGTAGTGAGGGGGCATGCAGGACAAGACAATTGTGTGACATACATGTTGTGGGTACTTACCAGACTCCAGTCCCCCAGGAATGCCTGCCAGGCCCTCAAGATGCAGTATGTCCAAGACCTTCTCCTCCCATGATGTGAAAGTAGGGGGAGGAGGTGGGGGCCCACCGCCAATCTTCTATACAGCTAACTGGTGCCTGGATGCCATGGAATGCACACTCCCCGTAGGTCATTCCCTCTCTTCCTGATGTCTTCCCTTGTGTGTGGATGACTGCCTACAAAATTGACCCTGTCGACTATTCTTTGCCACAACTCTGTTTTCCTGGCAATAGATGTTTGTTGGACTTGTGCTCCGAACAGGTGTGGCTCTACACTTACTATTTCATCCCCCAGGACCCTCAACTAGTCATCAGTGAAACTTGGGTGTTTTTGTAGGGACATGGTAGTGGTTGTGATGACAGTGTGTGGGGGTGTTGTGAGTGTAAGGGTGCAGTGTTAAGTAATTGGTAAGGTTTGAGTGCTGCGTTGCGAGGGTGAGTTGGTTATGGTGGATTGTGTGTGATAGTGATGTGTGTATTGTGATTGTTGTGCTGATGTGCGGTGTGTGCTGAGTGAAATGTACAAAATCTTTAATTTTTGGCTTCTTGGTGTAGGTATATTGCATTCTGGATGCAAAGGATTGTGGGCTGTGTATGGGTGTGTTATATAGTGCTGTAAGTAGGTGCATCTGGTATGTGGATGTGTGTCAGGTGTGGGGTTTCAGACTATCCAATGTGGTGGTATGTTCTGACAGAAGTGAGTTGTGACTGAAGGTTTCGTTCCACCAATGGTTTTCTGCCATGGAAGAACCAATGTGGTGATTTGTTGATCATAATTTGGTGGGTAGAATTTTGTCAGGCTGGCAGTGCTGGTGGTGGAACTGCCTCTTTTTCGTCCTCCAGTTTCCTGGCACTTTCAGAAATTTGGCTGTTTTTTGGCATGCCTCACAGTGTGCCTCTCAATACGGCAGTCGGGTTACCACAAACATGGCGGTCTTTTGGCAGCTGCCACCTGGGTGGTCTTCCCAAAAGGCTGTCAAAGTCATAATGAGGCCCTTAGTGTTTTTAAATTTTGAATTAATTCTATTATCATCTCTAGAAAGTGATTCCTATTGGCTATATACTGTATAGAAAGTAATGGTATATGTTCAATTAGTTGTCTTGCCTTTGGTATTTCAGCTTTACATTTCAGCTGAGTCTTGGAGGTCCCTTGCAATATATCTCTCTAGTGGAGAATAAGACCTGCTGAAAGCTGAGTGTGATGAATGGTTAGGTCTGCTAATGTATTGATACTCTAATTCAAACACTTGTGTGCTGTGTTCACATCTTTCTTGCTTGGCTGCTTTATTATTCAAACCATAGTTTTTTCGGCCAGTGCCACCAGTGAAAAGTGTAGATGAAAAATTGAATGAGCACATGCTAATCTCCTTACCTGGAGTATGACATTTGCATTTTTCTCAACTTCATTAATGTAGTTCTGAATTTGTGAGTCTCACACTCTTGTCATATGCCCAAAAAACTAAACTGTGTGACACTCAATGTAGTAATCCTAAATGCAAACTTAAAGATTGTTAAAATGTATTCCATCTCATATGTCTGCCCTTGCCTAGTTATTCCTCCCTGGTGCTCAACCACAAAGGATTGTCAATATTGTTATGGCAGAAAATGGGCTACTGTTTCTTTATGCAGTGTGTTTTCTGCTGTAATAGCCATTCTGCTCAATCTTTATGTTTTGAACCCCTGCCAGACCTCAATGCGGGACAATCTCCTTGTTGTATTGGTGGCATTAGTAGGATGAAGTTTGTTGTTGGCCAAGCTCATCTGCTCGCCAGCACACTCCCAAACGAAGTGGCTCATTGCCAACTTCTGGCTGCCTCAATGATAAGTGTATGGCATCACTTGCGATGTCACAAACATATTGAAAAGCAGGGAGGGATTCCTTAGCTATTCCCAGGTACTTCCCATGGATGGGGTCAGAGGTGTGAGGCTATTAGAGTGGCCAAAGGCAACAATCACTGCCTCAGTCCCCTCCTTAGCCAGAACTACTAACCAGACCAACTTTTCAGGAGGTGAAAAAGGAGGGAGGTGGGAGAGAGAGAAAGAGGAGCAGCCAAGCTCTTCCCACCCTTCCTCCCACCATCTCTTCCACTCAACAACAGAATAAGGGCCTGATTCTAACTTTGGAGGACGGTGTTAAACCGTCCCAAAAGTGGCGGATATACCACCTACCGTATTACGAGTTCCATAGGATATAAAGGACTCGTAATACGGTAGGTGGTATATCCGCCACTTTTGGGACGGTTTAACACCGTCCTCCAAAGTTAGAATCAGGCCCTAAATGATTTAGGATGTAAAGCTTAGAACAGATGGGACTAATACTATTCCAGCCACTCCTCTTCCAAATCCCACTTTCTGGTTCATTTTGTCATGTTGAGGCCAGCTCCTTCCTCTCAAAATGTTCCTTTGCCAGTAAAACGCATTGTGAGAGGAAGGAATTGTGGCCCGTATTTATACTTTTTGACGCTAAATTGCGCTAACGCAGTTTAGTGTCAAAAAGTTTAGCGCCGGCTAACGCCATTCTGAAGCGCCATGCGGGCGCCGTATTTATTGAATGGCGTTAGCCGGCGCTAGCAGACCGGCGCTGCCTGGTGTGCGTGGAAAAAAAACACGTACACCAGGCAGCGCCGGCGTTGGGGAAAATGGCGTTAGGGCGTCTTAAAAATGGTGCAAGTCAGGTTGACGCTAAAAAATCGCCTCCACCCGATTTGCGCCATTTTTAACGACGGCCAGACGCCATTTACATGACTCCTGTCTTAGTAAAGACAGGAGTCATGCCCCCTTGCCCAATGGCCATGCCCAGGGGACTTATGTCCCCTGGGCATGGTCATTGGGCATTGAGGCATGTAGGGGGGCACAAATCAGGCCCCCCTATGCCAAAAAAAAATATAAAAAAAATAAAAATGTATACTTACCTGAACTTACCTGAATGTCCCTGGGATGGGTCCCTCCATCCTTGGGTGTCCTCCTGGGGTGGGCAAGGGTGGCAGGGGGTGTCCCTGGGGGCATGGGAGGGCAGCTGTGGGCTCATTTTGAGCCCACAGGTCCCTTAACGCCTGCCCTGACCCAGGCGTTAAAAAGAGACGCAAATGCGGGGTTTTTTGCCCCGCCTACTCCCGGGCGTGATTTTTGCCTGGGAGTATAAATACGACGCATTTGTGTCGCAGTCATTTTTTTGGACGGGAACGCCTACCTTGCATCTCATTAACGCAAGGAAGGCGTTCACGTAAAAAAATGACGCTCTTTCCTCATACTTTGGCGCTAGACGCGTCTAACGCCAAAGTATAAATATGGCGTTAGTTTTGCGCCGAATTTGCGTCGAAAAAAACGACGCTAATTCGGCCCAAACGGAGTATAAATATGCCCCTGTGTTTCTGCACCCCAGCAAAAAGACAGGCATTATTTGGATTTTCTTATAGGCTAAAACTCAAATAGAAATTAGTCCCTACTGAGACACAGATACACAATTCCATCCTTCCACAATGCTTCTCTCTTTCTGAGAGAAAGGGGCAGTTTGTCAGTTATCTAGCAAGGAACAATGTGCTATTAAATTTTCTCTTAGCCTAAGAAAACATCCACAATGCAAAGTGAGAAAAATGATCTGTGTGTTTGTGCCCCAGCAAGCAGCTGGATGCGGGCTGGATTTTTCTTACCCTAAGAAAATACATTTTCTTTTATGTGTGCCTTTTAACTATGTTCAATTTGTGAGGGGAAATATATTTGAAACCAATGGGAGAACATGGAAAGCAGTACACAAGCAAGGGGTCAATTGTTTAGGATTAAAAAAGAAACTAACCAATAAAATAATAAAAGACAGTGAAGGAAATGAGAAACAGGTGACAAGGTTTTCCTATGTAATATTTTGCACAGAAGGCAAATAATCAAATATAAAACATCATTGCACTAATACTGTTTGTTTTTTATATAAAGGTCTATGATACTCAGTTAACAATCAAGCTGTGGGTTACAATGGTTTTCACTGCCTGTGGCCCATGAATTATTTGATAATGAACATTCTAGTAAAGAGAAATTGAGGAGGGAATAAAAGTCACATATTTTTGAAAAGTATCCATCAATCTAGGGTATGGGCCATTTGAAAAACTACAAACTTTGGATTGCCTCTAATGTCTGATAATTCTGAAAATGTTTTTTTCAAAAAATGTTGTAGACAGTGACTTACAAAAGGAATCCAAGCATGTCTTGGGACAGGAAGGGCCTAAAAAAGCAATTATGTAAAGCACAAGAAAAAAGCCTGGCACTGGGCTGGTTTTGGGGCTGGTTTTGTGGGAGGGGGAAATGCCATCTGGCTGCTTTCATTCCACTCTCAAACCATTTCTTCATGAGCATTTTCTAATGGATTGCATTTTTGCTGTAGGCCATGTCATCGTTTATGATTTCATTGTAAGTAATACAACTACAAATATATGTTAGTGATAATGTATGCCTAAGGGTGAAGAGTATAAGGATGTAATGGTGAAGTGTTTAGATATTATAGACAGAAGATTTAGTGGTGAATGATGAATGATCAAGAGTGAAGAGTTGAGGAGTCAGGGGTTTAGCGGTGAATAGTGTATGGTGAAGGGTTTAGCCCAGAATGATGAAGAGTTTAAGAGCAAAGAGTTTAAAGATGAATGATGAGTGATTTAAGGATGAAGTGTGATTTTTTTAGGATTGACGTATTTACATGTGAAGGTTTTAAGTGATGGTTTGAGGAAGATGGGCTGGGTGGTGAATGAAAGATTTAAGAGTGACATGCTTAGAGTTGAAGGGCTTAGGAGTGAATGGAGAAGGAAAAATGGTGAACTATTTTGGCATAAAAGGTGAAGGGTCTTGGGGTTAAGGGTTTGAGGCTAAGCAGAGTTTGGGATATTGAATTAATAATGTAAAAGAGTGTAAGGCAAAATGTCACATGGTAAATATACAAATGATGAACTGGTGACAGCTAAATAGCAAACAGGCATTGTCAAAACCAATAGGTCATGCCATTGAAACTTATTGGCTTTACCAATACATTTTTTAACTTTCTTAGGAGCCGACAATGTGCACACATTTGCAGCAGACATATTGGTATATATTTTTAAAACTGTACCAAATACATTCAAATATGGCTGCTATGGATCCCATGCATCTGCAGCAGCCATCTTTGAATGCTGTTTGGTTTTGTATTATAAATCCCATTTAAAGATTGCCCCATGAGCGTATTCATTGCAGATTTCTTTCATTACTGTTTAATAAAATGTTACAAAACCATTTAATACCAGCCCCCTGATATACCTCTATAAAAAAATTGTTGTCCAGAGATTTTCATTTTTGATTTGTGTTTTTGGATCATGAGAGATGTAATTTAGCTTGGGTAGACATTACTGATCCGAGCTCAATGTTTCTGGAACATTTTTAAAAATGGTGGTTGTGTTGCAGTAATGATGTACTATTTTAGGAACCATGAGACCTATATACTTAATTTTAGTGTCAAAAAATGGGTTTTTGTGGTCCAAGTAGTCTTACAGAGACAGAAATAAAACCTCAGAGCAACCCTTCTGCCATTTTCCAAAATGGTAGCTACAATAGAGGAAGAAGAGGCATATAGAGAAATGAAGCAAATAATAATGGTTTTTAATCCTTTTATGTAAACATCAAACAATGTTTATGATCTGACAATGAAAAAAATGTTTATCGCTCCTGGTTTTAGACCCATTTTCATAGTTCACTTTATTTATTTGTTTTGGCAATCGCTCGTGGTACATTTGCAAAATGTTGAAAATTTGATAAGAGCATATTGACAGGGAAATCTTTCTGCAGCACAGGTTTTGCAAGTACATGTATGTGTAAGTTTTGTGGGAAGAGGCTTTAGAGATTTTGTACGTTTTAGCACAACACAGGTCTTTCTCTACATATGCACAATCCAAAACATTTACACATTCGCTGATCAAGTAGAACATTCTTTTCATGTGACAATGCACAGAATATGAAGAAGTTGGAAGGTCACTTAGCAGGATTGATCTCTTGAACTCACTCTACTGAAGTTCGTCAAATGTCTGACAGTCAGCACCCATTTTCCACACATGCTCAAGGTATTTTTCTACATCTTTAGAGTCACATTCTTTTTCTGTCCCAGCAAATCCTTTTAGAAACTTCAGAGGTTCAGCAGTCAAAGCTCCAAGCTTTGATCCAATTTTGCTTCTAGTGTCTTTGCCCGAAAGAACATGTGCCTTGATAAGAACATTGGGCATCTCTCGGTCAAGTTTCTTGTACAGATATGAAGCAGAATTAAATGTCTTTCTTGCCTGTTCCATAACATATCCATAACTCTGACAATCCTTGATTTATGAACATTGCAGTAAATCTAAGTAGCACAAAAATAAGATATTTTTCATTTGACAGTACAATGACTCAGTTGGAACCATTTCCAACAGCCCACTCAACATGTGATATAACATGAAGGTCAGCCTCCTCCAATTTGCTGCTAAGTTTTTTGACAATATCGCCCATACCTTTTGAATATATCTCTGCAGGTACCAACTCCTTGTTGACAATCATTCCACCTGCAATAATTGGAAATTCAGGGCCTCATTATGAGTTTGGCATTCTGACGAGCCGACCACCAAACCAGCGGGGAGGACGCTACCACCTTAACAGTGGCACCCTCCCCAAGCATATTACAATGTTCACCAATACGAACATTATATTACGCCATTCCCACCCAGCTGACCGACAGGAACAGTGCTGCTGTATTGGTCGCGGCTCCCTTAAGGAAGCCAAGGCCAGTACTATAGCACATCAGCACCATCGGAATATGCACTGTCTGCAAAGCAGACTGTGTGCATTCTGAGGGTGCTGGGCAGGTGGGCCCCTGAACTGACCATGCTATGGGCATGGTCAGTGCAGGGCCCCCTGTGGGCCATGGGCACTAGCTTTCTGCCATCCTTTCCATGGCAGGGTGACCTCCATGGAAAGGCTGGCAGAAAGCTGAGTTGTAACCAGCACAGCAGTGCTGAGTTTAGCATTGTGGTGGCTGAATACAACTCAGACCACCGTCAGCCTGTCTGGAACAGTGTTCCTGGAGATGACGCCGGCCCCCTAGTCTGCCAGCCCACCAGGGTTGTAATGTGGTGGAGTGTGGCGGTCTGACCACCACAGCAAGTGTGGGGGTCCCCGGGCTCCCACACTCCTAATGAGGCCCTCAGTGTTCACTGAAACATCAGCAAAGTTTTGGCAAGTTAATATCTCCAAGTTCATCTTGTTCGATGTTTATGACTAGAATTTATCCAGTTGCACAGGTATAAGTGTCAAAATTTTGAACCAGACAATGTCAATTGCTCCACTTGTAAACATTCATCTCATTCTCTCACATTCTTCGACAAATAGTTCAAGATAACTGTCAAAGACAATGTGAAGGCCTTCCAAGGTGCACACTGACTTTGATATCTATAGAACAGTCTGAACGACCTCTCCAAAGTTTTGGAGGGATGGAATCTTGACCATTCGCAATTGTGACATATAGTACACAAGAACAGCTGTTTTCAATTAGGACACCTTTTAGAATTCAAATTCTTCAGGTGAAAGTGTTTTTTCAAGATCCTGTATGAGTTTGTGCTTTACCGGTTTGGTTGCAGCAGCTCCATCAAATAATGCGGTTGTTATAAAACGATCATACAACAGAATGTCCTTGATAAATTCACCCCGTTTGCTACATCTATCTCTCTACATGCTTGAGAATGTTGTTTTTTTATAACCGGTTTTGTAGTGGCTGGTTGGATGAAGCTTTTACTATGGAAATTAAAGCTTGGAAATTTAGCTTTAGTGATTATGTCAAACAGCTTTTTCTCTTTCAATACAAATCTCTCCTGCTTCAGTTCTGTGTATAGTTTCGATGCATGTTCCAGGACATCTAGTAGATGTGTCTTTATATTGTTATCCACATATTGTTTGGTCATGAAGTTGTGTAGTTGCATAGGCTCAGTCATTTAAAAGGGGTTTCCTTATTGCTGCATTAAATGAATAAGGCTATCAACATGTTTATTAAAACATTCCCCTATCTTTCCCACAAGTTTGTGGTGAGGAACAGTTTCATGATGGTCCATTAATTTTGAATTTGCCATCTCTTTGAAAACATTGGAAATAGAAAGGACTTCATAGTAAATCACCTGCTATTGAGCAAAATTTTCACTTTTATGTGTCTCACCAACGATTCCGTTGGAGCTTTTCTGTGATCTCCGGACAGTTTCATATCTGGAATCACAGCATTGAACCTTCCCTCTCAGACTTTCACCACAAAATATTTTTGGATGAATTTTCTGTAGAGGTATGTATTTTCCACCTCTAGCTTCTTCACGTTTTCCACATACTTGGATCCATATTTCAGGTAGTTTATGCAATCGAATTCACGAAATACAGTAATGTGTAACACCACAGTATACACGGACAGCTCTCAATCACCTTCCCGATCAGCATGTATCAAGTTTTTCACGAGAATTATCATGTGTAAAACACTTCCCCAGTACTTGAAAAGTTATGATTTTCCTTCATATTCTTTGACAAACTCTACGAACTGTGTTTTCAGGTTTCCTGATTTTGTACTGAGTGTATTGAACATTGCCTGGCTTTGCATTGTATCTTTTGAATGAAGTGCACCCTGTGTCTTGATCACTTTTGAGATAAGATATGCCACACCTAATTCCTCATTCTTGTTCCAGAAAGCATGCCAATGCAATGCTTCTTTAGCGTCAGATATGATTAGCATGTCTTGTAAGGAATGAACATAGTGAGTTCTGCTCAGTACTGACTGTACAATTTTGCTTTCAAAGATTTCATCCTCAATAAGTTCATCTTCTATGTCACATCCACTGACATAATTTTCTGCACACCGCTTTGCAACTTTTCTCATTTGGAAAACACCCATAATTGGATAAAGATCATCAAATTTTACTGGATTGCTGATAAAAATAGCAGCTACAATATGGAAAACACCTTCATCGCAAACAATTGGCAGGACAGGCTGGTATTCAAGCTGAGCATGCACAGTTTGGAAATTTTTAGAGCTATGTATACTGTTGCATAGTTTGTTACTGGAGATAGTATTACTGCTAAAAACCCAAACTTCTTCAGTGGGACAATATTCTGGGAGAACAGAGCATGAATTCTAACCCCTGGAGAAACTGTCTTTTCTTTATTCTTCAATCAGCAGTGAATAAGCAATATGATAAATTCAGTCAAATCAGCTTTGCGGATTGTAGCATCATGTAGAAGAAGATCCATGTTCGCAGCCACTTTGAAACTTTCTGGTAGACTGGGACGTGTTGATGGCTTGTAATGATTTTGCACAAGTTGGCAAGGCAGTTGGGTTATAAGTTTGCAGCTTGTTTTCCAGCAGCGACTTCATTGGTACAGTCTTGAAAAAGTACCATGGCAGTATCATGTGTGCTGAATATTCCAGACAAAAAAGAGCTGTCTTCAAAATCAAAATTATCAAGAGCAATTGTAAATCCTTTCCAGGTAAAGTGACTTAGAAGTGGTGTGCTGTCAGATTCACAAGATTTTACAGCATGAGCTGCTAACAAGTTCCTTCTTCGTTCTATGTCATTGAACCTTGTTGATATACCAATCCTATTCATTGAAGTGATTAGCTCTCTACTTTTGGACTTGTCATTGATTTCCTGGGCAGTCATCATGTATAACAAAGTTTTCTTTTGCCATGATGTAATTCATAAAACATGATTTGGAAAAGACAGTACATTTGCATAGCATAAGCCTGTCAGTTCATAAAATTGTCTTCCACTTCTTTGCTTATATCTTGAAAACCATCATCAATGTTGTCGGGTTCTGTTCCGAACTCAAGAACTTTAGTTTGTAACAGTTTTGCTTTGCTGATATCAAACAAAGATGTAAAAAATGTTAAGACAACATCAGGCATTCTTGTTGACTCTCATGATTTGCGGAGTTCCACAGCATCACAAAATTTGTCATTTAGTCCAAAATCTAAATCTTTCAGGACCTTTCTTAAAATAGTTTCTGTTGAATTTACTGCATCCTGTGATCTTATTTTGGCAGCAAGAACTTCAAGAGTCAAATCAGCTGAGAACACCATAAGTGGCTTATTCTTTTTGTTACACTGACAAAAACGAATTCTGTGATTGTATATCCTCACCAGATAAACCTTAATTTCATTATTATGGATCATTACAGCTTCATCAATGTTGACCATTATATCTTTAATCTCACTGAGTGTGAACTCGTAGCAAGCACTCAAGAGTGGCTTTAAAGCTCAATTTGCTTTTTCAAAGAGTGCAAATTTACCTGAAGGCTGGCAGTTAAGTTGCTGCTGGGAGTTCATTGCACATTCATATTTTTGAATGTATGAACTCATGCAGTTTGGGTGGGCATACAAATCCCCCTCAGAGCCATTCACCTCAATGTTTAAATCAACTGCTCGGCTGAAATCTTCATCTTGGAAGAAACTAGCTGCAGGTAAAAACATGTTTGCCCTTTGAGGCTCACATACTCTGTACTTTGTTCTTTTATCAATCCCTTTGGCCCTTGTACTAGCTAAACCACAATTAACACACTGAAGATCCCCTGCTTTCTGATCAGTTGTTGGAGGTGGACGAGGGGTAGCCATCAGTCTTTATAGGGGATGAGCATTGAGTTTGGTTGTCATCGCTTTCTCAGAATACTCAGATTCTTGTTGTGATTCACTAGTTTCTGCTATATTTTGACTATTTTTTTCAGCCTTTTTTTTCCATTGTATACAACTTGCAGCACTTGTTATTACAGTAATAAAAGATTTGATCCTCTTCAATCTTTTGTGAACTTCATCTTGCCGTATTTCTGAGCCGCAGTTGATTTTAGCTTTTCTCTCGGATTAGTTTTGCATACAAAACATTTTTCTTTGTTGAAGGAGTCCTCAGATTTTGTAGTTAGCACCACTCAGTCAGGAGGTAAAGTTCCTCTGCTACCACCTGCTTTGCTCATTTTTACAAATTTGAATCAACAGAAAACCTGAAACAAAAACAAAAACAAAATTAAAACAAATTACCAATATGATGGCTAAAACACATCATGGTAGAGCCGCCATTTTAGAAAATGGCAGAAGATTTGCCCTAAGGAGTTAGTTTCAGTCTCTATAAGACTACTTGGCCCCCCAAATCTTAGTTTTGACACAAAAATGAAGTATATAGGTCTCATGGTTCCTGAAATATTATATCATCACTGCAACATACCAGCCATTTATAAAATGTCATCCCAAAAAAACCTGCCTGGATTAGCAGTGTCTACCCAAGCTAAATTACTTCTGTAATGACACAAAAACACAAATCAAAAATGAAACTCTCTGGACAACAATTTGTTAGGGAGGTATATCAAGGGGTTAGGACTAATTCAAAGATGCATGTCATCCATGCATGCACTCACACACACTTATGTGGGTTGTCAACTTGAAATTGTGAAAAAATTAAGATATACAGTGATAGTGGGGAGGGTGTGAATTTTTTTTAAACAGGGCATTGGGATAAAAAGGGAACTGTTGGATGTAGAAGGAGGAGAGAGTGGGATAAGGAGAAGGGGGAGAAGAGAGAGGTAGAACAGAAAACAGGCCCATTAAATTCTAATGTCAGCAGTGAAAGCATTTCACATCCAATCAGAAAGTAAATAAAAAAACTAAATGCACCTGTGTGGGAGAAACCCAAGAATAGTTATGGAAAACCATTGGATCAGTAGGGAGGGGGGAAGATAGACAGGTAAGCCATGCAATAAAGCACAAAGGCTTACGAAAAGCCACCTAAGACAAGATGTATAGCCTACAGACAGCTATAGCTGTCTGAAGTCAAGACCTAAAGATGGGTTTACCCACAAAATGCTTAGGAAATGTAAGAAAAAAGATGTGTGGAAATGGAAGACAAACAAATAGCAGACAACAAAAAATTATATGGGTCCAATTTTTGTGAAACTGGTAGCTGTTACATTTGGACCTGGGCTTAGCAAGCAAAGCTCACCAACTATAGACCTTTATGATAACAAGAAAACTGGTGAAGTTCAACGGGAAGTGGATTGCAGGGTGGTACCACTTTTTCTTACACAGAATAACCTAAAAATACCGAACCTTGGTCAAAAAACATGTTTTCTCACATTTCTCTGACAGAAAGTTCCAGTATTTGTGGGGAACAGCAAACGTCCCAACAACCAGCATCCCTACCTTCTACCAATAAATACAGTACTTCACATCTTTGGGGGTTTACCATAACAGACAGGGACAGGCCAAAACGGTGACTGTGTGAAGTCAATGTAATGTAATTTGATCTAAACAAGGTCAACACTTGCCCTATTCATATCCATTGAAAAACGCCCACCTTCACAAGTGGGGTACTATTGTTACTGGGAGAAGTGTGGGAACATTATTTGTAGAGCTTTAGTCAGTTGCCAAAAGTTCTGATGTTTTCTGTCACAAAAATAAAATAATCGAGATTTTGTTACACATATTTTTCAAGTTGAATGGCATTTTACATAATAAAACATGTTTGTTATTCATGCAAGCTGCATTATCCTTGATTCTCCTAGATCGCTACTTTGCAGAAATTCTGCTGGTTATTAGATTTCCCCAGGCGTTGGATGACCCCAGATCCAAACAGTACAGTCATCCCCATGGACTTCCACCCATCAAAAACATTTCCAGGTGTCCTTGCTCAAACCCATTGAAGATTTAATCAATCAAGCCAGTTTCCCCCATGGCCAGGTAAGCATGCTTTGGCAGTTATCTGTCCCTTTCTGAAGAAAGCTGGATGGAATTTCCATGTTTTTGGGGAAAAGTGAAGAAAATCTCCAAAGCGCCAACTGCAATGCTTTGTCTCATACAGTCAGTCAGCGTGAAGGATTTCTGGAAGCCAACATTGGAAGTGTGGATTTTGAAAATATATTGTCATAGTATGTATCCATGGAGGTCAGTGGTAATGGCTAATAACAAATGAAAAATACTGTAAACTGGTATATCTGCCTTCTGGTGCTTTCCAAAATCCCTGAATGTTCTGCTCCCAGTGTATTGACTGTGAAAACCACTAGCCTTACCAAGAACTTTCCATGTCTTGTATTTCTAGGCTAAAGAGAAGCAGATGGTCGGTCAAACTTTCACAGAGATATGTTCCTGCGTGAGGGTGAGTGTAAGGAATTATCATGTTTATGACAAAAATCCAGAAAATCTGACTAATTACTTATTCTCCATATTCTCGCGGCAAACAATCAGGTTGAGGTAGCTCGGCTTGCACCACTACATTCATAAGGTTGTACAAAATAAGAAAATATATCGTTTTAAGGCTTTCTATATATTTATATCTGTGATCAAATGAACAGTGGCCATAAACAGTGATTGCTGCTTGTCTATTTGATAAAATAACTAAATATTGATCATATTTGTTATAAAAAGTTTTCATTACATCATCAGGCTACATTGAGTTATTGCTACATGGTTGCACCAATGCATTACTCTACTTTCTGAAAAAGAACTCTAAAAGATTGCATCTGCCCACAAAGAGATTCAGATGCAAGTATTTGAAGAATCCAACACCTAATTGTTAAAAAAAAAAGCTCTGGGACAGAGGTGCCCAAACATCCTGGCAGTGAAACATTTAAACAACGTTTCTAGTGCTCTTTCAGCATAGACTTTTATAAATTTTACTTTTAGTAAACCAATGTGGCTTAACTTTAGACACAAACATAGAAATCTATGACAATGGATGCATGATAACCGAATGATGAGATGAAAAAAACCGTCAAATACAATTTTGTAACTATGGTCTCTTAATGCGCGCGAATTCATTTGGTATGGTCTATTTTTCTCTCTTCAGCCTCTTTTAAGAATTTAGATGCCTTTATTATCTGTGCAAATCCGTATCGTACATCCATTTTTTAATTGAAACTTTGCTTTTGATGGAACTAGTTCACTGCTGAAATATGGCTGATCTATGAACGCATTCCGTCAGTGTTCATGAAAAGAAGTGGGTCAGTCCTTAATATGTTGGAAAACAAATGGGGATCCTTGTGCCTGTGACTGTGCATTCAACAAGGTAAAACCTATCACGTTGCGAGTCACTTCTCCATTAATGATGATAAACAATCAAATCTGGTTAGTCAGTTTCTTGTTTAACCAGATGTCTATTCATAATAGCTTATGTCTACTTTATTTTGAAAAAAAGCCTACTTATGGAAATTGCTCCCCTAATCTAGAAATGTTCGACCTATAGTGATTTAATAATAATTTATTATTATTAAAAATGTATAATATTTATTTAACACACAGAAGTACTTGTCCCATTTCGTAGCACTATACATACCAGGTGCTTGTATTAAGCAAATCATTTGTCAACCTCATAATGGCAAGGACTAGAAAGCATGAGAAAAACCTGCCAAGATTTGTTGTAGCTTGTATTGTCTTGGGTATATAAACGCAGATGTAAACAACTAGCCTTTAATTTATCGAGCTATCTCAGTGGCTTTAATACAATCTGCTTTTCTTGTGATTATTCCAGCAGAGAACCCAATTTCAAGTTTTTCAGAATTTTTCTTAAATATGAACATTTGAGGCTAAATGCAGTAGCGGCTGATGTCAGGGAAACGTGGTGGGGTGGGGGTGGATGTTCAGTGGGAGGGCAGTGGGAGTGTAGGAGGGGTAGTTGGGTGGGTGACAATAACAATAAAAAAAAAAAAAAGAACGTACCTGCCTCCTGACACATCACAGTTCTTCTGCTCCTCTGGCTCCACTGCAGGCTCCCAGTCTGTCCTGAGTCCAATCTTGCTCTCATACTCCGGAAGCATGAGAGCAGCATCAGGAATGGCCTGACCCCCAATCGGTTTGCGCTCCCAGACAGACTGGGAGCCTGTGCCTGCTGTCTCCAACCAGAAAACACAGCTCAGGTTGGAGACAGCTCAATTCACATGTTGGTTTGGCCATCCTGAGACAGTCGGCTGAACCAACATGCTCACTGACAGCAGTGCCACCACTCCTCCTCAATGCCTGTCACCATGATGATGACCCTCCCCAAGACTCGGCCTGTGAAGAAAAATAAAATGATAATAATCCTGTTTTACTGTCATTTTATTTATTATGTTTTGCCTCTGCTGGTGGTGGGGCAACACTCCTCTGCTTTCACAGAGGAGCCGCCCCTGGCTAAATGTCTATGAAAAGTTCAATTGAACAAATCTTTCAAAACACGACTTTGGAGAGTAAATTACAAGTCAGGAGGGGAAGAAGTGAGAGAAGAACAGCGCTGTAAACTTTTTTGCTATTTTATACAGTCTGAGCAAAGGGAGGCACATAGACATGTTAATTTTCTAGATTCCTGAGCCAGGAATGTGATACATGGGCCACATATTTCCTTAAACTGGTCTATTTTCTGGCCAAGCACTGATGAAATAGCCAACAGTTTCCAGAGCTTGAGTATCCAACCATTGTGTTCTGGCACATTGTTAGATCCTTAGAGTGTGGTAAACGCTTGTGTATCTCCACACAATGTTGGTGTGATAGTTTTCCGTCTAGGATATCACAAAGGGTACGTCTGCTTATTCAGGAGACCTAGAATTTAGTAGTCTGAGAACTGCTGACTATTAGTGTTGAACATTGTAATTAAGTGCCTGATTTAGATGTTGTTGGTAACGGCCCCACCATTGACTATTCAACTGAAAACCTGTCCGCCACCGTGATGGTCCACCTGCTGCATTTAGATGTTGGCAGTCCCATGGACAAAGGACGTATTTGAACCGCAGTCTCAGCCACGAAATACCACCTGCATTGTGATGCTATTAATTGTGTTTGACCAATGACTTTGGGGGTCATTCTAACCCTGGCGGTCGACGACCGCCAGGGATAAAATGACGGGAGCACCGCCAACAGGCTGGCGGTGCTCCAATGGGCATTCTGACCGCGGCGGTACAGCCGCGGTCAGAAACGGGAAACGGGAAACGGGAAACCGTCGGTGTCCCGCCGGTTTCCCGCTGCCCTGGGGAATCCTCCATGGCGGCGCTGCAGGCAGCGCCGCCATGGGGATTCCGACCCCCTTACCGCCAGCCTGGTTCTGGCTGGCTGGCGGTAATGGGTGTCGTGGGGCCCCTGGGGGCCCCTGCAGTGCCCATGCCAATGGCATGGGCACTGCAGGGGCCCCATAACAGGGCCCCACTAAGATTTTCAGTGTCTGCATAGCAGACACTGAAAATCGCGACGGGTGCAACTGCACCCGTCGCACCCTTCCCACTCCACCGGCTCCATTCGGAGCCGGCATCCTTGTGGGAAGGGGTTTCCCGCTGGGCGGGCGGGCGGCCTTCTGGCGGTCGCCCGCCTGCCCAGCGGGAAACTCAGAATAACCGCGGCGGTCTTATGACCGCGCAGCAGTATTCTGGCGGTTCCCGTTTGGCTGGCGGCGCCCGCCGCCAGCCAAACATGGTATCACCCCCTTTGTGTTTCACCACTGCGCATATTAGTTGCTTAATGTTCACCAGTAGCACATTATGGGGGTCATTACAACCCTGGTGGCCGGCAGTAAGTTGGCGGTAACACCGCCAACAGGCTGGCGGTGTTCCACCAGCTATTATGACCGTGGCGCAATAGCCACGGCCATACCGCCGGCCCCTCCACTATACCGCCAGGCTTCTGCGGCGGTAAACACCGCCATGGAAAGGCTGGCGGTAAGGGGACTTGGGGTGCCCCTGGGGGCCCCTGCACTGCCCATGCACTTGGCATGGGCAGTGCAGGGGCCCCCAGGCATGGCCCCATCGCGCATTTCACTGCCCGAATTTCGGGCAGTGAAATGCGCGACGGGTGCTACTGCACCCGCTGCACATCAGCATTGCCGCCAGCTCTATTACGAGCCGGCAGCAATGTTGATGTGACTTTTCCGCTGGGCCAACGGACGGTAACACTGTTACCGTCCGCTGGCCCAGCGGAAAAGTCATAATAGGGAGCCAGGAATACCGCCGGCAATGGCGGTATTCTGGCTCCCGCAGACTCGGCGGTCTTTTTAAAAGACCGCTGAGGTTGTAATGACCCCCTATATGTTTTGTTCAGTTTAGCTGCCTATTGGCTTTGACATGGCATTAGCCATTACATTCTGTATTCTGCTTATTGGCTTTGACATGCTGTATTCAGTTTAGCTGCCTATTGGCTTTGACATGGCATTAGCCATTACTTTCTGTATTCAGCTTAGCCGCCTATTGGCTTTGACATGGCATTAGCCATTACATTTTGTATTCAGCTCAGCTGCCTATTGGCTTTGACATGGCATTAGACATTACATTTTGTATTCAGTTCAGCTGCCTATTGGCTTTGACATGATATTAGACATTACATTTTGTATTCATTTCAGCTGCCTATTGGCTTTGACATGACATTAGACATTACATTTGATATTTGGGTTAGCTGCCTATTGGCTTTGACATGGAGTTAGACACTGCAGTTGAGACATTAGATGTCTGTGTTTTTCCAAGCTGTGTTTTTCCAAAAGATGAACCAAGCTGTTTTCTTCACACCAGACCTTAGCTGATAAGAGCACGTAGATTTTGTGTTTACCTCGCAATCCAGTCTGAGACTGGAATGGCTCGGAGAACTGGCCATTCTCCAAGGCCGTTCAAATCTCACACTGAGTTTGCTTTTAAGGATGGTTCTGGGCTACAGTGAGTTAGATCCGAATCTGCTTGACTTCAGGCTGGAGCTAGACGTCAGTTGCCAGTCTCCCGTTTGGGTAGATAATCTCTTTCTCGCAGTTGACCGGAGTCATCAACTTGCAGACCCCAGAAAGATGAAGCTGAAGATAGGCCCTACTTGCCCATACGGTGATGAATTTTGACTTTTATGCTTTGCTATACTATAATCATACATATATTTGCTGTGTACATTGCAACTGAGAAGTACTGTGATATATTTTGCTTTCATTGCTGCGACTACGTGTGCTTGAAATCTACTAATTTGTCTCTCAAGAACTTGTGGGTGGGGAAGAATTAACAACAATAAAGGTCTTCTTTGAACTCAAAAGTGCATTCCAGAGAGGTTCTGTAAGCTCCGATAGGAGATATGTAGGAAGGCAGAACATGCATCGATGGCTTAAAAGGGAAAAGTGGATGCTGGCGGGATCCCAGCCATCCTTCCCACCACGCAGATTTGGATGTGCCTTACCACCAAGAAAAAACGGCTGTCCGACCTCCATGTCTGAGTTGGTGGATTGGGGAAGGAAAGGGGTAAAAACTCAGTTTTTTACCCATTCCTCCCCCATCTTCTTCTGGACACAACTGGACAACACCTGCTGTCATTGCTGCCACCAACCCACAGAGAAAACACAACGCCACCTGTAGTTAGACACAAAGGTATGGACGGCACATTGCAAACGTACCTTAGGTGGGTGCTGCATGGGAGGTTGGACCACTGCATGCATATACATGTCACAATCATTTTTTTAAATCACTGTGACATGCATTTGGGGGCATATTGGTACATGACACATATCACACACATACACAATTGTCATTATGGTGCCAGTATTCATTGGCAAATGAATGCTGGCACCACAATGACGGTACATTCACGCCTCACCAACTGTGTCCATGTATGAATATTGCAAGGGGACCTGTACTTGTCATGTTGTGCTGAGAGTTGTGTGTGTGTGTGAGTCAGTATGTGTATGTGTGTGTGTGTGTGGATTAGCCGATTGGGAGGAGGGAGTTGCAATGGGTGATGTATTGGTGTCTGTGTATGTGTCACTTGCATGTGAGATCGATGTATGTTATGGTGAAGTGTGACATATTCAGGTGAGTGTGGTTGTTGTGTGACGGACATTGTTGTGATGTGTGTAGTTGTGCTTGTGTGTGAGTGTGTTTGTGTAGATGAGTGTCTAGTTGTGTTGGTAGTTGTGCTTGTGTCGTGTATGGGTGCAGTGTCAATGGTATGTGTATATGTATCATGGATGTATGTCAATGTGTGTTTTCAGCATTTAAGGGTTGTGTTGGAATTGTAATGGTGTGTATGTGGTGTGTTGTGTAGTATGCAGTGCAGGGGGACACCTTTGTCTAAAGGACAGTGCGTGTGTGTTACTTACTTCTATTCCAAAGCCGCTGCCATTGTACGAAGTCCATTGGGTCCCGCTGCCGTCTCTCTCTGTTAGCAATCCATTGCCAGTCCTCTGGTTGCAGAGCTGTAAAATCTAAATACGGCGGGTGGAACACAGTCGACTTGGGGTCTTCTCGGGTCTACCGTTGATGCAGTTTGGCAGTAACAACAAGAAGATCTGAATCAGGCCCATAGTCTGTTAGCATTTTTTAACTTCAGGCTGTGCGATAATAAAAACAGAAAGGTGGCAGAACTACCACGGTACTTCCAAAATTCAGCAGATTTTGAAATGTTCCAGGTATGGATTTGTGTTGGGATATAACACCTGGACAACATTGCTTTGACCATCCCTTCTATACCTGATGCACTTGTGGATGATACGTGTGTTCTATAGAATACACTAGCACATCCCTTGACAGTAAGTGCGCATATTCCTCTTCTTACTTCCTTTGTGCCGGACAGGTATTTCTCTAGTTATCTATTGTGTGTGAGAAATCTGTAGATTTCTGAAAGCAACCTTTTGCTATATTTCTTTGTGATTATGCATTCCTCAGAAGCTATTATCGGTCAACCGTGCCTGTGGTTTATAGGCAGCCTGTGTAGCACAGTGTCTTCCACGAAGCTGCCACAAGTTTTTCTTTTCTGTGCTGCCATACTATTTCTTTGATCTGTTCAAAAGATTGTCCCCTTTTGTGATTATAAAAGTCTCTTTTCCTGGCAACCTGCATTTTGAGAGTCCATTAATGCTTTCTCTGGTAAGAACTGTGTAAAATCTGGGCTGCCAATAGTAGGAGTCAATGGTGAGACCTTTTGCTACTTCTATTTTGTCCCAAGAGTTCAACGTGGCTCTGGTCACAGCGGATAATATCTTGTGATCCATGTTTCTTATGAATTCAGGTCACATTCTAAATATTTCTTCCCACTGAGTGTTGATCTGTTAGGCACCAATATTTTTTAGATTGTTTCCTAATTCCAATGTATAGTGAGCCATATTTGGGCCTATAGGTAGTAATTAATTAGGATGCCCAGGCCCCCAGTTCAGGTGATAAATCAGCATATTTCTATGCCATACAAGGCTTCCATATGAAGCCTCAAGTAGTTTTTGCAGTTTGTCAATCACTTTTTAGGGAGTTATAATGGGAGAGTTGGCGTTACATGCAGAATTCTGGGCAGGAGAGTCATTTTAACAGCTGCCGTTCTACCCATCCATGTTGTTCCCCTCTTTTGTCAGGACTGTAATTCTTTCTGGTGTAAGATCTGTATAGTTCTGAGCAGTGATTTCTATCAGCCATGGAATGTTAATCCCCAAATATTTTGTATGTTGTTGCGCCCAGGTCTCTTCTCTCACTCTCACATTGAATGTGTCCACACTATGTCGATGATAATGTCTGTTTTCTTGGTTTTTTGTATGAAAGTTGGATCATTCCTTGGATTTCAGCTTTGAGGGGTCTGTTTTTGATAATGTTCAATCTCCAACTACTACAGGAACTATGCATCATGGGATCAATCAGCATCATTAATATCACACTATGTTCTGACTGAGCTGAACCCATTATCTCTATTGCCTCTGTCCTGACAAGTGTCTTGGGGTACCCAGGAAGTAACCTAGTCTAGAATATGTCTGTTGGGATTCTGAGTAAAACATGTAGTCCCTAATTTCAGGTGTGGTGAGGCCACCTCCTTCAGCCACTCCACCACTCCTAATATATGGCTACTGTTTGTCCCATGTGGAGCACCACTCTGCCTTTTGTTGTATCAATAATGATGGATAAATTGCCTACCAAGATTACATTCATGTCTCATGCCTACCAGAATTACATTCATGCCTTGTGACGTGACTGACAAACCTCTGCTGGATCTCCATGCGGGCATAGATTCTGTCTGTAAGAAATGGGATTATTATTTGGGGAGGGTTACTACCCATCTCAAAGAATAATCACAGCCTTTTTCAAGGTGAACCCTCAAAGGCACTACATTAACCTGAGCACAACCCCCCTAGTATCTATGGCACAGAGGAGACAGCTCAACTTATGGTAATGTCAAAAGTATTTATGCAGTTCCAATCAGTAATAAATTAGAAATGCAAAACAATAACATCCCCAAAACCAAATTAGAAAAATAGAGTAAGATTTATTAAACAAAATGACACCAATATTACACAAATTCAAAAAGAGGAACATGAGATATGATTTTTAAAAGTTTTAAATATGAATAGCTTCAAGAAGCATAAAGTCAATGGTCAGAGTACAGTGGAACCTAGTCACAATTTAATGAACATCAAGATAGAGTGCAGGTCAGATACTCAAAGCAGGTTTGTCCTGGTCAAAGATTTTATTTTCTGACTTTCATCTTTCAGGTATCACTCCACCACAGGACAACACTTCTGTAACCCACTGGACCTCAGGGGAGGCACTTAGAGACCTACAGGGTATTAGACAGAAGCCAACACAGGTTCAATCCAGGTACAGATGCCACTGATCAGCTGGGTAGTTACAGGAAAAGGTTTAATGTAACTTGTTGTGTCCCTGGAGTGGATCACTGACACAATATCATGGTAAACAATATCGTTGACAAAAATATTGTGTCAAAAATATTGCTTACCACAAAATATTGTGCTACTATACTTATAATGGCAAGTACAAACATTATCAGAAAAAATTGCGTTGTCACTAATATGGTCCAAAATAGAGACAAATATTGTTGTTTTAGTAAAATAGAGTTTAAAGTAGCAAATGTTAAATGTTTTAATATATACATTTAATATGATGTTCCACTACTATTCAATATTATGTAGAAATATGTCATTGAACATATATGTATATATATGTATATATGTAAGTATGTATTAGTATTTGTACAGCGCATTCCAGCCGTGGCATTGAAGCGCTAAGTGGTAAGAAGTGAGAGAAGTAAAAATGGGAAGCAGTCAACTACCTAGAAAGATAGATAGTTAATTAGGATAAGCCAAATCTTTAACTGCTTCCTAAAAGATATAAAGGTGTTGTCCTTCCTAGTAGAAAGTGGGAGAGTATTCCAGCGTTTGGCAACTGCCACTGTAGAAGCTTTGTCACCGCACTTAGGCTTGCAGCTGCGGGGGACAGAGATCAGGTGGAGACCAGATGATCTAAGCTGTCAACTGGGCACGTACCATTGTATAGAGGAACAGAGGTACTCTGAACCTTCGAAGTGAAGTGCCTTATGAGTAAGACAGAGGGCCTTAAACGTAATGCGCCTCTCAACAGGTAACCAGTGCAATGGTCAAAGCTGCCGCAGGCCGAAGTTGAGCATGCAAGGTCCAGTACTAAGTGGGCAGTGGTGTTCTGATTAAATTGTAATTTGTATGGAGAACCTTTGTTGATGTTCAGCATCAGAGCATTACAGTAGTCTAGTTTAGAAATCACTAAAACTTGGAACACCAAAATTCTAAGTTCCTTCTGAAGAGAAGTAAAAAATTTCTTAGAGGTTTTAAAAATCCAATAACAAGCCTTAGTAGTCAGATTTACCTGATGCTCGAATGATAAGGCATTGTCGAACATGATCCCAACGTTTCTAGTCGATGCTATAGGAACTGGCAGGTCTCTGCAAGATTGCGGCCACCAACGGGAGCTCCACAGATTACTGTTGGAGCCGGAAAAAACAAATTCCATTTTATCTCCATTCATTTTGAGCCAGTTATGGCCCATTCATTTATTAATCTTGCTCATGCAGTGATGAAATCTGTCGGCTACCTCCACCTCGTTCTTGTTGACAGGAATAATGAGCTGAGTGTCATCAGCGTAGGAAGCCACCAAAAAGTCAAAGGAGCGGATAAGTCTGGCCAGCAGGTCCACATAAAGGGTAAACAAAGTGGGACTAAGAGAGGAGCCTTGGAGAACCCCACAGGGAAGTTGGAACAGGGCAGCTCTAAAGTTTCTGCAGCTCCCTATGGTGGATCTCTCACATAGAAGAGACTTCAGGACATCCAAGGCTTTCTCTCTAACTCCCGCTTGGTGAAGGCGCTGTACCATCAGTTGCGGCGAAATGGTATTAAACGCAGAAGACAAATCTAATAGCTCTAATCTAGCTCCATCCATGTTATCAACCAGTCTGCGGATAGAGTCTGAGGTGATGATAAGGACGGATTATTTGCTATGCGCTTTCCTAAAACCATGCCGAGAGGGATCTAGCAGCCTGTATCCTATAAAAATTGAGCCAATTCCATATTGAGGTGCTTTTTATATTTTTTTGCCTGGATGGGCAACAAGGCTATGGGGCTGAGATTCTTGAGATCATTAGGGGCACCTCCTGGTTTCTTTTTCAGAGGAATAACAATTGCCTCCTTCCAGGTGGGTGAAAGCACACCATTATTCAGTACCTCCTCATAAACTGGTTCAAGTGCTGCAGATACCAAAGGGCAGATTTATACTTTTTGATGCAAACCTGCGTTAGCGAGGTTCGCGTCAAAAAGTATAGCACGGGCTAGCGCCATTCCATGACGCCGGCCGGGCACCATATTTATGGAATGGAGCTAGCCGGCTCTAAGGCCTTGTTGGTGTTGTAAAGAGCCGGGTAGGCATAGGGGGAAACGGGGCTTGTGCGCCAAATTATGACGCTACACTGTTTAGAAGCAAAAAAAATGCCCCTAAGCAGTGTAGTGCCATTTTCTGACTCACAAGCCTATGGACATAGCTCCTGTCTTAGTAAGCACAGGAGCCATGCCCACCACCCCATTGGCAATGCCCAGGGGATGAATGACCTCTGGGCATGGCAATTGGGGCCAGCGCCGTGCAGGGGGCCCCAAGTAAAGGCTCCCGAGCGGTGTTTGAAAAAAAAAAGAAAATACTCACCCAGACTTACCTGCAATGGGTTCCCCATCCTTAGGTGACCTCCTGGTGTGGGGGGGGGTAGGTGGGGGTGTCCCTGGGGACAGGGAAGGGCACCTGTGGGCAATTTCCATGCTCTCCGACCATGGAGCCTGCCCAGACCCAGGTGTTAAATAATGGCGCTAAGCAAGTTTATTGCCATTATTTAAGGCCCCCGTGCTGGATCTTAGCACAAGGGGACAAATATGGCACAAAGGGCATATCGTCCTTTTCTGGACTGGAATGCCTACCTTGCATCTCAGTGACGCAAGGTAGGCTTTCCCCTCCAGAAAACGACGTAAACTCCATTACTTTGGCGCTAGACGTGTCTAGCGCCAAAGTATAAATATGGAGTTAGGTTTGTGCTGAATTGGCGTAAAAAAAAAAATGACACTAATTCAGCACAAACCAAGCATAAATATGTGCCCAAATCTACCCTTTAGTATGTGGTGAGGACAAGGATCGCTGGGGGATCCGGACTTAACTCTCCCCAGCAATTATTTAATCTTCTCTATCTGCAAAGGCTGAAAATTGGTGAGAGTAGGGGCCTTATAGCTTTCAAAATCATTTCTCTGCTCGTAAAGATCCAGCACCTCAGGATGCTGAATGAAGTTAGCATGGATTTAGATGACTTTGTTTTTGTTTTGAAAAAAGTCTGAAATCTTGTTACAAAAGCTTGAGAGTTTTTCAATTCCAGAAAGACGGTCGGAGCAGTGAGAGAGCGGACCACTCTAAAGAGTTCTCTGGGGGCATTTTCCGCTTCCTTGATTTTCCGTGTGTAAAACTCTGTTTTGGCTTTATTCATCGCCAATTTGTAATCCCTAAGCACAGACCTAAGCTTCTATCTTTCCACAGAATTTTGATTTCCATCTGCATTCCTGGCATCCTGGCATCAATATATTCTTTGTAATTCATTAAGTTCCTTGGTATAGGGAGAGGATGCTTTCTTCTAGGCCAAGGGTTGAGATTTCCTCAACGGGGGGAGACGACTGAGATATATATAAATATATATATATATAAAAAAAAAAAATATATATATATATATATATGACTACAAAAATACTCGAAGTATGATCTCAATCAGCCCAAAGGGGTGGTGCGAGTACCGGCACGAGCAAGCCGGTAATTAGTTAAGCAAAGAAAAGATAAATATAATACTCGCACACTCGGATTTCAGGAACAAAAAAAGATCAGTTTAATCTACACAACGCGTTTCGACTGACACAGCAGCCTTGGTCACGTGACAGGGTCAACGCAGTGGGACAGCACCCAAGAAATTGGGACGACTTCAGGAAGAGGTGGAACGACCTATGGGGGATGGTGCGTTCCGTGGTCTCAAGACACCACCTGGCGGTACAGCGAACTGGCGGCGGACCTCCACCTCCTCCCCCACACCTAACAACATGGGAGGAGCAGGTCTTGGCGATTCTGCATCCTGAGGGCCTCGCAGGAGTCGGTGGAGGAATGGACTCTGGTAAGTCAAACCTTTAACTATCATATCCCCCACCCTACCTGCATGCTATCACAGACCCCCACCCTCGCCCCCTCCCCTATCACTCCAACTCCTCACAAATGTACTAATAACACAAACCACACATCCCAACACCAAGCCCTGCATGACACAACAAAGCATGGACACCCATCACTAAAGCATGCCCACAGCACATACCCATAACACCCCCCTCAACCATCATCACACAAGCCCCCAAACAGGAATGCTAGCACTGGGGTACACGGTCACCCACCCATTGCACACCATGACACACACAGATGCAATAATCATGCTTTTACACCCCTGCAGGACCACCACCCAACGTCACCAGACAGGAGGGTCCAGACATCTCCACCCCACCCACAGAAGAGGCCCACAGTGATGACAGCAGCTCTGTCCAACTGGATCCAGATGACCAGCCCGGACCATTGTGGGCCTCGGGACAGTCGGTTCCCCTCACACAGGCACAGCCCACCACAGACCTTCCACCCTCTGGTAACACCAGCACAGCACCCACCCAGCGGGCCCATAACTCCGTGCCCAGGACACGTCAATCAGCTGTGTGTCCACCACTACAGGGAACCCAGGATAACCCACCACCCCAACAACAACACAGACCTGGGGGCAGTGGCAGTGGGCACACGGTCCAGGGGACGGAGGCACAGGAACACAGGGGAACTGGGAAGGCTGCCGTGCGACGGGGGCGGACAGGCCAAGGGAACCCACTCTCCACGAGGCCCTCTCCTCCATCATGGGAGCCTACCACCACTCCCAGGAGACGATGGCAACGGTCCTGGCCAAGTTTCAGGAGACCCAGCGCATGCAGGAGGAACAGTATTTGGGGTTCAGGGAGGAACTCAGAACCATCAGCTCTGCCCTGGCCACCATCGTAGGGGTGCTGAAGGAAGTACTCAACACCAGGAGGGACACTGTGGCACTACAAGGGGCCCCTGACACTAGCATGGATGATGAACTGCCCACCACCTTCGCCGGCGCTAGTGGACAGGAGGCACCGCCACAGGACCACCACACCAGCACCCCACCCCCTGCAGATGGAGAACCACCCGCAAGCGGTCCCTGAGATCCAGGAACAAGACACAGCACGATGCCAAGACCCCCGCCAAGAAATGAGACCACCCTGATTGTCAAACCACTGTCCCACTTTGTATCCCTGTCTATATTGGAACTGCCCCAGCTCCACTTCCTATGCCCATATGGGCAATGCACCTGTGAGACTAATAGACTGGACTCTGCCATGGACATTCCTCCACCATCTCCCCCTCACCAATCTGGAGTCAGTCTGTGATTTCGAAATTGTGTATTAGCAATGACAGTGACAAAATGCTTTTTCAAATGTAATGTCAACATACCTATGTCACACATCTCAAGTCCGTGAGGAATCTAAGCAGATGACACACGTTGGAAACCACACCTGTGAAACCGTAAGGGAAAATGACAACTCAGTGACCATACACTGGTTGAAATCGACAGACAGGATAGAGGTAGAAGTGTTAAAGTACTTGTAGTAGGCAGGAATGTTTTCTCACCTGTGTGTCATTGGACATATTTCTGGATAACTGAGTCCCTGTTGTCAATGTCTTCTTCCTCTGCTTCCTCCTCATCACTGTCCACAGGCTCCACAGCTGCCACAACACCGCCATCTGGACCATCCTCCTGCAGAAAAGGCACCTGTCGTCGCAAAGCCAAGTTGTGAAGCATACAGCAGGCCACGATGATCTGGCACACCTTCTTTGGTGAGTAGAATAGGGAACCACCTGTCATATGGAGGCACCTGAACCTGGCCTTCAGGAGGCCGAAGGTGCGTTCGATCACCCTCCTAGTCCTCCCATGGGCCTCATTGTAGCGTTCCTCTGCCCTGGTCCTGGGATTCCTCACTGGGGTCAGTAGCCATGACAGGTTGGGGTAACCAGAGTCCCCTAATAGCCACACCCGCTGCCTCTGGAGTTGACCCATCACATAAGGGATGCTGCTATTCCGCAGGATGTAGGCATCATGCACAGAGCCAGGGAACATAGCATTTACCTGGGAGATGTACTGGTCTGCCAAACATACCATCTGTACATTCATGGAATGATAACTCTTCCGGTTCCTGTACACCTGTTCACTCCTGTGGGGGGGACCAAAGCTACATGTGTCCCATCAATGGCACCTATGATGTTGGGAATATGTCCCATGGCATAGAAGTCACCTTTCACTGTAGGCAAGTCCTCCACCTGAGGGAAAACGATATAGCTCCGCATGTGTTTCAGAAGGGCAGACAACACTCTGGACAACACGTTGGAAAACATAGGCTGGGGCATCCCTGATGCCATGGCCACTGTTGTTTGAAATGACCCACTTGCAAGGAAATGGAGCACTGATAGCACCTGCACTTGAGGGGGGATTCCTGTGGGATGGTGGATTGCTGACATCAGGTCAGGCTCCAACTGGGTACACAGTTCCTGGATTGTGGCACGGTCAAACCTGTAGGTGATGATCAAACTTCTTTCCTCCATTGTCGACAGGTCCACCAGCAGTATGCCGCCATCTCCTCACAAGTCCCAGCGGACGGTGCCTATGAAGGACAACAGCGACCAAAGAGTCAAACAACTCAGAGGTATGTACCCACATTCTACACAGAACACCATTCATACACAAAATGTGGCCTGTATTTGTGTTGTGAGACAAGGCCTAGGTATGTGTGACGCAGTTGGTAATTAGGCCATGTGGGCCCCTGAAATGGCGGCTGCCTGACCTCTAAACTGGGACAATGGGATGTGAGGCAACTGCGCTGGCGTTGTACACCGTCGCGGTAGGCGGTCGAGGACCGCGGCGCAATGCTGCATTGGTTAACATTGGACCCTATGGGTCCCAGGACCCAATGACGATGTACGCCGGCGGTGATGGTACGCACCGCCGCGGACGTGACCGGCATTTTCTATCTGTTGAATCACTCGATACCTGATCTTCGACAGGAGAGGACCTACACTGCAAGTGCTGCTGTGACCTCGGTCTGGAAGAGACAATGGCTCGTGCTACTGGGGAAAGGGCCCCTGCCTTCACTGCAGAGGAGTTGGAGAAGCTCGTCGACGGGGTCCTCCCCCAGTACAGGCTACTCTACGGTCCTCCAGACCAACAGGTAAGTAGACCAGGGAGCATGTTGTATGGGCTATGCCTGTGTGGAGAGGGCTGGTTGTGAGAAGGAAGGGGGCAGAGTTCTGCATGCATGAAGGACTGTGAATGCATGTGCCACATGGCAAGGGTAGGGATGTGGGCCACTCACTTTGACGGTGCAGTTGGTAATGACTTCTCTTCTTCCCCTGTACGTGTCATGTAGGTCAGAGCCCACCAGAAGAAGGATATTTGGTGTGCCATCGCCAAGGATGTCCGGACCCTGGGGGTCCACCACAGACGGAGCACCCACTGCCGTAAAAGATGGGAGGACATTCGCTGCTGGAGCATGAAAACGGCGGAGGCTCAGCTGGGGATGGCCTCCCAATGTGAGAGGGGTGCCCGTCGAACCATGAACCCCCTGATGTTCAGGATCTAGGCTGTGGCCTAACCTGAGTTGGATGGGCGCTTGAGGGCATCACAGCAGACACAAGGGGGTGAGTACACTATCATTCAGCGGACTTTGCGCGCAGTGAAGGTGTCTGGGTGGGGGAGGAGGGCTGTGGGTTTCCCTAGGCCAGGGCGAGTTCCGTAGGCAAGGCCCCTCCGTAAGGCAGGCCATGTGGCACCCCACCGCACCTCTGTAGAGGGACAAGTACAGGTATTCATGCTGCTGTGTCATCTATGTGTGCAGATGTCGTCCATAGCCCTTTCCCAGGAATTGCATCTGTAGAGCCCAACAGCGCGACGTAGAGCAGGGGGCTGCTGTGTCTGTATTGTCATCCAACGGTAGCGGTAAGCCATGCACTCAACCTGTCTTTCTTCTGTCATCCCCCCCCCCTTTTTGTGGTCTCCCTGTTCTTGTGTGCATTAGCATCATCAGGCGGAGGTACAGTGGCACCGGAGCATGAGGGAGCTGCATCCTACAAGGCCATGGAGGGCCGCACTACGGACTCAGAATACACCAGTGGGACGGAGGGCGAGGGGAGCACAACGGCGGTCACAGGATCTGCAACCAGCGACACAGGCTCATCCTCCGATGGGAGCTCCCTTGTGGTGGCAGCAACATCTGTGCCCCCCACTTCATCAGGTACAGCCGCCACCCCCCCTACCATTTCCACGTCCCCTGTGTCCTCTCCCAGTGTGTCTGTGACGCCCCCTCCGAAGATACACAAACGCAGGCACACACCCACCCAACAGCCAACCACCTCACGACAGCCTCCAGCCCATGCACCTGCACCCAAATCCACAAAAGTTACACCTCCTACAACCACCACCTCTTCCTCCACTCCCAAACCCCCTCCAGCTACCCGTCCCAGTGTCTCAAAAAAACTTTTCCTGTCCACCCTTAACCTATTTCCCACCACCCCCCCCGTACAAATCATAGCTCCCGTACTAGCACCTCAGCCAAAAATCTCCCGGACCAGTGGTGCCTGTTGTTACAGGTATGGGGAGTGCACCGGCCACCAGGCCAGCCAGTGTGGCACGGAGCCACAGCACAGCCAGTCCCCCCCCGTGAAGCACCAGAAGTTGGACAGTGCCCGGCAGGAGAGGGGAAAGACTCCAGCCAGCCAAGCCGCTCACAGGGGTCCCGGGGGGAGTGTCGACTCAGCTGTGACTCCTCCTAAGGTGGGGAAGGGGCCGAAGAAATCTCCAAAGTCTGGGAGGAGCAGTACCACGGAGAAGACCGCCATCATCCCCGCTGCCCAGGAGGCCTCCGCCAGCCCCATCGTCACTGCCCAGGAGGCCACCGCCAGCCCCATTGTCACTGCCCAGGAGGCCACCGCCAGAGTCACTGCCCAGGAGGCCACCGCCAGAGTCACTGCCAAGGAGGCCACCGCCAGCCCCATCGTCACTGCCCAGGAGACCACCCCCATCGTCACTGCCCAGGAGGCCAGCCCCATCGTCACTGCCCAGGAGGCCACCACCAGCCCCATCGTCACTGCCCAGGAGGCCACTGTCAGAGTCACTGCCCAGGAGGCCACCGCCAGAGTCACTGCCCAGGAGGCCACCGCCAGCCCCATCGTCACTGCCCAGGAGGCCACTGCCAGAGTCACTGCCCAGGAGGCCACCGCCAGAGTCACTGCGCAGGAGGCCACCACCAGAGTCACTGCCCAAGAGGCCACCGCCAGCCCCATCGTCACTTCCCAGGAGGCCACCGCCAGAGTCACTGCACAGGAGGCCACCGCCAGCCCCATCGTCACTGCCCAGGAGGCCACCACCAGCCCCATCGTCACTGTCCAGGAGGCTACCACCAGCCCCATTGTCACTGCCCAGGAGGCTACCGCCAGCCACAGCCCAGCTGGCCAGGAGGGCCCCGCAAGCCACAGCCCAGCTGACCCATGAAGGACCGCCAGCCACAGCCCTGCTGGGCAATGAAGGACCGCCTTGGCAAGGACCGCTGAACAGGGCAAAGACCGCCATGGAAAGCACCGCTGAACAGGTCTGACACTGGCAACTCAAGCACCGCTGAACAGGCCAAGGACCGCTGAACAGGGCAAAGACCGCCATGGCAAGGACCGCTGAACAGGGCAAAGACCGCCATGGAAAGCACCGCTGAACAGGTCTGACACTGGCAACTCAAGCACCACTGAACAGGCCAAGGACCGCTGAACAGGGCAAAGACCGCCATGGAAAGTACCGCTAGCCCATTTGCGGCAGGGGCAGTGACGCAAATGGGACTGTTACGGCGTGAGTGATGCACTCTGGGCACCAGTCTCCCTCCAGAACCAGTGGAGACATGCATCCACTCCGTCTGTCCTGCACAGGATGAAGCACTCTGGGCACCAGTCCCCCTCCAGAACCAGTGGAGACATGCATCCACTCTGTCTGTCCTGCACAGGATGAAGCACTCTGGGCACCAGTCCCCCTCCAGAACCAGTGGAGACCTGCATCCACTTGAGAGACTGTGGCTTTGCACTCCCCAGGATGGTACAGTGGGCAACCCACCCACTGTAGAGACTTGAGAGACTGTGGCTTTGCACTCCACAGGATTGAAAAGTGGGTAACCCACCCACTGTAGAGACTTGAGAGACTGTGCCTTTGCACTCCCCAGGATGGAAGAGTGGGCAACCCACCCATTGTAGAGACTTGAGAGACTGTGGCTTTGCACTCCCCAGGATGGAAGAGTGTGCAACCCACCCACTGTAGAGGCTTGAGAGACTGTGGCTTTGCACTCCCCAGGATGTAACAGTGGGCAAGCCACCCACTGTAGAGACGTGAGAGACTGTGGCTTTGCACTCCCCAGGATACATCAATGGGCATGGAGCCCCCTCGTGGATCTGGCGTGGTGCACTCATCCGGCTGAGGTGCCTCCCCTTCCCTTCCCCCTGAGGTGCCTGTTGTATTTCTATCTGATGCCCCTGCAGTGTTCTCTCTGTTTGGATCGGGTGTCTTGTGTGGGCCTCGCCCATGCATTTTGGGCCCAGTGGTCCACGGACTATGAATGGTGCAATACCTGCACTACTAATCGTGGTGTATATTTTGTTTATTGTGTATATATATATGTATCTATTTGCTTACTGTATTTTGATATATTACAATGGTTCCACTCATTTCCTTTTGTCTTTGCATTCTTCCAGGGGGGTTTGGGGGTGTTACTGTAATGTATAGATAAGCATTGGTGTGTGTGTTGTAGTGGGTGAGGGTCGGGGTGGGGGTTGGGGTGTTGAGTGTGTGTGTCCCTGTGTTTTTGCCTCCCCCCTCCCCTATGTTGTAGGTGCAGTACTCACCGTGGTCTTCGCCGCCGGCGTTGATGATCCTCGTAGAGGAGCAGGAAGACTAGCGCTGGCAGAATATGAAGTTCTGGCTCCATGGTGCCCTCCTTCCTCGTGGAGTGTGTAGAGGTGAGCGTTTTCCCTTTAAAATGGCTGTTTCCGCCGTGTTTTTATCCGCGGTGAATACGCCCCGGAAAAGGTGGCGGATTGGTAGGTTGTGATACTGTGGGCGGTACATTGTCTTCCGCCTGTCTGTTGGCGGTGACCGCCGCGCTGTTTGTTTATACCACCGTGGCGGTCGGAGTGTTAAAGTGGCTGTCTTTGTTGGCGGTTTCCGCCACAGTCATAATTGCAAAATTTTTACCGCCGGCCTGTTGGCGGTCTTACCGCCGCTTTAACACCGTCCGCCAGTGTTGTAATGACCACCTAAATAATTAATGTTGTAAAATCTAGTTAATCAATATTATGAAAACTATTAGAATCCAAGAATGTTATATACAGTATTCCCACTCTAATGTATGCAACTTTAGGGAGAGTATTGGACTTTGGAGGAGTTAGATTTACTATTTCTACTTGAGCCACGGCAATAATAAGGAAAATGTTGGACTTCCTAGGAGTTAGATTTACTACTTCTACTCAACTCATTGCAACAGTAGGGAAAGTGTTGGACTTCAAAGTGGTGCAATTTACCATTTCTACTCCAGTCTAAGCAAGCGTCAAAGAACACATTTGACTTCAGAGAGGGGTGAAAGGTACTATTCCCACTCCAGTCTTCACAACAGTAGGAAAAGTGATGGACTGTAGAGAGGTTAAATTTACTATTGCCATTCCAAACTCACAACAATGGGAAAAGCATTGGCTTTCAGAGGGGGTCAAATTAACTATGTCCACTCCAGACAGTGCAACAGTAAGAAAAATGTTGGTCTTTCGAGGGGTAAAATGTACTACTCCCACTCCAGTCTGTGCAACAGTAGGGACATCGTTGGATTTCAATGGGGTGTAATTTACTATTCCCATTCCAAACAGCGCAACAGTAGGGAAAGTGTCAGACTTTGGATGGCTAAAATTTACTTTTTCCACTCCAGTCTGTGCAACAGTAGGGAAAGCATTAGATTTTTGAGGGGCAACATTTATTAGTCCCACTCCAGTCAGCACAATAGTACTGAAAGTGTTAGACTTTGAAGGGGTGAAATATAATATCCCCACTCCAGTCTCTGCAACAGTAGGGAAAGCAATGGGTTTTTGAGTGATAAAGTTTTCTATTCCCACTCCAAACAGTGCAACAGTAGAGAAAGTGATGGACATTGGAGCAGTAAAATTTATATTCCCACTCCAGTCGATGGAACAGTAGGGAAAGCGTTGGAGTGGGAAATTTACTATTCCCAGTCCAGTCAGCGCATTTGAATCAAAAGTGTTGGACTTTGGAGGGGGACAAAATGCTATTCCCACTGAAGTCTCTGCAACAGTAGGGAAAGCGTTAGATTTAAGAGTCATGACATTTACTATTCCCACTCCAAACAGTTCAACAGTAGGAAAGGTGTTGAATTGCGAAGAGGTTAATTTTACTATTCCTATTGCAGTTTATGCAAGAGTAGAGAAAATACTTAACTTAAAACACAATACATACATTACCCTATGAATTCAGAAAAAAAAAACTCTTGCTAAAAACAAAATTAACACAAAAGACATATGTATTTAAAAAAACTATGAACAATTAATTGACATAATTACTAATCAATAAAAATGTAATAAATATATACTTGTTATTCAAGTAATGATTGATTAACTTCTCACTTTGTACACCTACAAATCTGGCAGTCCACACCTAAAATATAACTAAAAAAAGATAACTTTTCTGTAACTTAACTTTTGAAATAAATTAAATTAATATGTAACAATTAATAATTAGATGTTAGTTGATTATTTCTTAATTAACGTTTCACCATAGCACCCTACAATCCTAGCATCCCACAACCACAATATCAGTAATATGTCAGTATTCCATATTTCACATAACTAAAAATCATTTACATTGTTAATTAATTATTACTAAATTAACTTCAAACCCTATACCCCTACAAATCTAACAGCCCATGAATAATATATAACAAAAATAAAACAGTATTGCATAAATTACATTAAAAAAATCCAATCATATCATTAAATGGAATGCATTAAATAATTCTTATGTATTTATTACCTAATTAACTTCCCACCATATTCTTCTAGAAACCCAACAACCTGTTATGACATTCTAAACTATTATTACAAATTAAAAAAAAATCCAAATCACTTAAAATTACAAGCTATGTTTTAAAAACAATAACATTTAGATAAACAATAGTAGCACATAAACATAATATATTGACTAAAGTACATTCAAATCATAAAAACAAATATTTTTAACTGCTATATCAGTGAAAACAAAATTAAAAACTTTAGTAATATTTACAACGATATTACTTACCTCAAAATTATGGCATTCTTGTTAACGATATTTGTGCATCATGATATTTGTGTCCCACAATATTTAATTTCCGATGTTTCTTTCTCTTGATATTTTTTATTCAATATTTTTCCAAACCCCCAGTAGCTTTCACGGGTGGTCTTATGACCCTTGAGTCCACCTCTTTGACCTGGGTACAAAAAATGTAACGGGTCCAGTCCCTCAAGACCATTCTCAGGTCACAGACAGCAGGTTCAGTTACTACTGATCTTCCTCAGGTCCAGGAGCATTCTGAATTAGGTGATTGTAGGTACCACATTTATGTTTGGCATGCCCTAGTTAGTGGGAACTCTTGTACCCAGAAAAAGAAGTCTGGTAAAAAAAAAAGTGGTGGTTGTCCAGTAACCAGACAGTGGACACACAAGAAATGTTCTGACATCATGTTTACCTTCCCTTCAAGTATGTCCCCATTATATGTAAAACCCAGAGGCAGACGTCTGGTAGAACAAAAATAGGTTTTTCAGAAACCAGACAGCAGATACACATGAATTGTTTTGGTTACCTGCTTCCCTTCATTTTGAGTGTTCTCCAAAATGTTATTTACAAACTGAGCAAACGTCAAGCACAATTTGAGATTCAAGCAAAATTTGTCACTATACTGATAAAAATGGAGGTCAAAGCCCCACCCTGCACATTCAATTGTGTTCAAAGAAATCATAGCTTCCTATTTAGGTAAGCCTATAGTTTGCTCCTGGGAGGCACGTTGAATCCTTTCACACCTATTTAACTGCTAAGTACTTTCTGGCAGATGTAGGAGAGCCAATGCAAATTTAGCTTCCAGGAACTTCATGAACAGAAAAGGTAACTTTCTAGACATTACTTTTCTTTAATATGTATTAATAGATAACTTTTCCATTGAATTAGATATTTTAATAACTATTAAACTATTCAGAAAAGTTGTTTATGTTTTTTTCTAGTTAGCCCCATTCCTGAGATACAGTATTAGGATTTTAATCTGTACTCTGGTTTTCAACATTGGACAGCTAGGCCTACTATAGTGAAAATTAACGTTTAGATACTAGTCACTGTACCAACATGTTCATGATACATTTTTTCATGTTCTACTTTTAAATACCATGCATCCTGCCTTGTGAACAACAAGACCTACATGGAGTGACTTATTAATATTTATTGGAGAGATGTTGACCCGTCAAAAGAGTTTATGTTGACAGGTCAAATTGCAGTGCTCATAATGAGACAGACCCAATGGTAGGCCTGAATTATTGTTCACACCATCAATGTGGTGGATGGCACACTAAAGGCCTCATTACAACTTTGGCAGTCTTTTTGGAAGACTGCTGAGGTGGCGGCCACCAAAAGACCGCCATGTTGGTGTTAATCCGACCGACACAATAAGAGTCACAAAAAATCTGAAACCCCCAAGACACCAAAGAGCGGGAAATAGGCAGTCCCATCACCAGCACCGCCAGCCCACACAATTCCACCACGAGATTACGAGCCACAAATGACCACAGCGGTTCTTCCATGGTGGAAAACCATTGCCAGTACAAACCGCCGCGGTCAAAACTCACATCATGCAGAACACCACACCACATAGGATAGTTTGAATACCCCATACCTGACACACATCCACACTCATGACACACCTACTCACTGCACTATATAATACACCCCTACACAACCCACAATCCTTTGCAACAAAAACGCCATCCAGATACCCAGAGAGTAGGAGAAAATAATTGAAATAGCACCTTCACACAATAGGCACACATACATATCACACTCAGCACACACCTGCCATCAGCACAACTAACAAAATACACACATCACAAGCACACACAAATCACGACAATCATCACATCCTCACAATGCAGCACCCACATCTCACCAATTACCCAACACTGCATCCTTACACTCACAACACTCCCACGCATTGTGTGAGCAACCACTATCATGTCCCCACAAAAACACCCACGTTTCACTGATGAGGAGTTGAGGGTCGTGGTGGAGGCAATTGTCCGGGTAGAGCCACAACTGTTTGGAGCAGGGGTCCAACAAACATTGATTGCCAGGAAAACAGAGTTGTGGCAATGGATAGTCAACAGGGTCACCTCAGTAGGCAGCCATCCACACACAAGGAATGACATCAGGAAGAGGTGGGACGACCTACGGGGGAAGGTGCGTTCCATGACATTATGCCACCAGATTGCCGTGCACAAGACTGGCAGTGGGCCCCTACCTCCTCCCCCGCAGTTCACATCTTGGGAGGAGAAGGTCTTGGACATACTGCACCCTGAGGGCCTAACTGGAATACCTGGGGGGCTTGAGTCTGGTAAGTAATCACAACAATCATGTAACACAACTGTATTGTTTTGCATGCTTCCTCACCACCCAAATACACCCTAATTAACTAAATCTCCCACTACACCTCCCACCTAATCACCTAATGCCTCCCTCCTGCATGCCACCAATCCATCCAGCCCAACTGTTCCACAGCCCTTGCCAATGGCACGTTGACTGCTGGCAAATCAATTCACTATGAATCCCAGAATGCACCAACTCAATATTTTGAAAACCTGGCATGTGCACAACACATCACATTTCATGCAAGTACAACTAAAGTATTAGATACACCATCTAGATTGTCCTAGTGAGGACCAGTACATGGCAATAACAGCAGTGCAATGGCACACTCACAATAGCATATTAAACAACATACAGCTACAGCTGAGTGACCGTTCCTAATGGCCACAGATCGAATATCTCAAGCCTGAATTAGACTGACCTGGGTTGAAAAGTAAGATGGCTGAGTCGATGCACATGCACAACATCTAGATACAGGACTATTACTCTTGCATACTCACAAACTGTGTTCCCACTAGGACACACGTGTGGATTGTACAGCCTCAGTTCGTGACATCTAGCAAGCGTCACTATTCATCAGGTAATAGAGGTAATAGAGGTGAAATGTCAAGTCAAGAATAAGACAAATACAGAACCCATCTGCAGTGCAATCTGTATCAAACTTGTATGACAGCCCCCAACATGGCAATCAAGTCACAGAGTAGTATATAAAGCAAAGGTATGCTGTGAAGCATCTGTCAATATCATTTCAGAGAATCATATGAAGCCACTGTCTGCTACTCATAAAGAGGAAGTCAAACACACATTTCAACCTGAACTCAATGCCTCACTCCCTTCACAGGTAAGCCAGCCATTGCCACCATGGAGAGGATACCTGAGACTGCCAGTCCCCCTCAGGATGAAGGCCCCAGTGAGGACAACATGACTGGATGTCTGGACAATGATGAACAGCCTGGCTCATCTGGGACACCTGGTCAGTCAACAAATCCCTGTCCCACCATGTCCACATCAACACCCCAACCCCTGGTGCAACCACATCACAAGCAACCATTCTCCACCCAATCTGTGTCCCAAGGCCTGTTCAATGAATTGTGTGTCCCACAGTACAGAGAACAGACTTGAACCTTGACATCCCTGACAATGAAGGCCATGCTACCACTGGGAGTGGGCACACCATGCCAGGGGCACAGGCAGCTGGTGGTAGGATGTGTGGAAGGGATTCTGTGGGCCAGAGGATGGGGCCGCAAAGGGATTCCACTGACCAGGATACCATCTCCAAAATTCTGGGAGCATAGCAAGGTTCCCAGGACAGGATGGGGCAAATAATCACCAGGTTGGGGGAGAATCAAAGGCTGCAGAGGGAATACCACAAGGAAGACATGCAGCAGTGGCAGGCACATAATGCTACCATGGCTACCATTGCATTGGTGCTGAGGGACATTAATACTAACCTCATTGGTTCCACAACACAACATTAGGCCCCTTCCACTAGCAACCTAACATCTGCCCCATCTACATCTGCAGCAGCTAGTGGAATGGAGGCTCTGACAGGGGAACCAAATGCCTCAGACACACCTCTCTTTGTAGCTGAGGACCCCCCCACCCCCTACCAACATGGATGTCTACCCGGACATCCTGCTGGAGCGGATGCCAAGACCAAACCCACTGCCAGGAAGTGAACCTCTCCTGATATTTCACCCTTGTGTGCCATTGAGACACCGTATAGACTGTTCTGAGACGTGACTCCATTTTCTCATGGTACAAGGACACTGGACCTGTGTAACCAACTGATGTAGCTGCTACTCTGATTAATCAATCTACCATGACCTAACTCATCATCCTATTTTTAATTTAAGCACTTTTATTTTGACCTTCAGTACCCTGATATCCACAATAAATCACAATTGTAAACAGCTACTGTATATGTTTCTTTTTTAATACATCAACAATTGCCATGCTTGCCAGGTCATGCCCCCTGCATCGAACAGCCAGTGTAATGGTTATCAGACAGAGGCTCCCTCAGCATGAGACACTTTACAACAGAGATGTCACAGGACAGTTGTCACAGAGGTTGCAATCCAGGCAAACACCATGATACAGTCAGTATTCCAATCTACAAATAGAGCATGACAGAGAGTACTATCAGAATGGAAGTCATGGTGGCACACAATGCACAAATGTATGTTACAGAAGTCATGCCCACGGTAACCCACCAACAAAGCAGGGGCACCCTGATTGGACCTATGGATTACCAGGTACAGACTCTTCACATACACATACAATAGCTACATGATCACATATCCCATGGAACACACAAATGACATCACTGAGGACCCAGTACATTAACCATACACTAACATAGGGCCTAAACCTGTAGGAATTTAGTCACCTTTGTCACTATGCAGTTATCTACACCTTGGACAACAACATAAGAATACAAACATAGCTAGGCCCCATGGTCATCACAAAGTACTCTACCCACTGTGTAGCCAGAGGCCATCATCCTATCTTCACACATGGGACACAAACTTCAACTTACAATACACCATTTCACATTACCCCAACCCCACTGGTAAAAGGAAAGGACTGAGCAGTCACAATCACACTTGTATGAGGGAAGTACAAACAGGTTTTCATCCCACTGTAACTAAATCCATTTTACCAGCTATCTGTCATGTACACTTCTCATGTCTGTCATCTGTTAGCATTGGCTACTGATAATTAATACCTCAAGCCATAGGTTCCAGAACCAAACACTAAATTGCAATTTGAGTGAGTGGAATGAAAAGTAATAGGAGAATGCAAGAACCATAGCTCAATGCTGATTAGTACATTACTGAAGTGTATGTTAGGATCAGATGTAACAATAATTGTCTGATACGACCCTCTATTACTGTACATCTTACAATCTATTTTCTGCTTCCACAACTCACACATAGGCTTTGGAGCGTATTACACAACCACTGATGATACCAGTCAGGAGTTGTAATAGCAGCCATCCACTCCAAAATATGCACAATCAACACTTGTAAAGGTCCACTTCACATGCTTTATGTCAGTGGAAGTACTAATTGATGAGCTCTGTCCTAGACTCAGCTGCTCCTTTTTCCTCTGGCTCTTTATCACTTGCCATATCCACATTTCCAGCCACTGGTCCAGCTGCCTCACCCCCATCGGCTATCAATGGTATCTGACACCTCAGGGCTAGATTGTGGAGCATGCACCAGACAACAATTATTTGGCATACCTTGTGAGGTGAGTAGAGGAGGGCACCTCCAGAAAGGTCCAGGCACCTTAATCATGCCTTCAGGAGCCCAAATGTTCGCTTGATTACATGCCTTGTCCTCCTGTGGGCCTCATTGAAAAGGAGTTCACCTGGCATGCCTGGGTATCCCACTTGTGTCAACAGCCAAGGTATGTTTGGATAGGCAGAGTATGTGAACACAATGGTATAACAATTCATAAACGGGTGCTGCGACTGGCTATATTGTGATGACAGGTGACATAACACTGAAACACACAGTACAATGCATACTCACCAAGCAGCCTGACCCTCTCTGCCGGTAGCAGTGAAATCAGATTTGGGACATTGCTGTTCCGCATTATGTAGGAATCATGTACTGATCCAGGAAACTTGGCTATGACTTGTGAGATGTACTGATCTGCCAGTCACACCACCTGTATGTTGATTGAGTGGTAGCTCTTCCTGTTCTTGAACACCTGTTCATTTTCACTGGAAGGAACCAGGGCTACATGGATGCCACCAATGGCTTCTAAGACGTGAGGAATGTGTTCCATCTCACAAAAGTCTGCCTTCACATATGCCAAATCCGCACTTTGGGGGAACCTGATGTAGCTGTCCAGGTGTTTCAACAATGCACACAGTACATCCTTCAACACCAGACTGAACATGGGCTGAGACATCCCTGCAGTTAAGCTGACAGTATTCTGAAATGAGCCGGTGGCCAGGAAATGTAGCACTGACAATAGTTGAACGATAAGCAGTATGTAATAGGGATTGCGAATGGCTGGCATCAGATCTGGCTCTATCTGTGTACATAGATCCATGATGGCATGACGGTTCAGACAATATGTCGGGATGACATGCATGTCCTCCATGTTTACCAGGTCTACCAGTGGATGGTACACTGGTGGTAGCCTCACTCTTCTCATGGCAGGATAGCTATGTTGAGAGGAGAGAATGTACAATGAGTTATGCAGTATGCACACATCAACACATTGTATATTACATAACATCTGTAGAGGATGCGTAGCACTTCTGATATATACAATACAGGCCATAGATATTCACCTAATACACCCTTGTAGCTGCACATTGGCTAACACGTCAATTGGATTGTACATTTGAAACATATGTAATTGTACATGTGTGGGTGACTTAGCCATACTGCACTGATCACACATATGTTTCAGAATCTACTAGTCATGGCCTATGTACCTCAAAGTAGCTTCACTATGGGCCAGATGTAGGAAGCCTTTTGCATGTTGCAAACTGCGAAAAACGCAGTTTGCGGCATGCAAAAGGCCGAACGCGATGCACAACCTCAAATTGCGAGTCGGTACCGACTCGCAATTTGAAGATGCGACTCGCAAATAGGAAGGGGTGTTCCCTTCCTATTTGCGACCGCATCGCCATGCCTAGTTGCTTTGTGACCGCGAATGCGGTCGCAAACCAACTCGCAGTTACCACCCACTTGAAGTGGGTGGTAACTCATTCGCAAAAGGGAAGGGGTCCCCAGGGGACCCCTTCCCCTGTGTGAATGCCGAAAAAAATGTTTTTTCAGAGCAGGCAGTGGTCGTATGGACCACTGCCTACTCTGAAAAAAACGAAACCAAATGGTTTCGGAAGTTTTTCTTTTTGCAACTCGTTTTCCTTTAAGGAAAACGGGCTGCAAAAAGAAAAAAGAACTGCTTTATTAAAAAAGCAGTCACAGACATGGAGGTCTGCTGTCTCCAGCAGGCCACCATCCCTGTGTGTGCAGGGACTCGCTATGGGGTCGCAATTTGCGACCCACCTCATTAATATTCATGAGGTGGGTCTTTGCGACCCCATAGCGAGTCGCAGAAGGTGTCTGAGACACCTTTCTGCGTGCAGTTTTGCGAGTTGCAAATTGTGAGTCGGTATGACTCGCAATTTGCAAGTCGCAAAATATTACTTACCTACATCTGGCCCATAGTTCTCAACATGTATACTTCATCAACATATCATTGTGTAAAGATTGTCACAATATGTTGCACAACCATGATGGCACAACATACGGTTACACTGAATTTTGAGGTTGTAAGTGACGGACACAGATAATTAAGGACATCGATTGATTACATGTGCCCAAAATGGCAGGCACCTGACCTACTGTAGTGGACAGTTGAAAGTGACCTAAGACAGCAGGCTGAAGTAGTCATGGCAGTAGACAGTCGCAATCGCCGTGCAACTTTTCATTGATTAACATTGCTGCCTTTGGCAGACTTGGGGAAATGGGTATGACCGCTGGCGGTGACGGTCCTGTATGTGGCAACCGTGACTGGCATTTTCTGTAGTTTTGCTCACTTGACCCCTGACACTGTTGCCAGAAAGACCTCCACACTGTGAATTATTGTGTACTGCCTCTGGGAGTCATCACGCCACGTCCTGCAGGTGATAGTGCCCCTCCTTCACCCCGGGAGAGCTGGAGAAGCTAGTGGAGGAAGTCCTACCCCTTTATGAACAGCTACATGGAGCACAAGAGGAGCAGGTGAGTCCACTGCCTCCGCCATGTGTGATAGGTGCTATGTGTGACGTTGATTCGGGCATGTGAACTGGTGAGGGTGTAGATGCATGCAGATGGCACATTGTGAAGGCATGTGAGCAGAGAGGATGGGTATATGTGCCTACTTGCTGTGACAGATGTGTAGTGACTACTCATATTGGTATGTATAATGTATACATGACTTTCTTCTTTTGTCTGTGTCGTCCATGCAGGTGAACGCCCATCAGAAGAAGGGGATATTGCGTTGCCATCACCAAGCATGTGCGGACCCTGGGGGTCTACAGCCAGCAGAGCACCCATTGTCGAAAGCAGTGGGAGGACCTGAGATGCTGGGCCCGGAAGACAGCTAAAGCCCAGCTGGGAATGTCGTCACAACAAAGAAGGGGTGCCTGACTCCCCAATGGCCTGCATTTAGGCGGTGGCCTACCCTGAGGTGGATGGGCATTTGAGGGCAGCACAGCAGCCACAAGAGGGTACGTACTGACTGTATCTGTGTAATTGCCTCTGGTAGCATTGAGTTTGCAGTCACACTGTAGCAGCTGTGACAATGTGGTAGGTGCTATGTGTATGTAGGCTACTGGGATTACATAGTACCCACATTGCCTGACTATTAGATGGAGATCTGGCATCATGGTTTGCTATGTGTACTTTTAGATCACCTGTGTCTAGACATATCTATTACCGCATGTGGAGATGCTCAAATGACAATGCCACATGTGTGAGTCCGCCCAGTCATTTATATGGATATAAGCTGCTGCTGTATCATCCTACCCATAGATTAATTCCAGGTCCATCATCAGCATATGTCCTTTAGTAGCTTTAAGATGTCTGACCTCTCCCATCTGTGATGATCACCTGTATTTGCAACTGGGTGCCTGACATATTTGGTACAGGGGCTATTTAACTTTTATCCTGGTACAGGTAATGACTCCATGTGAGGTAGGCATCTCAATCACTCCACAGATATGGGCGGTATAGGACTGTTCATATGGGTTTGTAGATGTATCCCCATTGTCCATTCATCTTCATACAGTATATGGTGTATGTGAAGGTTGTAATTGAAGGCAATTCTACTTTGGGTGTCTGAAATTGTCTGTCCTTTTCATGCATTTCCATGCCATTGACATGTGGGCAAATCACTTTCATCCCAATGGCTTTGTTCTAGAGGAAGTAAGTGGCTAGGCAGAGCTAGCGATATGCAATATCCAGGCTATGTGTGCCAATGCAACATATGTTATGCCAACATCATGTCTCAATGGTTACTTGGGGGCACATCTTATAGAGGGGCACAATCATTGCTACCCTTAACCTAGCTGATGTGGGCAGTTTGGGCAAGAATTGGTATTGATTGACTTCTTAATTCAAGATGTAATGGTTTAGCTGTACTACTATTTCTAATACAGGTGTTGTTGTTGTGGGATATGTTGTCAGTGCAATGGCAGTCGTGTAGGTCCATGTGTACATCATGTGTACATGTCTTTTCAGTGGGATATGTGTGTTGTCTGGACTTAGGTAGAGGAAATCACATGTCAGGAATGGTGTGAGTGATGCTGATTTACTCATGTTGTCATGTCGGGGAACTGTAACTGCATGTCAGGTGGAATGTTAGGTGCCATATAATGTATTTTATGGTGGGCTAATGTTTAGTTGTTGTTACACTGCACTCAGTGATTGTCAGTGGATGTCTCATGTGTGCTATGTAGGCCACTGTAGCTGCACATGCATGCATGAAGTGATGAGGTATATCTGTGTTTAGTGTCTGCAGATATTCCTCTGGAATTTGATTGATGAAGTGACATGTCCGTTCTCCAGACATGTATTCTACACATCAGTTGTGGGTACATCAGTGATTTATCCATTACGGCATATATGTACAGAGGGTGCAGCCAGGCATGTGATTTGAATGGCAGGTGCTGTGTGGTCTGCGAATAGAGTTGTCTTAACTATCATGGGACATTACTAATTGACATGGACTGATCAGCTGTAGAATCAGAGCATGCATGATATGCTGTGATCAGTCAACTGTTTTTCCTAGGTGATAGGAGTATGGAGAGTTATGATCAGGATTAGAACAGTATTTCAGCTTAAACCAGGGCATGATGAGCATGCTGAAATAGCTTAACAGGTGATTTATTTGGAATGCTCCAGTCGTACTACCTTACTTGGATTATGATATGGGCAAGAGGGATGACCTGAAGGGGTGGATAGAAGTTACAAGTTGTGACATGATGTAGGATATGTGGGTTACCAGCCAGGAAATGTATGCCTGCAGTTGTCCATGTTGTAATGTGTGTATGTGAGGAATGTGATGACTCTCTCTCTGCCTCTCTATCTCTCCCTCCATCTCTCTCTATTTGTGTGCATCAGCATCGGCAGGCGAAGGACACAGGGCACAGGCAAGTGGGGATGCTGCTGGCAACAGGACCTGGAGTGCTGATACCACCTACAGCGAGGGACCCAGTGGCCCAGAGGGTGAGGGGAGTGCCATGGGGGAGACAGGATCCACATCATTATACTCGGAATCCTCCTTCAGTGGAGGTGGCGGACCCTTCTGGAACCACCCCAGCACCATCTTTGTATGGCACCCCTCTTACTACCACCGCCCTCCCAGTAGCTCCCCACCCAATTGTCCATGCCCGTTCACCAGGAGGGTGGGTGTCTCCTTCGCTGCAGGCACCTCTGCCTCTGCCCGTGTCAGCCTGCTGCCCTCAGTGAGAAGGTTATTGACCTCCTGAGGTCGATCCCTGTGAGTCTGTCGACTATCGTGAATGCCATCCAGGGACTAGCAACTCAAGTCCAACAGAGCAATGCGTTCCTGGAGGACATCCACTGTGCACTGCCTGGCCTACAGAGATCCTTTCAGGATCTAGCCTCCACACTGAGGGCAGCCACTCACCCTTTGTCTTCCGTATCCTCACCACCTTCCTCTTCCCAAATCCCTCTTCCCTGGCCCAGCCAAAGCATACAGACAGACAAGCATGCATCCCCCTCAACATCCAAGGGTAGGGCTGACAAAACAAACACTGCAAGACACACCACCGGCAAGTACACAAACAACACCCACCTGCAGACACACCAACACTCACTACCTGCACTGACTCCCCCACCACCCCCACCTTCACAGACACTATGGGGGTTATTCTAACTTTGGAGGAGGTGTTAATCCGTCCCAAAAGTGACGGAAAAGTGACGGATTTACCACCAGCCGTATTACGAGTCCATTATATCCTATGGAACTCGTAATACGGCTGGTGGTATATCCGTCACTTTACCGTCACTTTTGGGACGGATTAACACTCCTCCAAAGTTAGAATAACCCCCTATATCAGAAACACCTGTAGACAGCACACTAGCATTTACTGATACAGCCGCAACTCATATCCTACCCACAGTCAACACAATAGCAGACATCCTCTCCAGTCACTACATCCGCAGATAACACGCCTACAGGCAGCACATCCATCATACCTGCAGTCACCAACCCAACAGACAGTCACCCATCCACTACTCCATCTCCCAGCACCTCCACCTACCCTCCTCCCAAGACATATGAACGTCCACACTCACCCACCCACCCAACAGACACCCACCACACCCAAGCATACCTCGCACACAAAATGCACCCAAGACATTCATCAAAATACCTCTTACAACCATTCCCTCTCCCTCCACTCCCAAATCCTTTTGCCATGATCATCCCCTGTGTGTCAATTTTTTTTTTTTTCTCAGAGTTGTACCTTTTCCCTACTCCTCTCCAACTCCATGTGTCTCCCAAGTCCAGCCCTTCCACATCCAAGTTCTCCCCTGGCTCTCCTGCAGGTAGCCATGCCCCTCCCCTGCCAAGATGCCAACCCCTCCTAAGAGTTGCCAGACCTCCCCTATGCATCGACCTAAGACCCCCTACCAAGCTCAAGCCCAAAGATCCCCATACCAAGCCGAAGCCAACCCCCCCTCCTCCCCAAACCCCAAGGTGTCTGCCTGCCCCCTTAATGCCCCTACTTGTGGAGGTTATTTGGCAGTCAGGAGTCAAATAGGGGCACTTGAAAGTGCCATATGTGCATAATGCACATATGTGTTTGGACTGCCCTATGGCCTTATTCTTTTGTACATAGTTATATATATATTCATTTACTTATTGACATACATCTGGACCAACCAATTGTTCCAAGGTTACATTTATGTCCTGCCTTTCATTTCTTATGGCTGTTTTGGTCTTGCCAGCTTTTGTTTGTGTGTGAGTATATTTTGTGTGTGTGATGGTTGTGCTGCCAGTTGTGTCTGGGCAGCAGGTGTGGGTGTGTGAATTGCATTTGCATTTGTCTCGCAGTGATGGCTGTGTATTGTGTGATGGGCATGTATGAGGTTGGGAAATTAATTTATGTTGAAATTGTGTGTAGTGATTGTGTTAAGATGTGCTATTTGGAGTATTGTGTGCCCTTGTGTGGTTGTCCTGTGTTCGTGTGTGTGGAGATTGGTATGTCTGATCCACTGTGAAGTGTGTTTGCGAGGTATGAATGTGTGACTTTGTATGGACGTGTGACTGTGTGTTGGTTCTCTGGTGTTGTTATGTAGAGTTGTATGTATGATTTGTCAAGTGGAGGTGTGTATTGTGGATGTTTAACAATGCTTTTGAGGTGTTGCGGTTGTGATGTAAGAGTTGTCATTTGGTAGTATTGTGTGTTGTTGTGTTTGACTGTGCCAGTGTTGTGTACCTGCAGGCTGGTGTGTGTTTTAGAAATGTGTGGCCATAGTGTGTATACTATGTATGTGCATGTATATATGTGGCTATGTGTGGGTGTGTGTGTTGTCTTGACTTAGGTACAGGAAATCACATCAGGAATGGTGTGAGTGATGTTGGTTTACTCATGTCGTGTCGTGGAACTGGAACTGCATGTCAGGTGTGTGGGTGTGCGTGTCAGTGTGAGGGTATGGGTGTGTGTCACCATTGCCACCCGTTTAAGATGTGTATGTTGTATGTGCATAGATACATTTGCATTGTGCAACAGTGACAGGTAAGTGTGCATACTCACGGCTGCTGTCGTCACAGTTTCCGGAGTCGTTGGGCGAGCAGCGTGAAGACGTGCAGATTAGGTTGCATGTCGGCTCAAGACGGGTACATGTTCCTGAAGGTGAGTGTCTACTTTTATAGAGTTGGTTTCCGCCAGGGTTTCTGTGGTGGTGCCACTGCGGTGGAAACCTTGGTGGTGTGCAGCCTCATAATATGTCTTGCGGAAACATGGTCTCCACGAGCCTGAAGGGTCTATCGTTGTCCGTGGTGGCCTGACTGCACTGGTGGTGCCCGCTGTAGATTGGCTGTATTCTGTTGGTAATACCACCATGGTCATAATTTGGCAGTCTTCTCAGCCAGCCTGTTGGCCATGCAACCCCAACTGCCAACAAGTGCTGTAGTTGCACTAGTAAAACTTAAAGTACAGGCCTTGGGTACATTTTGTACCATATACTAGAAACTATATTTAGGTTAAATATAGGAATTAGGAATATGCCAATTCATCATGTTTAAAGGGGTGTGCAGGCACATCACCACTAATCAGCAGTGCACAGATATCTAACACCAACAAAACATAAGATCCAGCAAAAGACAAAGGGGCATATTTATACTCTGTTTGCGACGGAATTGCGTCGTTTTTTTTTACGCAATTCCGATGCAAAACTAACACCATATTTATACTTTGGCGTTAGACGCGTCTAGCGCCAAAGTCCATGGAGTTTGCGTAATTTTTTTGTGTGGACACCTACTTTGCGTTAATGAGATGCAAGGTAGGCGTTCCCATCTAAAAAATAGACTCCGAGGCATGTGCGCTGTATTTACACTCCCGGGCAAAATTCACGCCCGGGAGTGGGCGGGTCAAAAAAAATGACGTACGGCTGCTTTTGTGCCGTTTTTTAGCGCCTGGACAAGGCAGGCGTTAAGGGACCTGTGGGCTCGGAAGGAGCCCAGAGGTGCCCTCCCATGCCCCCAGGGACACCCCTGTCACCCTTGCCCACCCCAGGAGGACACCCAAGGCTGGAGGGACCCATCCCAGGGAATTTAAGGTAAGTTCAGGTAAGTATTTTTTATTTTTTTGTTGTGCCCCCCTACATGCCACTATGCCCAATGACCATGCCCAGGGGATAGAAGTCCCCTGGGCATGGCCATTGGGCAAGGGGGCATGACTCCTGTATTTGCTAAGACAGGAGTCATTTCTATGGGGGTTGGGAGTCGAAAAAAATGGCGCAAATCGGGTTGAGGCGAAAAATTTGCCTCAGCCTGACTTGCCCCATTTTTTGACGCCCAAGCTCCATATCCCCCTACGCCGGCGCTGCCTGGTGTACGTCGTTTTTTTCCACGCACACCAGGCAGCGCCGCCGGCTAACGTCATTGATTAAATACGGCGCCCGCATGGTGCTTCAGAATGCCGTTAGCCGGCGCTAATTTTTTTGACGCAAAACTGCGTTAGCGCAGTTTTGCGTCAAAAAGTATAAATATGGCCCAAAATTTCTGGGGTGACCATGCGGAAAGGATGGATTTCCTGCAGTGGCTATGGTGAATGTGTATCAATTCAACTCTATGCCTATTATTAGAAGTGTCCCTGTACCTTCCACTACCATTTTCAGTATATCCTCCTTGAATGTGTTGGACAGTTGGATAGCTACGCAACCATTCTTGTTGGCGACTGAAGGGGAATGTTGTCTGAGGAATCCTCTTGATCTCAATCAGCTCCAGTCCCTAACTAAATGAATCATCTGAAGTAAACATATATTACTCACAGAATCCTTGCACATGTAAAGTAAAGCCTGTCTTTTAGCTGGGGCATTTAGTGCCCCAACATTTAGGCTCATTGTCATGGTCATGTCTACCTTGTAGTGTTTAAGATCATCCCTTGGGGGACCCTGCTTGGCATAGCCAAGAAGGGCCCATGGTTAACTCTCTCTGAGGTATAAGTACTCTGCAGAGGGCCCCCTTCCTCTTTTAATCTGGGAAAAAAATAAACTCCTTGAAATCACCCAATGTTATCTCCCAACATGCCTAGTCAAGAGGTGAGCTATTCCCATCCTATAATGTCATATCCAAAAGACCCACCCTCCTCCCTGACCTTTTCTCATCCATTCTTGATAGCACATTGTCTCAACGTGCTCCCACTGAAAACATTATTCTTTCTACCCCCAGCAGTGTTACCAGTGCTTGTTAATGGCATGAAGTCTTGTTGTATGTCTCTTTTAACTCTGTCTTCATCTTACTTTGCTGTCTAATTATGACAGCTTTTCTTTCTTGCAGGATTTCTTCCAATCAGGGTTTCATGGTGTCTATCCTGCCTCTCACTTTAGTCCCTTTCTGTGGCAACTAGGAAGATTTTGGTTGGATTCTGAAATTGATAACGCCACTCCCTCGGGGGCATCTGCGAGCACAAGAATGCTCTGTGCTTCAGTGAGCATATTTGGTAATCTGTATCATTCCATGTGAAAATGAGTCTATTGGGTGTCACCCTCTGCATATTGTTCTTTTCTCTCTCAGTAGGCTGGTATCTGGTTGAAGGAGACATCTCTTCTTGAGTGCGTTTGGCACTAGATGTTCATACAATTACAGTTTTCCCCCCTCAAAAAAGCAGGCAGGTTTTTCCCCCTCAAAGTTGGTTGATCATGCCAATAGATTTGATGCTACCATAATATCCTCTTTTTCTTTAAAATGATACTTTGATGTCTTGGACAGAGACATCGAATAGGACTCAGGATATACCATCCTAGGTCAACTTCTCTGTTCCCCTTTGAGCCCAGCATATTCTGAAATTTGATATTCGGGACATTCTCTAGGTCTTCAAAGTGGAACTGCAGATCTAATTCTGCTCTGTCAATACAATCACAATCTCCTCTGTGGCATCTACAGAGTCTTTAAAAGGGTCTAGGAGCATCCCAGGTCTGTCACATCCTGTTTCCTCTCACCTATGTCCTTTGTAGCTTCCTTTCACAGTGCTAAGATGTTCTGTCTGATATTGTAGCACAGGACCTTCAAGAAGGTACTGCTGTTACAGCCAGCTGAGTCTCCTTGTAATGAATGCTGAGAGAGGGCTCCCGTCCCTCTTCCCTGCCAGCTTAAGGTCTCATCATTGTGTCCAGCTTCTTTTTATGTGTACTTAGAAAGCATATCTTTTGATGTGGTGTCCCTATCACTTTTATGTCTGTTGGTGTCTCAAAATTGGAAGGGGCCTAGTCAATTAGCAGTCTCTCTGGTTTCTTGTTTTAGCTTGCCTTATGCTCTGCTGCTGCTATTGAGAGACACAACCTCACTTTCCCAAGAGACTTTGCATCTGGGACTGCTTGGGTCATCTATGCTCCTGTTATGTGGTTTGAAGGTTCCTGGACCACTTTGAAGGGCATGATGGAGGGCGTTTCTCTGTTGTTACCCACATTTTCTAAGAATGAGTCCTCCCATTGTTGCATGCTTGAATTCATTATGTTTCGTGACTTGTGAGTATAATGAGGGTCATAGGTGCTGCACAGTTTTAGACCACTGATTCCTCACCACTTAAGGCCTAACTTCTTTCATTGCTCTGCCTCTTAAAAATAGCTGCCTAACTGGTTTTCTTTTGTTGGATACTGAGCATATGGGGGAAGCAATTTCCTTGTGGCATGCAATGGCGCCCTCATACCATCACTTGGGTGTCCCTGGAGAGATTCTCGTTTCTGCACTGTCCTGCTCTGGCTCCCTGAGGAGGAGAGCCATCATTGCTCGGTATGTGCCCCACGCCATCCTCCATCTTTCTCCAATGAGGGTGGTTCCAGGGCATGATTCCTGCTTGTCAGGACTCGGTGCCGTGCTGGATCCATGGATTACCAAAGATGCGCGGGCATCATCTTGTCTATACTTTGTGCCCTCCTCTGCTCACTGCACCTCCCCCCAGGCCTCTGATCGATCATGTTGCATCTATCCAGCCATCGGTAATGGCAGTATGTTGTCCCCAACCTGATCCCGTCTTGCTGTGCCCCATTAGGAATTTCCAAGACAATGAGTTCACCAGGTCAGAAGTAGAAGACTGGGATCTTACTCTTGTTTTGTTGCCATTTTGGCCACCTTAAAGAATTTTAATGAACACTTTGAAAGACTATTTAACCAAGCCGTGGAACTACTAACATGAAGTGAGTGACAGCAAATGATGTAAGAATTACTTGTTTATGGAATCAAATGACAGTTATGGGTGTACTGAGATGACGTTATAACAAATCCAAGCATTTACCTACGACATAAAGAGTATTCTCTTGCACATGTGCCACGTGATGACAAGGAGATCAACAATTAATTTTCGTCTTAGAAAGCATTCTTGTGTTACAATAACTGTTGTGCTTAATATACCTCAATGTATTTACACATTTTTGAGTAGAGTATTGCATCTTGCACTTTAACTGGAAACAGGGTTTCATGCAGAGTGGCTGACCAGCAGTAATAGTAATGTGCTATCTTTCATCAGCAAGGCATCTATGACTATCAAAGTCATGGTCCTGCATTCACAGCATTACTCACAGAATTACTCACACCGACCCCCTCCTCAGTTTCTCTTCTCTTGTTGCTCTTTGAGCACTTTACCTCTTATTGACCTTAAAGGGGATGTGCGGAAGAAGGTTAATGATTTTATTTTTGCTCTGTAAATAACCAGTAGAAAGTAAATCCTACATGCATGCTTTGCATAAATGGTGTTGTACAAGGATCTACTTTACAAGCAGGACCTAGCAAGTAGTTTAGCCTTGTCTTATTTTGCCTCCCCCTGCTTGAGCCTTGCTATATGTCAAGGCCCTGATTGGAGAGAGGTATCAGTGTCAGCTATGGATAGGGATTCCTTTATCTGTGAAGTAGGAATGTTCTTTCTGTGCGTGGATGGGGTAAGATGAGCAAAATAAAGTGTCTTGGGTCATCATCTGGAGTAATGAAGCACCTGATGATGTGGCCTCATTTGCCATGTGCCTCAAAAGGCCTGCTAAGAAAAGGCAGTTCCCTTTGTGCCTGATGAGTGGTCAAGAACAACATGAAGGGTGGGAGAGCAAAGCACACTGCAGCAAGAGGCAGCCATTCTCTGCTCATTCAGGGACGGAGGTCATGAATAGAGGAGATTGTTGGATGAGTATGTTCAGGGACCAAATGGTCAATGCTGGTTTTGCAGGTTAGGGAAGGGTCAAGAGGGAGGAGGAAGGTGACGAATAGTGGATGTGGGGTGGTTGGCCATTAGACCACCAGGGACAAAGATAACTTTAAGTAAATTAGGAACAACAGGCAGGTGTGGGACAGAAGAGGAGAGACGGTGCTGCCACTGGGCCACTAGGAGAAACTCTAAAGGAAAGTTAGAATGGCTACTGTGTGACAAGAACAAGTTATTGTTAGAAATTGGGTCTGGTTGGATGTATATACTCTTGTCCATGTAGGGACCAGACTCCTAGTCAGGGTAAGGCACAACACAACCCAAATTATCCTGTGCTTACCCTCACCTAGCTTGGCACAGAGGAGGCAGGCTTAACTTAGAAGGCAATGTGTAAAGTATTTGTGCAATAACTCATTCATTAACCCAGTGAAAACACCACAAATATACACCTCACATGTTTAGAAAAATGGATAATATTGATCTGAATAAAATAAGGTAAAAATGATAAAACTCCGATGTACACAAGCAAAGTTATGAATTTGTAAAGATTAAATTCCACTCAAAAGCTATGAAACACAATAGCTCCAACTTGGGCTATCACGGCGTCATTGATGAAGTCATTCCCAATAATCTAATGCCACAGGTGCCGGTCATGAAGTCGCACGGACCCCCAGGTACAGTACCTTTTGAAAACGAAGAAACAAAGATGTCACACGCAGTCAGGGAGATGAGGCATCGCTGGGGCCAGTCCCTAACAGTGTCTAGGGAGATGAGGTGTTGATTCCGCACTGCAATGCAGGGGAGGTGAGGCATTGGTTCCCTCCGGTTGCAGGGGGAGCTGGTGCAGCGTCTCTGGCGATGCATCAGTTCCTTGTGACCCGGTTGGGTTGATGGATCCAGTAGGTCAAGACGTGATATGTCAACTTTGCAGTGTTGCCATGACCCTGCGTGACGTCAGCGTTGTCGCGGCAACGACGGACTTGCATTGCGGGCCAAGGTCATTGCATGTAGCAATGTCCATGGAGTGGCAGCAGGCTGCAGCATCGGTGCTGGTGTCGCTGAAGTTGTTCCTGCCATCGCAGAGGTCGGAAACCTAGCTAAAAGGCAGTTAATGAAGTCTTTGCTGTCTCCGAGACTTCACAACAGGAGGCAAACTCAATCCAAACCCTTGGAGAGCACTTTTGGGGAAGACAGAGTCCTTCCAGCAAAGTCAGAGGCCACCAGGGCAGCAGGGCAACAAGCAGGGCAGCAGTCCTTCTCAGCAAAGCAGTCCAGATTAGTCTTTCCCCTTTCAGCCCAGCCCTGTCTGCCAGGATCCCTGTTGGGGGATATCAGTCCTTTGTTTGAGGGCAGGCCACTGGCCTTTGAAATGTGAATGCAGATGTGACTGAGTGTCATGTGATTATGGCTGTGTGGGTGGAATGCACAAGACAACTTGTCAACCAACACAGACCAGACGTGGATTGGAGACAGGCTGTAAGGCACAGATGTCAGTAAGTACAGAGAAATGCCCACTTTCTAAAAGTAGCATTTCTAAAATAGTAATATTAAATCCAAATTCACCACTAAGCAGGATTTTCTATTACCATTCTGGCCATAATAAACATGACAGGGTCACTCCTTCCAGATCAGAATCTACCACTCAAAAGTATATGAGGGCAGTTCTCATGCTAGTCTATGAGAGGAGCAGGCCCCACAGTAGTGGAAAATGCCTTTATGAGTTTTTCACTACCAGGACATTTTAAACACATAAGTATTTTTTTCTGCCTTTTACCTACATAGCACCCTGCCCCATTGGCTACCTAGGGCCTACCTTAGGGGTCACTTATATGTGGACAAAGGGGAGTATAAGGCTTGGCAAGTACTTTAAAATGCCAAATCGAAGTGGCAGTGGAACTGCACACACAGACCTAGCAATGGCAGCCCTGAGACATGGTTAAGGGGCTACTTATTTGGGCACAATCAGTGCTGCAGGCCCCCCCAGTAGCATTTAATTTACAGGCCCTGGACACATGTAGTGCACTTTACTAGGGACTTACAAGTAAATTAAATATGCCACTTGGGTATGAGACAATGTTAGCATGTTCTTAGGGACAGAGCACATGCACTTTAGCACTGGCTAAAAGTGGTAAAGTGTTCAGAGTTCTAAAGTCAGCAAAAATAAGGTCAGAAAAGAAGAGGAGGAAGGTAAAAGTTTGGGTTGACCCTTCAGAGAGACCTTTTCAAACAGTTATCAAACAAAGTATGTGGTAAGTGTTTGTATTTGGGGCACCAGGTAAATAGGAAATTACACCAGTTATACTACTAGGCCCTCGGGGAATAGTGAAAGGTGAACATGCCCACTAGGCTACCAGGGCCAATTAGAGAGCAACAAGGTGTTGAGGTGAATAGAGTGGGGCGGGTGGGTAATTTCAGAGGAAATGCATGTGAGCCACTACAACACTAGGAAACAAAAGAAGGGAGTCCATGTTGGAGACCAGGAGAGGCATTGAGAAAGGGGAGCTAGTGGTTCAGTCAAGGAAGGCAGAAGGGGTAATGGTTAGGACCAATGGCAGTGAGAGACAAGAGGATTTGAGGGTTAGAGGTAGGGAGTATGAAATGTAGGCAGAATTAACAGTCATTGCTAGCAACCATGGTAGAAATGAAAGCCATCTAATCAACACTGCCAGAAATGAAGGCTAGTTAAGAGCCGGTGTGCAGGGTACTGGACAAACTGGAGGATGGTGTTTGGAAAGAGGAGATGGAGTAAAGTATGAGGGGAAGCGCAGGTCAGTGTATTGCAACAGGTGCAATGCACAGATGATGTGTTGGTGAAGGAGACTGAGACAGATAATTCACAGGGAAAAGTGGGAATAAAGATATTGGAGTTTTCAAAGCAGAAGCAATAGGGTGAATGGAGAGGGAACATTGGTCCAGAAAGAGAGGGAAGAGAGTCACAGGAGCAGAAATTAAGTAACGGGGGCAAACAGGATAAAGGCAGAGGGAAAGGTGTCAGCAGGGTCCACAGCAAAAAAGTATGTTAGACAGAAATCAGTAGTGAGGTTGCTAGATTGGACTAATGGGGGAAGGACTGGGGACATGGCACACTAAACAAAAAAGGTGGAGCTGGTGCTAAGGGAGGAGTAGAAGAGGGGTCTAAGAAGGGAAACATTCCCACCAGTATTAAAGGGAGAGTCTAAGCAAATAAGTAAAGGAGAGAAGTGAGAATGCAGAGGAAAACCTGGAGCAACTTGGAGGAAGATGGAGAGGAGGATTTCACATAAAGGATTAGTGAAATGGTTAAGGGAGAGAAAAGGAAAAGGCAGAGGCAGGAGGACAAAGACATGAAGACAGAGGATTGTGGATAGAGGAAGGAATGGAAAAGTGAGGAGCAGGCTAGACAAGGTTCAGAAATACGCTTCAGGAAAGGTAGTAGTACAGGAGAGAATACGGGACAAAGAGCTGGAGGGGGGCAAGTCAAAGCAGAAGTTAGAAAAGGAGCTCAACAAGGGCAACTGTATAAATGGCGATGAGGTTGACAAGATTGTGGGAGCATTGCAAGGATGAGAAATGAAAGCTGACAAAGGCTAGAAGCAAAGTAAAATGATATAATGGAAGGTAAGCTAGTAGGAGGAGAGAAGGTGAAGATACTGGGGCCAGGCCAATTGGGTAAATGCATTGTGTCTACATCTGCACTGTGTCTCTATCTGCTCTCATGTTTTACAAAACTCTCTATTGAAGGCCTCACTATGAGTGTCTCTGTAAAGGGTACAGTAATACCGCACCTGATAGATGTTGATACTGCTGGGCGTGGTATTTACTGTGTGTAGTATTACCTTTCTATTCTGCCTCAGAATAGGGAGAAAATGTTAATACTCTGTGTTTTCAAGTGCTCTGATTTGCAAAACTTGGACTGTGCAGAATTTTGTGTGCACAAATTCCACAAGGTTAGTTAGGGAGTGGGTATAATGGAGGGAGTGCGTCAGTATATTGTTCTATAACTGCTTGTATGAAGCTGGCATATCAGAGGGTAGTGCTAAACATGTAAAGCACACACTCATACTGTGAGAAACAGTCAAAGATATCTGACATCATTTTATAAAAACAACACACTTTATCTAAATTTTGATACCAAGATCACTGGAATCAGGTGAGTACTTTTCGAGTTATGAATTTCTACAGTTTTCAAAAGTTGACACCCTGCAATTTTTGGAGCAGTAATATAATCTTATGGGGTGAAAACATATAGGGCCATATTTATACTTTTTGACGCAAAACTGCGCTAACGCAGTTTTGCGCCAAAAAAATTAGCGCCGGCTAACGCCATTCTGAAGCGCCATGCGGGTGCCGTATTTATTGAATGGCGTTAGCCGGCGCTAGCCGACCGGCGCTGCCAGGTGTGCATGACAAAAAACGACGTACACCAGGTAGCGCCGGCGTAGGGGAAAATGGCGTTTGGGCGTCCCAAAATGGGGCAAGTCAGGTTGAGGCAAAAAAATTGTCTTAACCCGATTTGTGCCATTTTTTTCAGGCGCCCAGACGCCATTAACATGACTCCTGTCTTAGCAAAGACAGGAGTCATGCCCCCTTGCCCAATGGCCATTCCCAGGGGACTTCTGTCCCCTGGGCATGGTCATTGGGCATAGTGGCATGTAGGGGGGCACAAATCAGGCCCCCCTATGCCACAAAAAAAAACAAAAAAAAACTTACCACAACTTGCCTTTTCTTCCCTGGGATGGGTCCCTCCATCCTTGGGTGTCCTCCTGGGGTGGGCAAGGGTGGCAGGGGGTGTCCCTGGGGGCTTGGGAGGGCACCTCTGGGCTCATTCTGAGCCCACAGGTCCCTTAACGCCTGCCCTGACCCAGGCGTTAAAATCCGGCGCTAATGCGGGTTTTTTAGTCCCGCCCACTCCCGGGCGTCATTTTTGCCCGGGAGTATAAATACGACGCAATAGCATCGCAGTAATTTTTTTAGACGGGAACGCCTACCTTGCATCTCATTAACGCAAGGAAGGTGTTCACGCAAAAGAATGACGCTAACTCCATAAACTTTGGCGCTAGACGCGTCTAACGCCAAAGTATAAATATGGCGTTAGTTTTGCGTCAAATTTGCGTCGAAAAAAACGACGCAAATTTGGCACAAACGGAGTATAAATATGCCCCATAGTGCATACTGGTACTTAGCAACAACTTACAGACCCAGTCTTCTGGATTTAAGGTAAGTACAGGGCAAGGTCCAAAGCAGCACCAACAAGTCACTTTAGGAGGCACTGGGGCAAATGGATGCAGAGGTGCTTTCTGCTTTGGGTGCCAAATGTTATCCTATAGACTGCATGCGGGCACTTAGGGACCACCTACAGATCTATTTTCTGGAGTTAAGTTAAATATGGGGCAAGGTCCAAGGCAGCACGAACAGTTGACTTCAGGAGGCAATTGAGGCATCTGGGTGCAGAGGTGCTTTTCAGTCTCAGTGCCAATGTTGTTCCATGGGGGAAACACATGCACTGCATATGGGCACTCAGCAGTGACTTACAGGACTGTTCTTCTAGGCTTGAGGTGAGTATGGGGCAAGGTCCTAGGCCATACCAACAGGTCACCTCAGGAGGCTCTGGTACATCTGGGTGCAGAGGTGTGTTATGGTGTTGGGTGTCCCTTTCAAGTCTATGGGAATCGGTTCTGGTAGAAAGTCATTGCAGGGATGGACAGGAAGGTCAGTACTGGGGAACCCAAATTAGGCCTGGACCCTTAAGGTCCTTAGGCATGGGTGGACACCATCGGTCCACTCCTCCTCAGGCTGTATAGCATGTGTGCAGGAGTTTCTTCTGGTACTGGTCTGCTGCGCTGGAGTTCCTTGTGATTGCAGTCGGCCTGCAGAAGCACTCTGCAGGTATGGACTGGGCATCCAGTCTAACCAAGCCAACAAGTGGGCTCAGGTTCTGCGAGGTGGGGAGACTTGGGGACACCCTTGGTGCTCTTCTCCTGGGTCCAGGGCAGACAGGTGCATAGGTGTCCTAAGGCATCAGGTTTTTGTCTCTTGGTCACTCACAGTTGCAGGGGATCTGCCAAAACAGGCTGCAGACTCCAGCGTGAAGTCCACAGTGGGTGAGCATGGGGAGGGGTTGTCTCTGGAGAGCCTGGGGACCACACTGACACTCACTTCAACATAGGCTGCTGCGTCCGGGTGCAGGGGTGATGTCTGGCATCAGGTTTCTGGTGGTCCTGGTCTTCTCAGTTCTTTCTTGGTTGCTTGCAGATGCAGGGGAGCAGCTCCTGCACTCAAAGGGAGAGCCTCCTGGTGATTGCCAGAGCACTGGCAGCTCTCCCAGTTTCTTGGAGGCTGCAGTGGCAGGACAGGTCAGTTGCTCCTTGAGGGTGGGGTACAGCAGACAGGCCGGCAGGGTTGGTGCCAAGTAAGTCATGCTCCTTGGTTCTCTGGTTCAGCAGGATTCCTGTCCACACCTTCTTTTGTGTCCAGCAAAGAACTGATGATCTGTTAGCAGGGGATCCCCTAAATACTCAATTTAGGGGGCATTAGGGTGAGTGAAGAGAAGTACCCAATGGGCTACTTACCCATGGGCTCACTACACCCCCTAGAGTACCACTTCCACTGAGGAGTGAGCATCACCCTAACTAGTGTCCCTAAATTCCATCACACACAAAATGGTGGAATTCCTAAAGTTGTGTCTCCTTTAGGCTGACCACCATAGGGGTGTGTCTATCCTGGAAGAGTGACACACCCCCTGAATATCTAATTTTCCTGCCTGTTAAGGTGCCAGATGGGCCCCGAGGCAGGGGGGTTGGCATTTTCAACTGATGAAGTCCAGATCTGCATACCAAAGGCAGTGGGCTTCTTTGAAGATCCTGCATTGGAATGCAGATCATCCTGTGGGGAGGGGTGTGTAACACCCCAGACCAGACAGGCTTTTGTTTTCTGGTCTCTCACCCTGGGAGGGCAGATTTGTGTCTGTTGGTGGCAGCTGGCCAGAACCGTTCAGTGTGCTCACTAGCAGTTGGTAGGTTTTTCAGGGTCCACTTCTAAGGTGCCCTCTGGTTGCATTTATTAATAAATCCATCACTGGAATCAGTGAGGGTTTATTAATATGAGATGTTTCATACCAAAACACCCCTATATTTAGAGAAGTTATCATGTAGCTGGGGAACTCATAGTGACCAGTGTCCCACACATGTATTTGAAATTGGTTGCCTGCTCACTTACTATGCCTGAGAATCGACAAAGACAAACGGGCTTATTTACAAGCCCCGTTGTGCAGGGTGGTGCACAAATGTCTTCCTGGGCACCCTGCACCACTAGGAAAGAGCAAAAATGAGCTGTATCTACAAGATACACTGCATTTCAGTCCTCTCCCCCTGCTCTGGCACACAAATTGCTGCTTAGCGCCAATGTGAACACCTGTGTTGTGGGGATGAGTGTTTTTGTGCAGGAAGGGAGGTGTTTTCCTCTTTCTATGTGTTCTGCAGAGTGCAGAAAGAGGAAAGAATGGGTAGAAATAAATATATTTTTTCTTGCTGCGTAATTTCTATGCCACCTCTGAGGTGGCATAGGAAATTAAGCATTCCCAGATTTTAATGCATCAGATTCCTTAGCGTTCCATGGGTCTTGCATGGAAACACCCACAGCAACACCCATTAAATCCCCCCACACACAGTTATATGCGTGTAAGGGGCCCATATTTACAAAGCCATGAGAAGCCATACAAGGTGGCTTTGTGTGACCTTGTAAATATGGGATGGCACACTGTGCCACTAGAGGAACAAATAAAATGACGCTCTGGTGGTGCAGTGTGTCGATAGGGCCTCGTAAATCTCTTAGATTTTTTTTTTTATTAAAGGTTTTGGGCTCAAAACAGGCCCAACTACAGGATTGTTGAGGGGATCATGAAGATGATGCTGGAATTATAGTTTAGATACTTGACATTTCTGACACAATGTCCATTGCCCTACCAGCCACACGCTTCTTTTTCACTGCTGCAGGAAGCCTACTACCCAGCGTTCAGGCTTTGGGGAAGGGGAGATACTCTGCGTGAATGGGCACAGTGACACAAGAGAGCAATATGTGCTCACTCTTGTGGAGCAGCAGAAACATTACCTTTGTTGCTACAGTTTAATTTAATTAAGTTAATTTAATTTAAAAAGGAACATTGATCACTTACATGTCACTAAGCTACCCAACTACTTTACACACCCCTCTACAACACCATATTGTACAGTTTCCTATACATATGTTTTTGTATGTATGTCTGTATGTATTTAAACACACACACATGCTTTACAGGTAACTGTGTAACATGTATGCTCCAATATTTCATCTTTAGGTTCTGGTGACATCATAAACCACATGGTAAAACGATGCTGAGTGGATTGTAAATGTCACTGAAATCTGGCAATATAGGAACATTTTGCACATTACTCGTTATGTTTTTTCCTACTACGTTTATTTTGGAGTAGTTAACCTGAAAAAAGCTGTTTTCGTCATATTTCAGATAACAGTGGGAACTGATTGGAATTCTAATATGTAGGTTTTGTTTACTTTTTATAAATAAATTGCTGCTAAAAACTACCGTAGCGAGGGCTAGTGGACTACTCAAACATTACTGTATAGTTATGGATTTACCACATGGCAGATAATTGGCCACATAATTTGAAAAAGTGCAGATTTCACAACCCATGTTGTGTCTAGCTTAAATAGCTAATACTAATAATACTGCCAGCCAATGTGCCACTTAGTTTGCTTTTTGAAGCAAATTTTGCAAAGTTTCACAAAAGTTGGCCTTAACATAATATATAATTGACCCACATCCACATTAGTAATTGGTAAAAAGGTAAAAAATACCACTCCCATTTGAGAAAAAACACAATGAACATCTTTAACACTTATCGACAGATTGGGTGTGTAGCGAAAACACAAATTCAGACTGTGTGAAAACCTAGAAAACTTTAAGGCCCTTAAAGCCCTGCTTTCAAGTTTGGCAGATTTAGGCAGAGAAATACTAGGTTGCCAGAATGTATAATTTTAGATAGTGTCTTTACACCTCCGACTCACATCAGGTGGTAAATGAGACCAAGAGTACCAGAGGGACTTAAGGGGGGCATGGCTGGAGAGAGTGGGCGTGGAGGGTGGCAGAGGGAAGAGGAGGAGGTGGCCTGACAGGAGGGAGCGTTACACACTCCCCTCATGCCTCAGAAGAAAATCATGCAGAGAACATTGACAGCAGCTGTGCTGCACTTACATCCTAGTTCCAAAGTGATTTACTGGCTGGATTTTCGGACTGGCAACAAGTACGGTGCTCACCTTTTTGGGAAATCCAGGTGTGGGAACACCGAGCCACTGGTAATCAGGCAGAGTGATATCTCATAGAGAGCTACCACTACTGTCTACTCAGTGCTCCCCAGCACGATTACCAATGCGCTCTAGCAAAATGAAATGGCCACTTCTTGACGAACCTTGGGCAAAATGTACTTCATTCCCTACATAGAACACTTGAAACTGAACTTAATCAAATGTATATTCACTGTAATTAAGGTATATTTAGACAGACAATTGAAAATGAGTCTCACAAAGTACATGAGAATCACGGCAGTACCTTTGAACGTACTGATCGACAACTGCTGTAAAGCATAAATGTTTAGACCAATAATTGTACATTAACAAAACAAATTTATATTTATGTTGTGTCTGCACAACATTACATTTGCAGTATTCATTTTAACAAGTACGAAGAAGAAACGAAGCCTTATTTTTTAAACATATTGAAGTGACGTATAATAAAGAAACATGCAATGTATACATACTGAGATAGGGCAACATACACTGCGCTCTGCTGGGTGGATCATTTAATACAAAGCTTTCCACTGGACTTAAAGAAACAATGGGTTTGTACGACAAAACCCACAACGTATATCTACAGTACATTTGTTAAGGTGTTTTGTGAGCAATTAATATTTAATTCTGAATAATCACAAATATTCCAATATATGATTTTCCCCATAATTCAGAAATAATTACGCATTTGAATATTAATGTGTTGTGTTTTTTTTTAAAAAATACACCCAAGATACTGCGCTTCAGTAGTTAGAAATGTTCCATTTTATATGATGTAACCCAAAGCAGTTGCAACTTTATCTGCAATTGAAATCTTTAATTTTTTTATAGTAAACATAGAAATGTAATATTTTGCTTTAATTGTCACATGCTGCGGTATATCAGGTCGCTTTCGAACTTTATGAGTTACAAATGCTCTTAGTTAGACCGATTGACACCCATTTTATGAGTCTCAGAAGGATTACATCCTGAGATGTCCCTTCTTGGAATAAAACCATTGCCCTGCTAGGTACCCATAACCTCCTGCAGAAGACACTATTCTAACACATTGAATTATCTCTATATATTAATATCATGTGAATTAGAAGAATAATGCATAGAATGTTCTTTCTTTGACATGGTGCCAGTGCAGTAAATGAAGGAGATTCAGCAGCTATTATTACTCAGCTAGATCTTGGCCGTCCCCAACTAAATATGCTGAATTTGCCCTGGAGTAATTTTTGGACCCTGTTACAAATTCAACACGTTTCTGGCATTCCATTTGCAGAAGTAGCCTGCAAGGGAGAGAGGGATTTCTTTGTTTCACTTTTAGCAGGGCCCAACACAAAGACCTCACTTTGAGGGCCTTTAGATCTCCTTTTGTTGGCTCCTCATCTGCATCATCTCCCCGGCTAAGCCAGGAGCTGAAAAATAAAACAATATATAATTATTGTTTTATTTTTTGTCTCCTGTCTCAGACAGCACCATGTGAAGAGAGGGGCGGGACTGGGCCACGAAAGAGGGTAGAGGAGAGGAGGAGTGGAGTCTGTGCACTTCTAGGTGCACATGTGTATTTGCCAGGCTGTCTCAGGCCAGCCAAACACACATGCACACTTAGGTTTCTCCAACCTGGCTGTGCTACACAGCCAGGTTGTACAAAGTGCACAGGCTCCAGTGGCCTGTCTGAGAGGCAGAACGAGCCACTCAGACTAATCCTGGCACTGCTCTCATGCTAGGTCTAGCATGCGAGCAGCTCCGGGAGGAACGAGGCGGCAGGTGGCAGCAACGGAAACAGGTATTTCATTATTATTTTTTTTTTATCCCACCCCATCAATGTCCCTCCACCCACCCACCCCTCCCCTTGAGAATAGCGGCAGCCGCTGCTGCTTTTCACCCTGGCCAAGAACTAGCTGGAGCAAAACACCTGAATGCATAACACATGCAGGTGCCTAAAGAATGACTTGACTGGCAACTGTTGCTGTGTGATCATACTTTTTTCTCCTGATGCTATACAGCATCAGCAAAACTATTTATTGTCAGTGATGCGTGAATCTGCTCGAAGCATTAGCATGTCATGTAGATCTGAGTTCATCATGAATATGACCAAGCATTAATAATGCTTGGTCATATTGTCCTTCAGGTTACGACTGGCCTCACAGAAGGATGAAAATTAAATCAAGCACATATATTTTAATACTTTGCACATATTCACTTGCCTTTTTAGGAAAGGCAAAAAAGTGCCTCCGTCTGAGCATTGTTGCATGATGGTAGTGCATGAGTAACTACACACCGGTCCCCCAGCCTTAAAGCAGTCCAAGTGATAGAAGTTAATTAAAAAAATGAAACGATTCAGAAGAGCCAATGGGGGGTTCAGGAACTCCTGTAAAGCATTAAAAAATGGTTACACTGTTGTGAAAGGGACTTGTCCGAGCCAGATGACTTACTTCTGGGGGGCTAGACCACATGCCACTCTCTAGAATCAGGTCTGGGCCCATTAAATACGGAGTATGCCACTTATTGAGGAAAAAGGAAAGCCCCACCAGGATCGAAATTAGCTTTTTAAACTTAGGTCCACCTATCGGTTGTATATCAAAATTTTGCAGAAAACAATATCATGTGGCATAAATATTATGTCCTAAATGTTATTTGCAAAATATCGGAATATTAGGTGTTGATTTTGAATCATTAGGTCTAATGAAGTGATTCTTTCCAAAAGATATTTAGGACACAATACTTAAGTCAGACAATATTCTGACTATGTTATTCTGGTACCATACTCCTACCAAGTTTTGGGCCAATATAGGAGGGACAATCTTTTTACCTTAAGCTTCCCAGTATGGGGAAGGTTCATCGGGGTGGCATCAGACAACTAGGACTTGGAATTGCATGACTCAATCATTATGCATATGTAAAAATCACCTTCTCTTCAGAAAACAACTTAAGACCTTGATTTTCAATATTTGAACTCAATGTATTATCAATAAATACTCCAGTACCAGGTCACATTAATGAGTACCAGAGCTCTTTATAAAACTTAGAAATTAAACAAAGGGCCTGATTACGAGTTTGGCGGTCTGCGGATCACCATGGCAGAGGCGGCAGTATGACTACCATTGATCTGATGGTCCACCCACTGTATTACGAGTATGGCGGTGGTACTAACAAAAGACCACCTGTGGTCTGCTGGCACTGCCAGGTAGCACAGACCGCCACGGTCACGAGGAAGCACAAACAGGCCGGTGGAGCCTGTGTTGCAGCTGGACTCATTACGAGGTTGCACACCACCAATGTGACCATGGCGGTCCAACCACCACTTATCAGAAGGCAGAAACAGACAGTATGAAGGGAGACACTCACCTGAAGGCAGACTTACACGTCCAATGCCGTCATGGAGCCCTTCACAAGTGTCACACACCTACCTGTATCATTAACCTTTAAAACAGCATGTTGTGCCTGTTTACGTATCATGGGCAGCAGGTACACATCTCAACCCACACCCACCCACAAACATACATCAACAAGGACACACACACAGTCACTATACGCCCCCTTTGGGGGCACTCAACACTATACAAATTCACACGGCCACACAGCACAGAGACAGTGAAGGCTACGTAACATTCTCACACCACTGGCCAGGGACTTTCCACACATACAACACACATATGTATTGAAGTGGTATGGAACGCAACGAACACCACCATGAAACAACCTTGCAATGGACACACACACCACACACATCACAGCACAATGGAAGTCCAATGGCATGCACAAAGCAAAGAGAGACAAATAGACAAATAACAACATGACAACTATACCTGCACAAAAGGAGGTTTGGGTGGGGGGGCATGTGGGACACTCAGAGAAGGGGACTGCACTGGGACAATACATCACCTTGAACAGGCACCTCAAACAACATGTGCACAGGGAATGGCCCCACATGGGTCCGAAGGACAAACAATGCTAAACCCAAATGTCATGCACAACTGCACAATAGGGAAGGGCAAGTAATCGAAGCACATACAATTTCTACCGCCTGAGTCATACCCCTACAGGAACTAGCTGCAAGAGACAGACCTAAATGGACATATGCACAGGCAAAATTAAACACAGCAAACACAACTGAACACACTCCATGTCTGCACAAGCAAAACTCAAGATGACACACATCCTATACATACAGGAGCAATATCGGGGGGACAAGTCGAATACCATACATGCCCACATTGCACAACACAAAAATAAATGTTTACCATACCAAATACTTCACAATGCCATGACACCACCATTGCATTTACACACACCTACCTATACACGCAATATATACCCTTCTCTCAGGGGACACCAGCACTGCCTACAAACTTGCATACTGTAAACAACTGCACATGGAGCATCAAGCAAGCTAAAACACACACAACTATAGGCACACAACACAATATTAATCAGGAACAACATCATAATGGTGTTGAAGGAATTGAAGGGCAAATGTGTACCCCAAAAAACAACTGTTTGGGTTTATTAACTTTGAAACTTTTGAAAGTCCAAAGTTCGTTGGCCAGTCTACAATAGTCCAAAAATAGCCATGGAACTTCCACAGGAAGTGGGAGGAGGAATCAGATTTGGGAGGGGGATTTGGGTTTGGGAGGGGTGGTCTTCTTGGGAGGGGTGGGCTTCTTCTTGAGAGGGGCGGGCTTCTTCTTGGTGAGAAAGGGTTATGGGTGCTTGAAGGGTGGTCACGGGGACACAGGAGGCCTTGGAGGTGAAAAGGACAGCTTGGGAGCTGTGTGGTGTCGTTTTGGGTGTGTCATGGGAGGAGAACAGGAGTAAAGTTAAGGTGACATAGGAACAGATTTTTGGACACACTATGATGGCCACCAGAAGGGGGTCTGTAGGCAGTGTAGGTGTAGATGTCATGGATAAATGCTTATGCAAGGTATGCTTGTGTGAGGTGGGTGTCTCTTGGGTGTGGGAGTGTGGGTATTGTGGGACTTGGGTGGATGTGAATTGGAGGTGCTGCGGGATGCAGTGGTGGGTGGGCGTGTGTCTGTTGGGGTGGTGACTGAAGGTTGGCTGGATGTGATGGATGTATGTGCATCAGTAGTTGTGGTGTCTGTGGGTGTGGTGTCTGTGGTGAATGTCTGCAGGTCTGTTGGGGTGGTGTCTGTGGGTAGAATGGGTGTTGTGGCTCTGTCAGTGACTGTTGTGGTATCTGTAGGAATGCTTGATGTCATGTGTGTGATGCTGGGGGTCGTGGAGGTGTCAGGGAAAGTTGTGACTGTTGTTGTGTCTGTAGGTGGACATTGTTTGTGTACGTACCGGTGTTTCTGTGGTGCTTGTGTTTGTGTGCACTCCATTTGTCTATTGAGGTGGATGTTTGTTTGTGTGCTTTTGGTAGGTAGGGGAAGGGGAATTTGGACTGGATAGAGGGAGGTGGGGGGGAATGGAAGGTGAGGGGTGACTGGCTGCCATCAGTTTGGAGGTTAGAGCCTGAAAAAATCTCCATAGGCCATCCATTGAATCATGACTGCCTTCCAGACATGTGTTTGTTGCAGTTGGGTCACCAGTCCCGGGATGGCATTCACTATGGCTGACTGACCCACAGAGATTGTTCTCAGGAGGTCAATAGCCTTCTCACTGAGTGCAGCAGGGGCAACAGGGGCTGGGCAAAGGTGCCTGCAGTGAAGTAGATGCCCACCCTCGTGGGTGAGCGGGCATGGCTAATTGGGTGGGGAGCAACAGGAAGGGCAGTGATAGAATATAGGGTGGTGGACAAAGAGGGTGCTGGGGGATGCCCTGATGGGTCCGCCACCACTCAGGAGTGGCTACTGGAGGAGAAATTAAAGGATGATGAAGATGCAGATCCGGTCTCCCCTGTGGCACTCCCCTCACCCTCCGGGCCAATGGGTTCCTCAGTGTCAGTTGCCTTTTGATCCAAGGCCCCGAAGCCAGATGTGTCCCCACTTGATTTAGCCCCGTCTCCTCTGCTTGCCTGCGTTGTTGCTTCGAGGTCAAAGAGGAATATGATCATCACATGTCCATTATAACACCTAAACCACAACTCAGATTGACTAAAAATACCATTATGTCAAGTAGGCCCCAGCAAAACTGCCCATCTAAGTGGTGCATACATGTGCCATGACATGCCATCTGGATTTACTACAGTGGCCCACAGTAAAAGCAGTACCTCAAACAACTACAATTCCAAGGGTGAAGTCTTGGAACCACATTAACCATACAACAACTGAGAGTCTTCTTCATCCTCAAAGCTGTCCAACATGCAGCTGTAGTGTGGTTAATTTTAAGTTACCTTTTGCCCCTAAGCTACAGACTTTAAGCCTTTGTGCATTTTGCCCTGGATGTATTTTATTCATTTGCTTGCAGCTTAGAGCCTCTGTGCACTTTGCTCTAAATGCTTTTTATTGGGCTTCGTACTGTTATTTTTCAAATAGCCAGTTCTACAGTCTTGTTTTTTATTCATATCACACTGTTTAGCCTACTTCAGCACTGGAGTTCTCCATAACACATTCCTGTTCACTCTGTGCTTCAGTCAAGGATACAGTCTGGTACATTGCCGATAGACGTGGTAGGAGTTTAGTCTTTGGCATTCCTGCGTTGGGACATTTTGTGATCACGCTGACATGTTAGTTATAAAATCACTTCCTTGCCCCAATACACGCAAGAGGGAGATTCCGACCAGGGAACCACAACTAGACGCTGACTGCCTTGTTGCAGATGCTGAACCAAGATCACAGGCCTTTGCTCAGGTCTGAGGGCTGATGTCTCCCCAGGGATTCAGAAAGGCAAATTAGAAGCTTAACATGCTGTGCTCGAAATAGACCAAGCAGAGGGAGAATAGAAACTATTAGACACCATGATAGCTTTGTTCTTATGTTTTACTCTCCTGGTGACTATTTCAATCCTACTGTGTTGCATGGTTCTGGTTATTGCGGCTCACGCCTTATTATCTAAAATACAGTCGTTTTATTAAAACATTATATAAAACTTATACTGCCTTTGTCATTTGTATATGAGATCATACTGTAAATGAGAGAGTTGGTTTGGATCTGAGTGACCACGACTTCCCTGAGAAGTTCCAAAGATGTCATGCGCTCGGCTGCCCAATCATCTCTTCCCCTTGGGAGAAATGGGGCACTGCTAGTTAGCCGGAGCAAAAAACGGATTTAGGGTGACAGAGTTCCTTACATGTGGGTCCGACTCAGTCCCCCACACCGTGTTCGATCCTGCTGCCTAGAAATCCAGTAGTCTCATTTAGGATAATGAGAGCCCACGCGACACAGCAGACCTCAGTTTACTAATGGCAAACAACAGTAGCCCATTGCAAGTTCCATTCCTACATTTCACACACACGATCATGCACACATTTATTTAGCACATACATAATGAACCAACAATTAGAAATGATGCCCTGAATTCCCACTATGTAGATCACAAAAGTTCAATATCCTGGAGTAGGTGACATGGAAATAACAATGTTACACAGGAAACAATTGAACAATGTACACTTCACCAAGTGACATCTGTCACAATAGATTCAAGTGTGTAGTATTAGTGTAATTCAGATAGGCCTCACATGTGGCATTGAAATGAACACTGTTGAGGTCAAGTTCAATATGTCAAGAAGAGATATCCCTAGAATAAACAAAACAACTAATTAGCAAAACCCAGGATAGTCACCTCTGATGTCTGACGCCCATTACAATGGCATTCCCTGAGTGTTTCTTTAGCAGACATCTGTCCTTTGCATGTTGCAGAGACACAAAACTTTAAAACAATATTAGAAAGCCCTCAACCTGTTACCCAATGAGCACCATTATCACTAACCACATCTTTGACATACCAATCCTGGTGTCTGTCTGTGGATGAATGCCTGTACCCAAACACACGTGATGTCAACATCACTGCAACTCACTCCATGATGCATGGCAACAGTCAGGGCACAATCCTCAATCATTACACATGTGCAGTGCACTTTTCCACATGATCCAAAATCAAGGGCATAGATAAACACAAAGTGGTTCCACGCTCTGGGCCTACCTGTCATCTCCCTCAAGCTACTGCAGGTCTACATGCCAAATGACATATGAAGGTCTATGTCAAACAGTGAACTATGCTGACAGACTCCTGTCTGAGGCACTATATGAAATGGATGCTCATTGATGATTTACTATATCACTACCAGTTTTCCATGTACATATATGTGAGGGAATACAGACATCATCCCATCAACATAGGTAGCACATCCATGGAACTGCAGCATAGAAATGTTTCCTAAAGAGAAAGGGACACATGCTTACATCTAGGCACAATGAATGTTGGCAGCAGTGATAACACATCATTCATGTCAAGAGTTTTGTTCACTTACCAAAGGAAAGTAGTTTGCTACAGATGCAAACAAACAGCTATGTTAGCCAAGTCATATGTATGATGAACACCTACACATCGCGGACTGCTGTGAGGCACCAGCACCCATCATACACTTAAGATGACTAGCTTCTGGGTGGTAGATGTCTACATTCACATGCACCCAGACAAATGGTAAAATACAGTTATCCACAACCTACTTATCTTTGGCCTGTAACATTTAGGATGAGTGATCTGTTGGATAGAAATTACACCCACTAGAATAACTATCAGTAACTGAATGATCACTGTATACAGCCATTTGTGGCCCATGCTGAGCAAAGGGTCTGAGAATACCCCCCCCCCAGTTTTGTCCTAGGTCCCAGGTCCAAAACGCAAGGCACACCAGTTTGATACACATGACATGTCAACATGAACAATCTCCCATCTACTGTCTGACACATGACTCATTCCTCATTGTCAGGGGGAGCAGTCAGTACCTCACTCGATTACCTGGCAATGGGACAGGCAGGAATTTGCTATGTACTCACCCACTTGTGGCTGCTATGCTGCCCTCAAACACCATCAAGGTTTGGTAGGCCACTACCAGAATGTGGGCCATTATGGGGGTCATGATCCAAAGGGCACCATGCCCATGTTGGGAGGACAGCCCTAGTTGGACCTCTGCGGTCTTCTGGGCCCAGCATCTCAGGTCCCTCCCACCTCTTGCAACTATGGACCCCAGCATCTATACCTTCTTGGCAATGGCTCTCCAAATCCCTTTGTCCTGATGGGCATTGACCAGCATGGATGCAAAAGACAAGACAAGAAATTATGTAAATAAGGCCCATCCAAAATGGCTGAGACACATACATGTCAGTATACCAAGATAAGAACATTCTGACTTGCCCATACTGCCCAAGTGGGGCACATAGCAATCATTGAATAGAGGGAGATTACTACAAACACTTCCCAATATGCAGCCCTACCCACAACCCAGCTCAGTCCCTGCACTGACTAGGTAGGTCAACTGACATTTTGTGGGACATGATTTAGCAATTTGACAGAGGTCAGAAACACTATGAGAAACATCACACCTATGCGGCTTCTGGAAGGTAAACTCCTCAGCAATTAATGCATCAAAACACTCACAATCTGTGAGAATGATCCTCCGCATACAGTACCTTCAGGCTATTGCCAGGGTACAAACTCTAACATCACACATGGGTAACAATGAAGGGATTGGCATGGTGGGCACACAAAGATTCTTGCCTGTCCATGTGTGGACATGTATAAATACAGATGCAGACTTACGCCACTTCAGGGGGTGGGAGTCTGTGTGCCTCATAATCAACACAAAACACACTTTTCTGACATATGTGTCTATAATACATAGATTATCTATGACCAGACAACAAAGTCACATATTATGGGTAATCAGTAAAAAACACACTGTTTGCACCTATGCAGTGTCAGAAAATGCAATGAGCCTGCACAGGACACATAAAACCTGTATGAAGGTCACAACAGGGCTGTGAGATCAAGGGACCTGTCAAGGCTCTGAAACACGCATTGACAAAGATGCCAAGTACACATCAGTCACAGATCATCAGCTCTACCCTAATAACATTTACATTCTCATCAGAGGATGGAGCCTCAATACCCTGCATATTAGCCTTGAGCAAGATTTGGCCTCATAACATGATGTGCTGAAATACAGGGAGTGGGTACAGTGCCACAGTTGCATAGCAAAAGTGATTCAACACCAGCCCAGACTTGAACAAAAACAGTGCCATACATTTGACAGGCCCCAGTCTCTGTAGGCCTGGCAGACAGACCTACATGAAACTCCATTATCAACACTTCCATGCATGACAATACATCATGTAGCCAACAGCCAATTGGCATGTGGTATTTTTGTGCCAACCTGAGGTGCAGAGTAACTTAGGATATGGCTTCCAAACAACAATATAGCAAGATATAGTTTGAAATGTCTGTGGCACCATACACATAGCTCACATTACACACAACCGACACATACAACATGCATACACAGCTCATGGTGTCATGCAAATACATGTGCTCTCAGACTGATAACATCCATGAGGTAAGAAATGTCTGGAGAAAGGTCTGGGGATGGCTGTTATGTCACCTGACCTAGTTATGTGCATCCATCACAAGTTGGATCAGGGATCTCTCAATACACACACACACCACAATGTATCAGAACTCAACACCTGGCACTGAACACAAATACATGCACATTGACTCTCCCATTGATGCACACTGACTGCATCTACAGGGCTTTGAGTTCACATTCTGCTACACATGGTCACACTCTAGCCTGTGAGGAGGGAATATATGTTGAAGTACGGAGAAAACTGTGAACTCGAGGCACTTACCTGCTCCTCTGGTACACCAAAGAGGTGTTCATACAGACACCAGACACCAATTTAGTCAACTCCTCTGGTGAGAAGACTCGGGCCCAATCACTTGCTGAACGTGGCATGATTGCTCCCAGAGTCGGTACACAGCAACTCAGGTAATGGAGGTCTTGATGGCAGCAGTTTCAGAACTCAAATGAGGGATTTTGCAGAAGATAGGAGTCATGTCCGCCATGTACATGGCCGTCATCACCGGCAGACACAGCCATTGGCCTACGACTGTCACTTGCAAGAACGTTAGCCTATGTCTGTGTCCGCTGTGGTTGCAACCACTAACTGTCATGACGAATTCCACAGGCGGTCGTGGGTGGTTCCTAATGTCCTGAGAAGTAGGTCAGGCTTCCACTATTTCAGAGGCTCTGACAAATGTGTCACACCTCCAAAATAGTTGGCTTTTGCATTATTAACTGCTTGTCATTTTCTGTCATGTAACTCCTACTACTCAAACACCATTGTTGTACATTGCTAAGCAAATATGGTGATTATCATTGGGCCACAGTACTCTCCCCCAGTGTTGTAGTTTAGAAGCGATTAGATTAAGCATTAGCAGAAGACATCTTGTATTTAGTAACTATTGTGAACATTTCGCAGAATCCATTTTGTATTCATGGCAGCCATTTTCTCTGCCACATGCTGCCATGTGCTCACCATGTGCTCTGTCCTACCTTTCTGTTAACTACTCTTGAAATCTGCCTAGTGACAAGTTATATTTAGCATTTCCCACTTTCGCACATGCTCAGTAAGGTCTGCAGCTGTTAGTCCTTGAAAACTGTTAGCTCCTCCTACCTGTCGACTGTGCATTTCCACATGACCTTACATGTATGCAAGTCTTGCTTCTATAATTGTACCACCTCCTTTTAGCCCCTGCGTGGGTATAAAAGGACCATGCTCTCTCAGTTCAGTGTGCTACTTCAAACATTACCAAAGGGTGCTGTTTGAACTGTAGTACCACCTCATGAGGTTTAATAAACTTTGTCTCTTATTTCAGTTTCTGTGCCAACTTCTTCCTACATGGTCTGAAGACTTTGTGCAGAGAAAGGTGAACCCCTTGCACTAGTAGGCCTTGCTGAGGCTTACTTCAACAAATTGGCGTCCGAACAGGGACTCATCGGCGACTCGGATGCCCAACGGATTGGTCGCGACGAAGGATTGGGATCTCGCTGCGGACGATCAATGCCTGAGGAGACCCGAATCTTGGCAACCACGGCGTTTTTCCCTTCTTTCTGATTTGACCATCCAGGTAGCGCCGGTCCTCGACTGAGATCCCTTTTGTTCATTCGTCATGCAGTGACCATTTGGTCGATTTTAGAACTTGGCAGTTGGAACCTGGACACCCTGTGGTTGGTAAGAGCCGTTTTACGGCACTTGCTGTGGGTTTTGATGCCCTTGTTTGATAATGTAGTTTAGCACTACTTACTGTGGCTCTCGTGTTTTGGGTGACTAGTCAATTTGTGTCCTTTGAATTGATATATAAATTGCAATTTATATGGGCAGGTAATGAGGAGAATTTTCTCCAATTTAATTTTGATTTGAACGGCACCTTAAGTGCTACTTTGATTATAATATTGCATATTCTGCACTATTTTTTGGCATGCCTGTTTTTAGCGCACTTCGTAGGATGTGTTGCTTTTGTAATGGTACTAATTTGAGACTGGAAGAACCGCAACCGGCACCCCCAGAGGGGACGCCCAATAGAGATATGTATGTTAAACATGGTCTTTCTTCTATAATGTACAGCACATTATGGAATAAATACACTCATGCGGATCCTGAGTTACGTTGGGCTATGCATGGGTCATTTGATTTGCGAAAGATTGAGTATGTGGAACAATGTATGTGTAAGCGAAAGTCTAGGCAAGATATGTTTGACTGTGTACGAATGTGGGAGAAAGAAGTGCGTGGACGAGTGAAGCGTGAGCAAGCCTTGCTTGAGAAAGAGCAGCGGAAGAATGTATATGTGAAAGCATTGGAAATGAGAAATAAATAAATAAATGACTTAAAGGAGCTAGAAGAGAAAGAACGTAAATTACAGGTAATTGGCCAATACACTCTTAGGCAACCTCTCTATCCTATCCTTAATAAACCACATGATGATTTTTTGTTACTAGATCGCCCTCCACCTCCGTATGTCGTTCCTTCTGCCCCTCATGAGTTAGCTAAGGTCTCCAGTTCGGAGCAACAGAAGATGCAAGACAGTCGCTCTATGTTGCCTGCTGACCGTGCGTCTGAGCTTAGATCTATTGCTCGTAAAACAATTCGGAGCGTTGTCGCTGCTTCTGAACTTTTAGACAACATGAAAGGGTGGACAGAAAAGGAGCAGCTATATTTTACTGAGGCATTTGGCTCAGAAGTTATTGAGCTATATCGGAAATATTCTGATGAGTTAGAGCCCGATGATGTAGCAGCTGATCTCAGACCGGTGGGGTGCAAGCTTCCATCTTCGGAACAGATAAGACTATGATAGTTCACGCGAAACAAATGCGGGAGGCCGCGCCTTTGTATGTTCCTCCTAAAGGATTGGGTACAAGTGATGATAAAACTTCTGTTGATGCTAAGGGTTACTTTATTTATAATTAGGTGTATACTCCTTGGAATAGGGCAGATGTAATGGCACTTAAAACAGCATTACCTGACCCGCGGAAAAATCCAGCCGCCTTTTATGAGGAAGTTGAGGGAGCAATTAGTTCTTGTATTATGACTTTGGCTGACATTGATTTATTTTTTGGATTGATATTACCGCCAGATATGTGGAGAACTGTTCGGAAAATTGATGATCATGCAGTTTTTGGGGCGTCATGGAAAGAATTAGAACAAATGGACAGGGATAGAGAACCTGCGACAAAGCCATATGAGTTGATTTTAGATCTTCCTGCAGCCATATTAGTTAAGTTAAAAACGATTATTCCCCCTAAAAAGATAGATTGGACTGTTCTAGCATCTTGTAAGCAAAAGGCAGATAAATCGGTCTCTGATTTCTTTACACGCTTTGAAGAAGCATTTCATGATTTTAGCGGCCAGTTATTGTCAGATGATACGGGAAGACATTTGTTTGTCGATAAATATGTTGCAAATCTGTTACCAGGAATAGCTAGTCGTCTAAAAGCTAGTGAAAGTTCATGGACTACCTCTACTCCTGTTTCTCTTTTGACTATGGCTCAGTATCATAAACGTCAGGAATTAGAAGCAAAAGGTAGCGAGGATAAAAAGATTAAAGAATTAAAGACGAAGGTTATGTTGGCTCAAGCTTATGGTCCGCCTTTTAGAGGTAGTGATAGAGGTGGACGTGGATCTTATGGTTCTTCTTACACTCGTTCGAATTTGTCTGTTGATCAGTGTGCGTATTGTAAGAAATTTGGGCATTGGGCTGCCGCTTGTCCAGCACTACGTGTTCAGCAGTGTTCACGTGGTCGGGGACAAATGAGAAATCACTCAGGATATTCAGGACCTAGAATAAGCACAAATGATCATGCTAGGGTTGATGCTAATGTACGAGGGCAGGATGGGTTTAACACTTTTGATAGACGGAACCAATACCAGATGTCTAACCATGTGCAGCCTGATTTCCATGATTCTGCTTATGCATAGGATTGCCTAGGATGGGGTAAGGAATCAGTTGAAGTTCCAGTAGATCAGAGGGGTCCCTATGTTACAGCACATGTTTTGGGTTTTACTGATCAGTTTCTGGTTGATACAGGAGCTACTCGTAGCGCCTTGTCTAAACAATTGATTCCAAGGGCTTCCCTGTCTGGCTTAACCATTACATTGATAGGTTTTGATGGAACACCTTCCCCTAGCCCATTGTCACAACCACTTGCATTCCATGTTGATAAATTTACTGCTCCATGTCCCTTTTTGCTTTCTCCAAATACACCAGACAATATTGTGGGTCTTGATATGCTCAAGTATTTCAGGGCTACAATACGATGCTCTCCTGAAGGGGTGCGTGTTATTTTAAATGATAATCATCCTGTGATGGAAAGAGTTTGTCTTGTTAAAGAGGATATTGCATTAGCTTCACTCCCTAGTACTTTGTGGGCTACTTCAGATACTGATGTGGGACAAATTATTATTCCACCGGTACATATTATTGTCAAGGAGGGAGCTGTATTGACACGTTTGCCTCAATACAAAATTTCACAGGAGGGCGAAGAAGCACTCACACGAATTGTGCATGATCTTATTGCAGTTGGAGTTGTTGAGGAAGTTCTGTATAATGTTTGTAACAGTCCGATTCTTCCTATTCTGAAAAAGGATACTGATACCAGGATTTACCGATTCATTATTGATTTACGAGAAGTCAATAAGATTGTGATACCACAATATCCTGTGGTATCTGACATCACAACACTTCTTACTTTGGTTCCCCCGACAGCAACTACGTTCTCTGTGATAGATTTGAAGAATGCTTTCTTTTCGATCCCTATTCATCCTGACAGCCGATATTTGTTTGGTTTTACTTTGAATAAACGATCATTTAGATTTTGCAGAGTTCCTCAAGGCTATGCTGAGAGTCCAAGTATTTATAGTCAAGCATTAAAACGACAACTTGATTCTTTTGTTTTGCCTGAAGGTGTGGCTCTCATACAATATGTCGATGATATTTTGTTGGCGGCTGATACCCCTGAGCAATGTGAAAAGTGCACTTTGTCCTTACTTTCTTTTCTTGCTTCACACCATCATAAAGTGTCACAAAAGAAATTGCAATATTGTAGACCAAAGGTAACCTATTTAGGTCACCTTTTGTCTAAGGAGGGCCGTGCACTTACATAAGATCGTATTCAAGCAATTTTAGACACACCAGTACCCTCTACTCAGAAAGATGTTCGTGCATTCCTTGGTCTTACTTCTTTTTGTAGGCAATGGATATTAGGGTTTTCACACATTGTCAAACCTTTGCTAGCACTTTTGACTAAAGATACTCCAATGCCCCTCCCATGGACAGATGAATGTGAGACTGCTTTCCGGCAGCTACGACAATCCCTTTGTTCAGCACCAGTGTTAGGTACTCCAGATTACACTAATCCTTTTGCACTTTACGTACATGAGAAAGATGGATGTGCATTGTCAGTTTTAGTACAGACACATGGCTATAAGCAGCGTCCCTGTGCATATTTTTCAGCAGTACTTGATCCTGTCGCTCGAGCGTTGCCTGGGTGTTTTCGTTCAGTTGCCGCAACAGCTGTGTCAATACGTCAGAGTGATGGGATAGTTTTGTCACATAAGCTGTTGGTGTTAGTACCCCATGCGGTTGATGCTCTTTTAAATCAAACAAAGACACAACATTTAACTAGCGCTCGTATAACAGGATATGAATTGACATTGCTGGCTCCTCACATTACACTGAAGAGATGTGCAACACTAAATCCAGCCACTTTGTTGCCATATCCGGTGACTCAGTCTCAGTCACAAATAACACATGATTGTATATTCCTTACCAAAGAACAGACAAAGGGTCGTATTGATTTACAAGATACGCCCCTTCCAGATGTAGACGGGGAATTGTGGGTTGATGGGTCTTGTTTGAAGTTGCCAGATGGTACGACCTCAGCTGCATATGCAATCACCACAATACACACGGTAGTGGAGACCGCTCCTATACCACAGAAGTCAGCCCAAGCAGCTGAACTAATAGCTTTGACACGAGCATGTGAGCTTAGTACTGACTTATGTGTGAACATTTATACAGACAGCCGCTATGCTTTTGGAGTGGCTCATGATTTTGGTTTGCTTTGGAAGGAGAGAGGCTTTCTCACATCCCACGGGATGTAGATAATGCACAGAGAATTAGTGCATAATCTCTTGACTGCATTGACATATCCAAAGAAACTAGCTATTGTGAAATGTAGTGCACATAAGAAAGTGACTGATAAGATAGGGCAAGGTAATGCTCTTGCAGACCGCGTAGCACGTGAGACTGCGGTGCAGCGAAGTACTACTTCTATGAATGTAGTGAAGTCACAAGCTGAACGTTGGTATAATGCTAGACAAGACGTATTAGATATACAGAAATCTGCTTCTGTGAAAGAACGTGAGCAATGGTCTGAAGAAGGAGAATTGGATGATGAGGGCTGTTGGCGGAATAAGCAGATGGATAAATGGAAATTGCCTATAGCTTTTTTACAACCTATGGTTCAGATGGCACATGGGCTGGCACATGTTGGAGCTTCAACAATAACGAAGTTGCTTACGCAAGTTTGGGAGCATCCAGAAATTTCCAGTACAGCTAAGAGAGTAGTACAGTCTTGTTTGACCTGTTTACAATACAATCCTGGAAAAGGGACACATACTCCTGCGGGAGGGTTTGCTACACCAACTGCACCTTTTGAAGTTCTACAAATGGATTATATTCAGCTTGAACACTGCAACAATTTAAAGTATGTCTTGGTTGTGGTATGTGCCTTCAGTAAATGGATAGAGGCATATCCCACAAAGGATAATACTGCCATTACCACAGCGAAGGTGCTTTTGAAAGAATTTTTCCCTAGGTTTGGTGTTTGCAGACTTTTATGGAATGATAACGGACCTCATTTTGTTGGGGAAGTTATTAAGTATGTCCTGAAAGGATTAGGGATCAAACAGAAGTTCCATGTGGTTTTCCACCCACAATCAGCAGGGTTGGTGGAAAGGTATAATGCTACTTTGAAGCTAAAGTTAGCGAAGATACAGGCTTCCACATCCTTAACTTGGCCGGATGCATTACCGTTGGCATTATTGTCTATTAGGTCAGTGCCACACTCTCGACTCGGCCTTAGCCCATACGAAGTGGTATTTGGAAGGCCAATGAATATTTGGGGAGTTCCTAAGCCAAAATCTGTATATGATGTACCTTGAGTCCTGATGAATGATTATTTGGCACAGTTAACCGACAATTTGGTTTCTATTCATCAACAGGTTCGAGAAGCACTTCCTGACAGATCTACAGGTGAAGGCCATGAACTCCGACCTGGTGACCAGGTGATGATTACGTTCTTTGAAAGATCAAGCAGCTTGGAACGAAGGTGGCGAGGCCCAGAACAGGTGCTCCTTGCGACAAGGACTGCAGTTTGAGTGACGAACCGAAAAAATTGGGTCCATAGTACTCACTGCAAGAGAGTGCTACCTACCTTGGTGGAACCTGCTGTGCTGACCGATCATCGAGAGATTTTGACTACGGAGAAAGGCCGTGCTACATCACCTGACGAATCTGCAGAGGTCTTCCAGGACCATACGACTTCTGGAGTGCTGCGATATAATTTGAGACCGAGGAAAGAATCTGAAGATTTTTTGAAAAAACTGGTTGAGCTACCGCCCTGGGTTAGTGAAACGGAGAGCCAATGTGGCAAGGGGGGGGATCAGCCATGCATTAGAGTAGTGACACCCGTCTTGGCCAGCAGTGAAGAAATCAGCGGCTGCCCAGGGATAAGAGCTCCAACAATTGTTTTTCATTCATTTCTGAAAGGGTTGATTATCACTGTTGCTAAAATGAATAACAAACTGATCATTAGTACTATGGGGTTTGTTGTTATTTTGGTGTTTATAGCAATAATCACCTGGTTTGTTGAAAAGAAGGCTCCTGCTCGTGAGTTTTTTGTTGCCACCACTCCAGTACTAAAGGATCACTATTACTTTAGCTTCCCAATCAGGAGCAGAAGCACCGTCAATCGTACTTCAAAAATACTTTCATTCAGATGTTGCATCATACTCATAATGCTACAAATACTACTAACTGTTGGGTATGTGGAATGATACCTGCGCATCAAAAGAAAGGAGGAACACCTTTCATTCCTCTTCCTTTTTCACACAATGGTTCTTGTCAAGCTTGGTACACGCTTTTGTTTGCATCTGGAAAACGTACAGAGGGCGGACTTCTTTTCGCCTTAATAAAGTATGCTGCCAAGACAAAGATGGGTATCCCCAAGCCAAAGGAACTAAATGGGAATGGGAAGAGTATCAACCGGACAATGTCTCAATACTATATGTCTTCACAAATATAAGAGACTCTGACAAGAAAGAACAATTTGTGATTTCTGTTACAAAAACTAAAGCAGATTTATGTATACGTAGCATTGGGCGAATTCCAGTAGGGATAAGCGATTGTACCTTGATTTTAACTATTGAGGGTGTAAATAATAGTAGTTTTACAGCTTCACATAATACATATTTTGTTTGTGGTAACTATGGATATTACCAACTACCTGTTGGGTGGTCAGGTGTGTGTTATGTATCTTTTCTATTACCCCCTGTGTTTTGGGCCCCTTCATCATATCACCGAGATTTTAAACTGTTCAATGACATTGTTAAAAATCGATATAAAAGGGCAATAAGTACAAATGAGGTAGACCAAACGGATACTAGCCTGCAACAATATGTTGATTTTAATTTAGGGTTGTTCTCCTTTGTGGGTGCTGCGTTAAACAGTAGGAAAGTGAGACGATTGACTAGGGTTGTGGAAGCTGTTACCAATCAGGCAGCTCTGGCACTTGGGAATATTACTGAGGAGCTCCAAATTGCGAGGATTATAGCGCTCCAATATCGTATGGTACTAGATGTGATATTAGCTGACCGAGGTGGTGCATGTCGCATCATCGGTAGTAGTTGCTGCGTTTTTATTCCTGATCACTCACCTTCAGTATATGATGCAGTATCTAAATTGCATCAAATTGCTGCAGAAATCCACACAGAGACTGGTACTTGGACTTTTTCTGGATGGTTTTGGGCTCTTGTTTCCGTCTGGGGCTGGAAACTACTGACTATCCTGTGTGTAATGATTACAATATTTTTCACATGCTCTATCTGTATTCTGTGTGGTCCAATGTTCTGTTCCATGTGTATTACTGCTTGTATGCCTACCAAAAGAAATAATACAGAAATGAAAGCACAACATATGTTAGAGAAGGAAATAGCTGAAATGATGAGCATAAATATACAAGATGAATATTTAGATTACCCTAGAAAGACGAATGTCTTCAGCTAATGCTGAAAGGGTTGTCTGTTGTAGTTTAGCAGCGATTAGATTAAGCATTAGCAGAAGACATCTTGTATTTAGTAACTATTGTAATCCATTTTGTATTCATGACAGCCATTTTCTCTGCCACATGCTGCCATGTGCTCACCATGTGCTCTGTCCTACCTTTCTGTTAACTACTCTTGAAATCTGCCTAGTGACAAGTTATATTTAGCATCTCCCACTTTCGCACATGCTCAGTAAGGTCTGCAGCTGTTAGTCCTTGAAAACTGTTAGCTCCTCCTACCTGTCGACTGTGCATTTCCACATGACCTTACATGTATGCAAGTCTTGCTTCTATAATTGTACCACCTCCTTTTAGCCCCTGCCTGTGTATAAAAGGACCATGCTCTCTCAGTTCAGTGTGCTACTTCAAACATTACCAAAGGGTGCTGTTTGAACTGTAGTACCACCTCATGAGGTTTAATAAACTTTGTCTCTTATTTCAGTTTCTGTGCCAACTTCTTCCTACATGGTCAGAGGAATTTGTGCAGAGAAAGGTGAGCCCCTTGCACTAGTAGGCCTTGCCGAGGCTTACTTCAACACCAGCAAAGGTCTTTTTAGTGCATGCGACATCAAGTCACAGTCCGAGAGGCATGTTGTGTTGCACAATTGGTGATAACCAGTTACATGATGGGTACACGTGTAGCAAAGCAAGAGGATGACATGTGACTGCTATGTGATTATCATGTGCGATGCGTACTGTGTATCATGTCCACACCTCAATACATGCCTTGTCACATTTAACATTGACATGCATCATGTATGTTGCAAGGGACACAGAATAATGGCAATACTCATGTCTTGTCATTTCTTGGTACCCATGGAAGGGACGGATCAGACAACCTCCTGTCTATCGTCCACTGCCAGACCTTCAGACCATGAAAGAATACCACATCACCCAGATCTACCATGTGAATCGGCTAACAATTGTGGACCTATATCATCATTTGGAGCCAGAGCTGATGCCTGCCATTAGGCATCCAAAAAGCATACAACCCATTGCACAAGTTATGGCAGTTTTGCACTTCTTGGCCACAGGGTCCTTCCTAAATACAGTGGCCCTATCTGATAGGATGTCCTAGCCTATGTTCAGTCTGGTTTTGAAAGATGTACTCATGTGCAATGTTGAAACACCTGGACAGCTATATCTGATTTCCTCAATATGAAGATTTGACCCATATGAAGGCTGTCGTCTATGGTTTGGCACACATCCCACATGTGGTGGGAGCCATTAATAGTACAAATGTTGCCTTGGTCCCATCGCATGACAATGAAGAAGTGTACCCCAACAGAACAAGCTGCCATTCCATCAATGTCCAAGTGGTTTGTTTGGGGGATCTTTACATTTCACAAGTCTGTTCCCATTTTTTGGGTTCAGTTCATGATGCCTTCATTTAGTTGAAACCCCCAAATGATGTCGCAACTGTACCCAGAGAGGGCCTGGCTGGTTGATAAGTCAAATATGTCCAGTTTGTGTGCATGTAATGTTTGTTGCAACAAATTCAATGGAAGGGACTCATAGTTGCACGTATGTCCCATTCCATAACAGGGGACTCTGCTTACCCAAACCGTTTATGGTTGTTGATGCCGGTGAGGCATCCAACTATGCCAGGGGCAGCCCGCTTTGTGTTGTGGAGCGGGCTTTTGGGCTCCTGAAGGTCAGATTTAGGTGCCTGGACAAGACAGGAGGAGTCCTCCTCTATTCACTCGAAAGAGTGTGTAAGATAATTGTGGCCTGCTGCATGCTCCACAACATTGCCCTGTGGAGGAATATCCTATGCATCCCAGATGATGGGGAGCCAGCAGTGCCACCGGGTGAGAATCCTGAAATGCCAAGTGAGGATGACAGTGATGAGGATGAAGGTGAAGGCTTGTGGGTAGATCTCATCAATCACTAATTTACCTGAGTGTAAGTAAGTACTGTTATGTTATCACTATATGAGGAACTGTAATTGTCAGTACATGTGGAGTAGGGTTTTTTGCCTACAGATTGTGGATGTTATGCTTTACAGTACACATCCAAGATTTGTTTGCTAAGTCAGACTTAAACATTTTACTACCTTGGTTATCTGCATGTTTTGTGTCAGTCTCATTGCAATGTAAGTACATCTATTGATATTTGATATGAGCTTATGGTCATAGGTATACATTCCCAACCTAAACTCCTTGTATTCTTTATTATCCAGGTACCTTCACCATACAATTCTTATGTGTGCATTTCCGAGTCGTGAGAGAGTCAGAGTTGTGACATTGGCTGGTATCTGATGTTGGTCTGATGTAGGAAGAAGACATGGATTGATCCAGGTGATGTTCGTCACAGATTTAGTGTGTGTGAGTCCTGTGTCAAGGTAGCTTGGACAGTGTGTGGGTAGAAATCTGAAGTGAAGGATACACTGATTTTATCTGGTGTGTTGATCTAGTTGTGACATGTGTGTGACCATATGGCCTTGAGATATGTTCTAATCAAGTGCAATCAATGCATTCTCCCTTCACATTGTGTTGACAATGATCACATATGACCTGTTGCTAGCTGTAGATGTGTTTTCTCATTGCACACTGTGTGTGTATCATACCCCCAGATGCTTTGTCATTGTAATGGGATGGATCCATGATCAGAGACTGTTGTTCTGCCCTGCCTGTGCCATGGGTTATGTTCTGTTGGCAGACCATGCGAAAAGGCTCAAGCTGGTGAGAACATCCACTAATCTGTTAGCCTATTCTACTGGACAAGGTCTGACAAAGTCCTTTCTTCTTTGGCCAGGGGGACAGTACCTTGGGATATCTAGCCTGATTCAATATGGTTCAGACATTCTTGACTGTGACAGTCCAGACATGTTGACAGCCTATGTGCTGCACAGTGCAATAAAATGTTTGGTGTGACCAGACACTCATATCAGTGTGCTGCTATTAATCATCAGCATGGAACTACCTATGACATATCAGTCCTTCCATTACCATCCTGTGCCTTCCTCATGTGCATCACAAGGGCTTACATCTCAACATTTAAAAATGTGGAACAGAAGCAATCAGGCAATGTTTTTCTGATTGGTGAGTTTCTTTACATAGGTGCAGGAAGTAAAAAACTGATGCTACCGAAAATGAAAGTGAGAGGATCAGTCATGTGGATGAAATTATATTAGTAGATGCCACAACATTTGGAGTCCAAAGTCCACTGTCCTACTACCAGGGAAGATGGAATGTGGTTGGAAAATAGTCAACAGAGTGAGTAATTGGCACACAAAGAAGTAAAATCGGGAAGAGGTCACTTGCTGGCAGTGGTTGGTGTCTTGTCATCCGTACCTCCGAGTGTCTTTCTGTGGACGTCCCCACTCGCGGGGGTTCTGCAGCTACAGGTGCAGGGATGTCTGAGGCGGGCACTTCCCCTGACAGGGCCTCCCTTTCAGTGGCTGCCACCATTGTAGAAGGGCCTGGTGTTGCTCGGCCAAAGGAAGGGTTGTGGTGTTGCTTACGCTCCCTGATCAGGGTACTGCTAATCTCCTTGAACACTCCTGATAGGGAGGCCAGAATGGTGTTTGTGGCTTCCCACTTTTCCAAATGACTCCTGACAGAAGTCTCTCTGCAGCTGCTTGATTTCCCTGCGTTTGGTAAGTACCTTGCCCATTACACTTCAGGATTGTTGATTGGTTCCCAAGATTTTGCTGATGGTGTCCTGGCCAGGACCATTCCCAGTGGCCTCATGTCGCTGGCCCACAACATCCCTCTCACATACCCTATCCTTACATGACTATGCCCCGGCCCAGCTTGCCCCACCACTGGTTCCAGGACCATCATTGTCAGAAGTGTGTTGCTGTGACTCATGATCCTGGACTGGGGGAGCACAATGGTAGTCACTGTCCTTGGGACACAGGTTAGGGGCGAAAGGCTGCCTGATATGTAGATGCAACCGGGCTGTGAGGAGTCGATGTGGTCACGATGAGGCTCGCTGGTGTTGTCTGACCAGGCTACTCTGATGGGCCAAAATCGTCCTCAACTTCTAGGCATCCAGGAGCATTGTCATCACTGAGGGCTTCATCCAAGGGGATAGTAGCAGTTTCTTCACTGGGTTCAGTGTTCTCAGTGGCAGCTCGACCTGTTGATGTGAGAGATACAATGTTACAGGTTGTATTGTGACATCTGCCTCCAATTGTTTACAGTCACATTTAGCCAAAGCTGTGTACACATTGGATTGGCAGGTTTCCTTTATGTGACTGGTGCACATGTTATCAATTGTATAGACCTGACATTTCTGGGATATACCAATTCCATTTCAGTCAACCAACTGCAGACTGTATGAGGTCACTAACACTTGGGAGGATGGACATAGACTTCCATCTTTTCAGCAGTGCAGGCAAAACAGTGGCTGGACAGGATGTGGCTTTGATCCTTTTAAGTCCTAGTTGACTCTTATGCAGGCAGACCCTGGACATTGTTATGTATGTGATTGTAATCATCATGTGGTCAGTACATTGTGAATGTCTCTGCTGTCAATACCATTCAAGTGATGCATCTTGAGGCATTTGGTCCATGTTGCTTTTGGTGCACAAATGTTGAGCTGCCTTTCCTGCCCACAATAATGTTATCTTGGCTTAGCTGCTCAACATGGATGTAGGTGTTTAGCTACGTCACAGAGTGTACCATGATTTGTCTCTTGGTCCGTCCCAGGTGAGTAAAGTTCATTTGTGATTTTACAGACAGATGCATTGTGACATATGTACAGTGTCCTGGTTATTGGAGTTACATCGACAGTCCCTCTTGGAATTTACAGTCATGTTACTCCAAGTACTAAACAGTGTACACAAGTTATCCTGCTAAGTGTGATTACTACTCTTGGGAGTTCACAAACAAGGATATTGGGACAGATGCACACTGGGCTTGTCTTTGGACTTTGTGAGACAGATTCTACTAGCCTTAGCAGTCATGTCACTCCCTGTACTACATGCAGTTGTTATGTGTCATCCACCTAGATGAGTGAACTTCATGTGTGGATTTCCAAAGAAGGGTATTTTTGCAAGTGCACACTGGACTGGTGTTTTGAGTGACAGTAAGGGTGCCTCCTCTGAGTGACTGCCATGTAACTCCCTGTATTACACACACTATACTGATGGTTTCCTCCCAAGTGAGTACACTCCAGTGATGATTTGGTACACAGGGGTATTCTGGGAGAGGACACAGTTCTGAAGTCTTGATTTGGGGGAGCAGTATCTGCTGTGAGTTGCAGTCCTGTCACTCTCACTGTTTCACAATACCTATCAGCTGCCAAATTCCTAAGGGAGTGCACGGCATATGAGCTTAGAAATACTGTTGCCTTCATGGAAGGGGGCACTGTTCTGTTGTCTGTAGTGATGGTAACAGTACCTCCTGGCTTTATCAGTTCTGTTATTGCTTGTACTGACCACACACTATACAGGTGAGTACACTTCAATGGCGAGTTCAGAGACAAGGGTCATTTGAGCAGAGGGCACTGTGGTGGCTGAGTAGAGTGACAGTAGCAGTGCCTCCTGGCCTTAGCAGTCCTGTCTGTACCTGTACTACCCACATACTATACAAATGTCATCTTCTTCTCAGATGAGTATACTTCACTAGGGATTTGCTAAACAAGATAAATTTTAGTATGATACACTGTCCTGGTTTTTGTAATTGTAGAATATTGCCTGCTGGGAATTGTAGTGCTGTCAATCCCTGTACTACACACAATGTACACAGCTATTGTTCCTCCAGGTGAGTCTAGTTCAAAAGTGAGATGCCAGACAACAGTCTACGGACAGGGGGACACTGGGCTTGTGAGTGGAGGTGACAGTGAAGGTAGCCAAAGGTGGGCAGTGAGCATCCATGACAATACATTTTTGTGAGATATTTTTGTGTTGTGACTTACCCGACTCAGGTATTCCTGTCAAGCCTCAGGATGCTGGATGGCCAAGACCTCCTCCTCCCAGGATGTGAGTTGTAAGGGAGGGAGTGGGACCACCACCAGTCTTCTGGAGCTGTAGCTGGTGCCTGGATGGCATGCAACAAACCTTCCCCCTGAGGTTGTTCCACCTCTTCCTGATGTTGTCCTTTATGCACAGGGTGGTGCCTACAGAATTCCCTCTGTCGACTATCCTATGCCACATTTCCATTTTCCAGGCAATACTAGCGTGCTGGACTTGTGCTCCAAATAATTGTGGCTCTACTCTTATGATTTCATCCACCATAACTCTTAACTCATTGTCAGTGAAACAGGGATTTTTCTGGGGTGATATGGCAGTGCTAAAGGGAAGGATTGAAATTAACAGATGACAATGAGTTTGTCAAGTTGGGAAGTGCAAATGGATGTGACTAGAAAGAAAGTGTGAAGGGTGCGGTATGTGACATGAGAAAAATTGCAGGGGTGCCTAATCTAATTATATTTTTTTATTGCGTTGTAGATGCAAAGGATTTTGGTCTGTGAAGGAATGCGTTTTATAGTGTGCTTTGAAAGTGTGTCGAGTGTGGCAACATTGTATTTTCAAATCCATACAATGTGGTGTTCGGTATTACTTTTTTGACCACGAACTGCCGTGGTTCAGACCGCCATTGATAGACTGCCATGGTTGCATCACCACTGCGACCTTTGACATCTGATATAGTCGGTGGTTGGTCAAAAGGCTGTCGATGTTGGTGGTCAAACCGTCTATTTCCCGCTCTCCGCAAGACTGGCAGTCTTGAGTTTTTGGCTTTTTGGTGGTCCTGTTGGTGCAATTTATAATACGACAGTGTGTATGACTGCCAACATGGCGGTCTTTTGGCAGCCGCCACTATGGCAGTGTGGGGGTCCGATCACCAAACTCTTAAGGAGGCCCTAAATTAATAATAAAAGAAAAGCACGGAGACATCAAATCAACCAGGAAAGATCGGCTGGTTGAGGGCCTGTTGAATCTGTAGGACACAGCCAAACTACTGGATTAGTACCTCTGTGCGATCTAGAGAATGGACAGAATTGAGAGTGCAACCATGAGGCTAATCAATATTGAAGGCAGAAAGAAAATCATCAAAAGGCACATGGAGAATATAGAACTGTGCTATTACATTAATCTTGAAATTAGTCTTTTTAGGTCAAGAATTTAGAAAATTCAACACAGTCCTCCAGTATTTTCCTCCAATGGCCCAAGTGCTCTTTGGGGTGTCTGAAGGCTCGAGGGTACCTGTGCACCACTATATGTGATTTACTGCATTGAGAGATCTTTTCCTCTTGGTCCCAGATATCAATGAAAGTCTGAAGTATACACAGGCAACATAGTAATTGGCATATGCTGTTCAGGGAAGTATTTTAGTAAAAGTATGAAACACCTTAGATAAGGCAGAGGCGATGCAGTTATTTGCATCTGATATTGAGGCCCTTTTTGATTATCATAAAGTATAACATTTTTGACCTGGCTAGACCATTACAATTGTGAGATCACCGGTGGCTATTTGGGAGGAACATGGTGGCTTGCTGAGAGAGCTGGTTGGGACCTCTGCTCTTCCAGTGGGATGCTGGTGTGTGAAAATACAAGTGCAATACCATAATGCCCCCTCCTTGTCGCTGTCGGTTGCACGTAATCTTGGTGGTTTCAGCAAGTATGGGGAAGTGTGGATAAGTCTCAGGGCTGTGGCAATGGATCAGCAACATCTGCGGGGAGGAGGTCACAACAAGGGCAGCTGGGCTGTATTGTGGAGAGAGACTGTGCAGGGACTCCACAAGGCCCACCCAGCCTCAGCTCAGAATTCCTTCCGGGGGACACCAGGCAGAGTCAGCACAAGCTGACTCTTAGATCCACCGGTATCCTCATGGAAAGAGACTGTAACCAAAAGGTTCCTAATGAGCCAGTCCAGAGGAGCTGCTTCAGTCAGTGGAGGTAACACCTGGGAGTTGCTTAATTTGTTTTTGTTAACAAAGAAGATTACAGGAAAAAGGTCAGTGCTTTTGGGAGCAGGGAGGAGTGCAAGGGCTGAGCCAGGGAAGGGTAATAACAGGTATACTCTACGGAACTGCAACATTAAAGCACAATCCCCTTTAAAAGGGAATAGAAGTACAAGGCAATGGGGCTTAGATGATGGTTTGGCCCTGAACCATCCCTCTTCTCAAACATGGGCCTTTAACACAGTAAGAAAGGATATAAAAGTCCCCAACTTACAAGTGGAGTGCTCCTCACTGGTTCAAGGCACTTTTTGCCCCGCTGAAGACAGAGATCAGCAAAGGGTAACAATGGGGGGTACAGTAAAATCAATTTACAGTGTTAAGGTTACCCCATCCTTGAGGTCCTTTTTAAAGTCCAATCCACCAAAGGACTAAGTAAACAGGTGGCACCTCACCATTTTCAACAGGAAAGCACTTGCATTACGGATTGTGATAGACAGGACACTGAGAGGGACAAGGTGGGCATTAATACTGCAACTAGATTATAGGCAATAGTGACTGCAATGAAAGTGCAAGAATCAGGCCAGCCCATGGTTCTGCATTCCAGGCCAAATAGACAAGGGGGAATATTAAAAATCTCACGGGACAGCTAGGTGTAGAAAATCTCTTGGCAGCCTTGACGGAAGAAATTAAATCCAAGTTTGTAATCTCAGAAAAAAACAGACAAAGATACTAGAGCCTTAGAAAATAATGCAAGATGGAATAATGTGAGGTTATTAAATTTCTCAGAAGGCATTGAAGGAGAGAACATAAAAGTTTGGTGATCAGTTTGCTGAAGGAGTTTAGCCATTCGGTAGACTCCAATAAGCTGGCTGCAGACATACAAATAATTAATTGTCATCCCATTAGGAGTAACCAAATACAAAAAATCCAAGAACGATCCTAATTAATTTTAAATCTTAGGGTCGTATTTATACTTTTTGACGCAAAACTGCGCTAACGCAGTTTAGCGTCAAAAAAATTAGCGCCGGCTAACGCCATTCTGAAGCGCCATGCGGGCGCCGTATTTATTGAATGGCGTTAGCCGGCGCTAGCAGACCGGCGCTGCCTGGTGTGCGTGGAAAAAAACCACGTACACCAGACAGCGCCGGCATAGGGGGAAAATGGCGTATGGGCGTCTTAAAATGGGGCAAGTCAGGTTGCGTCGAAAAAATCGTCGTAACCCGACTTGCGCCATTTTTTTTCGACGCCCATCCCCCATCAACATGACTCCTATCATTGTAAAGATAGGAGTCATGCCCCCTTGCCCAATGGCCATGCCCAGGGGACTTCTGTCCCCTGGGCATGGTCATTGGGCATAGTGGCATGTAGGGGGGCACAAATCAGGCCCCCCTATGCCACAAAAAATAAAAAAAAAAATACTTACCTGAACTTACCTTAATGTCCATGGGATGGGTCCCTCCGTCCTTGGGTGTCCTCCTGGGGTGGGCAAGGGTGGCAGGGGGGGTCCCTGGGGGCAGGGGAGGGCACTCTGGGCTCATTTTGAGCCCACTTGTCCCTTAACGCCATCCCTGACCCAGGCGTTAAAAAGCGGCGCAAATGCGCCGTTTTTGGCCACGCCCACTCCCGGGCGTCTCTTTTGCCCGGGAGTATAAATACCACGTAAAGGCCTGGGAGTCATTTTTTAAGACGGGAACGCCTCCCTTGCATATCATTAACGCAAGGAAGGGGTTCACGCTAAAAAATGACGCACACTCCGGGCACTTTGGCGCCCGAAGCGTCTAACGCCAGAGTATAAATATGGCGTTAGTTGGCGTTAGTTCTGCGTCGAATTTGCGTCGAAAAAAACGACGCAAATTCGGCGCAACCAGAGTATAAATATGGCCCTTACTCTTTAAAAGAACAGATCTCTCAAGGCTGGAAGTTTTAAGAAAGGTGAATGGACTTTCTACATTAGATCGGAAATTTCAAAGGCAACGCAGGATAGGCAATGGGAGCCTGGGAAGTATATTGAAGATGTTAGGAAGCTAGGAGCTACCGCTCAGCTGAAGTTACCCGTAACGTTGAAAATTATGTGGAACAATAAAATGCCCAGTTTGAAAGAGTAAATGGAGGTGCAAAGATTCAATTAAACAGATTGTAGCACACCAGAAGTAGTGTTTAAATTGAAAACTAGACACCAGAGGAGTGAAGTGTTCAAATGGGTACAGTAGGAATAACCAGGAGGAAAACAGGAATGGTTCTCCCTGCTTTTTAATCTGTACATTGAGACCTTAGCAAGGAAAATTTGAGAAAACCAGGATATCACCTCTTTTGTGTACAACAGTTGGGTGAAAAAAGTTTCATTATATGTAAATGACTTGATTATATATACCCAAGATGTTGCAGGCTCATTCTTGGCTAGTTGACTACTTCTGAGGGATTTCAGGAGGGTTTCTGAATATTTGATAAATCAACAAAAAAATAGAGATAATGACTTGGAACACTCATTGGGATAGTCCCTCTGTAAAGAAAGAGATAAGGTATTTGAGAGTCTAGGTTGTACAGGAGTCAGAGAGAGTGCCCTAAGTGAATTTTAATACGTTCATGACAGATACCAAGAAACTGTTAAAAGCAAGTGGGTGTCCCCCTCTTACAATGATCACAAAAACCAACATCATAAAAATGGTGATACGCCCAAAGAGTACTTTTATCGTTAACACAATTACGTTAACTTTTAAAGCTGAATGTCTTATAAAGCTTCACGGCAAAATAAGTAGCTTTATTTGATCATCTAAAGGAGTGACGGTCGCACAGAAAAAATTTGAAGGAACAAATCTGAAGGTGGTCTAGCAGTTCCAGAATGTAAATTCTACTGTTGTGCTACCCAGCTGAAAAATATAAGAACTTTGTTAATAGGATAGTCCCAGCAGATAACTCTCCCATTTAAAGCCTTAGTGAAAAACGTGGCTTATGGGAATACACATTTTTACATAAGTTTGCCTATCCCAGCTTTTTCAAAAAGATCAGACTGAGTGATGCTTGTAGGCTTTGGGTCCAGATTAGGTGGGTACTAGGGAAACCTTACTACAGGGATTTTTCCCTGATCTGAAAGTCACCGAGAACTCCTACATGCCTACACAATAGTAAAGCGAGACCTCTGATGGAAGCGGGTGTCAATAGATGGGGCCAGATTATTCAGGATGGCACACTGGTGCCTTGGGAAACTCTTCTTCCATTCATGGATAATAGGCTGTCCAACTGTAAGTACTATCTTCTAGCGAGTTGGGTAAGAGGCTTAAGCAAAGAGGGAGAAGGGAATTTGGAATAGGAAGAAAAACTGCAAGGATCCACTTCCCAAAAAAGAGAGGTGGCAAAATGCTGCTGGATGCTAGTGCAAGGCATTGATGGAGCCTTTGCCGTCTTAGATGAGACCTGGAGGAGGGACCTTCTGGCGCTTGAATTAACACACTTGTGTCAAGTATCTATGTCTATTCTTGGGGACTCTGTGAAATCCGCAGCTCACAGGAAAAAAAACACTGATTTATAGTTCATAGAGCTTACGGGACTCCAAAGAATTTGTCAAGCTTAGGAGGTTAGGGCAAAAAGGTTTGCCCTAAGTATGGTTGGAGAAGGCAGGTGATGTTCACCAGTGTCCCAATATCTAGTATTTCTGGTAAGAAGTAGGTAAGGCGCTATCTGAAAGACTGGGTAGAAAAATTAAGGTAAGCCTGCACTGATAATATTTGTTATTTTAGAAGGTGGTTAATTGAATAAATTGCAAAAAAAATCTTCATTTCTTATTAATATTGTTTGCACAAAGGGAAATATGCATGAAATGGGTGTCAGCTATCTATCCACTGTTCACAGATTGGGTGTATTTGGCTGAACATGTTAGCAGGCTTGACCGCTGTTGCCAGTCTGCTAAAAGGGTGGGAATGCGGATACTTTTTGAGAATTGGAGTAAGGATGGATTTGTGATACAAACATCACTGTGGGAGTGATCCTGCTGTCCAATGATTATGACCTATAAATGAACAAGGGAGGGGGTATTAAGGTTATCCTGAAACCCCTTTGAACTGTTGGATATGGTCATTGACTTGGAGGCAGCACAACGGTAGAGTGTTAACACTAATCTTATGGTGACTACTCAACCGAACTCCCCCCATTTGTCACTAATGAGGATTTAAAGTAAATAAAAATACAAGTGGAGCACAAAGCACAAAAATACCCAAGTTAATCAGATCGAAACTGAAGATTACTTTATAGGAGTCAGACATGTTTAGGTTGCTTGATTTGCGTCACCTGCTAGAGTTTGGAGCTTAGAATGGCCCACACTGACGTATTTGTTATCACACTGTTGGAGTAATAACAGTGTTTACAGTATTTATGGTCTATGCAATCTGATTCTCAAATATGCTTCTAACGTACAACCTGCATCACAGTTCTTGAACAATTAGAGGTGAGAAAATATATATTGTGTTATAAAATATATAGCCTAGCAACTGGAACTATTACCAGAGAGGAAAAAGGTAAGGTGATCCATAGACCTCAAAAAGATTTACATTGCTAACGCTGCCTAACTGGAATTTTCCTATGAAGGTTAGCTCATATAAAGTTACAAAGATACTAGGGGATAAACTAAGGGATACTGTTCACCCAATCATAGACAACATTTAAACCATAACCTGCTGTGTTACTGCAAAAAGGAACTTCAAATTATACCGGTCACCTTTGTCAAAATTAAAGCACAGCTAACTGTGAGTGATTCCACAATAAACCATCAGTACCAGCAAAAACAATATTTACAGAATGATTCTCAAAGACTCCCCATGGAGAGCTACGAAGGGACAACAGATGCTAGTGCTTACTGTGTCTCAGGCATATCATCATTGGAGCACACTTGTGAAAATGATGGCCAATAGCAGTGGCCCCGAAGGAACTAGTTCCAAAGGCCAAAGTAGTAATGTGGAAAATGTTAATTTCACAGACCTGTGCAGTACCTAAAAATGTAGATGTACCCTCTACTGACCACCCAGTTGTGTTACATGATCTGAAAGAGGTCAGTAATTGTCCTCACTAATGCTAAAGCATATCAGGGTGATGCCTAACTGCTTTAATGTACATTGCATGCCTAGTATTTGTTAAAACTCAGGACATATTATAAGCTGTAATAATGAGGGTCAACTTGTTTCAGTACCATCTCATTCATAAGGTAAATTCATCAGGACCATAGAGAGGGACAGCCAAGCATCTAATGGGCGTCGGACAGGTACTGCTGAACTCAATGCAGAGAATTAATACCGGGCTCATGAAAAATAGGTTGATGAAAGTTAGATAGTGCTAAGTACAGGTATATGCCCCATCATTGCAAATGAAAGAGGAATATGAAGGCCCGTTTAGTCGTATCTGTGCAACTATATCTAAGAGAATCTGCAAAATATGAAAACACCCCATTGGTAACAATATGTGCAGATAACAATGCTTTAAGTCAAAATTTAGAAGGGTCGGGACCAGTGTCAGGGCCATTTGAGTTCCATAGGATATCAATCCTAGGACAATAAAGAAAACCTTCACAGGATAAAATTCAAAGTCTAAACCATAAAGGTTTATTCAATTTAAGAGCCACTACAGAAGGCAAAAAAGTATGTTAGCTAGAGTCATAATTAGCTTTACAAATACATCAAATAAAGCTAATTGTGAGAGGTAATATTATAAGGTCACCCTCTAAAGCAAGTAATAGTAGAACCAAAATTTAGTTCAGCAAACGACTAGAAAAAAGCTGCTTAATTCAAAAGTCAATGGAGTCTAGGTATAAATCAGTAGCCGAATGACACTGAGGCTGCTCAATTTCTAAGGCAAGAAAAAGGTCAAGTGTAAATCAAATAGAGAGACTAAGGAAGGGTCTGCACAGTTCAGAGAGCAAGAAAAGTCTAAAGTATAACTCATTAGAGACTAGCGTGGAGTCTGTGATAAAGTTATAAAAAGCCGTTGCACCACAGATAAAATTAGTGAATTGGAGATCATGTAGAGCCCATCCATGAACAACTTTCAGCAGCCACAGCTCCCTCAGCCCGAGTTACTCCAGATATTCCAATCACTAAGCAACCCCTTACAATTCTAGTCCAACACACCACTTCCCCATATAATTTACAACATATACAAGAAAACACTGCAATTTAACACATTTAGAACAAGGTGGATAATATCAGATATAGCCAGACAAAGATCCAGATATGCATTGAAAATGACTAATTACACATAGTCATGCAAGTATACAGTTTTCTTCCTCATCCATTGACTCTTCCTAGCATCGTCACACTAAGAACTTGGAATCTGCAAACCAAATTCAGGTTGAGCGGGGTGATACTTGGCTACTCTGCCAAAGTTCCAAAACATATGATCACTCATCTTGATTGCATCTTTGGACACCTCAATCTCTTTCAGTGATTTAGTAAATTTAGACACTTTCCCATCTTTTCTTGGAGATGTGTTCTTAACCTAGTCCCCACACTAGTCACCTTGACAGCCTTCCTTCCATAATGATACACCTTCCTTTCTATCATTTCATCATACTCTCTCTCCTCCCACCAATGTGACCTACTTCACTGTCTATTTCCACTCATTTCCCATTCACCCACACAGGACACATAACACAGGACACATAGGTGGTCATTCTGACCCTGGCGGTCTTTGACCGCCAGGGCGGAGGACCGCGGGAGCACCGCCGACAGGCCGGCGGTGCTCCAATGGGGATTCCGACCGCGGCGGTAAAGCCGCGGTCGGACCGGCACCACTGGCGGGGTCCCGCCAGTGTACCGCGGCCCCATTGAATCCTCCGCGGCGGCGCAGCTTGCTGCACCGCCGCGGGGATTCCGACCCCCCCTACCGCCATCCAGATCCCGGCGGTCGGACCGCCGAGATCCGGATGGCGGTAGAGGGGGTCGCGGGGCCCCTGGGGGCCCCTGCAGTGCCCATGCCACTGGCATGGGCATTGCAGGGGCCCCCGTAAGAGGGCCCCTACATGTATTTCACTGTCTGCTGCGCAGACAGTGAAATACGCGACGGGTGCAACTGCACCCGTCGCACAGCTTCCACTCCGCCGGCTCGATTCCGAGCCGGCTTCATCGTGGAAGCCTCTTTCCCGCTGGGCTGGCTGGCGGTCTGAAGGCGACCGCCCGCCAGCCCAGCGGGAAAGTCAGAATTACCGCCACGGTCTTTCGACCGCGGAACGGTAACCTGACGGCAGGACTTTGGCGGGCGGCCTCCGCCGCCCGCCAAGGTCAGAATGAGGGCCATAATACAGAAAAGGAGTGGCATCAGTGGTGGAATGCAGCTGCAACCTGCACTCCTTTACCTCCTTCTTTAACTTAGCTATTGAATTAGCACCACAAATTAAATAATCTGATATCCTTCTCTGACTCTTTGATTAGTCTTGGATATGCTCATGTGACTCATGCTCCTTATCTGGCAACCTCTTCCTCAATCCATTCGAAACACCATCTTGCTTTCTATCATGACCAAACCATCCATCAAAATCAACCTTTTTCTAACTTACCAATAACACTATAGCCTTCATTATGACATTGGCGGTAAATGCCTCTTACTGCCACAGTGACGGCTGCCAAGATACTGCGGGGGTAGCGAATATCCGTTCGCCATATTATGACACACACAGACCAATCCAACATAATACTGCCACATACACAAATCTGCCAGACCAAAGGTCAGTGCTAAAGTGGCGGTACCAACACCCATACCGTTATGCCAACAAAACAATTTAACGGTGGTAAACCATTAGCGGTACACACCAGCGCGCTCAGAAGGGACACCCAAATACTAAACTACACAACATTGCCCAATACGAAAAGCACACACCTGACACTCATACACACACGACACCCACACACCCACAGCACTATAAAACACACACCCACAACCCTTTATAAATGCAAATCATTGCCACCAGACTGACAGCAAGACCACTGTGACAGCTAGACACACACACAACACATACACCCATAGATCCCTCACGCACCCCACTACGCACACCCAACCACAGAACCCAAAACTCACACACTTACACACACCACACAACACCCATGTCCCCACAAAGGCACCCCCGTTTCACTGATGAGGAGTTGAGGGTCATAGTGGAGGAAATAGTCAGGGTAGAGCCACAGCTGTTTGGAGCACAGGTACAGCAAATATCCATTGCAAGGAAGATGGAGCTGTGGTGGAGAATCGTAGACAGGGTGAACACCGTGGGACAGCATCCAAGAATAAGGGACGACATAAGGAAGAGGTGGAACGACCTACGGGGGAAGGTACGTTCCATAGCAGCATGCACCAGCTCGCCATACAGAGGACTGCCAGTGGACCCCCACCTCCTCTCCCACAGCTCACAGCATGGGAGGAGCAAGTCTTGGCATTAATGCATCCTGAGGGACTCACTGGAGTTGCTGGAGGCCTGGACACTCTGAGTCAATATTTATTACTGATCGACCCCCAAACCTGCATGCCATCACACACCCTCACCCTCACTCTCATGACTCCACTCCATCCCACACACTGCACCTACACATGTGACTAACCCCAATGCCAATCCCTGCATGCAATACCAGTGCATGGACAGCCCTCCCAGCCCTGCATGGACACCCATCACTAAAGCATGCACAGCATAGGGAAACTAACGATCCCACAAAACATCAACATACACAAACCAAGGTGGCAGGGCAGCAGCAATGATAGAGGGAAAGGTAGAGATCTACAATATGTCACAGGCATGAAGCATAATATATCACTTACATCCTCAGCCAATGTCAGCGGAGAGGAGGTTCCATGACAAACCAGTCCCCCAACAGAAGATTCCCCCAGTGATGACAGTAACTTTGGACTTCAGGATCTGGATCAACAATCTAGCCCATTAGGGAATACTGGACAGTTGGTCACCCCAGACAAGTCACAGTCCCCACAGAGCCTCCCTCATCAGTATCCTACACCACAGCACCCACCCAGCTTCCCCACACCTCTGTCCCCAGGACACGTCAATCAGCAGTGTGCCCACCTGTACAAGGCCCCAAGTCCACACATTAAACCCAAGATTATCAGGGACCTGGGGTCAGTGGCACTGGGCACACCATTCAGGGAACAGAGGCACAGGGCAACAGGGACACTGGGAGAACCGCTGTGCGCCGGGGGGACAGGCCCAGGAAACCAACTCTCCAGGAGACACTCACCGAGATCCTGGGGCCTACCAACAATCCCAGGACACGATGGGCCAGATCCTTGACAACATGCAGGAGAACAAGCGGCTGCAGGAGGAACACCATCAGGAGATCAGGGAGGACTTGCAGGCCCTCAACACCACCATGATCTCAATAGCAGGGGTGCTGGCAGACTGTCATATACCTGGATTTTATTTCCTCAGGAGCAGAAGATTGGTCCTCTATCCCAACCCAGATTACTCGCAACAAAACTAATCTCTGTATTGAGCACCCTGGAAGGGGGGAAGGGGAATGGAATTTAGAGAGACTGTCTCAGAGATGATGCTTCATCCAGACATGGACTGCCACCTCACTGTTGGTTTAGCTGGTGAACGGCACCTGTAAAATTATTGTCACAATTAATAAGGACACACTATTATATACCAATTAACTTCACAACTAATCGTTTCAACCCAGCAATACTATAATCACTCACCCTGAGCTCTCTGGGAAATTTGCCTCTCTCTCTGTTTGTCTTACTGTTGTTATTGAAATGGAAATAAGTATCTTAGAAAATAAGCTCTCTCAGTTCAATAGAAGAATTGTCCGATTCTTATCGGAGAATTTGTTTGAGTCTTTTTTCCTCTGTGTACTTTTCTTTTCCTTTGGTCAAAAATGTTGATATATATATATATATGCAAAAAAAGAGAATAGAGAACTCTGGGTAGTTCCCAAGTTTAGGTGGAGAGCAGCTCTAGTAAGGAGCACCCTGCAACACCAGCGACACTCTAGATTTGCTCACCTCAAATGTCTGTTTATCTAGCAAAGTTTTTAAGCATTGGATCAGCACAGTGCTATCCACGCCGAGCTAGATAGTGACAAAGTCTTTTGCCATTTGTACAGCAAAGTCTTTAAGCATAGGTTTGACACAGTGTCAACCTTGCCGAGCTGTAAAATGACAAAAGCCATTTACCACTCCAGGCACAGTATTATAGCTTTGGACTGGTAAAATACCATCCAAGCCAACCTGGAATGAGTAAAAGCAACCCCTGACACGTGTTTCGCTCTCATTAGAGCTCATCAGAGAGGTTTAGCTTTGTCCAGACACAAGGGAGCACCCAGTATAAGTCAAAACAAATCCCTTTCAGGGTTAGAGTGCCGCATAAATTATGCAAAAAAAGAGAATAGAGAACTCTGGGTAGTTCCCAAGTTTAAGTGGAGAGCAGCTCTAGTAAGGAGCACCCTGCAACACCAGCGACACTCTAGATTTGCTCACCTCAAATGTCTGTTTATCTAGCAAAGTTTTTAAGCATTGGATCAGCACAGTGCTATCCACGCCGAGCTAGATAGTGACAAAGTCTTTTGCCATTTGTACAGCAAAGTCTTTAAGCATAGGTTTGACACAGTGTCAACCTTGCCGAGCTGTAAAATGACAAAAGCCATTTACCACTCCAGGCACAGTATTATAGCTTTGGACTGGTAAAATACCATCCAAGCCAACCTGGAATGAGTAAAAGCAACCCCTGACACGTGTTTCGCTCTCATTAGAGCTCATCAGAGAGGTTTAGCTTTGTCCAGACACAAGGGAGCACCCAGTATAAGTCAAAACAAATCCCTTTCAGGGTTAGAGTGCCGCATAAATTATGCAAAAAAAGAGAATAGAGAACTCTGGGTAGTTCCCAAGTTTAGGTGGAGAGCAGCTCTAGTAAGGAGCACCCTGCAACACCAGCGACACTCTAGATTTGCTCACCTCAAATGTCTGTTTATCTAGCAAAGTTTTTAAGCATTGGATCAGCACAGTGCTATCCACGCCGAGCTAGATAGTGACAAAGTCTTTTGCCATTTGTACAGCAAAGTCTTTAAGCATAGGTTTGACACAGTGTCAACCTTGCCGAGCTGTAAAATGACAAAAGCCATTTACCACTCCAGGCACAGTATTATAGCTTTGGACTGGTAAAATACCATCCAAGCCAACCTGGAATGAGTAAAAGCAACCCCTGACACGTGTTTCGCTCTCATTAGAGCTCATCAGAGAGGTTTAGCTTTGTCCAGACACAAGGGAGCACCCAGTATAAGTCAAAACAAATCCCTTTCAGGGTTAGAGTGCCGCATAAATTATGCAAAAAAAGAGAATAGAGAACTCTGGGTAGTTCCCAAGTTTAGGTGGAGAGCAGCTCTAGTAAGGAGCACCCTGCAACACCAGCGACACTCTAGATTTGCTCACCTCAAATGTCTGTTTATCTAGCAAAGTTTTTAAGCATTGGATCAGCACAGTGCTATCCACGCCGAGCTAGATAGTGACAAAGTCTTTTGCCATTTGTACAGCAAAGTCTTTAAGCATAGGTTTGACACAGTGTCAACCTTGCCGAGCTGTAAAATGACAAAAGCCATTTACCACTCCAGGCACAGTATTATAGCTTTGGACTGGTAAAATACCATCCAAGCCAACCTGGAATGAGTAAAAGCAACCCCTGACACGTGTTTCGCTCTCATTAGAGCTCATCAGAGAGGTTTAGCTTTGTCCAGACACAAGGGAGCACCCAGTATAAGTCAAAACAAATCCCTTTCAGGGTTAGAGTGCCGCATAAATTATGCAAAAAAAGAGAATAGAGAACTCTGGGTAGTTCCCAAGTTTAGGTGGAGAGCAGCTCTAGTAAGGAGCACCCTGCAACACCAGCGACACTCTAGATTTGCTCACCTCAAATGTCTGTTTATCTAGCAAAGTTTTTAAGCATTGGATCAGCACAGTGCTATCCACGCCGAGCTAGATAGTGACAAAGTCTTTTGCCATTTGTACAGCAAAGTCTTTAAGCATAGGTTTGACACAGTGTCAACCTTGCCGAGCTGTAAAATGACAAAAGCCATTTACCACTCCAGGCACAGTATTATAGCTTTGGACTGGTAAAATACCATCCAAGCCAACCTGGAATGAGTAAAAGCAACCCCTGACATGTGTTTCGCTCTCATTAGAGCTCATCAGAGAGGTTTAGCTTTGTCCAGACACAAGGGAGCACCCAGTATAAGTGAAAAAAAAAACCCTTTCAGGGTTAGAGTGCCGCATAAATTATACAAAAAAAGAGAATAGGGAACTCTGGGTAGTTCCCAAGTTTAGGTGGAGAGCAGCTCTAGTAAGGAGCACCCTGCAACACCAGCGACACTCTAGATTTGTTCACCTCAAATGTCTGTTTATCTAGCAAAGTTTTTAAGCATTGGATCAGCACAGTGCTATCCACGCCGAGCTAGATAGTGACAAAGTCTTTTGCCATTTGTACAGCAAAGTCTTTAAGCATAGGTTTGACACAGTGTCAACCTTGCCGAGCTGTAAAATGACAAAAGCCATTTACCACTCCAGGAACAGTATTATAGCTTTGGACTGGTAAAATACCATCCAAGCCAACCTGGAATGAGTAAAAGCAACCCCTGACACGTGTTTCGCTCTCATTAGAGCTCATCAGAGAGGTTTAGCTTTGTCCAGACACAAGGGAGCACCCAGTATAAGTCAAAACAAATCCCTTTCAGGGTTAGAGTGCTGCATAAATTATGCAAAAAAAGAGAATAGAGAACTCTGGGTAGTTCCCAAGTTTAGGTGGAGAGCAGCTCTAGTAAGGAGCACCCTGCAACACCAGCGACACTCTAGATTTGCTCACCTCAAATGTCTGTTTATCTAGCAAAGTTTTTAAGCATTGGATCAGCACAGTGCTATCCACGCCGAGCTAGATAGTGACATATATATATATAGTTATTTATTATATTGAATTCAAAGCAAAGAGGAATGACCTTTTAGTTAACTATCTCTTATACTTCCTCATAAGGTAAATAAGCGTAAATATTGTCTGTATAGCTTTTCTTGTGTTTAGTTGGTTATGTCAAGCATACTATATTATTTGAGTTGTTAATGTATTTATATTCTCTAAATGCTCTTAGAATTGTCGTATATTTCCTTCCCACAGAATTTTCATAAACCTTCAACAAAGTTTGTTTTCAGAATTTGCTTTCTGCTTCCTGGGTTTTTGTTTGCTGTGATGCTTGTGTTTTCTTTCTTTATCAAGATACTTGCAAAGATGAAGTTTCCTCACAGAATGTTTCTTCACAGATGCGCTCTCTCTCCGAACACCTGACTCCTGTCAAAGCGCAGTTGAAGTGTAAAGCTCTCAGGCTTTGTGCGCATATCCTAGCAACTGGACTAATGCAACACTAGAGCAGCAACTTCACTGTCTGCCTAAACAGTGGATATCTTGGATTCCTGTTCTCAACTTCCTTTCTGTAAAAGGGGCAACATGACTTGGCACATCTTCCTCCAGCCTGGACGATGCTGTCTTCACTGAGACTACTTCTTCATCTGCATTCTGATTACTTTTGTGGCACCTTTCGTAGTTGTGGCATGACAGGTTTGAAGGGTCTTGACACAGACATGGCCAACATCATGAGGGAATCAACAGCGCACCAGCAGGCCCCTACCATTATCCAGTCTATTGACCAGCCCACCACCTCTGCTGCAGCTATTGGGCAGGAGGCCCCGCCACAGGACCCACAGGCCACCAGCACCCATCCCCCTGCAGAAGGTGAACCACCCCACAAACATTCCCTGCGACCCAGACAGAAGCCAGAGACAGTTGCCAAGACCAAGACCACCGCCAGGATATGAGACTCACCTGATTGTCCCCCTTGTGTCCTACCCTGTCACCTTGTCCACTTTGAACTGCCTTTGCTCTTCTTCCTATGGCCCCTTGGATACTGCACTGTGCTACAAAAAGACTGGAACAATACCCTGGACTTTCCTCTATCATCCCCCCATTTCATTGCACTTTACCCTCACTTTTATAGCACTACAATAAACACCCTTGAACACAACTTGACTGATAGTATTTTATGTGTTGAAAATGTGCATTTAGGGGAACAGTCACACCTGGTGCAAATGATATGGACACTGTGATAGCATATAATTAATTACCTGTAACTGTCTGTAGTACTCAAATCAGGACTCTGTTGTCATATCACCAACATCTGTTAAATGACAAGCCATAGGTGACAGTATGTTTAGATGCAAAGGAAGCGAATGCCATCATGCCACAGTCACACAGATGAGATCAATATTCAGAACAATGATCAGTTCCACTGTCTCACCTGTGTGTCTTTGGATGTATTGATGTATAGCTGATGTTCTGTTGTCCACATCCTCTGCCTCCTCATGCTCACTGTCCTCAGAGTCCACTGCTGCCACAGGACCATCTCCAGTCTCCTCCTCCGGCAGAAAAGGCACATGCCGTCTCGGGGCCAGGTTGTGCAACATGCAGCATGCCACTTCTATCTGGCAGACCTTCCCGGGTGAGTAGCATAAGGATCCACCTGTCAGATGGAGGCACCCGAACCTGGCTTCAGTAGGCAGAAGGTCCTTTAAATTATTCTTCTGGTTCGCCCATGTGCCTCATTATAACAGTTCTCAGCCCCTGTCCTGGCATTCCTCACAGGGGTCAGGAGCCACAATAGATTTGGGTAGCCAGAGTCCCCTGCAAATAGTGAGGGGCAAACAATAGCCTTACACAATCCAATGGGGATAATACCTGAATGCATACACTGACATACAGTGGGTGGGGAATCTGACTCACCTATTAGCCACACCTGTGCCTCTTTAGTTGGGCCATCACATTTGGGATGCTGCTATTCCTCAGGAAAAAAAGCGTCATGCAGCGACCCAGGAGACTTGGCAGTGACGTGGGCGATGTACTCACCTGCCAGACACACCATTTGCACATTCATTGAGTGAAAACTCTTCTGATGCCTGAACACCTGTTCATTGTGGGGGGTGGGGGGGAACGAACACAATATGTTTACAGTCATTGCCCCAATAATATTGGGGGCATGCCCCATTACATAGAACCCTGCCTTCACAGTGGCCAAATCATCTACCTAGGGGGAAACAATGTAGCTGCACATGTGCTTCAGCAGGGCATACAGAACCCTTGCCAGCACGATTGAGAACATTGGCTGTGACATTCCTGCTACCAAGCCCACTGTCACTTGGAAAGAACCAGTTGTGAGGAAATGGAGCACAGATAGTAGTTGCACAAGAGGGGGGAATCCCAGTGGAATGATGGACGGCTGATATCAGGTCAGGTTCCAATTGGTAACACTGCTCTGTGTTTGTGACCCTGTCCAGTCTATAGGTGAGTATAATGTGCCTGTCCTCCAGCGTAGGCAAGTCCACAAGGGGTCTGTACACGGGGGTTTGTCTCCTCCTCCTCTTCATCCGCAGCGGTAGGTATTTAAGGGACACAAGAGTGAGTAGGCTGTCACAATTTGAACAATGAAACCATCACCTCAGTGTACATACACCATTAATGTTATGGGACAGTGGGAATGGCAATGTATGTGCTATTTTAGGCAATGACGCAGTTATGGTTTGTCTGATCGTTGTCCACCACCAAGGAAATTGCGACCGCCTGTCCTCTATCTTTGGACAGGTGGAAGTGAGGTAACTCCACCGACGTTGGGCGTTATGGTGTAAGGTTCCTCATTGGCTAATATGAGGCTCTATGGAGTACAGTGGCCATTGCGGATCAGCGCCAGCAGTGACGGTGTACACTGCCACAGACGTGATCAACAATTGTCATCCAAATCCTCACTTGTTTCCTGACTTTCCACAGGATGACACCTACACTGCGTGTGCTACTGTGACCTGCGTCTGGAACCTACCACAGCCCATGTGACTGGGGAAAGGGCCCCTACCTTCACTTCTGAGGAGTTGGAGTGACTGGTGGATGGGATCCTACCCAGGTATTGACTTCTGTATGGGCCTCCAGACCAACAGGTGAGTACACACTGGGCAGGATGCATATGGGAAGGATGCATGGGATGTGTGTGCAAGCATCGTGTCATTGGGGGGTGTCTGGTGGTAGTGTACATGGTGGGTGCCGGATGATGTTTGTGCCAATGGTGATGGAAATGAGATTGGTGGGCCATATGTATGACAGGCTGGATTTTATGTATAATGGTATCCTCCTGTCTACATTCCCTATGCAGGTCAGCGCTCATCAAAAGAAGGAGTTGTGGTGTGTCATCGCCAAGGATGTACAGACCCTGGGTGTCTACAGCAGGCGGAGCACCCACTGCAGGAAACAGTGGGAGGACCTGAGACGCTGGGCCCATCTGAGGATGGCCTCCCAATGAGGAAGGGGTGCCCGTTGGAACCTGAACCCTCTGATAGCCCGCATACTGGCGGTGGCCTACCCAGAGCTGGATGGGTGCTTGAGGGCATCACAGCAGCCGCAAGGGGGTGAGTACAGTGGGCATTACTACAATATTTGGTAGGTGGCATGGGATCCAGGTGCTGTGTGTGAGTTATTGGGTACCCCTTAATGCCAGACCAGACATTGCAGCGTGATCCAGCTCAAGGGTAATGGGTGTATGGCAAATGCAGGTAACCTAGCTTGTTTGCATTCCATGTCAGTCAGGGCTTTGTGGGTCCCAGGAGGTGTGCAGTTGACGGTGGTTGGCCCTCATCTTGCTGTGGCATCTACCCAAATCAATGGCACTGCAATGCATAGTGCTGAATCCTGATCCTTGTATGTGACGTTGCTGATTATGCCAACTGTGGTGTTGGTGCAGTAACTGGTCCAGTGTTCCCTTTCTCCCTCTCTCCCCCTTTTTCCTTCTGTCATTCTGTCCATGGGTGCATTAGCATCATCTGGCAGAGGAGCAGGGGCACCAGCGACAGAGGGAGCTGCATCCCACAGGACCCAGGAGGCAGAGTCCACTGACGCCGAGGGAACCAGTGGGACGAGGGCGAGGGGAGCACCACAGCGGAGACAGGAGGTGACAACACTGACTCAGATACCTCCTCCGATTGAAGCTCCCTGGTAGTGGTGGACACCTCTGTGACCACCCCAGCTGCATGTTCAGCCACCACCCCCTGTACCAGCCCGGCCTTCCCAGTAGTCCCTCAGTGAGTTACCCGTGTCCGCTCACCCAGGATGATGGGCATCTCCTTCGCTCCAGGAACCTCAGGCCCTGCCCTATTGAGCCCTGCTGCCCTGAGGGAGGAGACTATTGACCTACTGAGATCCAACTCTGTAGGGCAGTCAACCATTGTGAATGCCATCCAGGGCTGGCATCCCAGATGCAGCGATGCAACGCATTCCTGGAGAGCATCCGTGGTGGATTTTCGGCCCAACAGAGAGCGATTCAGGCTCTGGCCTCCTCTCTGATGGCAGCCATTGTTCCTGTTCCTACCGTCCCCCCTCCAACTACCACTTACCCGTCCCAGTCTCCTCAACCCGAATCCATACCATGCACACCTACAGACGAGCATGCACACAAGACAACACACAAGAGTGGCACAGTCAAACACAGGCACCACACTTTAGACCACAAGCACTCATGCAAACACAAGACAGTTGCACACACAACCACATCCACATCCACTGCCTCCACTGTATCACCCTCCTCCTCCACATCCCTCACAGTCACATCCACACTCACACCTTCATGCACTGCGTCAACATTCACCACCACCTTCACCACACCAAGCAGCACACACACCTCACTTGCAGACACCTCCACAACATCCATCCACGCGTCCCCTGTGTCCTCTCCCACCCTGCCAGCCCCCCTTACAGGACACAAACACAGGTACTCAGACACCCAACAGTGATCCACCTCACATCAGCACACTCCCCATGCACCTGTACCCAAGTCCAGCGGATGTACTCCTCCAACAACTACTCACTCAACCTCGACTCCCATCCCTCCTCCCTTATCCCGCCCCACTGTCCCTAAGAAACTTTTCCTTGCCCAATTTGACCTCTTCCCTCACCTCCCCCGGTCCTGTCCATAAGAGCAGTGTCCAAATGACCTAGCCCAGCACCTCAGGCCACTGGAGGCACCTCCTCGTCGTGGAGGCAAGACAGTGAAGGATCCCACTCGACCAGCCAGGATGGGGAAGGATCCCACTCCACCAGCCAGGAAGGGGAAGGAATCCACTCCACCAGTCAGAAAGGGGTAGGATCCCACTCCAACAGCCAGGAAGGGGAAGGATCCCACCCCAACAGCCAGAAAGGGGAAGAATCCCACTCCAACAGCCAGGACAGGGAAGACGCACTCACCTCCTGCAATGAAAGTGAATAAGCACTCACCTCTAGCTGAGACACAGCAGCCCTCGCCTCCAACAGAGGCTGCCTAGGAGGCCCCTTCCCCTGCTGAGACAAAGCAGCCCTCACCTCCTGCAGAGGCTGTAGGGTACCAACACCACCACCACCACCAGTGGGCATGGGGCATTCATCCCCTGCTAATACACAGTAGCCCTCGCCTCCAACGGAGGCTGCCCAGGAGGTACCTTCCCCAGCTGAGACACAGCAGCCATCACCTCCAGAAGAGGCTGGCAGGGTACGACCACCACCACCACCAGTGGTCATGGAGCCCTCACCTCCAGCTGAGACTGTGCAGCACTCACCTCCAGGAGTGGACATGTAGGCCACCCTCCAGGGACTGCTGTACAAGGAGCCCCCTCCAGAAGCAGTGGGCAAGTCCCCCACCTCAGAGACTGTGACCTTGCACTCCCCAGCATTGGGAAATGGACATGGAGCCCCCTCCAGAACAAGTGGGCAAGTCCCCCACATCAGAGACTGTGACCTTGCACTCCCCAGCATCCAGAACCAGTGGGCAAGCTCCCGACTTCAGGTGAATGTGCTCCCCACCCTTCTCCCCCCTGAGGTGTGAGGATGTTGTCAGGAAACAAGTTGTGCCTTGGACTGTGGCAATGTGAGTCATTGGGTCTTTGTGGACAATTGTACATATTTGGTTCATAAGGTGGCTTTTGCCTTGCTGATAAATTTTCAGTACTTCCGAACTCTAGTCCTTATATTATTCTGCCATCTGTCGTGTGCCATTTGTTTAGGTTTGCAGCTGGTTGTGTGTATGGTGTGTGTGTGGCTGGTGTGTGTTGTGCGTGTGTGTGTCACTCTCCTTTTCCTCCCTCTGTCCCTTGTGTGCTAGGCAGCTGTACTTACCGTCGTCATCTTCGTCGGATTGGTGTTCCAGGTGGAGCATAGCATAGAAGTGCATCGGGAAGACTTGCAGTTCCGGTTCCATCGCAGCGTTGTTCTTCTCTGTGTGTCTGGTGGTGAGTCTTTGGTCTTCTGTGAAGTGTTTCCGCAAGGCTTTTGATGGCATTGGTTCCGCCCCGCAAATTGTGGCGGTTGCAGTGTCATTATATGGTGGGCGATACCTTGTCTTCCGTCTGGCTGTTGATGGCTACCGCCATGGTGAGTGGTATTGATGCCCTGGTGGATGGTGTGGTACATTGGCTGTCTATGGGAGTTCTCACCACCAGCCTGTTGGTGGTGTTTCTGCCACTTTATCACTCACTGCCAATGTCTTAATGACCACCTATATGTGTTCTTAACAGTCTTTGTTTTCTCTTTACCCTCCTAGCTTCTGTCTTGTTTGATCGTCAGTAAACTCCTTTCTCCATTCCTCTTCTTGAATAATACAACAGATGACTGAGAAGACACTGATTTCTTCATCATACATTTTCCCACCAAAATGTAATCACTCGTTTCGTCATCTGTGTATTGTATCTGACACAACATGGAAAAACAATCTGCAACTGAATTGCTCACTTCAGGGACATACAACAAGATAAATTCAAACACTTAAAGTGCAATAACCCACTTCCGAATTCAGCTGGAGATGAAGTCAGTACCCTTCTTGGTGAAGACTTCTCTGAGGGACTTGTGATCCATTTTAAATTTAAATGTATGCCCCCACAAAAACTTTTACAACTTCCTCCCTGCCCAATGTAGGGCCAGAGCTTCTTTTTCTTTGATGGAATAATTAAGTTCCACCCCTATTATTCCATATTAAACAAACAAAATTACCCTTCGTGCCCTTCTGATCTAATTCTCTGCACAATAACTGCACCCAGTGCCTTCATTCTGACATCCGCAATCAAAATAGTCTCCTCCCCAGGCTCAAAATAACGAAAACATGATGCATTATGCCTAATAGCCACAAATTCATGTTCACGCTGTTGACACTAAACAAATTCTTTACCTTTCTTCAGCAAGTTCCTTGTGCATATGCTTTTCTCAGCAAACCCAAGCACAAAGTTGCTATAATACTTTGCCTTGTCTAAAAAATTCACTAAATCATCCTTGTTTTGCAGAGAAGGCATGTTCTGGGTAGCATTAACAAGATAATTTTTTTGGCCAATAGTAGGTCCCAATACCAAATGGCCTAGATACACTATTTCTATAACTTTAAGGCCCATATTTATACTTTTTGACGCAAAACTGCGCTAACGCAGTTTTGCGTCAAAAAAATTAGCGCCGGCTAACGCCATTCTGAAGCGCCATGCGGGCGCCTTATTTATCGAATGACGTTAGCCGGCGTTAGCCGCCGGCGCCGTCTGGTGTGCTTTAAAAAAAACGACGTACACCAGGCAGCGCCGGCGTAGGGGGATATGGGGCTTGGGCGTCAAGAAATGGGGCAAGTCAGGTTGAGGCAATTTTTTCGCCTCAACCCGATTTGCGCCATTTAGTTTCACTCCCAACCCCCATAGAAATGACTCCTGTCTTAGCAAAGACAGGAGTCATGCCCCCTTGCCCAATGGCCATGCCCAGGGAACTTCTGTCCCCTGGGCATGGTCATTGGGCATAGTGGCATGTAGGGGGGCACAAATCAGGCCCCCCTATGCCACAAAAAAAATTTAAAAAAAATACTTACCTGAACTTACCTTAATGTCCCTGGGATGGGTCCCTCCAGTCTTGGGTGTCCTCCTGGGGTGGGCAAGGGTGACAGGGGGTGTCCCTGGGGGCTTGGGAGGGCACCTCTGGGCTCCTTCAGAGCCCACAGGTCTCTTAACGCCTGCCTTTTGCAGGCGCTAAAAAACGGCGCAAAAGTGGCCGTACGTCATTTTTTTTGACCCGCCCACTCCCGGGCGTGAATTTTGCCCGGGAGTATAAATCCGACGCACATGCCTCGGAGTCGATTTTTTAGACGGGAACGCCTACCTTGCATATAATTAACGCAAAGTAGGTGTCCACGCTAAAAAATGACGCTAACTCCATGAACTTTGGCGCTAGACACGTCTAACGCCAAAGTATAAATATGGAGTTAGTTTTGCGTCGGAATTGCGTAAAAAAAACCGACGCAATTCCGGCGCAAACGGAGTATAAATATGCCCCTAAATTTGTATTTTTCAGACTTCAATGTCAAACCACTTTCCTTCAATCTCTTCAACACATCATGTAGTCTCCTGTTGTGCTCCTCGGGATTTTTGCCATACCAAAACATTACCCTGATAAATCTTTACTTCATCTATTCCTTTTAAAACATCTTTGATTTCTCTTTGAAAAACTGAAGAGGTGGATAGTAGACCAAATGGCATTTTCAAAAATGTATAGTTGCCAACAAGTGTTATAAAAGAAGTAAATTCTTGAGATAAAGGGTGTAATTTAAGCTGATGATGAGCCAAAACTAAGGTGGTCATTATGAACATTGCAGTCTGGACCGCCATGCTGGCGGTGGTGGTCATTAACGCCAATGGCATGGCAGTCCAGACCGCCATATTCTCAACACAATAGTAAACTGGCTGTAAAGCAAAGCAGCCAGTTCACTATCACCCACCACCAGGCCAGAATTGACCGCCAGACTGACAGCAGACACATTCGACCCGGCGGTGGAAGCCAGACCGGCGGTGGGATGATGATCCCATTTCCGCCAGGGATTTCCTGGCAGGATACCCCGCCAGGTTATCCCTGGCAGAAAGCATATGAGTGACAAGAATACTCATTCCTGTCACCTGTATGTGACACGCCAGCCCTCCCTTGCCACTACCCCCACTAACCCACCAAACCATAGAACCGTCCCACCACCTACCCCCCTGAACCCTGAAAACCGAACCCCCAACCCTCCCCCCAAAAATCCTTGTGTGCCTCCCAGCTCCACCCTCACCATCCCCCACCCCAAACCCCTACATACAGGTTCCCCTAAACCCCCACATCCTCATGCACCCCACCCATTCACCTATATGCATGCATGCATACATACGCTCAGACACACATCCCCTCTACACAAACACTCACACACACCCCTCTACCCCCCTTCCCTCTCGGGCAGCACTTACCTGTTCTGTGGCGCTGCTCCGGGAGGGAACGGGCTTCGTGGATGCTGTTCCGCCGGCATCACCATGCCTCTATACACCACCACGCCTATGACTGCATTGGGCGGGGCGGTATCTGGGCTGACGTGGTGGTGAGGGTGGAGCAGCATCCACCCCCACCACTGACCTCCAGCATGGAGCCTGGTGGCCCTCACCGCCATCAATGGCGGTTAGGCTCCAGGTGTCATTATTTGGTAAGATGCCAACCGCCGCCACTGGCGGACTTCCTTTGACCGCCAGCACGTTTGGCAGGGGGGCATCCCGCCAAGATCATAATGAGGGCCTAAATCGAGGGATGGAAAATGTTTGGCCCTATTAAGTGGACATAGCATCTCACTAATGTTAAGAAAGGGAAAATTGTGCATCACATCCAACTTTGTAAGTTCCCTGAGATCAACACATAATCTGGCATCCGCATTTGCCTTATGTGTCATCACCACAAGTATAAGTCATGTTGTAGCCTCCACCTCCTGGATGATACCACTTCAATCAATGTATCCACCTCGTCCTTGATATTATCTCTCACCAACATGGGACATTTCTGAACCTTCACTGCGTTGGTGTGAGAATCAGGTTTAATTTTGTTGAAATAAATATAGGCCCTCATTATGACATAAATTCCACTTACCGCCATGCCGACTGCGCCAACATACCGCTGCGGCGGCGGGTATCCACTAACCATATTATGACACACACACACCAATCCGTCACTATTCAGACACACACACACAAATCCGCCAGCCCAAAGGTCAGTGATAAACTGGCGGTAGCAAAACCCACACCGTTACGCCAACAGAACAATGCCATCACATTATGACTCACAAATCACCACAGCGGACATTCAATGGTAGTAAACCATTGGCGCTATATACTGCTGCGCTCAAAATACACACACACAAACAAAACAGCACCACATTGGACAATTCAAACTGCACACACCTGACACCCATACACACACCACACCCACATACCCACACCACTATAAAACGCCCACCCACATTACCCACAACCCTTTACGACTACAAACAATTGCCACCAGAGAGATACAGAAAGACCACTCAGACAACCAGAGCCACATACCACCATCACCTATACACCACCCACACACCTTACAACACATACCCCAACACATCACCCCACACACCCTCACACACACCACTCACACTACACTCATGGCACCACAACAACACCCCAGATTCTCTGAGGAGGAGCTGAAAATCATGGTGGAGGAAATCATCCGGGTAGAGCCACAGCTATTTGGATCACAGGTGCAGGAGATATCCATTGCTAGGAAGATGGAGCTATGACAGAGGATCGTGGACAGGGTCAATGCCGTGGGACAACACCCCAGAACAAGGGACAACATCAGGAAGAGGTAGAACGACCTACGGGAGAAGGTGTGTTCCATTGCAGCAAGACACCAAATCGCTGTACAGAGGACTGACGGTGGACCCCCACCTCACCCCCACAACTAACAACATGGGAGGAGCAAGTCTTTGTAATCATGCATCCTGAGGGCCTGGCAGGAGTAGCAGGAGGACTGGACTCTTGTAAGTCAACTCTATACTACTACTACTCCCCTACTTGCATGCCAACACATGCAGAAACAATAACACTGTATTTATATCTCCTCAGGTATCCCAGCCAATCTCACTGGAGAAGAGGTGCCAGCAACATCCAGTCCCCTCACAGAAGAGGCCCACAGTGATGACAGTAGCTCTGCTCGTCTGGATCTGGATGAACAACCTGGCCCATCAGGGACCTCCGGACAGTTGGTTACCCAGGAACAGTCTCACACCATCACAGAGCCTCCCCCCTTAGGAAACACCAGCACAGCACCCACCCAGTGGGCCGATACCTCTGTCCCAAGGACACATCAGTTAGCAGTGTGTCCACCACTGCAGGGACCCCAGGGTACACCACAAACCAAGGCCAATCAGGGCCCTGGGATCAGTGGAGGTGGGCACATGGTTCAGGAGACAGAGGCACAGGACAACAGGGAAGCTGGTAGGACTGCTGTGCGACAGGGTGAGGAGAGGCCCATGGAACCGACCCTCCAGGAGGCACTCACCATGATCCTGGGAGCCTACCAACATTCCTGGGATACGCTGGGCCAGATTCTGGACAAGATGCAGGAGAACATGCGGCTGCAGGAGGGACAGTACCTGGGGATCAGGGAGGACTTGAAGTACATTAACACCACCCTGGTCTCCATTGCAGGGGTGCTGGCAGACATGGCCAGCAGTATGAGGGAGGCAGTGGCACCCCACCGGGCCCCTGACACTAGCTTGACTACTGAACAGCCCTCCACCCCCGCTGCCGCTAGTGGACAGGAGGCCCCGCCATAGGACCAACAGGCCACCAGCACCCCTCCCCCTGCAGAAGGTGAACCACCCCGCAAACTTTCCCTGCGATCCAGGCAGAAGCCAGAGACTATTGCCAAGACCCCCGCCAGGAAATAAGACTCTCCTGATTGTCACCCTTGTGTCCCACTCTGTAACCCTGTCCACCTTGAACTGCCATTGATCCCCTTCCTATCCCCCTTGGACACTGCACCTCTGATACAAATAGACTGGACTCTATCTTGGACTTTCCTCCTTCATCAACCCAGCCCATTGCACTACCCTCTCTTTTTCAGAGCACTACAATAAACACACTAAGATCAAATACAAATATGGTGTTTGTCAAATGATTTCAAAATGTATTCGTTTAACAAGGTTCAAACATTGCAATTCACTGTACAGTAATATTTACATAGGAAAGACCTGTAGTTGGCTGCACTGAACACACCAGGAGCAATAGTGGGGCACAAACATCTGCAAAAAGAAATGCCAAAGGGTACAGTCAGTGGGCATAGAAGTAGGAATTCACAGCTTGCCAGTGACAATGTCACACATGAAACTGTAAATGAAATGTGAAATAACACTGTCTTACCTGTGTGTCATTGATAGTATTGACGAGTGACTGCACTTCTGTTGTCCTCATCCCCATCCTCTTCCTCCTCATCCTCACTGTCCACAGGGTCCACTGCTGCCACACGGCCATCTCCAGCCTCCTCCTCCTCCAGAAAAGGCACATGGCGGCACAAGGCATGGTTGTGCAACATACAGCATGCCACGATGATCTGGCAGACCTTCTTGGGTGAGTAGCATAGGGATCCACCAGTTAGATGGAGGCAATGAAACCTGGCCTTCAGGAAGCCGAATTTCCTCTATTACCCTTCTTGTTCGCCCATGTGCCTCATTGTTACGTTCCTCTGTTCTTGTCCTGGGATTCCTCACAGGGGTCAGTAGCCATGAGAGGTTGGGGTAACCAGAGGCACCTGCAAATATCGAGGGACAACTGTTAGCCACACACTCACCCTTAGGACCCACAACATACCCATATACCAGCATCCACTGGGTGGGAACCAGGGATCACCTATTAGCCATACCCTGTTTCTCTGGAGTTGGGCCATCACATTTGGGATGCTGCTATTCCTCATGATAAAGGCATCATGCACAGAACCAGGATACTTTGCATTGAAGTGGGAGATGTACTGGTCTGCCAGGCACACCATCTGGATATTCATGGAGGGAAAACTCTTTCGATTTCTGAACACCTGTTCATTCTACCGGGGGCGGCAGGACAAATGCAATATGTGCTCCATCAATTGCCCCAGTGATGTTGGGGATATGTCCCATTGCATAGAAGTCAGCTTTCACTGTGGCCAAATCCTCTACCTGGGGGAAAACGATGTAGCTGCATGTGTTTCATCAAGGCAGCCATCACTCTGGTCAGCACTATTGAGAACATTGGCTGTGACATTCCTGCTGCCAAGCCCACTGTCACTTAGAAAGAACCAATTGCCAGAAAATGGAGCACAGGTAGGACTTGCACAAGAGGGGGGATCCCGGTAGGGTGACGGATAGCAGATATTAGGTCAGGCTCCAATTGGGCACACAGCTCTGTGATTGTCGCCCTGTCAAGTCTATAAGTGAGAATAATGTGCCTGTCCTCCAGTGATGCCAAGTCCACAAGGGGTCTGTACACGGGGTGATGTCTCCACCACCTATTCATCCAAAGCGGTTGCAATCTATGTGGCAAAAGAGTGAGCAGCTAGTCATTATCGCTACATTGCAACCACTACAGTTCAATGCATATTGTGATTATCACATTATTTAGGTGTGATAGGTCCAAAATGTGAATTTGTGTACTGTGACGCAGTTGGGATCCATGGCCTGCACCCACCCCTGAAATGGCGTCCACCTGTCCGGCATCAAGGGACAGGTGGAAGTGGGGTAATTCCGTTGACGTTGTGTGCCATTGCGGGAGGGGGTCGAGAACCGCCATGCAACTCCTCATTGGGTATGATTGGGCCCTATGGAGTACAGTGGCCAATGATGATGTACGTCAGCAATGACGGTACGCACCACCACGGACGTGACTGCCATTTTCTACACTGCATGTGCTGCTGTGACCTGTGTCTGGAACCGACCATGGGTCATGTGACTGGGAAAAGGGCCCCTGCCTTCACATCGGCGGAGTTGGAGAGACTGGTAGATGGGGTCCTACCCCAGTACTGACTGCTGTATGGGCCTCCAGACCAACAGGTGAGTACCCCGTGAGTACGATGCATGGGCCATGAATGCATGGAGTGCTGTGTGTGAAGGCCTCGTGTAGGGGGGGTTGGTGGATAGGCCAATGGCAGCGTGCAGCATGTATGCTGGGCTATGTGTGTGCTAATGGGGATGGGAAAGGGCATGGTGGGACATAAGTGAAACAGCCAGAATGGTTGGACTAATACCTTTACCTGTGTTCATTTCCCTGCAAGTCATCGCCTATCAAAAGAAGGGTATATGGTGTGCCAACGCCAAGGACGTGCGGACGCTGGGGATCTACGGCAGGCGGAGCACCCACTGCCCGAAACGGTGGGAGGACCTGAGACGCTGGGCATGGAAGATGGCAGAGGCTGAGTTGTGGATGGCCTCCCGACGTGGAAGGGGTGCCTGACCCCCTGATGGCCCGCATACTGGTGGTGGCCTATCCAGAGCTAGATGGGCACTTGGGGGCATCACAGCAGTAACAAGGGGGTGAGTACAGTGCCCTTTATCACAACTTACGCCTGGTAGGGTGGTATCCGAGTGGGGGATGTGGGCCTTGTGGATGTCCCTAAGCCAGGCCTGACATTGCAGTGTAGGTCCCATGTTGGGCAGGGTTCTGACGTGAAGGTCTTCCAACCAAGCTAGTAGGCATCCACTCCTGGGCAGGGGTCTGTGGGTCTCAGGTATGCTGCAATTGGCGTTAGGTGTCCCTATCCATGGGCTAGTAACTAGCATTGTGACTGGTAGTGCATTGCCTAGTGTGTAGGGCTGTTCCCTGTGTGTGAGTGTGTTGTGTACATCAACAGTGGTGTCGGTGCCGCCATTGACCAAGTGTATCCTTTGTCTCTTCCCCCCCATTTTTGTTTTGTCTCCCTGTCCTTATGTGCATTATCATTATCTGGCGGAGGAGCAGAGGCACCGATGATGGAGGGAGCTGCATCCACAGGACCCAGGAGGTCGAATCCACCGACGGTGAGGGCAGCAGTGGGATGGAGGACGAGGGGAGCACCATGGCAGAGAGTGGAGGGGAGAGTTGGGACACGTATACCTCCTCCGATGGAAGCTCCTTTGGGGTGGTGGACACCTCTGTGCCCACCCCAGCTACAGGTACAGCTGCCATCCGTACCAGCACTGCCCTCCCACCAGCCCCTCAGCGAGTTGCCCATGTCCGCCCACCCAGGAGGGTGGGCATCTCCTTCGCCCCAGGCACCTCAGGCCCTGCCCCAGTCAGCCCTGCTGCCCTGAGTGAGGAGGCTATTGGCCTTGTGCGATCAATCTCTGTTGGGCAGTCAACCATTGTGAATGCCATCCAGGGGCTGGCAGCCCAAATGCAACAAACCAATGCATTTCTGGAGAGCATTCACACTGGCTTGGCGGCCCAACAGAGATCAATCCAGGCTCTGGCCTCCTCTCTGATGGCAGCCATTGTCCCTGTTTCCACCCTCCCCCTCCAACTTCCTCCACCCAATCCCCCAACCCCAACCTATCCAAAGCACGCAGGAAGATGTCCAGGCACCCAGGACAACACACAAGAGTGGACATGGCAAACACAAGCACCACACTTCATCCCACACGCACTCACACAAAAACCATCCAGATGCAGACATACCAACATCCACTGCCTCCACTGTGGCCCCATCCTCTTCATCGTCCAACGTCCTCCCAGTAGCGCCTCCACTCACACCTGCATGCACTACATCCTCATCCATTACCACCATCACCAGCACACCTATCAGTACACACCCCTCACTGGCAGTCACCACCCCCACATGCATGCACACGTCCCCTGTGTCCTCTCCCTCTGTGTCTGTGCCCCCTCCTCCCAAAGTACACAAACGCAAGCACTCCCAACAGCCATCCACCTCACTACAGCATCCAGCCCATGTACCTGCACCCAAACACAGCAGACTGACACCTCCTACAACTACTCCTTCTCCCACCACTCCCAAACCATCTCCCTCTTCCCACCCCAATGTCCCTAAGAAGCTTTTCCTCTCCACCATTGACCTCTTCCCTCCCCCTCCCCGTCCCTCACGTAAGACCAGGGTGGTCAAAACCCAGGCAAGCACCTCGGCCACCCAGTCCATGGGTACAGTAGTGTCCCTAGCAACTCCAGGTGGGAAAGGATCCCGGCCACCAGCCAGCAAGATGGAAAGGATTCCTGCCCCAAGTACTTCAAGGAAGGGCAAGGAGCCAGACCCAGCTGTAGGAAGGAAGGGCAAGGAGCCAGCCCCAGCAGCAGGAAGGAAGGACAAGGAGCAAGTCCCAGTTGCAGGAAGGAAAGGCAAAGAGCCAGCCCAAGCTGCAGGGAAGAAGGGCAAGGGGCCTGCACCAGCAGCCAGTAAGGATAAGGGGCCTGGTACTGAGACTCAGTTGGAGCCCCCACCACCATCTATTGTGGTGCAGCCATCCGAAGCTGCAGAGGATGGGCTGGAGCCTCCCACCACCAGCAGCACCACCACCAGCACCACCACCAGCAGACCCAGTGGACAGCCATCTGAGGCTGCAGGGGAAGGGCTGAAGCCTCCCCCCACCACCACCAGCAGCACTGCCACCAGCACCACCAGCAGCAGCAGCCCCAGTGGGCAGCTGTCCGAGGCTGCAGGGTATGGGCTGGAACCTCCCTCCACCACCAGCACCACCACCACCAGCAGCAGCCCCAGTGGGCAGCCGTCCGAGGCTGCAGGGGATGGGCTGGAGCCTCCCCCCACCACTACCAGCATCACCACCACCACTGCCACCACTGAACAGCTGTCTTCACCGGTGGACAGTGTGCAGTCCTGTGTCCATGGGCTATTGTGCAGTCTGGCCCCTGCAAATCCTGTGTGCATGACACCCAGGTGAGAGACTGTGACCCTGCACTCCCGAAGATCTTCATCACTGGGCACATTGCCCCCTCAAGAACCAGAGGAGAAGCCATCCACTTACCCCATCCTCCCCAGGATGAAGCTCACTGGGCATGATGCCCCATCCAGAACCAGTGGAGAAGCCACCCACTCACCCCATCCTCCCCAGGATGAAGCTCACTTGTCGTGATGCCCCCTCCAGAACCAGTGGAGAAGCCATCCACTTGAGAGACTGTGGCCTTGCACACCCCAGGAGAGAGCAATGAGCATGTTGCCCCTCCAAAGCCAGTGGGGTATTCACCCACTCGAGAGACTGAGGCCTTGCACTCCCCAGGACCAAGCACAGGGCAATTTGCCCCTTCCAGAGACAGTGGGCAAGTCATCCACTCAAGAGACTGTGGCCTTGCACTCCCAGGGCCAAGCACAGGGCATGTTGCCCCTCCAGAGACAGTGGGGTATTCGCCTACTTGAGAGACTGTAGCCTTGCACTCCCCAGGACAGAGCAATGGGCATGTTGTCCCCTCCAGGACCAGTGGCGTTCTACCATCTTCCGGCTGAGGTGCCCCCCGTTTCCCATCCCACTGAGGTGCCTGTCTAATTTTGACCTGATGCCCCTGCAGTGTTCTCTCTGTGTTTTTGCAGGAGTGAGGTGGGGCCTTGGACTTTGTGATGCGGCCCCCTGGCCCACGAACATTGAGGACTGGGCAGTGTCCCTTGATTTGTAAATATGCATATACTATTTTATCTGGATGCACATATTCCTACTATATTTATCTTATTACACTCACTTTAATCTATTGGTGTTTTCCTTGCATTATTCCTGATGGGTACGGGGTCAATATGTTATGTTACTGCATCTGCTTGTGTGTATGGTGTTGGGGGTGGGGGTGTTGCATGTTGCGTGTGTGTGTATCACTCTCTTTTTCCTCACCCTGCCCAGTGTGCTAGGTGGCTGTACTCACCATGGTCATCTTCGCCATCGTTGGTGTTCGTAGTGGAGCAGCACATAGAAGAGCATGGGGAAGACATGCAATTTGGGCTCCATGGCGGTGTGGTTCTTCCCAGAGTCTCCACAGGTGAGTCGTTTCCCTTCTGTGCAGTGTTTCCTCCAGGCTTTTGATGTAGTTGGTACCGCCCTGGAAAAGGTGGCAGATTGGCATGTCTTAATACAGTGGGCAAAACATTGTCTTCAGCCTGGCTGTAGGCGGTTACCGCCGTGGTGCCTGTTGTTGGTCGGTGTGTTAAAAGTGGCTGCCTGTCTGAGCTGTTTCCGCCGTGGTCATAATTTGGCAGTAATTACTGCTGGCCTGTTGGCGGAATTACTGCCACTTTATCACCGACCGCCAGGGTTGTAATGAGGGCTGTGATCTTTTAGACACCCTGAACCTTTCCTCATCAGATCAGGGAACTCCTTCACATAATCTTTGTTCACCATAGAAACTTGAACAACATCTAAACATTCTCTATTTTGACTGAGAAGTTTCTTTGGGATCAAGATATACATACAAGTCCTGTTGAAACCAGCATAATAATGAGTCACTTTTGATGTGGATGTAGATTTTCCAGGAAAAATCCTATCCTAGCATTAAAATCAATTGTTCACTAAAAATACCCAAGCAACACAATGGGTTACCCACCATAACATTTAGGATTTCTGTCTGGTTTAAACAATTTTACTTTGTCCTTTAAGTTCTGCTAAAAAATATCTTAGGTATCATTGTCCCTTTTGCACCCAAGTCAAATAACATTTTGGCAGATGCACTATTAACTTGTACAATCTCAAATGATCCTTTGCATGCATTTTCCTTTGTTTGCAAAATCACTTCTTCACAGTCCACCTCATCCAACTTACAGTCCACTTCTCTATCTTTTTTAGTGTTGCGTCCTGTTTCACAGGATTTGGCAAAGTGACTGTTTTCCCACACATCTTCCATCCTGGACAGTCTTTAAAATTCTCTATATGACATGTGTTTCCACAACAAAAACATTTCCCTTGAAACACTCTCAAGGTCTTAGCCTGCTGAATTGATTTTCCTTCACAATTTCTAACAGTAGCATTGTCCTCTCTGTCATAATGCAGAACATCTTTCTGAATAGTGTTAACACAAACCTTGGAATGTTCATATATTTTAGCCATAATGATTACCTCTTGTAATGAGGGATTGTCTCTCTGCCACATGCTTTCTCTTGCTTTCTCCAAGATATGCCACATCATGAATGAGCACATAAAAATCCATCAGTAGCAGTACCAAAATTACAGGTTGATGTCAATCTTTGTAATTCAGCAATATATTGTTCTACAGATTTCCCAAGTCACTGTATTCTCTTTCCAAAGTGGTAGCGTTCAAGAACCATACTTATCATGGGAAGATAATGTAATTCCTGTTGTTTTAAACAAAATCAAAATGTCATACTAATTTATATTGCCAGCATCTTCTTTGGATAGATCCGGAAGGTATTTAAAGGCATCTTAACCTTCAAGGCCTAAACAGTGCACTGATAATGACATTTTGCACTCAACACTTAGAGGTGTGCCTCATACCCTTGCATAATGTTTAAATATTTTTTTTCATGTTTGCCACTGTATGGGAGGCACAGCAAGGACAGGGAGAAAAACAGTGCTGCTACACAATTTTGCATCTTCAAAAGAATAAAGGCGAGAAAATAGAAAAGGAAAAAAAGAGGGAAAGAAACAAAGGAAGTCCAACAAAATCATGTGATGTTCAACACACATACCCAAATTGCCCCATTTAACACAAGACCTCACCAGCATCTGTAATGATACCCACATTTTTCTTGGCCTGAAAAGAAAAATATCTAAATCAAGAAGATAAAGTTTGCTAGGTGAGGTTTGCCAAGGTAGCTGTTTTCACCAGATTCCCAACTGAAGAATTTGCTGTACATGACTAAAATTGCTTCTATTACAAGAAGAAGTGAGCTTTCAGACATTTCCCAGTTTAAAATGGTACTGATACAAGAAGTGGTGTGCTTCCTAATTTAAAATGTCTGCACGTGGGACAGGCCCAACTTACGTGATGCGTGAAGTCACAAGGATCCTGAGAGTTTCAGAGTCACCCGACATGTACTGAGAGCAGAGCACTGCTTCTTTGCTTTAAGTAATCACTACTTCAAAGATGATCTGTGCAGTACTTTCTACTTCTGCCTGTGCTTGCACTGCCTTGGTCAGTTAAGACACATGCAGTGTATCTCGCTCCTACCACCACATCTTTTTTCAGCACCCGACGATTAACTGCATGAGGATGGTTCAAGTTGCCTGTGCTTGCACTGCAACCTCAAAACTCTCACTGAGAGTGAACTTGAGGAAAGACAACAGTGTGTAGTGTCTACCAAAACAGGTAATGTTTATAAAATTAAAATTGTACCCACTACTGTCATGATGTAGTTTTGTTGAAAACTGACATTAGTAAATCCTGTTAGCAGAAAAGCGTGTTGGGGTCCTTGTTCCCGGATTCTGTATAAATCAAAGACCGTTTGTCACCAGAGCTGAATTCATGAAAAGCCAATGCATCACAGTTTTGTTTGTAGGTAAGAAGACGCAACAATTCTACTTCTGTCTGGTTGTGGTATTATTTTGGGGTTATTTGTGACCGATTACGGTTGTTTTCTTTTTTCCATCATTGAGTTATCTAGTGCATGGAAGTCTGCACATTTAATAAGCATTTCAGTGCTGCTGTCTGGAGATTTTGAATTCTTAGAGGTGGCAGTGATATGTAACTCTACATAGAATGTATGTCATGTGTTGGGGTTTTGCACACTCCTTTGTTTGGACACATTAGGTGTATGACTTTACGTTTTGTATATACCTTTGGCTCTGCACAGGGCTGGGGCTGCTTTCAACCACAGGATGACATGTTCTTTTGCTGTTTCCTCTGGTGTACTCCCTTTCGTTCCTCTGTTTTTCCTCTTCCTCTTGCTATTTGCATGATTCCTTCCACTAAATAAGCATGGTATACATGTTGTTGTTCTCTACATAAGGTAATACGAATGGACTCCTTTCAAAGACGTTGATCTAGATTTTCCTTGTTTGGGTAAGATCCTCCCTTTATGATTTTCACCATGGATTTTATCTTTTGGGTGAGATCAGCTTTATGATTGAAGTGTGGTTATTCTTCTTTCTTTTCCTTTTTATATGTGTCTACCAATACCTTGCCCTGATGATCACCCGAGAGGATTCATACTAATAGGGGGTCGAAATGTCAGCTTGTTTATTGTGTCCACCCCATACCTCTATTATAGGGTACCTCACATTGTTTCTGGGCTTTAATCCCAGGTCCATTTATCTCAGCAGTATGGGCATCTAATGCATTGCAGATTTTGTATATGTTGCATTTAATTGTTTTGTGTCACGATTCACTGAATATGACTTGTTCATTGAACAGTCACTTGGAGGATCTTTTTTATTTAATTTTCTTCTTCTTACTTGCAATATATGGATTTTTGCAATAAGTCAGATGTCATTTGTTTTTCAAAGGAGAGTATTGGCTTTGGCGTCATATCAATTTTGTATCCATGTTTTATTATCATTAATTTTGTTGAATGATTCTTTCCCAGTAGAAAATTTTGTTTGATCGGCTTATTTTAAGAGAGGAGGAGGTAGCATTTTTTTTAAATCTGCAGTGTCACCCCCCCCTCCATGCTGGCAACAGGCGGCAGGCCTGGATGTGGTTACCCCCTGTGGGAACGTCAGCAGCGCTGAGGTAAGGTGCAGTGGTTGGCCATGGCTCCAACCCAGGTCCAGTGCACCACCCAGCAACTGACACACCGTTGAACGGATATCATTGACTGTGATCAGTTCCTGCTCAACCTGCTAGGCGTGGAGATCCTGGGGCTTGATGAGTATTACATTTTTATTATGTTTGTGTTCTACATTGCTAACTGTTTTTTCAAATAGCATGCACCTTCCAATCAGAGATAAGTTACAGTTAGTTTACATTAAGAATATTATTTATTATGTGATTCAGATTGAGCTAGGCTGGTGCTCGGCACTACATCATGGTAATCGTAGGTAGGCACTCGCTTTGGCTGATTGTTTAAGAAGCCATTGCAACGCAGACTCCTCTGTCCTCCTGTCTCCATAGTGAATTAGTGACCTCAGTGAGTTAGCATTTTCTGTGACTTTGTGTAGCTCGTACAGTCCCATGCAATTACACAGTGATACAAGTATTCATGCGTTGCAAAAAGGGAGACTGAGTTGCCCCATCAAGAGGCTTGAGAAGTGAGTATAGAATGAAACATCGTTTATTGCAAATGCAATGCATTAGTTCCAAATGTAGTTTTTATTAAGAAGATTTGAAATATGGATTTTAGGAGTATAGCCAAATCAGCGATAGTTGATCTTACTAGTATAGTACCATAGGCGATCTGATTTAAGTACAATGTTATTGCATTTACCTGTTATTAATAATTTTGTGGAGATTAATGGTACCACTAATGTATTTTTTTTATCTTCTTTCTAATCTTACATCAGCACCCAATGGCAAGAAGAGGGCCACTGCACAGGTGGGTACGGCAGGAGCTGGGGAGGCGCCGTCCACCAGCACTAATGCTGCTAGCTGTTCTCATCATAGCAAGCCCTATTATTTAATATTAATATCATTTTCCTATTACCTCTTCCCACTTCAATACTAATTTTAATTTTGCCTTGTTCACTTTTTTTATACTGTCTCCCTTTTTTCCAACACCCCTATCCACATTTTGTTTAATTTGTTATCCCTGCATTATCTTTTTTTCTGTCTTTCATTGACCATTTTGTATTCCACCCCTTCATTGCCCTTCAGTGATTCCGAGTCATTGTCAATCATAGCCTAAAGCTTTGACCCTCTTTTACGCAAAGCTTTTGGTCAACTTGACTATCTGGCTTTTTTAACATTTCAACAAAATGGCCAGAGTGATATTTTTGGCAGATGATATTGCAGTGCTAACCGTAATGATTGCGGTTGCAATATTTTATTTAAAATATGGAGAATGGGACCTGTCATCTAAAATCTGCATACTTTTTCTTAATAGCTACACCAACGAGTGGCGCTGGCCCAAGTTCAACCACTGCAGGAGCAGATGGAGCAGGGGGCGACGTGGTGGCAGGAACAAGCGCTGGTAACTCACATTGCTTGCTTATTGACAATTACTCTTACTCACCGGCTACAAGGACATTGTCCTGATTGCATTCATTAACCCCCTTGCATTACAGCTATAGCAGTGGTTGGAATACTTGTGGCCTCTTCTATGTGCAACTCAGCAAAAGCACACATAGAGCCTCATCACGAGTTTGGCAGAGGGGATTACTCTGTCCCAAAAGTGACGGATATCCCGTCCTCCATTTTACAAGTTCCATATGATTTGAGGCCCATAATGTATGCTAAAAATGATGGCCTGTTGAAATTGTGAAAGGAAGGTTAAAAGAAACGATGGGTGAAAAGAGTGAAAGGAAAGGATGCATGGGTGGGTGAAAAAGGATGCGTGGGTAAGTATCGGTATTGGGTAAATGTATGGGTGAATAGATGATTGAAAGAAAGGATGGATAGTGTGGGTACTAAATGGATGGATAAATGATTGTTAATATGAGTGAAAGACTAGATGAGAGAAAGTGCAGCTTAAATCATGGTGGGTATGGGTGGATATAGGGGAAGAATGAAATGACGATTGAATAGTTGCTTGGATGAATAAAGAAGGAAGCTCTTCTTCTGTAGAGAGATCAGTGATATCCCTCTAATCTTCTATAGCAAAATCTCTATCTACCTGCCTAATCCATCTGCCTTACTCTGCAGTAGAGTATATCAAATTTCTTTACTTTCCTTACTACCCACCAAATCAATTTGATGGAAAGAATTTGTGATGGTGGGTGATACCAGTAAGTAAAGTGGTACTAGTAAGTGTCCAATTTGATTTCAAGTTTGGTGTAGGGGATACTCTGTGATTAACATGCCAAATACAATTTATATAGCCCACTACTTTCCCTGTAGTGCAGTGCATTGTTTTCCCCCATCTAGTTACGGCAGATAGGATAAAATATATACGCATTTTATACATGACATGTGTGACATATCTTGTTTATTCATCTGCCTCTTTGGAGTCAGGGTAGAAACTAAACTAAGTGAAAGGCATGTGGGGAAGAGCAGTGCCATTGGAATTCAAGATAGATAATTCTCAGCCACAGCTACCTGAGCTGTAGACAGTAGCAACTTATTTTTTTCTCGATCTTATTTTAATTTCAGGTATAAATATTGCAAAAATAAAAGAGGAACTATAAATAAGTAGCATCCAATAATACTTCATTTTCTTCGGCTATTCACATCACTATGATCTCCTCTAATCCCTTCATATTGGTCAATCAGATGTATTTAAAAAAAAATATTTTCTAATTTTTGCCTACACTGTAGAATCAACAAAACGCTCACAACATCCCTTTAATCACTTCCCCATATATAAACACATCCTGGTTTCAATCATCTTGTATAGAGGGAGCTTAATACTATGGTTACGTAGCCTTACTTGGCTTACTGTTCCACTGAATTCTGCCATATAGCTATAAACCTTTTTATACTCCCGACACGTTTTGAGTACACGTCCTCATATTTTTTGGTTCTTTTCATCTTATCCCCCCAGTTCTGCAGTATAGGGATAGTTTCGGTCCAGCAAAACTGCAATATCAATGATCTAGCTACTGTAAAAACAATCTCAATAAAGTATTTTTGATTTTTAGCTAGCTGGTGTGTTTTCTCAGATACTCCAAACAGAACTAAGCTTAGCTCTAGCTCAATCGTTAAGTTAGAGCTTCAGTTTATCACCTTGTTTATCTCCCCCAAAAAAAGAGGTAATTTGGAGCAGTCAAACAAGATATGTAGCCAATTCCCCTGTCCCTCCTGATGGCAACGAAAACATTGATCAGGAATTGCTGGAAACATTTTATGTATCATCTCAGGGGTGTAATAAGCCATCAATCTAGAGAGAAAATACATTCTTTTATAATTAGCTGCCCTCAAAGATTTGTACCCAACTTCTGAAATAATTCTCCAATCTTCGCTGGAAATTACACAGAGTATTGTTTTAAAACTTTTATTCCTGAATTCTGTAATTAATTCAGAGGTGAGTGATTGACTAATAATCTGTACCAATTTCCTGTCCCAGCTACTTAACTCTTAAATAGAGCCCTCCCTATTGGGTGCTCTTGGGTATTTGCCATGGGTATATTAGTACTAAGAAAATGGGATAGCTGAAAAAAGCCAAAAAAAGTCTAGTTGCCATACTCTCCAACCTTATTACGACCTCATCCCATGTAATGTATCTGCCTCTTACAAGAAAGTCCCTCATCTCCTTAAACCCTTTGCTATTCCATTGAGCTATCACTGTTTCTGGAAGGTGCAGGCCAAAGCTTTACACTCCTGTAGTTGCAAATACATATAACCTGATGGTATTTGATGTGTTTTACTTAAAACCTCTGCTTTTTTACTAAGATCACGAATATACTTGTATCATGTTTTTTTGGGAAGTTTTTTTTAAATGCTGGGAGACTTATTGCTGATTCTGTGATCATCTAATTGACCAAGAATGTTTCCAGGGTTTCTCTGCTATCCAAATATTGTGCCAGTGTATCCTGAAATGCAGCCTGATAATAAACCTGAAAATTAGGAAGTGCCACACCCCCTTGGCTTTTGATGAGCTGTACCACAGAGAGAGCCTCACCCTTGGGGCTTTTTTCCTCCATATAAAAGCTTGCATCATGGAATCCAATTCATGAAAATAGGAGCTATTTATTCTTATTGGCACACTATTGAATAAAAAAAAGAAATGGTGGAAGAATTGACAGCTTAAGAGACTCTCACTATCAGAGTTAACGGGAGAACCATCCATCTATCCAAAAGTGCTTGTGCTTTTTCAAGCATCTTAGCATAATTTAGGTTGAAAAAGTGACCTTAGTTCTTCATGATATACATATTCCCAAATACCTACTGGGATCGGATGAATTAGCCTGCTGTTACAAGCCAGAGAGTCTCTGTTCCTGCGTTAAAATGAGAACCTTTGTTTTACTGTCATGCATTTTATAACCCCCATTTGAGTAAACTCATTGTTTCTATCCAGCACCCTTTGTTCGTTGTTAATCTCTTGTTTTAAATATAAATGTCGTCAGCAAAGAGCTTATTTTTTGGCATAGTTGCTATTGGTGATACAATTTCATTTGTGCTGCGTATTATGTGGACCAGAGCTTCGATAAAAAAGGCAAACAAAATAGTGGAAAGAGGACAACCCTGTCTAGTACCTCTTTCAATCTGGATTGTACCTCTGACCTTTGTGTTGATAACAATTCAGGCATGAGCACCCTGATAGAGTTGCCTTATCACTGATGTAAATTGCGAGGGAAAACCAAATTTGATCAGGCTATATAGCAATGCTTCCCAGTTCACTAGATCGAAGGCTTTCTCTGCATCTAACATTATCATTACCGCAGGGATTGCATTAACCAAGAAAAACTTGACTGCCTATATTAAAAGATTTGTATTAGATGCAAACAGTGTGCTGGCTACAATACCATTTTGGTCTTTATGTATTAATTGTTGCATGACCGGTGTGATCCTGGTAGCCCAGGCCTTTGTTAAGATTTTGTAATCTGCATTAAGCAGGCTGATTGGGAGATATGCATCTGGTTTCAGCAGATTTTTGTCTTTTTTTAAGAAACTGGATATTGTTGATCCTTCTGTTGAAGGTATTTCTATGCCCTCAAATATTGCATTGTATAGATCCGTTTGGAATGATACTAACTCCTCACAGAAGAATTTATAGAATTTGATTGGAAAGCCGTCTTCACCACACGCTTTTGCATTTGGCGTTTTCTGGATGGCTCCCTTAAATCTCTGAGGGCTTGGTCTTATGTGCTATGTCGTTCTGAACATTTAACAGCATTTTGGGTAATGTGATAGGCTTATAATACTGGTCTATCTGTGCAGGCGAAACTGCATAATTGTTCTCATAGATTCTAGAGTGATGCAACATAAATACCTGAGCAATATCCTTCTCATGAGTTACAATTGCATTTGTCTCAGGATCCTGAATTTGATGTATTGCTTTCCTTTCATGTTTTATACGGGTGGTCCAAGCCAGGTATTTACCTATTTGTTGGCTTTCTTCATAAATCTGTTCCTGGAAGGCCCTTGAGCTAGCTACTTCTTCTAAAATAAAGAAGTCTTTTAACTTTGCTTTTGTTTGATTGAGATTACCTCTTGCCGCCTCCCTATCCCCCTGTTTTCATATAATTTTCTGTAGCCTTATCTATAGCCTACTGGAGTTTCCTAATTTCAAGCTCTAGCTGTCGAGTCTGTGATGGTTTGAAGGAAATAATCTGACCCCTGACTGTAACTTTTAATGCCTTTCATATGTTGAACAAGGAGGCAGAATTCTGATTACGCTGAAAGAACTCCTGTATGAATTTTCTTATATCTGTGACTCACTCCTGATTACTGAGTAAGGATCTATCAAGCTACCACCTGGGCCTCACCTTGCTAGCTGCCTCTAGTTCTGTCAACATCATGACCGTGAATGGTCAGAAAAAGCGCTTGCCCATATGTGAGAGCGAACCTCCTTCCGTGTACCAGAAAAAAGGGGCTTATGGCACTCATTGCTATATCGTACAGCTGTACTATTGGTCCTACTTCATCCATGAGTGGCCCATAGTAATTACCCAAATTGATTTCAATCCCTGATATTATGACCAGATACATCTCCCATTAGGGTCTCTTATAACCTCTTTTTTGATCCAATCAGCTCTACTACTTAAATATATTGCCAGGCCTCTTGCTGCCAGCCCAGCCGAAGCAAATAGAGCTGCTGAGTACTGTTTTGAGATATAAACTTTAGGGTTGTTACATTTTAGGTGGGTTTCCTGAAAATAAATGACTTTTGGTTTGAATGATATCAGCCATTCTAGCATTACCTTACATTTTTGCCTGCTTGAGATCCCATTTGCATTGCAGGTAATAATCTTAAACTTCACCATATATCTTAATCAATTTGACAGTAGCCTTTTTTCCAGCCATACCTAGTGTCTGCTACTTTGTGCAAAAACCTGGAGTTTCTCAACCCTTTAATCCACTTCAAGTGCAACCCCTCACTCAACCCCTGTGCCCCCCCATCCCTCCACTGCCTTCCTGGGTGCTCTGAGCTTGAGGCCCTCCAGTCTAGGGACTCTGAGAGGACTCCCCTCCCTTGATCCCAATCAATGATCTTGCCTTAACTCTGCTGGTCTGTTCCGCTGCCCCATCCATTTACCCCTACTATGGTGCCTTGACACAGCACCGTTGCCACCGAAACAACCTGGAAGCATCTTAGTCTATTCCCTTTCAGACGCCTAACAAACTACAAACATTTTTCGCCTGATTTCCCTTAGCCTCACAGTCACATACTAGTAGGCAGATAGCTAACAACCCCCTTCCATCTGAACTCCGTATGGAATTCAGAAAAGTTTTTGCCACTTCTACCATGTGAAATATATTCGCACATCTTTTATATAAAACTTTTAGTTTCGATAGGTGGACCAGGCCAGCTGGTACCCTCATTTTCTGAAAAGCCGGGATCAACTCTTTCAACTCTTGGGGTCTGTGTGCCGCAAGTGCAGACATGTCAGAGAAAACTTCAAATAAATAAGCTCCTGGAGTTGCAAAGGCCTTTGCTTTGATGGCCAGTGAAATAATTTTTTCTTCAATGTGATAGTCACCAAAGTTGACCACTATCGTCTGTGGATATTTTGCACCTGTGGACTGGACTGCTGGGACACGAAAAGCACATGTAATTGTTGGATCCATCTTGCTATTGGCTGGCTCCATTTGAATGTACTGTTTGATCAGATCTGAGTCTAATTTAATAACCGCCTGACCCGGCTCTCTCCCTTCTGGTATCCCTGTGAACCTTAAGTTAGAGCAGCGGGAGTGATTCTCCGCATCATCGACTCAGATCTGCAAGTTATTTAATTCAGCTTGGTATCTGGCAACTGATGCTTCCATATGTGATCCACCATCTTCCAGGTCTATTACTCATTGTTTGACTTCTTTCACACGAGGGCTCAATTGCTGTATGTTATTGTTTATGAAGCTGAGTTGAGTTTCCGTCTTATCATTTGCCTCCTCCTGTGATAGTTTTAGAGCCTTAAGTTCAGTAAGGATCTGGAGAAGTATAGTCTGTGTAGCTGAAGAGCCTTCACCCACTTGTCTCCATTCTGCCTGATTGTAGAAGTCCACTCCAGCATTCCCAGGACCCGAATAAGACAAAGAGTTCATATTTTCTACTATTTTACCAACTTCCTGGTGCCCTGCTGTGACCCCCATCTGAATTGAGTCTGGTGTCAGCGAATAAAATATTGACCCAGGAGATATATAAGGGTCTGAGTGTCGCTGAGTATGGGTTGAAATTATATGGGGATGCAGACTGACGAATAGGTACTGAAGGGCATCTGGCCTCCCCCCCCCCTTTAAATGTTCTGCTGGGACTGCTAGATTAGGTGGTTCTTTGAGCTCATTAGGTCCAGTCACAGTAAAAAACGAATATGTCTGTAGTTGCCCATTGCTGTTTTGTCGGGTGGTAGTCTGACCTTGCTCTGTTTGTTTGAAAGGGCGCAGGTCTTGTGGCCGATTCTGGTTGACACTGGAGTTCTGCAAGTTGCCCTCTATCCGGCTACTAATGACATGTTCCCTGCCCTCAAATTCCATAATTGCACCTTTCGGTTTGGAAATGGTTTGGGTGGCGAAGGAGGTAATTGATAGCCCGGACACCACCACGTTGAAGAGTAAGAATGAAAGTTTTTCTCTTCTTTTTTTTTTCTCAACCCAGGCCTCCGTGACTGGGACCATGCTGCTATTTCTCCTGCTTTGTGAGGCTTTAAATTCCTTTCCCTTTGTTTCGAATGAGCTTCCACTAAATGTGTTTGCTTAGTAACTGAAAAAGCCTTTAAAAGAAAAAAATGTATTCACTGTTTTTTTTATCTAGTCTTATTCCACCTTAATTCTTTTCAACCAGAAAGTTAGGGAGGCATGTGAGGCATGTGTAGGGAAACAAATACAATATTGGCCCTGTGACTCTCCTAATCATACATATTCACATCAAATTCTAATGTCCCTAGGGGACCATCAATGTAGTGCTACTGTGCCACCCACTAGCTATCATTTGAAGAAATGTTTGTTCAGAGCATTGTTTACATTTTGTCTTTTGTTATCCTTCTTTTTCTGATATAGCTCCTCCTGCCCAATGACCACAACCAATCAGCCAGGAGATAGTGGCCTGTTTGCGGCAGCAGGGGATGGGGAATATTCAGGCCAAATACCAGTGCCTGGTGATCCTGGAGGGGGAAGAGGCCAAAACACTTGCCTTGGACCCAGGACTCAGTAGAGCAGCATGCCAGCCCACAGCCTCCTGGCCAGCACATCGCCAGGTGCCTCTGCCAACAATGACGGTCCCTGACTGCACCTACTGCTGCACCCTCCTGCTCTACCAGGGCATTGCTATCACGCATCCTGCAGTGGATGGACAGGATGGAGAGCCGACTTTCCAGCGTTGAGCAGAGACTCGACCAGCTTTAGACCCATGTTGACAATGCCCTTTTTTCTATTTGTTTCGGTGGGAGGGACTTGTGGGTGGAGACGGTGGGGAGGGATTTGGGCTGGACTTTGGACTTTTCATTGGACATTTTAGGGATGGGGTTATTTGTTCAGGGAGAGGGATGGGATTGTTGTTGGTGGAGAAGGAGTGTTTTCTATTTGTAAATAATAAAGTTGTATGTTTTGTTACTTCATTTGCGTCTCAAATCTTTATTTTGGTGTTTTAGACTATTAGTTTACACTGATGTCTTTAAGTGCAGCCTGTTATTTTTATCTGCTAAACAAAGTGTATGTCATTTACTTAGACCTCTGTTCTATTGCTCCCTGTAACTATTATTGACCAGTAGGGAATTATTGACATTGCCTATTTTGACTACAAAAACAGAGTACTCACAGACAACATCTTCTTCAGTAGAAGTTAAATATGAACTAAACAAGTTCACTTTAATCCATAGTGCTTCTCTTACCTGAATATATGAAGGAAGGGAGTCTTCTTACTGTAGGGTTTTTTCCAAGATGGCATCTTAAGGGTGTGGTAGGTAAGTAGTAGTAGCAGAGTCTAGCACTCTAACAGGGAAGACAGAAATTCACAGAAGGTGCCACTCCATCCTATGGAAACTCCAACAACAAAATTAATCAAAGGGTTATCCCTCACTGTCAACTTGATTGAAAGAAAACTGAAAGTTAGCAGGTTATCATCATATCATCATACCTTTAGAAAGACTAAGACCAGGCTACCATAATGACAGTATTTGACACACAGCAAAGAAGACCTGATATGATAATAAAATCTAGCAATATATATTTCTTCTGAGCAATGGTGGGAGCTATAGTATAAAACTAAACTTAGGATGTGAAATAATGGAGTCAGGAGAAGTGGGCTCAGACTCAAGAATGTTTGGACCAGGTTAAGCATTTATGGAAGATACATATAAGGCGTGAATGAAGATGTTGCTGGGGCCAGTGTGGAAAATTGCTCAGGTAATAGAAGGTAGAAGGTCATGCAGTGAGTTAGTGTTGCTTTCACCACATTTCCCCAGCAAGTGTGTGATACATTTATGGTGTAACATTAGGTCACATCTCAATAAATCACAAGGCCCCAGGAAAAAGTATTAGGGGAAAGGGGGTTTGGGGAAAGGTGTCACAATGACAAACACTACACAAAAGAAACCACAACAATATTTGTTTGGACGCTGAGCAGCACACCATCATCAATCTGTTGTGGAAGGAACTGAAGGAATAAGTATGACACAGTTCAGTATATTCATTGGAAACAGTCCTTCTACCCCAGATAGACCCCAGAGAGTATATCCTAAGTGTTATGTCTTTGGGTTTTAAAATATGGTCACTGAATGTATTTCACCCAGCTCTAAAAATTATGATTGTTGAAAGGGAAATTACACTGAATTGCCAAATTGGGTGATGCATCTCCATTCTTCTTGGAATCCATAGCTCTAGTGCCTGAACCTGTTTAATAGGTAAGCTGGAGTTTTGAGCTTTCCAAGTTTTGTTTGTGCAGGACCAGGGACTAGGAGAAGGCCTGTGTTTTAAAAACAACAGTACCTGTATTATAGGGTAAAGGAAAAGGATAAATGAAAGCAAGGTAAGTTTTATGAGGAGTAAGGAGCGTACCAAGAAGACTCAGAGACAGAGCAAGAACATAAGAGGAGTTTCATGTTTGAGCTATAAATGCAGCAAACACACACTCAGCAGCATTTCCAAATCAATATACCTCTCTCCATTTCACAGAGCTGAGCGAGTACTAGGCCTCAGAATCTCTGCCATCATCATGGGTTCACTTTGAAGTTCAAAACGTTCTCCTTTCTAGCTCTTGAGGTAGTCCTGCCCTGAGTCCTTCTATCTTCCTCCTCCAGATTTAGAGTAACTCCGTCCCAGACCCAAATCGACCAAGGAAGACCTGTGAAGTGCATTGCTGTTGAAGAACAAATAGAGAAACAGAACTGGAGTATTTGTTTGTGTAGATTTGTGTTTGGTATCTAAAGTGGCTGGTTTGTTATGAGGAACCACAAAAAAGGAGTAGACCCTGCAGGAAACTACTTTTGAAAGGCCAATCACTTTCAAGAAAAAATCATCAGCCCCCAAACATTGCAAATCATCAAAAACAAGTTTACAAATTTGTTGAGCTCCCTCTCTGACTGTCAGGCCCTACATACAGCAGTCATGACTCACAAATACACAAGCACAATCAATCAATATATCACCACTCATTGGTGCAATAGTTACTTAGTTACCTCTTCCAATCCAAACAAAACAAAATACTTCCTCTTTGATGGTATCCACACATTGGAATTAGGCATTGGCACTGGCAGTCTTTTAATCACTGATTTTCTAGGGCAGTCCTGCTTGGTAATGTGAAAATAGGAGAGTCAATGGCATTTGAGGGAGGCAGGCATCATCTCCAATGTCCTGAAGGGTATGTGGAGGCTTCTTCACTGCACACAGGTCCAACTACATATCATATTTTTGTGATGATGAAATCGATGGTGGGGCAGCATAACGCAACACTAATATAATGTTGCACTGGCAACTTTTTCTTTTTTTTGGCAAAGAAAGAAAGAGAAAAAGAAGCTGAGCAAGAAATAATTAACAAGTTCTATGGTGGCACTGGCATACTCAGTCTGGGAACTAGAGTTCGCCCTCAAACTCTTGTGGTTCTCCCGATTGAATCTGACCAATCATCCTCTTCCTCCTCCTGTGGTGTTTCGTGAACAGTGTAATCAGGTGGTATAAAATGCTGGTTCATTTTTATCATGGTCAATCCCTCTGCGTTTTAAGGCAAGAGACTGGTCCTCCTCACTGTAACAACTACACCGGCTGCATTGAACACACAGTCAGAAAACACACTGGCTACAGGACAAGCCAGAAACGTTATTGCCAGCCTGCTGAGCTCTGACCATTGGCACTTCTTCCCATACCAATATACCAATGGATTTGGATCCACATACACCTCTTTCAGGTCAATCAGATACTCCTGAAACATTCTCTGAATGGTCATTAGTGCTGCCACCTGCTCAATCACTTTTTCCTTTGCCTCTGCACTGGACTTAGGTCCTGCCACTTGAAGCCAAGCCAATGCAGAGGCTGGGTCTGATTCTTCTGTTGCTGTTGTCACCAGCTTTCTTGTTGGTGGGTTGGAGGATGTGAGATAAAACTGTCCTCTCTGGAGGTTGAAGGCAGAACTTCAAAACTGTAGAGTGGGGCTCTAAATTCCAGACGTTCTTCTTCCAGATCTTCTGCTTGCTCAACAGTCCACCTCTTGTATTGTGAAACATCTCCTTCAGAAAAAGGAATGATAGCGGAAATAATTTTTTGTAATGTGAATTAAGTAGGCTGGCACAGATGTACTCTTTGGATGAGAGGATGTCATTTTGCAGCCTTGCATTATAAGTCAAGCAATAGCTTAGGCTATTAACCAAGACATGCACTTCTGGGTTTTCTTTTGCACCCTGAATGCAAACCTTTCAGACTCCTTTTTAGCTGCTCCTGTAGCAGATACAATAACTGGATAGCTTGGCCCATTGTACTGGTCCCCTTGCTAATTTCCCACATGAAAACCTCAAAAGGGAGGAGCATTGTGTGAGGTATTTGACTAGGCCCCATTTGTCTGCATCCATGGTCATAGCTTTCCCAGTTGCATCAGCTCTTCTTTGAATGACATAGCCATTGATCTGTTTGTACTGCTCGAACAGACACTGCAACACACAATAGGTTCAGTTCCAACGCGTTGGCACCTCCTGTATTAGGACCTTAACTGGTACTCTGTTATCATGCTGAATAATCCACAGCTGTTTCCGGGCTTTGAAAGAATGGCTGAAATAAGTGCAGATGCCTTTGCAGGGGGTCAGTAGGTTGCTGACTATGTCTTCTTTTTAAAGAAAGTCTTACACAATCAGGTTAATGCAGTGCACCAAACACTAAGCCCTAAAATAGCCACTACCTGCCATAGCCTTGACTATGTTACTGCCATTGTCTGTGGCAACAAATCCAACTCAAACACCTCTGGGTCGCAGCTGTATGTGCCAAGACCTGTAGATAGCTTTTGCTTTACCCCTAGAAAAGAGATCCAGTGTGCAGTGATGCACATGTAATCAGTCACCTGACAACTGGTCCACATGTCTGTCGTCCAGTGGATAGTGTGGACAACACTTTGCTGCACAGCTAATCCAACCAATTGAAGCACATTGTGATGCAGCACTGGAACAGCAACTCTTGCAAAATAGGTGCAGTCTGGAACCTTCTTTTTCAGGTAGAGGGCTGCCACAAACTTTAAGAATCCCACTCCTTCCACAAAAGAAAAAAGGCACAGGTCTAGCCCTAACATTTTTGCCAGCTTCCCTTTGTACAAACATGCCACTGGGTCGTTGCAGTTGTAGGGTCCTGCCTAAAAATGCCCATAATTGTAGCTAAGATTTTCTTCTTTTGTGGCGCCACTGACACAGGTGACTTTTGAGATGCAGGTGGTGGTAGACTCAATGTGCGTGATGGTGGTGCAGTCACCATATGCTGTGGTGTTTCCATCTGATACTAAAGGGGGTCATTATGAACACGGCGGTGTTTACTGCTGTGTTCATGCTGGTGTTTATTTCACTGACCGCCAGCCCCCCTGCTACCCTCCCGGCCTCATAAAGAACATTTTGCTGGGCCGGCAGGCGGAAACATTGTTTCAACCCACCGGCCCAGCAGAATGCAGGGCCAGGACATTGCCGACAGCTCCATGTGCAGCAGCACCCATCGTGCAGATCACTGCCCGTAAATCTCGCAGTGACCTGCGCGACAGGGCGCTGCATGGGGGCCCCTGGGGCACCCCTTCCACCAGCCTGGGAAAGGCTGGGGGAATCAGGGTACATTATCTGGAGGGCAGCGCTGCTTGCAAAGCTGCCCTGTCGGATATTGTTATCTGCCATCATCAGGCTGCCTGTCGGCGGTAGCCTGGCAGTAGCAGAGGGCTGCCACATGCGGCCCTCCCTGTGTTGATTATATGGCGGTTCAGGCCACCAAGCCGGTGGCGGTCTTTTCCGCAGTCGCCGGCATTGCGGTCTGAACCGCCATGTTCATTATGAGGGCCTAAGTCTTCCTGTGCCATTTTGAGGTCACTGAAGCAAGTGATTCTGGTGCACTGCTGGGGACAGGGATACTGTGCATGAGAATGTCACCCTCTTCTTCCTCAACTTCCACAGTGATTTGATCAGTTTCCTGGCTCTCCTCACCTTCACCACCGCAACCACCTTGAACTTTTTTTAAGGTGCTCCTCCCACCGGATTGCATGATGTTTTTTCATATGGGTCATCTGGCCTCCAGTACCATAATGTGAACCAAGCTTACCTCGACAAACACTTGCTTGGCTATGGCAAGGTTCTCCTGTTTGCTAAAAGTAAAAAAGTCCCAAAATGGAGAGGTGTACTTTCTTATTGGGCCAATGCCTGAAGAAGAACTGGATATAGGTGGGTGTGTTGATTGCCTCTTTGCAATGCATCCTTCTACTGAGGTATGGGGTGGTGCAGGTCTCTGCTAGGGCCTTACAAACATGAGAGTTGGCAATGCTGCCTGTGCCACATCTCTTGGAGCAGGTTGAATTGTAAAGTTGGACTCCTCTGTGCCAGATTCCACTATGATTGGCTCATCATCATCCTCCTCCTCATCATCATCCCCTTCCATGATTTTAAGGCTTTCTGGAACTTTTCTTTTCCATTGCCTCTCCTAGTGTCTCCCGGACTCTGCTGGGGTCCACTCCATGTCCCTGTCATCATTAACAGAAGTGGAACTTGGGGAAGATGGTAGAGTAGTGCACTTCCTTTTTGTTGCTGGAGATCTGGGAGCCATTGATTCGAAATGAAGAGGTTCTTGCTCAGCAGGAAGCTCAACCTCCTGTTCCAGCTATGGGAAGATCTGGCTGTGACTGCTGTCCACTTTGCTCTGTTACCTAAAATGATTGGGTACTACTTTGTAAAAGGGACAAATCCAATTCAACATCAGTGCTCATCGGCGTCGCCATGATTGCAGTGGCTGCCTCACTGAAAGACATGGTCTTGGGTTGGGGTGATGCTTTGATGCAGGAGTACTCTTCCTAGGTTCCTCCCAGGAGGCAGATGTGACAGACGCACATTTCCTGAAAAAGGTTGCAGTTGGCATGCCACTGGTGGAGAGCTGCTTCTTCTCACTACCCACTTTTTTTTGGAGCAACTTTTTTCGGTGTCATCTTAATCTCTACGTTGGCAGTGGCACTAAGATGCACACCTGTGGACTGTAACCGTAAGGCTTTTTCTTTGGCAGTACTGCGGGTGATGAGCAGTCTCTTCTCTTGTGCACCTAAAAACAACCAAGCAAGAAAAACACGTAGTTAGTGAAATGTGGTTTGTTGCAGGTTGAAAATAGGATAGAGAAATGCAATGTTAGTTTGGTTGGTTACTTATGTAAAATACCTATTCAATCAAACGTTAAAAAAACAAAACAAACCACCACTCTATAAACGAATTACATTTCAAATCAGACAGCACAATAGGCAGATCTAGCTCTTTGCTTTATCTCCATCTGTTTTAAAGGAGACACCTGGGGTAGTCAGAGAGAGGTGCATGGGTAAATGGAATAATCCTTTAAATGATAGCGGCAAGGTGGTCCAGAGGAAATGGAATAATCATTAACAAAATTAATTATGTTGTTGATTTGTCTGCCATGCTCCAGAGCCAGGCTGTCCTGTAGGAAATGGAATTATACCTAAGAAATTAAATGCTGTAGTGCAGCTGTGCGTCTTTGGTGATTGGATAGAGGAATGGAATGGATCGGATGGAAGTGGATAGATGGAACAAGGCAAAATGCAGGATTAAAAAAAAAACGTAATAAAAACATTATAAACAAATAAATATCAAAATTAAAATAAAGAAGCAATTTAAAAATAATAATTAAAAAAAGCATATTGAAAATAAAAAAGTAAAATCTATACATATATATAATAAAAGACAAAAATATAAAAATGCAAATAAAAAAGAATTAAAAAAATAAATACAAATGCCATAACAAATTAAAATTAAAAACAAAAATGTAAAAATTATAATAGAAAAAAATATAAAAACTGAAAAAACAAATAATCAATAATTATGATGTTTATATGTAAACATATTTCAAAGACACACTGGCTGCATGCACAAAATGGCTGCAAGCCAACCATATGATCAAACAACAAGTTACAACAACAAAGAGCAAGGAGAAGGCATAGAAAACAAAGAATACTTGCAAGCCTATTGCAAGGGACACTGGCTGGATGGACAAAATGGCTGCCACATGGCCAAACAACAAAAATAAGGAACAAGGAGGCATGGCAAACAAAGAACACATACTGTCCTATGCAAGGGACACTAGCTGGATGGACAAAATGGCTGCAAGCTAGCCACATCATCAAACAACAACAACAAGGAGCAAGGAGACATGTCAAACAAAGAAGACATGCAAGCCTATGCCAAAGGGAGGGACAATGGCTGCATGCACAAAATGGCTGCCAGCCACACGGTCAAAAAAATCCTCCTATGCCATCAACTAATATTACTCCACAATATATACATTTTTTGCAACAAAAAAGTGCAAACAATAGCAAACATTTTATATTTAATCCAATTCCACCCCTGCCCTTAATGAAGTTTTAAAAACATATACCCCTGAAACATTTATTTCATGCACTGATGACTACTAGAACTGGGCTGAATGGTCCTTTGGGAATCTAGGCCACATACTAAAATAATATTGCAAACGTTACAAACATGCAGAAAAGGTACTGAGCTGTGCAACAATTTTTCTCTACAAAAGGTGAAAAATCAATGAAATGCAAAATAAACATGCAAAATAAATATTCATTAGGGCCCTCTTAATCTCCAGCCCACATTTTAAAATCATATTAAAAGAAAAAGAAATACTGGTGCATGCCCAAGCAAATAAACACAACACCCGTATACAATAGTTTTTTAACTTACTTATGTGATTCAACAAAAACAAAGTCCTTATCCAAAGGTATATCCATGAGACAAAGAGAGTCATCCTTCCACCTTTGACATCCAAGTGAAAAATGATCAGGAGTTGGACAAAGCACTGGGAGGAGCCTACAAGACAAGAACAGGAATTTGGAGTCTCTGACACACTTCCTTCCTGTTTTAATAAAAAGGCTTCTCAATCTGAAAAACAGATTGCAGTGTCCATTGCAGAAGAAAATCTGGTCACAATCTCTTTTTGACTAGATATAGCAGCTCTAGAGTAGAAACTCTACCTCAGAAGTGACTTTGTGCTTGCGAGCGGCCCTGTTTTGGCCGCAGGTGAGACTGCAAGCAACACAGGAGAACGTGAAATCTTGCACATGCGCGTTCGCTGGGGCCAAGGAGTATCATCGTGCTCACGAGAGAGCATCAAAAGCCAATCTTGCGAGCATGAACACAGTTTGCTCCATGTCGAGTGTGGAATGCGGGAACTCTGCACTATTCCGCGTAGGGCATATTACCCAAATTCCACAAACTCTGGCAGTAGAGTGGAGTTCTATACCCATGTCTAAGTACCACTGTACTAGGGACTTGCAAGTACATTAAATGTGTTGATTGGATATAAGCCATTTGTACCATGTTTAGGGTACAAAGCACAAACACTTATTTGCAGTGGTAAAGTGGACAAGCTCAGCAAAAATAGGAGGGGTGAAGGAAAAAAGTTTGGAGGAATACCACACCAAGGCTGACAAGTCTAATGCATACCTTCTAGAATCTAGGGTACTAATTGAAGTTACAGAATCAATCCACCAAGCACACAACTTTGTTTTCATTATGTTTGCAGTAACATTGCACCTTACTGCTTAACTAGCAAACCTCTCCAAAGATGTATGCAGGTCTATTAAGCTCACATTAAAAAAACTCCTCAGCAACTGAAAGTTGTCAAGGAACCAATGATTTCTTGAGTAATAGATTGTGCTTCCATTAACTAAGATAGAAGGTCAGAATGGCTTGTGAATAATATTATGACATTTTCTACCCATGCTGTTTGCTGACATAGGCTAATATGTGCACACGGGCACCTTGCATCTTGCACTACATACCTTTGTATGTTACTTTACTTCTAATTGTGGAAACTCCCTTAGCCCCTACTTTGGATGATGATAGTAAGTGTAAGAATTCCAGAAAGTGAATTCAGCCTTCTTTCCTGTATTCTCTCTTGCATTAACTCAATCCTCATTAAACAATGATGAAGATGACACTCTTGATATGGTGTTCTTGACTCTATCTGTACTAGCATTATTTATATTTCTTATAACTAATAAAAACATATTTACCAATTACATAATTTGAGAAACGTTTGCTTCTATCAACTCAATGTATTGGGTAACAATCTGGTGAACCATCTGTATGTTCTCCCTTTTAGTGCTATCCTCGACATAAGAGCTGATGTCAGGAGGACACTTAAACTATACCCCATTTATGAGAGTGGCTGCAACTCTCTCTACCCAGACTGTGTAGATACTGACTGGCTCTGCAGAGACTGACTTTGATAGTAGCATGTTTTTAGTCAAGGCACAGACCTTTCTTACATGTACCCCTGCGCAAGGACTGCCTACTGGCACTCCCATGTAAAATTCCATTCAGCCATATATAACTAGGGGCTTAACTGTCATAAAGCCTGGGGAATTCATGAAAGATGGCTATAGAATGTGTATTGTGAATGTGGGGGAGGGGTGGAGAAGAATACATGTATGTATCTTGACTGCAGAATAGTAAGGTTTATTTTGGCTGTACCCGTCGCACGGCGCACTACCATTGAAATACACTTACTTGATTAAGCTAATCTAAACTGGTCTCACAGTTTCTACTGGGGCAGGAAGCCTGCAAATTTTAAACAAAAGCAGGAACCAGATGCCCCATCAGGTGTGGAGGAGCTGAGCATTCAAAGACTGCAGGAATGGCTAAATGAATGCCTTCTTTGCCACCAGAGGAGTAAATGTGCTGCCCTTTCTTACCAACTATTTTGACCAACTTTTTGAATTTAACACCGGGAAGGCCTGTACACCAACAGAGAACATAACAGATTCTGGAGTTTTTCTCTGTGTGCTTGCCTTTCTTCCTTTGAGATAGGCCTAAGTCCATCAAAACCTGTTTAGCCAAATTACTACTAAAATTGTGAAGAGAAGGATGAACTGATTGAACAACAGAGATAATGCATTTTGCTTGCCAGGAATAGTGATTGAATGCATGAGACCAGAGATATAGCTCAGATGACTGCAAAAACCTACATAGGAACAGCTTGACAGACTCTCTGCCCAGGATGCACATGGTTACTCCAGCCCAGGTATTAGGGAAAAAAAGGTCTGTGATGTGGTTAATGAACTCCATCACCTTCAGGCATTTGAAGAATTGAAGCTTCTTTGTTCCTGACCTACCTTGTTCCTGTAGGATGCCTGCAATTGTCTCCTTCTAGCCACAAAACTAACCAGTCTTTAACCCCTGGGATAAGTCTGTTCTGTCAGCTGATTAGGTACCTCTCATTGGAAACCATTGAAATTATATTTTTAGCTGCTGTGTACTTGAGATCTTGATGGGTGGCCCTGCAACTGTAAAACCATGACCAGTGGGTGTGAAGATGCTTGCACCCCTTCCATAAAGGCACATAAAGATACATAAAAAATGAGTAGTGACTCATGATTCAACACAATGGGGCCTAATCACAAACTTCATTTTGTTGTATGTAAAGTAGTATTGCAGTAGTAGAATTCACAACCTACGGAATGTTTTGTGCAAACCTACAGTTGGGGATCTCTGCCTCCATCTCTCCTACCTTTTTGTAATGAGATATCAGTCGTGATGGCAGAGATATCTGCACAAAGGTTCATGTTTACATAATAAATGTGGGAGGGACAAAGAAGATTAGCTAGGAAATGGAGAATACTTAATACTGAACAGGTTTAGTTAAAGGCTATTTAAGAAGGGATTTAGGGACTGACATAATAATACAAATGCACACCTACAAAACAGTGAAACAATAGCAATTCACAAGCTACATTTCTGAAGTGACTACATCCCTAAGCTTGTCAAAACAGTTATAAATTTACTCCAGTCCAGACTAGGAGTAATTCAGGCACCACACATCCACGCATGGCCACTTACACACTCCCATGGACAACAATGGAGGAGTAGATACAAAATAACACCCCAGAGGTATTTAATGTTACAAATCAATTATTTATGTATCATAAATGTATAAATAGATAGATAGATAGATAGATAGATAGATAGATAGATAGATAGATAGATAGATAGATAGATAGATAGATAGATAGATAGGGCCAGATGTATCAAAGCTTTTTGCATTCGCAAACAGTGCGAATGCCCGTTTGCGAATGCAGAAAGCCATTTCAGAATGTATCAAAGGCATTCTGGATGCAATTTTAAGAAATTGCTAAAATAGCAATTCCTTAAAATTGCGACCCTGTTTAGAGAGTCACAAAATGCGACTCTCTAAATAAGAAATCGCAAATAAGGAATCCTTATTGGCGATTTCTAAAGCACATGTAACAAGCAATTCCTTAATGCGAATTGGGCATTAAGGAATCATTATTTACCACCACGTTTAACTTGGTGGTAACCATGTGCAATTTTTAAAAATGCTTTTAAAATGCATTTTTAAAATTTACATGTAAAGCACACATGCACTTTTGGCATGTGTGCACCTTACATGTTGTAAAAAAATATTTTGGGGTGCAGCAGAGGGGGCCTAAGGCCCCCAGCATCCTGGACTTTGCATTTCCAAAAATTGCTAATTCCAGTTTGGAATTTGCAATTTTGGAAATGCAAAAAATTCGCAAATATGTGCCTACAGGCCCGTAGGTGCGAATGGGGGCCAGTATCGCAATTTGCGATTTGGTAATATCATTTGCGATTTTTAAGAAATCGCTATTACCAAATCGCAAATGTGATACATTGCAGTTTGCAAATCAGAAATAGCGATTTCTAAAAAATCGCTATTTCCGATTCGCAAAAGGCCTTTTTCATACATCTGGCCCATAGTTACATAGATAGATGCATAGATAAATTGCATTTTGAGATTTTTTTCTGAAAATACAAAAACATATTAAAATTAAACAATTGTTGAATGGTACTGTCAGCTTGACGGTAACCACCATGACAGCAGTTCCTGCCAATTCTAGGTGGTCTGTCCTGGCAGCCTGACATGTCTTAATTTGGAGCTCGGTTACTCAGTGAGAGAAATAGAGTTTTTTCTCTGTCGCCTTTACGGAGTAATTATCATGCTCTGAACATTAAATCAGGCTCCTAATTTAAAACAGTATCTTCACACTCATAAATTCTGTTGCAGACTGCTTCATCCCCTGGTTTGAAGAGGTTGAGACAAGTAAGTCAATATGTGGATGTAAATCTACACTTGGAAATGGTGGAAATCTTGTTAAGGGTAGTAAACAGAATATAAATGCAATGAACAGCCAAAAAGTGCAATTACACCTAAGTGTAGTAGTAAATGTACATGTAAATAAATATACAAGCGTATATCTCCTTTTGCAAATCAAGCCCACTGTCAGTTACACAAACTGCCCTAATAAAAAAAGACCAGTTGGATGACCCATAATTGTACTAAGAAAAAACAAAAAAACATATGACGAATGGAAACAAATCAAACATTCACCCCGGTCACAGATCTGGGTTTAATCTATCCACTTATGTTCTCATCACTCCACCCCAGTTTGGACCCAACCATATGCAAATCAGTCTCAAGCAAAAAAATGATGGATTAAACCCAGATATGTGACTGGGGGTGAATGTTTGTTACTCATTCTGCCCATCATCTGTTCTTTTTGTATTTGTCACCCTAACTATATGCAGCAGCTAAGTTAGCTGAGGTGTGCTTCCCCAGCTAGGCTACTATGTCATTGGGAATACCAACAATGTTTCCAGGTTGGAAACCTTATTTTTTTTGCATGCTGAGGTTTTGAGATTAGGATTCTAGAGGCTTTTAGACATCACCCTTTTAATCCACACAATTTGTCTGTTTTTAAGAGTAACAACTGATTTCTAGCATCAGGTGTGAGGAAGGGTTAATCATATTTTATGGTGGTTATCATGCACAAAATGTGGTAGGGCCTACTGTTTTTCTTTATTTATCCTATTTAATTGTGCTATTTTGCTTACCTGTAATTAAAGTACTTATATTTTTAAGAAGAACTGACTGGGCACTTTGAGTCTGATTTAGATCTTGGCAGTAACAGTCCCGCTGTTGATTTTCCATCAGGTTTCCCATCTGCCACATTGGCAGTCTGCTCATTCTATTTAGATGTTGGCAGTCCCATTGACGAAAGACTGCAGACGAACCACCGTAAATGTCATGAATCTTCACCTGCATCAACAGCGATATAGTCAACAGCGGCTGGCAGCTGGACTCCAGCCACTGTCACCACTGAGCCAATAACGATGTGCCTTCCCGCCAATACAATGGTGGTGGCTAAACCTTCACACGTGAGAGGGGGGATTGGGAAGGATATAAGCACAAAACTCACCTTTTGTTATGTTTTCTCAATTCCTACCACTATGAATCCGACCATACAAGTCCTACCTTTGCTGCTGCTGCTAAACTAAGATTAAAATCAACCCTGTCATCACTAGAACCACAGGTAAGTCACTGTTCTATATTTCAGACTCAGACATACCTGTGTACATTAGCACTGGACTTGCGCATGATTATAAAATACTTGCAAGTAATAGTACAATGATGTGCAATGCATATATCTATAATTTGGTATTTACAAAAACTTAAAATAAAACACCTCGACATATCATTCACAATCATCAATGTGGTGCCAAATGACTGCATACCAATGGACACCTACACAAAGAGGCACATAATTCCCTAAATGGGAATGTGTCCATACAAGTGTGTGTGTAATCATTTGACATAAACTACCATATCATGGGCATAAACAGTGCACATCATTGTAAATATATAAAGCCAATATAATGTAGCATTTACACTACACAATGAAATGAGTGGGTTTACACAAAATGTGCAACCAATGTAACCTCTAAACTTCAAACATGCCTGAGATGTATTGAAGTCACTGATCCCCTGAATTTGTGCAATTCCTGTGATACATTAGGGGGCATATTTATACTCCGTTTGCGCCGGAATTGCGTCGGTTTTTTTGACGCAATTTCGACGCAAAACTATCTCCATATTTATACTTTGGCGTTAGACGCGTCTAGCGCCAAAGTCCATGGAGTTAGCATCATTTTTTAGCGTGGACACCTACTTTGCGTTAATTATATGCAAGGTAGGCGTTCCCGTCTAAAAAATCGACTCCGAGGCATGTGCGTCGGATTTATACTCCCGGGCAAAATTCACGCCCGGGAGTGGGCGGGTCAAAAAAAATGACGTACGGCCGCTTTTGCACCGTTTTTTAGCGCCTGCAAAAGGCAGGTGTTAAGGGACCTGTGGGCTCTGAAGGAGCCCAGAGGTGCCCTCCCATGCCCCCAGGGACACCCCCTGTCACCCTTGCCCACCCCAGGAGGACACCCAAGGCTGGAGGGACTCATCCCAGGGACATTAAGGTAAGTTCAGGTAAGTGTTTTTTTTTTTTTTTTTTGGTGGCATAGGGGGGCCTGATTTGTGCCCCCCTACATGCCACTATGCCCAATGACCATGCCCAGGGGACAGAAGTCCCCTGGGCATGGCCATTGGGCAAGGGGGCATGACTCCTGTCTTTGCTAAGACAGGAGTCATTTCTATGGGGGTTGGGAGTGAAAATAAATGGCGCAAATCGGGTTGAGGCGAAAAAATTGCCTCAACCTGACTTGCCCCATTTCTTGACGCCCAAGCCCCATATCCCCCTACGCCGGCGCTGCCTGGTGTACGTCGTTTTTTTTAACGCACACCAGACGGCGCCGGCGGCTAACGCCGGCTAACGTCATTCAATAAATACGGCGCCCGCATGGCGCTTCAGAATGGCGTTAGCCGGCGCTAATTTTTAAGTATTAATATGGGCCTAGATGTCACCTAACTCTAAAATGCCATATTGCCTTTGTAATGAATGTGTGTCTATCATCAACACATCATGTTGGAATAAACACGTGAATTCGCAAGTCACAAAAATATATACTTTTGGTGTAACTGTCCACTATCAGGATGAATGCTTGCACCAAAAACAACATGCCTATCATAAATGTACAACATAATGTATGCACTATAGAAATATGTCAAAACTATACGCTGTGCATGTCATTGTCAGAAATTAGATTAACTGCATGTCACACACATTGGCATAAATATCATAAGCAATCAATTCTTAGTAATCTAAGATCAATACCAGGAGAAAGGTAGGAAAAATAAATGGAAATTTAATTGCACAATGAAATATGTCTCTCAAGAAGTTACTAATGAAATCAGAAAACACAGTTTTTAAAGTCCAGCATGGGAGCATTAGACTACAGGCCCAAAACGTGCTTCCTATTTTCACTGCCAAGTACAACCTCTTCAGGTAGGGGCATCTATTGGGACAAAGCAATGATGTTACTTGGGAGGGAATCTTGAAAGGGAGGGGTAGTTTTAGATGTGGGAGGGGCAGTTTTGGGAGGGGTGGTTTTTGCTTAGCCTTGTGGGGGGTGGGTTGGGTTTTGGCAGAGTGGGCTTATGTTTGGGAGTGGTGGTTTTGGATGTGGAAGGGGTCAGTGCCAGGGCAAATAAAAGGTCTTCCATAGGAAAATGGGTAGGGTGGTTTGCAGGGAGTTCGGGTGGGGAGTTAAAGGGTGTGGCAGTGGGTGATGTGTATATGTGTCAAGGGTGCAGTTCCCTGTGGGTCTGGTATGTGTGGCATATGTTTGCACATGTTTTTTTTTATGGGTTTCTGTTGTTTGGGTGAGTGTGGGCATTTGTGTCCTATTGGTGTGGATGTGGTACTTGCAGATGCAGTGGTGCATGTGGGTGTGGTGGTAGGTGTGAAGTCTGCCGGTATGGTAGTGGTGGGGCATGTGGGTATGGTGGTGGGTGTGGTGTCTGCTGCTGTGGTGGTGATACATGTGGGTGTGGTGGTGGGTGTGCTGTCTGCAGGTATGCTGATGGTGGAGTTGGTGGTGGGTGGGGTGTCTGTATGTTTGTGTGTGAGTGTGTGCATGTGTTTCTTGCTGTGTCTGTGTTTATGTGTGGATGTGCTACTTCTGTGTGCTGGAGTGACCTCTGTAGGGATAGCCTACAAGAGGTCAATAGCATTTTCACTCAGTGCAGCAGGGGGGACAGTGGCAGGGGGAGGTGCCTTCAGCAAATGAGATGCCACCCTATTTTGGGGTTGGAGTGGCCAACTGAGGGGAGTAAGAGGGATGGTAGAAATGAGAATGTGGGTTGCGGACAAGGCTGCAGATGCTACATTTGCAGTAGGGTCTGCCACCACTAAGGAACGGTCTTCGGTAGAGGCCTCTGATAAGGATGCTGTTGAAGAAATTGTGTCTTCCATTCCAGTCTCCTCACCCTCCATGCCACTGGGTCCATCAGTGTCTGCACTGGAACCACAGTGTCCAGCTACTTCTACACCAATGTGGCCCATTTCTCCTCGGCTTGTCCCTGATGATGCTGAAAAGACAGATACAACAGTTTGAGTATATCTGTGTAAATAGAATTCAACATTAACTTTGCTCACAAAACATTTGCCAAATCTACATATTTCTCCAGGCTTAAGGTTCTCAAACTTGGCTTCTTTATCATCAGTAGCACATGCATGTAGGGATCATTTTCTGAAACCATTTGCTCACATTTGTTAAATTCTCCATGCTAATTCCTATATCATGAATGACCTTGTCTTCACCACTTTTTATTTCTCTGCATTAACTGTTTCAAGCCTTTGATTGCTAGGGCTTTGTTGTTTAGAATACTGAACTTATAACCCCAAAAATAGAGAAATACATTTGTTCAGTGTGTTTGCAAGGTTAAATAGTCTGCATCATTTACATTTACCAAAATTAAAATATGAATAGTTGTGTGTCCACAAATGCTGCAATGTTGTACCATTATGTCTATAAACTAAAATCCTGTTTCCTTTGTCTGACCATTTTACAATTGTAACACTCACTTAAAGTAACTAAGGTATATTTCAAATGTACTATATGTATCATGTGTAGCCTGTACTGAGTTAGTGTAGCAAGGCATTAGGCACTGTGTACATACCTATGCTGTTGAAGCTATTTTAAAAAACATTTTTGTGGTGGATTGACAAATGACTTTGACAGCATGAGAAAATGCATAGGCCTAGATACATTTCTAACCCACCTCAGTACAGAGCAAGAACATTTTCATATTTCCAAAAGAGTCATGTTTTGGGCCTGATATTGACTTTTCAAGATGGGATACTCTAACATATATGTGATGTAACCTTCCATCAGCAAAAGTCCCTATAAGTATCACATTTCTCACCATCATTGATTTCATAGCTGGACATAACTAAGGACAGGCGCAAGTGACTTTTTTCTATTGTGCCAGATCTAAAAAATTCCCGGCTGGTAGTAGCGTTTCCTCCTTTGTGGTTGTGGTAGCAATCTCCAAATTGTTATTTTCAGCATGGAGAATAAGACACAAATTGACTGCACAACAGTAGTGAATGGAGACACAGAGGTTGATCCCATGGTTTACTGTATTATACACAATGTTTTTCATAGCAACCAAATGAACAATTATCATTAGATATTTTCGTAGCCCTTATGGCACTGCACTTTGGATGATTATTGTTTATGAAAGGATCGGATTATTTTTATTGTTTTATTATGGTGTTTATTTTTTTTAAACCTGCATGACAATGAAAATGCTATTTTTCAAACTATCAATAAACTTGAACTAAGGACACTAAAATGTTTTTTGGGGTACACCTAACTGTCACAAATTCGGACACATTTCTGTCTGTTTCTATCAATACTGTCTGGCTAAAAAAATCATGTTGGTTGAAACAGACTGGCTTATATGTTCATTTGTGAAGGACTAAAGCTTCAAGCTAATCTGTGACTGTCTACAGGAACTGACTTGAATCTTGCTCTGAATAAATATTCCTAACCTGTTTTGATAAGGAAAGATGCCATTTCACTCCTTTTGGACTAGATACTCATTATCATTTGGTAAATGTACAAACTTACCAATATAAAGTCTGAAACATCAACTGTACTATAAGTGCTTAGTAGGTCATGGCACATGTAATAAGGCCTACATTACCATCTCAAATGTGTGATGGAGCCTCACACCTGACCTAATACTGAAATGGGGTGTGTTTACTACAACTGTCCCTCATAACATCTACAAAATGCAGATATCCCTTTTTAGGGTTGAGCACAAAGCACTCCGTCCCTGGTGTAATCTCTCTGTGGGCTTTTAACCACACCCATGTCAAACCCATCCATTTGGTTGGTTTGTGGGCTTGCCTTTTAAAATTAGCTTGATTTCATTAGTGGAAGGCATGCACTCGTCATGTCTCTTCTGGTGTTTAGCCCTTCTTGAGCGCACCAGCCAACTATTGAAAACATACGGGGCTCCATGTTTTCCGCATGGTTTCTACACAATTTTTTCTCTTGATTTCGTAGGCAGCGTGATCTTGCTGGGCAGAAGTTGCGCACTTTCCATGATATCAACCATGTTACATGGATATTTCTACTTTAGCCGGTTACATGGATAATTGCACCTTTGCTAATAAGTTTCACTGTGAGCGGACTTTGGTTTCCTTTTGTGTGTTTCCTTTCCACTCATGGTGGCTGTCAGCTCGCTAATGTGAAACTGTTTAACTTTTTAGTTTATGTGGCAAGAAAAGACTGGTTAAGAGTTTGCAGCGTTAACACCTTCGCTGCCAGGGCTTTTCCCCTGTGCCGAGCCTTTTTTTAGCTATTTGGCACAGTTCATACTTAGGCCTTCTTAACTTTTTCACCACATAAGCTACCCATGCCTATTTTTCCAACATCCTAGGGATTCTAGAGGTACCCAGCCATTGTGGGTTCCCCTAAAGCAGACCAAGAAATTAGCCAAAATACAGTGAATTGTTTTTTTTAAAAATGGGAAAAAAGGCATCTGAAGAAGGCTTGTGTTTTTTTCCGTGAAAATGGCATCAATAAAGGGTTTGCGGTGGTAAAGTCACCATCTTCCCAGCTTTCAGGAACAGGCAGACTTGAATTAGAAAACCCCATTTTTCAACACAGTTTTGACATCTTACTGGGACATACCCCATTTTTACTATTTTTTGTGCTTTCAGCCTCCTTCCAGTTAGTGACAGAAATGGGTGAGAAACCAATGCTGGATCCCAGAAAGCTAAACATTTCTGAAGAGTAGATAAAATTCTGAATTCAGCAGGGATCTTTTATGTAGATCCTACAAGTGTTTCCTACAGAAAACAACAGCTGAAATAAAAGACTATTGAAATTGAGGTGAAAACAAAACAGCCATTTTTCTCCACGTTTTACTCTGTAACTTTTTCCTGTGATGTCAAATTTTTTAAAGCAATATACCGGTATTTCAGCTGGACTCTTCTGGTTGCGGGGATATATAGGGCTTGTAGGTTCATCAAGAACCCTAGGTACCAAGAGCCAATAAATGAGCTGCATCTTGCAAGGGGTTTTCATTCTATACCGGGTATACAGCAATTCATTTACTGAAATATAAAAAGTGAAAAATAGGTATCAAGAAAACCTTTGTGTTCCCAAAATGGCCACAAGATAAGGTGTTGAGAAGCAGTGATTATTTGCACATCTCTGAATTCCGGGGTGCCCATACTAGCATGTGAATTACAGGGCATTTCTCAAATGGACGTCTTTTTTACACACTGTCCTACGTTTGGAAGGAAAAAATTTAGAGAAAGACAAGGGGCACTAACACTTTTTTTGCTATTCTGTGTTCCTCCAAGTCTCCCGATATAAATGGTACCTCACTTGTGTGGGTAGGCCTAGCACGCGTGACAGGAAATGCCCCAAAACACAACGTGGACACATCACATTTTCACAAAAAAAACAGAGCTGTGTTTTGAAAAGTGCCTAGCTGTGGATTTTGGTCTCTAGCTCAGCCGACACCTAGGGAAACCTAGCAAACCTGTGCATTTTTAAAAACTAGACACCTATGGGAATCCAAGATGGGTTGACTTGTGGGGCTCTGACCAGGTTCTGTTACCCAGAATCCTTTGCAAACCTCAAAATGTGGCCAAATAAACACTTTTTCCTCTCATTTCGGTTACAGAAAGTTCTGGAATCAGAGAGGAGCCACAAATTTCTCCAAATGCTCCAAAACACTATCTGGACACATCAAAGTGATCAAATACAAAACTACCTGTTTTCGCTAGGGCACCGATGTTTTTGGTCCTGTGCCCAGCAGCCATCTAGGGAAACCTACCAAACCCAGACATTTCTGAAAACTAGACACCCTAAGGAGTCCAAGGAGGTGTGACTTGTGTGGATTCCCCAATGTTTTCTTACCCAGAATCCTCAGCAAACCTCAAATTTAGATAAACAAATCACATTTTCACCACATTTCTGTGTGGGATCACCACTCCGGGACAAATTTCATACCACCCAACGTTCCCCTCAGTCTCCCGGTAAAAATGATACCTCATTTGTGTAGGTGGGCCAAGTGCTTGTGACAGGGAAGAGCCAAAAACATGTTGAAATTGAGGGTGGACCAAAGCGGGTCCAAAAGGGCAGTTTGCAAAAAAACATTTTTAGGCTGACAAGTGCAGCAGAATTTTTATCAGTATAGATGAGACAATGCTGGGTGGTAGGAATTTTGTGGATTCCTGCAGATTCCGGCAGGTTCCATCACAAAAACGTGGGAAAAATGTTTCATTTCCAACAAAGTTGGAGGTTTGTGGGTAAGAAAATGGTGCAGGTGCATGTGAAACATACCACCCTGGAATCATCCAGATGTTTAGTTTTCAGATGTATCTAGGTCTTGTGGATTTTTCTACATGGCAACGTCCCAAAGTCCATAAAGTGCAGCCCTCACCAGTCCAAGTGGGATGATTTTGAGAGTTAGCCAAGCTCTCATGGCCCAAATGTAAAACCAAAACCCAAAATAATCAAATGTCTTCTTGCTTGCTGTGGGATAAGATGTTTTAGAGTGCAGGGGAGAGCTGAAAGACTGTTACCCCCTTTCATTTGGGTTGGGGGCATAACCAGGCCCATACTGGTTGGTAGTCACCATCCCACTAATTTATTTTTTTAATTCCCTGGCATCTAGTAGACTTTCTGCCCACCCCCGGGTGTGGATCAGGGGTAATTGCCTCATCTGCCCACTGGTGGGCAGAAGAACTTTGGCCCCATTTACAGTATTTGTGGTGGGGGTTTAAAAAAAAAAACTTCCCTGGTTTCTGCCCCCCCTCCCCCCCTTGGGAGCAGATGGGCCTTCCAAAAATAGGCCAATCTGCCAAGGGGGGCTGATAATGCCAACAGTAATGTGCCCCCATGGGGAGCGACCCTTACCAAAGGGGCTGCCCCCATAAAGAAAACACACAAATACACACACACCAATCCCTGGTGCCTAAGTGGTTTCTGCCCCCCCCCCAGAGCACAGAAATGGCCAAATATCAATCCACCTCCCCCCCCGGGGCCTAAGGGGTTACTCCCCACGTCTAAAAAAAATTTTTTTTAAATGATCTCTGGTTCCTAGAGGTTTCGGCCTAATAACAATAGGCGATCTGCCCTCAGGGGGGGTAGAAATGGCCTAAAATAAATTTGCACCCCCTCCCCGGGAGCGACCCTTACCTAAGGGATCGCTCCCCTTGCATGAAATTGGCGCAAAAAAAAATCCCCGGTGCCTAGTGGATTCAAAAATTGGCCGATCTGCCCCAAAAGGGGGCAGAAATGGTCTAAATACAATTTGCCTAAGGGGTCGCTCCCCACCTCTAAAAAACAAAAAAACAAACAAAAAAAATTATCCCTGGCACCTAGAGGTTTCTGTCCCCCGAGGGCAGATCGGTCTAATAACAAACGGCCGATCTGCCCCCAATGCACGCTGACCTAATCAGACATCACTGGGGGGGGGGGGTCGGGGTCGGGGTTGGAAGGGGAAGGGCTAGAGCTCCCTCTGAGCTCCACATCAAGGACGTAATGCTTACGTCCTCGGCACAGGAGCACTGTGCCGGTGGACATAACCATTACATCCCTGGCACAGAAGGGGTTAATAGCTTTAACTCGAGTAAATTCAAGAATCATTGCATTGCAAATGCTTGTGAAATAGATTCTATCTGGGTTCCATTGTTTTATAAGGCCCTAGTCTGCTGAGTAAAGACTAAATGAATGAAGATGTTGATGAGGATGGTGCCCCTCAAGAAGGCGCTGTGCTGTACTCAGTTCAGAGGTCCTTTTTCTCGCTGAGTAGGAAGTGGTTTAAAACATGTTCTTCAGGGAAGCACATTATAACTAGAAAATGTTTGAGCGTTATTCACACGCAAATGCAATGAACACATCAGACCGAGGACCCAGCACGAAGGATTGTATGTCACCACCGAAAATACAACAGAGTTCATATACCGCTACACAGAATCTATTACATTGAAATGAGCCCCTCTGAGATGACCACTGCAGGAATTACCACTCCTGAGGTTACCACTACTGTGATTATTAACTCTGAGATTACCACTGCTGATATTACCACTACTGTGATTACTACCTCTGAGATTACCCCTGCATGGGTTACCACTGCTGAGGATACCACTAGTGTTATTACTACCTCTGAGATTGCCAGAGCAGGGATTACCTCTGTTGAGATTACCACAGTTGAAATGATCACTGCAGGGATTACCACTGATGTGATTACTACCACTGAGATTACCACTACTGATATTACCACTACTGTGATTACTACCTCTGAGATTACCACTGCTGTGATTACCACTATTGTGATTACCACTACTGTGATTACTACCGATGAGATTACCACTGCAGGGATTACCACTGTTGAGATTACCACTTCTGAGATTACCAATACATTGAGTAAGATAGATTCAAAAGTAAGTGTACTGACCCTTTGCTAACCTACACCTTAAAATTAAACCTTACTTTACAACTACCCACCACCCTATCTCTATGGCCATACAGTGCCCTTTTCTTAACCCAGTGGTTACATTGCGCCGGGGTGCCAGTGGGCATACCAGTACATATTTTGGTGAACCAAGACTCTTCCACTCTGTCTCATGGTGGTCCTATTGGTCTTTACAATGCATGGGCCTGCCCTGTCCATTAGTCCCACCCACGCCCAGGCATAGACATGGCTGTAGCATTCTCAAGTGGCAGGAACGCCAAGCGCTTCATTTTCCTGCATCCATTAAGCCATTCTGTGCCCAGGCAAAGACACGCTTTCATTTTCATAAAAGAATATTTTGTACCCTGTAACAAGTCCAGCATTTCAGGATTTTTTTTTAGTATTTCCCTGTTCTTTGTCCATGTACACAGGCATGCTATCAGTTTTAGGTAGACCAGCCCCTTTGATATTTTAGTAGGTGCTGCTTTGTTTCACTCTTTGCATTTTTTTCGGCAGAACACTAAAAAAGTGTCCCGCATGTTCTAGACCTCCTTCTGCGTCATGAAGGGAAAAGGCAGCTGCGTTTACTTTTTCACTTCCTGTCTCTCTGCAGTTCTAAATTGCCAGTACTTCACTCACTGTAACTCACATTCTCTCACTTACTCATCATGTTACACCCCCACTAATAAATATATATTCTGATGAATTGTTGGATACAGGTGCTTTCCTTTGGGTATGGTGAGTTGTCTGTCGGGTTTCACCTGGGATTTATGGACGCACACAGACACTCTCTCTCATCTCTGTTTGGAAAGCCCAAAAAATGTCAATTATTTTACAAAATCTTATGTTCCTCTCACTTATTAATCATACCAATCTGCACTTCTCTCTCTTTCCACTGCCGCTTCAGCCACTCTCATGCGATCTGCTTGTCATATGATGTATTTTAACAATATATGCGAGCCAGGGGCAGCTCCTGTAGGAGCAAAGCTGTGGGGTGGGGGCACAACAACATAGAGGAATACAATTTTTTTTTTAAACTCTCCTCTGCCGCCTGGCTGCTCTTCTGGCTCCCGCTCCACTCGCTGCAGGCACAGGCTCCCAGCCTGACCAGAGACCAATCATGATGCTGTTCAGTGCTGAGTTGGACAGAGCCCAGTGTGCATGTATGTTTGGCCGGCCCAGCACAGCCAGCCAAACAACTGTGTACTGAGGGGAAGGTTGTGCACTCCCCCTCGGTCTCTGTCATTGCCCATGGCCCCGCCCCCTGAAAAATAAAAACGATAATAAACACTGATTATTATTATTTTAATTTTTCACTTTGCAGCTCCTGCTGCTGGTGGGAGGCAACACTCCTCCGCCATACTCGAGCAAACTTCTGTTTCCTTTTGTGTGTTTGCTTTGTGCTCATGGTGGCAGTAGGCTCACTTATGTGAAACTGTTTTACTTTTCAGTTTATGTGGCAAAAAAAGTCCGGTTAAGAGTTTACAATGCTAATAGCTTTAACTTGAGTAAACATGAGACACATTGCATTGCAAATACTTGTTTCTTATGCAGCCATGTTCATGTTCAAAACAGAACTTGGCCTGTGAGAAAGAATTTAGTGACATATAGTACAAATCAATACCCAAAACAAAGCATCAGACACTGTATGAAAAACGTATCCCTCCAAAAATCCTCATGTGCGTTGGATGTGTGTCAACCATCACGTTGATGCCATAAAACATTGCTGTAAATGAAAAAGTTAAATAACAAGAGTGGCTACAAACAATAGGTCCCTCCTTGATGCTGCTGTTGGGCTCTCAACTGCCCATCAAACTCCACGTAAGCCACAGGGAGGATGCAAGCCATTAGGGAGTCAGGATGTGGTGCATGTGCTTATCTCGTTAAGAAGACTGACTGAGCTGAACTACTGCTGACTTTCTGGTCCAGCATCGAAGGTCCTCCCACCTCTTCCTGCAATGCAGGCTATGCTGCTTATGGACCTCCAGGGTGTCCACCTTTTTGACAATGGCCTTTCAAATCTCACACTTTTGATAGGGGTTGACCAGTATGGATGAGAAAAAACATTTGAGTGATTTTGTTTGTCTGTAGTGCTGTGACAGAATTTTGTTGCATCTCCCACATGCATTTGTAAAACAGTCAGTACATATTGTTTACAAACATTTCAAAGTTCTAATTTGCAGTGATCTGTTGAGTACTCTCAGTACTTTCTATCTCCTCAAGTTATCAATCTAGGGAACAAACATCATCTAGACCAGGGCTATCAAGCCTTTCCTGTACTGAGACCCATTTCTGATTAGACTAAATCAATGTGAACTACTAAAGACCAGAGAAACTGTATATTATTTGCACATATCCCTACAGATTCATCTGCTTAACACCTAACTTCATAGAAGTCAGACACTATAGTGTGAACCACATACAGTGACTAAGGGCAGAAGGGCTGCCATGTGTGTCAGTGAAAGCATGGCTTTTGGTCATGTGTGAACAAGTGTGTGTACTAATGGGGCACACTTCAATTGGTGAGTGGGAGCCTGTGTCATTTAGACTTGCAGCACAGAAAATATTCTTCCCCATAAGTGGCACCATGACATGTTGAAAATACACAGATACCCTCCTAAAAATATAGGGTGTAGCTTAACTTGAAAGAAAACTCCATAACACAAACGTTTCTTCCTGCACATTATATTTGCCTTACTTCAACATAGGCTTTATGTTTTCACTTATACGAATGGCACAGTGTCTACTGGCCACTAGAAGTAAGTGGCCTACATTTTGTCTTATGAAATCTGGAACTGTGAGTAACATGAACAGAAAAGTCACCTTAGTCTTTCAGGGGACTTTTCCTTTTAAATATACAGACATTTCTAACATTGTCAAACAACATTCTGTACCCAGCTAAATTACGCATTTCAATACAGTCCAATCACAACACTTCACTCATCAACAAAAAGGGACATATTTGCTGTATATAAATAAGGAACAAGTTATTTAGTAAAACATTTTACTTAAACATGTACCTGTTTCTCTGGGTACCCATACAGCTGGCTGTACATGGACAGGACCTCTGTGGTGAGGAGTTCCAACTGCTCAGGGGAGAAGGGTCCTGTCATCTGCTTTGCCCAGCATCATGGGTCTCAGAGGTCGGAAACCACAGCAAAAGTCAAGGAGGTGTTGTTGGCTGTAGTGTTAGGAGGCAAGTAAACTTTTTTCAAACTTTTTTCAAACACATTGTAGAAGTGCACAAAAGTACACAAACACAGCCATTGCCTTTTGTGCGCAGCCATCACATACTTTAGTCTGCTGCTGTATCCATCGTGGAGTGTTACATTTATTACACTGTCAACTTCCGCCGATGGCTGTTGGATAGCCAGTGTCCTGACGTCAAGGTCAGGCACCATTTTAGAATATAAAGCAGTATATTTTCAAATTGTTTGTGCATCACCACCACTCAAAATGGTAGCTAGTTTGTTTAACAATGTCAGATATGTACAACACTGTTTTTGCATAAATATGACATATTAAAAAGTGTACCATTACTGTGTTTAACATTAATAGTACTGCAGTGTATGTTCTACTTCCATTGATGGTAATGTAAAAAATAAATTTAAAAAAGTAATGTGCAAATAATAAATTTCAGACGTTTTAGTTACTCACTATTTGTAAAACATGTCAGACATGTTGCAAATTGAGGTTTTAAGTTGCAACATTATGCAAAAATTGTGTGTACATACATGACACAATACGATTGCTAGTTTTACTAAGACATGTGTGTTAATTATTAATGTATTATGTGACTATTTAAAGTGATTTTTTGTTTTCTTTAAATGCAGACATATGAACCCAGGTGGGGTAGGAGATGACATTCTCAAGTCTTTAGACTGTTTCCAGACCTTGCCAGCATGGCATTTTGGGCATCATACAGAAATTCAGAGTAAATCGGCAAACTATATCCTGGATTTATGTCACCAGCTGCAGCCTAATCTCCTGCCTCACAATAGGAATACAACAGCAATAACACCAATAGTGAAACTCATTGCAGTACTTCATTTTGTGGCAACTGTATCTCTCTAATACACTGTGGCAGTATATGAAGGCATGTCACAGCCAGATTTCAGTGTTGTGCTATCAGAAGTTCTTGCGTCAATGATGAGGCACATCAACTGTTTCATCCAGTTTCCAAGACATCAGGATTTGACCAATGTGAAGGGAGATTTTTATGCTTCGGGTGGCATACCACATGTGGTTGGAGCAATTGATGGCACACTTATTGCTTTGGTGCCACCACAAACCAGGGAACTGGTCTGCTGCAATCAGAAGAACTTCCATTTCATTAATGTGCAAGCTATCTGCTTACCAGATTTGTACATCTCAAGTGTGTGTGCCCACTTTCCAGGGTTAACACATGATTCCCTTGTACTACGGAACAGCACCATACACCTGCAAATGTCACAACTTGGACCTGAGAGGGCATGGCCCAGCTTGTAAACACAATATGACTTGAAGATTATTTGATTTAATCTTAGTTTACGAATGCACAATGGCTTGATATGATTTTATCTATTTATTGCATCCATATAGGAGACTCCGTGTATCCTAACTAATCATAGTTGTCAGCATCATTGAGGAATCAAACAATGCCAGGGGAAGTGTACCTTAATGAGGCCCATGGAAGAACATGGAGGCCAATGGGCAGACTTTTGGGCATCTGAAGGACAGATTTTGGTGTCTGGGCAAGGGCGGTAGAGTCTTCCTGTACCCAGCTGATAAAGTGTGCCAAATCATGTTTGCCTTCTGCACCCGGCGACAGAAAATCCCAATTGTCGCAGAGGATGGAGACCATAACGAGGCATCGAGTGAGGATGCTGAAATGCCCAATGAAGATGACAGTGGTGAAGAAGAAGGAATTGACCTATGTCAAGATGTGTCAATATGTTATTGACCACTTCTTCACCTGAGTGTAAGTGTACCTGTACATATTGCAACATCCAATGTCAGAACAACTTGTGACATACTGAATATATCAGTCTGTGATGGTAATTTAATAGGAATGGTGAGTTCAGGAAAGCCCAAGGCAAAGATGTTTGTAGATCAAAGTTTCCCTACATTGACTGCTGTGTTTACTGACACAGAATATCTTTGCTTGTGCTTAGTATATGTGTCCCCCTAACTTATAATTTGAGTCAAATTAATTTCTTATTCGAAATCATTCATTTTTCCTTGTTATTCCATTTAAGTAACCTTCACCACGTCATCTTCATTTGGACATTTCAAAGTTTTGACATTTGCAGTGATATGTTGCTATTGGAAAGTACAAAGGGAAAATGGATTGATCCTGGGACAGACCCCCACTTATGATAAACAGATCTTGTACAGAAAGAACGTGCACTGTGATTAAATGGAAGATCTTGAGATTGTATCAGACCTGTTTTCTGTTGAATCTTGCCACCATGGTAATATGTGCTGCTTAACTTGCTCTAACCACATACATATATGTCAAACCATAGCACACATATATCCCTTCACATTTGCTAAATCTTTCATTTGTGTTCAGTGTATGAAGCTGCTGATGTTGAAATAACTTTTTGTAGAACATCACTGAATGGTGTTATGATATTTCACCAGATACTGTCACAGTGTACTGAAATGGTAAAGTGGCATCACATGTTCTTACTGCCATGATGTAGACTATTTGTGTTATTGTGTTATTGATGTTGGATTCCTATTGTGAGGGCAGGGTATCTTGCTCCAGCTGAGGTCATGCATCAATATAAGTCTGTCTATTTAATGTGGTTTTATGAAATATTCCCTTTCTTCCGTGGTGTCAAGATTTTGGTGTGCCAACTTCTAAATGGCACAGACTGTTTGGGTTATGCATGGTTTGTGGAAATCATCTTTGATTCTGTCAAAGACTTGTTAACTACAAATGTATGACGCAAATACATGGTGATTTTATGTTTTTTTTAAATGGGAAACACACAACAAAGTCTGTATCTATTATCTGTTTTTCAATTATATTGGTTGACAGGTTTAAAAAATGATGGTGTATGGAAGACATAGAAAATTCCCACAATACATTCTACACCAGCCTTTGACTTTGTTTTATGTGCATTTATTTTTAAAAGAATAAATGAGTGCAATATCTCTGAAACCAGAATGAAAAAGACCAAGAATTAAAAACTAAAGTCCATCATGGTGGATGAAACTATGGGCCTCATTTACAAATAAGTGGTGCAGCGCGGTGCTGCAGCAAATTTTGCAGCGCCAGACTGATTCATTTCAGAAACACTGGGATGTGCTGTATTTACTACAATATTGTGCACCCATGTGTTTTCCCTAGTACTGGTGCTAAAATGTGCTTCCTAGTGCCAATGCAGGCACTCTTGCACCATAGTGCAAGAGTGACTGCGTTGCAGGGAATGATTGTTTATGTGCAGGAAGGTTTTCCTTCCTGCACATAAACAATCAATAAAGGCTATTTGCTACTCCGATGTGTGATGCATAGTGGAGCACACATAGAAGTAACAATTGGCATTATTTCATGATTGATTTTGTGCAGGTACACCTTCCTGCACATAAGCAATCATTAATGGTGTTTTGCTTTTTCTATGTGTGATGCAGTATCCTGAGATTGACATGTTGTAGCAGCTGTGGTTTGAGGTGTAGTTGTCAGCTGAGTCTGTCACTCTAGAATACAAAATATAAATAATGGGATGATTAGTCCTTTGTGTGGTTTTTAACTTTTTAGATGTGCAGGTTAATTTACACAGATGCAAACTTCAGTAACAATGATGCAGAGATGTTCTGAAATGTAAAATGTTATTTGGAAAGTGTGCATTACATGTACCAGGCATGCAACTCAGCACAGTAGAGAGGAGATTTGAGAGTTAAGCCATTTCAAGGCTTAGGAGTCTCAATAACAAACTATGATACAACTTCTAGGCATTAATAAGATTGGTCATCATACGAACACTGGAAAGTAAATTGTGTATCAATACTACTTGTATTCAGCATGCCACATAATATGTTTGGAAACCTTTGAATGAACAATGTATGATTTATGCAAGCAAATAGAGCAATTCAGTGGAGTAAGAAGAAAGTGACAACATACTCGATCAACATAGCAGATTACATTTTCATACATACCATGAAATGGTGAGCAACAGATACATAAAACTTTGACATTTCTGCATACATAGAAGAAAAGCGAGTTTAAGCATCATCACATTGCACTATTGCTTTCCAGAGACAAGAACAGGGCATCATGGCAGTTGTAGTAATTTGTTAACACCATTGTAAATCATTGTTAAAAACTGTGTTGCACATACCTATTTATATCACTACCGGGAAAATGAATACACATTTACAATTAGTACAAACATATGTGTATAATGTGAAAAGGCAAAAATATCACTTACAAGCATTATACCTTCATGAGCAAATAGATGGATTTTGGAATCTGTTTTTTGGTGTACAATAACCTACATTGAGATAAAGCAAGAGACTAGGCAAATGCACAGGGATAATCCATGGAGAACAATACACAATCCTGCAAAACATATTGCTCATTGTTAAAAAGAGAGATACAACCATGATGCTAGTAATTTGGATGAAACATGCTATTTTGGGGACTCAAGTTTAGATACATTTGTTTTGATAAGGGCCTCGAACATTCTAAACAGCTAAGTGTAAAACCTCCATTTGTGATTAGTAACACATTGCAAAGTTCTACTTACCGGTCTTCACTCCATCAGGGATTCCTGTCAAGCCTTCAGGATGTAGGATCCGCAAGACCTTCTCCTTCCAGGAAAAAAAGTTAAAAAGGGGGGCTAGGAGAACCATCAGCAGTCCTCTGGGCCTCAAGGTGATGCTTGGAGGCTAGTGAGCAAATTCTCCCCTGCAGGTAGGTCTAACTCTTCCCAATTTCCTCCTGTGGGCACAGATTGTTAGCACAGCATTTCCTCTGTTCACTGTTCTGGTCCACATTTCCATTTTTTTAGGTATGGTTATATTTTGTACTTGTGCTCCAAACAATTGAGGCTCTACATTAACCATCATGACTGACAATTTTCTCTCTGTAAAATGTGGATTTCTCCTCCCTGCCACAGTGAATGTCTAAAAAAATTAACTGGTGCCCCAGATGCTAAGTAAAACAAATGTGTGAAAAGTAAAATAAATACAGAGGGAGAAAAAGAAATGAACAAAACATGTGTCCTTTATGGCAAAATCTGCATCAAAATGGTCTATTGCAGTGGAATGAGAAAGGATCATGGTCTGAAATGTAGTGTGTTTTATAGTGTGTTTTGCAGTGTGTCTAATATACATCAGGTGTAGGCTGCTAACATCTATCCACTAGCCACAGCCATAGTACAATGCTGGATGGGACCCATTTTAGACTCTCGCCGGCATCGGACCACAGCTGGTACACACCAGTACAACTGTGTTATCTAAATATGGTTGGCCCAATGGCGCTGTCATGATGGCGACGAAGTAATACTCGTCAACATTGGAGTTTGTTGCATTGACTGAATAGAAAGCACAGGAATCCACTCTGTTGACGCAGATGACTGTTGAACTGCCTTAGATCCAGATAAGGAGTTCAGAACACCGTCAGCTTGATGGAGTACTTGGGACCACCGCCACGGTGGGACGATGGTATTGCCGTCTAAATTTAAATAAGGCCCCAAGCCTCCTGAACCCAACATATGTCCAACAAATGTAAGTATTTAATAAATTCAGCATCTTCTAGTTTGCTCTTCAAAACACCAACATTTCAAGATGCCATGATGGCACCTTGATGTCACCAGACACATTCATCTATGACCAACTGATACTTAAACTCCCTAAATGCACAAAATTCACTAAATTAACCTACGCTCAACCCCCTTCATAGGTATAGAAGACAGGCTTAACTTAGAGGCAATGTATAAATTATTTATGAATTTATAAAGTTGAAATGCAATATAATAAAAATTCCAAAGGAAATTAGAAAATAGAATAATGTCTATTAAACAAAATGACACCAAAAGGACAATCATCCAATAAGGGCAACCAGAGAAATTTATTTTACATTTTTATGTAGAAATAGCACTAGGAAGTACAAAGGGCCAATGATAGTCATTGGTCACAGTACAACAGGATCTAGACACAATTTGACAGTGAGCACAATGGAGAGTGGGTTGGATACACTAACCAGGTTCTTCCTGATCAAAGATTTTGCCTTCTGACTTTATTCCTTTAAGGCCCATTCAAACACAGGTCTGTACTACTAAAGCCCCCAGGACCTCAGAAGAGGGACTTAGAGACTCCAAGGGGCCAGGCAGAGGCCAATAAGTGGGCTCTATCCAGGTCCAGTTGCAAGAAGCAGTCTCTTGTAACTTATTGTGTCCCTGTGTCATTAACGGGAGGTCAGCCTTATAACCCTTGGTGTCACCTTGTTTGTCCAGTGTACAAAAGAGAGAGCAGGTCCAGTCTGCAGGGTTCTTCTCAGGTTGGAGGCAGCAAGTTCAGTCATCTTCTGATATTCTTGAGGTGCCGGAGTGTCCTTAAGTGGGTACCTGCAGGTGCCACATTTATGCCTGGCACAAGCCAGTGGGAGGAAACAACCCCTGGGGACCCCCTAACCAAATAGATATAGGTTCCCAGGGTTAACCCTACCCTCTTTGGGCATTCTCAAGGTGGCTGAAGTCTTATGCCTCTATAAACCTGGGCTCAAATTAGTTTGGTCTGTTTCCCTTCTTTGAAGTGTGCCCCAGATATTGTATGGAAACATAGCAAACTTGTCAAACAGTCTGTTGGACTGTTATGTCAAAAGAGGTCCACTGTAAATGTGGTCTGACTGGCTGGGAAGAAAACACAAGGGCCTTACCCTAGTGTCAGCTAACATTTTGTCATGAGGGTTGAGCACCCTGTTTTAGCTTAATTTGCGGTATATTTTTTTTTCACATTTTATCTACGTTTTTCTTAATGTTAGCAAGACTGCCTTTAGAGAAGGCTTTTACACATTTTATCAGTTGCTTTACTGTAGGAAAGCAAGGAACACGCTGCTCGTTTTCTCTGCCTTTCCACTACGTATAATCAGTACTCTTTGTCCAAGACTGTTAAACGCAGTACACAATATGTTAACTTTTGTTGCCAGCCTAGGTGCCAGCTTCTATCTGCAAGACTCTAGGCTTTAGGCAACAGAAAGGGTCAGAATCAAGGTGTTTATGTATAGCCAATTTATTTATAGTTCATGGTATGAAGACAAAACAGTTCGGGAAATACCTCATCTTCTTATTGTTCCAACTCCAAGAGGAAGGACAATACACTGCCGGTCCCTCAGAAAGAAGGAAACATATGCAGGTAAGTGTATTTGTAAGGAGGGGTTGCCCCACCATCATGCTTTTTAGGAGCCAGATGTACATAGCTTTTTTCTTGTCGCAAACGGCCGGATTCGCAGAAAAAAACATTTTGGTTCATACAAACTCTATTGTGCAATTCTGTAATCTATTTACCTTAATCGCAGAATAGGTTTGCAAGTTGATATTTGGAAGGAGCGGTCCAAGAGCATCTTTTCCAAATAGCGAGTCGCAGTGGCATGTAAGATTGTTTTGCAACAGAGAATGCAGTCGCAGAAAAATACTTCAAGTTAGTGGTAACCCATTTGCAAACGGGAAGGGGTCCCTGGGGGACCCCTTCCCCTTTGTGAATGGGGGTGCCAGCATTTTTTCAGAGCAGCCAGTAGTACCAAGGACCACTACCTACTCTGAAGAAACAAAGAGGAAACGTTTTTGTTAATGCATCCTGTTTTCCTTTGAGGCAAATGAGCTGCATTTAAAAAATAAGAACTGCTATATTTAAAAGCAGTCACAGACATGGTGGTCTGCTGTCCCCAAAAGGCCTCCGTCCCTGTGAGTGCAGAAATTCCCAATGGGGTCACAAATTGCGACCTACCTCATGAATGTTAATGAGGTAGGTCATTTGTCACCCATTGGGAATCGCAAACAGTGTGCTTGACAATGTTGTACATTTTCTTTTTTGACTAGCATTTTGCGATTCCCAAACAGATGTCAAATTGCGAGTCGCAAAAGAAAATGGCATACATATGGCCGTTAGTGTCCAATTATCTGTTTATAAGACAGGCTTGTCTGTGTGGGGTTAGGTAGAGCATCTAGATTTCTAGACGTTCCTAAAATACTGCTATCGCCAAGCCTTGAAACTGCACAGCGGGGAAAAGTATTCACAAAGATAAACAACCACAAAAGAAAGTGTGTTGCAGTTAAAACAGAGTAACACCTGTGTAATCAAAGAGTAGTTCATGTTCCACCCGGTCAGTTTCCCTTCTTTATGGCCACCTGCCTTCCCCAGCCCTGTACCTGGCCACACACCTGCGTACCCATGCTCCTCCTAGAGCGTGGCTGGGACAGTTAGCCTCTCCTGCTGCGGCGTCTCCAAGTGTTTGGCCACTTCAGTCCTGAGCAAAGTTGTTCCTTCTCCTCGGGTCGCTTCCTCGTTCATGGCCTCTGGGAATGTCGGAGTCCTTGGCATCTACTGCACTTTCTACACTGATCTTATGTAGGTCTTCCTCTAGCCACGATGACACTCATGCTCTGTTTCCCGGTGTCTCTTTCTCTTGGTCTTGAATGATGAACCATGCCTCTAATCTTGCCTCCTCCAACTCTGAAGTGTCTTCCTTAAAGGGGCCAGCCTGTGGAACTCCTTTATACGTGTCCAACATGCTCAATCACAAAGACACAGTACTACATCAAAGTTGTGATCCTAATGTGGCATAAGTTATTATATAATTACACACTGACCCATTGAGGGTAGAGGGCATTCCATCCTGGAATGCGTACTGCACCAAAGGCAGTTTTGCTGGTGCTGTTCTTCCAGTTTCCTGAGAGGATTACCTCCTACACAGCAGGATGATTCCTGAAATCCCATCCAGGTATGGGACTAGGGCCAATTCCTTAGATCAGGCCAGGCAGAGGGTTATACCCATTGTGCTTTCAGGCATAGACATAGGATTAGAGTGGAAGCTCCAGAGCATCTAGAACCATACAGAACTTGATGGGGTTGTTCATCTTCTTCGCCCGGACTGTTTTGTTGGTTACCTGTCTAATTATCGCAGCACATTCTTTTTATATTAGATTGTGATTGTTTCAACAAATGTATTAAAAACTTATCTTGTGTCTCGCCTTAGTATCCATGAGTAAGTGAGAGAAAGGGGCACGATTTGTTCCATGGCTTTCCTGGTAAGTTGAAGTGTCATGTTCAGAAGCCTGTAATAACCTTTTGCCCCAACAAGTTGGAAGTTTGGGTGAATCTACAGTAATCTAGCCAGGAGTTAGACTGACAGCAGCTAATGTTGTGGGTTGCACTCAGTCTCCCACACTCTGCAGTGCTGCCGTCCTAAACACGCATTCCTGTTACCAAAGTAGAACCGCATAACTATTTGCCGTGACAGTGGATGCATCTTTAAAGTATGCCCCAACTGTCATATGAAAAAGTCTCAGCAGACCTGTCAAATAGGTTGTGACAGTCAAGGAAGACCAGACACGTTTATATCAAAAACGATCCTCCCAGCCCCCTGGCATATTTGCTAAAATTCTGCCCATATAAGTCAGACTATTGTTTCACTCCTGGGAGTAAGTTCACACCTTATTTAAATCCTGGTGGGTAAACAAATAACTTCCAGTAGCTTCCAGCAGGGCAAAATAACTTTTTTAAGTTACCTTTCGGTACTGTTTAGAACAAACCTGACTTCACCATTGAATTCGTTTTATAGCTAGCTCCTTGTCTGAAATACAAGATTAGTATTTATTATTCTACCTGAGTGTTTTCCTATGATACAGGCAAATATGGTGCATTGAAAATAGCTAAGAGTGCATTTTTACCATTAAGACATGTTTAACACTGAACATTTACAAGCCCTGCTTATAATTAGCATGCACCCTTCTTTTATGGGCAATAAGTACTATTTAGGCGTGGCTTATAATTATTTTAGAAGAAGGTTTAGGCCCTTTGAAAGAGGTTATTTTGAAGAATTGAATTTGCAGTTAGAACTTGCATTGCCAGGCTAATGGCAGCAGGCCTGCAGCGATGTTTACATTTTCATTATTGGATGGCCGAGTGGGTGCTGTAGTCCACTTCTGAAGATTAACTTACAGGCCTTGGGTGGATATTGTGACCATATACTACAGACTTATAGGTAAGTTAAATATGCCAATTAGGAGTACACCAATTTTGCCATGTTGAGAGGGGGAACACAGAAACTTTACCACTAGTTAGCAGGGGTAAAGTGCACAAAGTGTTATAACCAGGAAAAATAGGGTTCAGCAGAAAGGCAAAAAAGTTGAGGTGACCCTACAGAAAGGGCAAATTTCTAACAGTAATAGGCTGGAGGTTTCTCTTAAGTCACACATCAATATTTTTCTCAGTTGCCTTATCTGGAAATATCGGAAATTGTTCAAGGGTTTGTACATGAAGTCTAACATAGTTTTTGTACTTGAAGGGTACCCTTCAAGTGCAAAATACAATTACTAAACATACTTTCTAACTTTCCCCACTTTGTATGTGCAATGTACACCGAGTACACATTAAAAGTTTGAGACATTTAGAGACATTTGAACAATATTCAAATTCACGTCTGCCTCAAGTAGATGCAATTTTTGACGCAAAGCTCTATCTACCAATGTTAGAAAGGCAGAGGTGGCAACACATGTGGTTTTTGTGCAGCTCCACCTCTCCTCCATACTGGCAGCAGGCCTGGGAGTGGTTACACCCTTCTGCAGCATCGACTGCTGTGGGTGAGGGTGTGCCAGTTGGTGCATCAGCACACTGGGGTCAAGCGCACCCAGCAGCAGTTGACGCACCATTGGGCGGACATATGGGACCCATGAGCAGGACCTGTTCAACCTACTGAGCATTGAGGTGTCAGGGCTCAGTGAGTAAATAGATCTTTATTCGTTGTGTGTGCTCCACAATGCTAATTTCTTCCCAAAAGCAGTGCTGCTGATTCTCAGAGGTAAGTTAAGTTTACGAGACAATTAATATTATGTGATCCAGTTTGAGCTAGCTAGGTGCTCAGTTAATGCTTCCTCATTGTACACTTAGGCACATAGCTGGGCTGATTATTTAAGAAGTCATGAAGACAGACACTCCTCCGGTCACCAAGAATAAGATAGTGGTAGTAGTAATAAGGAATATCATTGAGTTAGCACATCCTTTGCTGTGCCGTTCTTCATTTATCTGATGCAGTCCCTCCCAATTGCAATCTCTCGGTGGTACCACAGTACGCATCTATGAATTTTAAAAAAAGGTGACAGAGAAGCAAAGTTCATTCATTGCAACTTGAATGCATTAGTAGTGGTACACAGCTGCAAATGTAGTTTAGGAAATTTGGAGTACGGCTTAGGTTTAAGAAATTAATAGGTCAACTTGAGACAAATCAATAATAGTACTATAGGTGATCTGATTTAGAAAAGTACAATGTTACTGTGTTTGCCTTTGCCTGTCAAACTTTTTTGGGGGAGATTAACTGTATCACTCATCCATTTTTTAAATCTTCTTTATTTCTTACCTCAATATCCAAAGGGAAGAAGAGGGTGACATCTGAAGCGAGTCCAGAAGACGAGGGTGCCAGTGTCACCACCAGGAAGGCAGCTGGGGGATCTGCTGGCCCCAGTAAGCCTTCCTACTATATTAGTATTAGTTCCTTAACTTTCACCTCTCCTCATTTTGAATATTTGTTCTTTTATTTTTATTCTGAATGTCTACCTTTTTTGTAATTATTTTCATTCTAGGTAAACTTTGTGAAATTCTTGATATCCCGGCATTTTCTATTTTTCATGTTTCTGTACCTGACTTCCTCCTGTTTGTACCAGTGTGTAGCTTTCTTCTGCTTTGTTACTAAGCTTAGATTTCCCTTCTCCCCTTATGTAGCTTGTGGACTGGTACTGCAATACTAAGAGGACAGAATTGCAGGACAGGTACTCTACCAACAAGATTGTATGCCAAAGTCAGATTTTCTATGCATGTTTGTGAAGGTTTTCTTTTCCTTGCTCATGCCCATTGCATTTGTCAACCAAGACCTCACCATAATTCCTCCTCAACTGACCAAAGTATTCCACCAGTCCACTGTGCTTCTGTGACTTAGCTCTGCTTTTCCTTTGCAAAGTGTTTTATGGTTGATTAAACTACTTAGCTTTTCTAACATACTTAACCGACAAAATTCCTAAAGTGAATGACATAAATATATCAAACTGTACTGATCTACTGTTGTTATATTTTGTTGAATTAGTTCTTCAAAAATAACAAGGGGAGGCATTTTCTAGCCACACTGGCCACCAGTGTAAGTGCCAGCGATAGCACCAGTGCACCATTTGTGGTAGCAGTCTGAGGGGGAGAACTTGTGGCATCAGGGAAGGGCATTGGTAAGCCATATAGCTCTTACTTATTGGCAATTACTAGTACACTTACAACACGTTTGCTGCTTGTTAACCCATTGTTTTAGCAGCTACAGCAGGGGTTGAGTTCTTAATGGCCTCTTCTAGCTGCAGCTCAGCAGACAAAAGGTCATAATGAACGGACACTACAAACTATGGGTTGTTGGAAAAGCGAACAAAGTATGGATGGCTAAAAGAAAGAATGGGTGAAATGCTATATGAGTGAAAGAATGTGTGGATGGGTGAAAGGAAAGGATGCATAGGTGAGTGATAGGAGATGCATGGATAGGTGAAAGGATGGCTCAATGGGGTAAAAGGATGCCTCAGTGGGTAAAGGGTGGATGGGTAAAAAGATGCTCAGGTGTGAAGGGGTCAATGGTAATGAAGGATGCATGGGTAAATGAATAGATAGATGAAAGAGTGGTTGAAAGGGTAGCTACTAGATAGGCAAGTACATGAATGGATCGGTCGATATATCGATGGCTGGATTGGAATGGTGAAGGACTGGATGTGAGAGTATAAAATTAAAATGGTGGGTAATGGTGGGTATCAAAGGGTGGATAGATGAATGAAAAGATGAATAGGTAATTGTTTGGATCAAGAGATAAGGGAGCTTTTCTCACTTGGTTTGCATGGTTTTCAATGCATTGGTTCTACGCGGTGGTATTTGAATCTTCTGTCTACTCTCTTAACTCACTATAGTTGTTAAGCGAGGCAGATATGTATCCTCTAACCCATCGTCATACCTCCCTCCCTATGAGTCTCCCATGCTACTATAACATAACTGCACCGTGGCTCAATTTGGCAGTCTGTGCAATGTGTATCTGCCTCAGTAAATGCAGCATTTACAAAGTTGCAAATGCATTGCAAATTTAAAAACAATGGGCCTGATTACAACTTTGGCAGAGGGGCTTAATCCGTCCCAAATGTGATAGATATCCCGCCCGCTGTATTACAAGTTCCATAGGATATAATGGACTCGTAATACGGCGGGCGGGATATTCATCATATTTGGGACGGATTAAGCCCCTCCACCAAAGTTGTAATCAGGCCCAATGTGTTTCTCTACCCTCCAAGTGCCCACTCTGTCTCCTCTTTGTACTTCAGTCCTTTTTTTCTTTTCAAGGTTCTGACCCCGCCACACAAAATAAATTGAAAAATCCCTTTTGGCATGCACATTTATGTACAAGTGAAGTGATTATTTTTAATGGCTTCCATAATGGTTTCATGCCAGTTCAAATTTTACCCTTTTGACATTTCTCAACTACAGTGAGGCATGTGTGGGTATAAAATGGCCCTGTGACTCCTAATCAGTCACATCCCAATGGCCCTAGGGGACCAGCAATCTACTGCTGCTATGCCACTCTACATTTTACAAAGTTTTTTGCAAAGAGCACTGTTTGTAATTTGACATGTTCCTTTTTCTTTCCTGCTATAGCAACTCCTGGTGGACATCCTCTTACTCACCAGCAGATATCAGCCTGGCTATGGTGGCAGAGGCTGGAGGCTATTCACACTGAATATCAGTGGCTGGTGGCTCTTCAGGAAGAGGAGGATGAGGCCCAAGAAGCTGCCAGCATGCTCGTCGGTTTGAGCTCCTCCAACCAGCTACCACTGCCTCGAGCTTCCCCGTGGTACCATCAGCACCCCTGCCAGTTGGCATCAGTCCGTCACTGTTCCACCACTGCTGCCCCCCTGCTCAGACCACAATTTCCAGTGCTGCGTCCTGTAACATTTTGAGCGCCTGGTCCACTGGGTGGTACAAATTAGAGCATATCTTTAAATGTTCTGTCTTCTAGGTTTGAAAGATACAAATTATAAGGATTAAAGTTAACCCACGCAGTTCTAAAAATTATGACTGATAAAAGGAAAACAATACTGCATTGCCAAATTGGGTGGTGCATCTCCATTCTTCTCTGCATGTCCTTCACTCTTTGGTGCCTGGCTTAGCCTGTCCGGTAGGTAAGCTGGAGTGTTGAGCTTTCACCGTGTTTTGCTTGTGCAGGAGATGACTAGGAGAAGGCCTAAATATTGAAAAACAGTAACTGTATTATAGAGTAAACGAGAAGGACAAAAGGAAGCAGGGTAAACTTCATGAGGAGTCAGGAGTGTACCAAAAAGACTCAGTGGCAGAGCAAGAAAATAAAAAGTAGTTTCATGTTTGAGCCAGCAATGGAGCTAACAGACACTCAGCAACATTTCCCTAATCAACACACCTCTCTCCAGTCACAGAGCTGAGTGAGTACTAGACTTCAAAGTCTTCATCATCACCATGGTTTATTTTTTAAGTTAATAACTTTCTCCTTCTAGCTGTTGAGGTAGTGCCATCCTGAGTCCATCCATCCTCCTCCTCCTGATTCTGAGTAACTCCATCCCAGTCCCAAACAGAGTGAGTTAGGCCAGTGTAGTGCACTGCTGTTGAAGAACAAATAGAGAATCTGAGAAACCAGAGAAACAGGATAGGAGTCTTTTCTGTAGTTTTGTGTTTAGTAACTAAGGTGACTAGTCTGGTCTCTGAAGAACTAGGAAAAGGAGTGGACTCTGCAGGTAAATTTTGCTGAGTCTGAAAAGCCAATCACTTTCAGGAAGAAATGATCACCCATCAGCCCGCAAAACATTGCAAATCATCGAAATCAAGTTTACAAATTTGTTGAATTCTCTCCCTCACTGTCTGCCATGACACACATTATCAATCATTACTCACAATCACTCAAAATATAATCACTCATTGGTGCAATACTTAGCAGTTACCTCTTCCAATACAAGCATGGTGGTAGATGGAAAGATGTAGCTCCTCTTTGATGCTAGCAAGACATTGGAATTTGCCATTGGTATTGGCAGTCTTTTAATCAATGAACATTTGGTGCAGCCCTGCTGGGTGATGCAAAAAAAGGATCGACAATGACATATGGGCTAGGCAGGCATTGTCTCCAATGCCCTGAAGGTAATGTAGAGGCTTCTTAGCTGCACACTGGTCCAACTCTAATCTGGCCATATGTGTGACTAAAAATGGTGGGGCAGCATAATCTGACACAAACATATTGTTCCACTAGCTTTTTTTTGCAAAGAAAAAAAGAAGTTCAATGAGAAATAATTAAAAAGTTCTATGGTGGCACTGGCATACTCAGTCCGGAAATTAGAGATCATCCCCAAACCCAGGCTGTTCACCAGATGTTGGTCAGCTAACACATTTGATACTGACCAATCATCCTCTCCTGTGGTGTTTCAGGAACGGTGAAATCAGGTGATATGAAATGTTGGCTCATTTTGATCATGATCAATCTCTCCACATTTTGAGGCAAGAGAATGGTCCTTCTCACTGCAACAACTGCCAGCTGCGCTGACCACATGCTCAGTAGACCCACTGGCTACAGGACAAGCCACCTACAATATTGTCGGCCTGCTGAGTTGTGGCTACTGGCATATCTTCCCATACCAATAGACCAATGGGTTTTGATCCGCATACACCTCTTTTGGGTCATCCAGATATCCTAGAACATCCTCCGAATTATCATTTATAATGCCACATGCTCGACCTCTTTTGCCTTCACCTCTGCACTGGACATAAGACATGCCGCTTGAAACCAAGTGCCATTCTTTTCATCCCTTAACTTTTTGCCTCTGTTTCCCAGGTTGTTAATGTGTGCTGGACTCTAATTTTGCTGTTTTTGTAACTCTGGGCCCTTTACTACTGCTAACCAGTGCTAGAGTGCAAGTGCCCCTACACAAAATGTGTATGTAATTGGTTCCTCAATGATTGGCATATTTGATTTACTGGTAAGTCCCTAGTACAGTGCACTAGAGGTGATCAGGGCCTGTAAATCAAATGCTACTAGTGGCATGCAGCACTGATTGTGCCACCCACATTAGTAGCTCTTTAAACATGGCTCAGACCTGCCACTGCAGTGTCTGTGTGTGCAGATTTAAACTGTAAATTCGACTTGGCAAGTGTACCCACTTGCCAGGCGTAAACATTCCCTTTTCTTACATGTAAGGCACCCCAAAGGTAGGCCGTATATAGCCCCAAGGGCAGGGTGCAGTGTATGGTTAAGGTAGGACATATAGTAATGTGTTTTATATGTCCTGGCAGTGAAATACTGCTTAATTCGTTTTTTCTTGTTGCAAGGCCTGTCCCTCTCATAGGTTAACATGGGGGCTACCTTTAAATATGATTAACGTGTAGATTCCCTTTGAGAGCGGATAGACATGTGGAGTTTGGGGTCTCTGAGATCACAATTTAAAAATACATCTTTTAGTAAAGTTGATTTTAAGATTGTGTGTTTGAAAAGCCCACTTTCAGAAAGTGAGCATTTTTTTGCTTGAACCATTTCTGTGACCCTGCCTGTTTGTGTATTCCCTGTCTGGTTCAGTTTGACAGTTGAGCTGGTTGCACCTCTCACTAGACAGTGACACAAAGGGAGCTGGGATGTAGCCTGCATATGCTGATGAGCCGCCTGTGCTAGGAGGGAGGGGAGGAGTCGTCACTCACCCCTGAAAGGGCTGTGCCTGCCCTCACAAAATGCAGTCTCCAACCCCCTTGAGTGTGTCTGGGGCCTGGCCTGGGCAAGGCAGGATTTCACAAACAAGAAAGACTTTCCTTTGAAGTAAGCCTACTTCAAAGGGTAAAATGGGTATAAGAAGGGCTCCCAAAACCACAGACTTTAGAACACTTCTGGAAACCAAGAGGAACCTCTGCCTGGAGAAGAGCTGAAGAGCTGAGGAAGAAGATCTGCCCTGCCTGTGACTGTGCTTTGTGGAGCTATCCTGCAGTTGCTGCTTCTGCCTGTGCTGGAGAACAAAGGCTGGACTTTGTGTTGCCTTCCTTCTTGTGAAGAACTCTCTAAGGGCTTGATTTAGAGCTTGCCTCCTGTTGTTGGAAGGCTCAGGGACAGCAAAGACTTTTCTCTGCCAGCACCTGGAGCCTCTGCTGAGACTCCTGCTCTGCCAAGTGGTGCTTATCTAACTCCTGGGACCCTAAAAGGAGAAGCTGGCAGGCCAAGAGTGAGAAATCCAAACACTGACCGCCGTGCAGGGAAAAGATTGAGGCGACTCCGATCTGCGGCTGAAAAATCGACGCACCGCCGGCTTCGTGGCTGAAAATCAATGCTCGCCTGCAACACAACCGGAAGATCGGCTGGTGAGACCCATACTTCGTGACTTTCACACCATCGTGCAGCAGGTTTTTTTACGCAAACATCGCTGGGCATGCAAAAACAATGCAAGGCCTGCCCAGACCCGAGAGTGAGGTTTGAATCGATGCATTGCTCTCCTGTGGAGAGAAGAAACAACGCATGCCGACTCGCCTGAAGGAGAAACAACGCAAGGTCACGCTCGTGAGTGAAATCGATGCATCGCAAGCCCTTTTTGACGCACACTCGTCCGTGCAGGGTTATTTTTTACGCACCCAGGTACATTTCCATGCTAACATCATTTGTTGTTGTGTAAAACTACACAAAGACTGTTTTTGGTTTTTAATTGATAACTTGACTTGTCTATTGTGGATTTTTGTTGTTTTGGTCTTTTTCCAGGTCTCCAGCTTGCTCAACAATCCAACTCTTGTATTTTTAAATGTCCCCTTCAGAAAAAGCAATGAAAGTGGAAAAAAATGTTTTAGCATGAATCGAGTAGGGTGGCACAGATATACTCTTTGGATGAGATAATATAAATTTGCAGCCTTGCATTACAAGTTAAAAAGGTTAAGCGATAGCTTAAGCTCTCAACCAAGGCATGTGATTCTGTGTTTTCATTCATACCTCTGAGCATGAAGCTTTCAGACACCTTCTTTAACTTGCCCAGTAGCAGATGCAGCAACATGATAACTTGGTCCATTGTACTGTCCTCCTTGCTAATTTCCCACATACAAACCTGCAACATCTGTGTCAGGCATTTTACTAGGCTCCATTTGTCTGCATCCATGGTCATAGATTTCTCAATTGCATCCGCTCCTCTTTGAGTGACATAGTCATTGATCTGTCTGTATTGCTCAGACAGACATTGAAGGGTATAATAACTTGAATTCCAGTGTGTTGGCACCTCCTGTATCAGGGCTTTAACTGGTAATCTATTAGCACGCTGAATAATCTGCAACTGTTTTGGGGCTTTTAAAAGAATGGTTGATATGAGTGCAGATTCATCTGCAGGTGGTCAGTATGTTGCTGAGCAAATGGAGCATATTGCTATGCTTGGGGAACTCTTGAACAACTATGTTGATGCAGTGTCCCAAACACAGGACTCTGAAATAGCCACAGTCTGACATAGCCTTGACTATGTTATTGCTATTGTCTGTGGCAACAAATCCAATTTGAACACCTCTGGTTCACAGCCATTCAGACACCATGCTGTAAAATGTGTCCAAGAAGTTTGCAGCTCTATGTGATTTCTCCATGGCTGCTGTTGCATGCCGCCGAAAGCCTTAAAACTTTCTTCAGGACCAAGACCCATAGATAGCTTTTGCTTTACCCCCGTAAAAGAGATCCAGTGTGCAGTGACGCATATGTAATCAGTCGTCTGACAACTGGTCCACATGCCTGTCATCAAGTGCATAGTGTGGACAACACTTTGCTGCAAAGCTTAGCAATTGCAGCACATCATGATACAGCAGTGGAACAGCAACTCTGGCAAAATAGGGCCAACTTGGAACCTTCCATTTTGGCCAGATGGCTGCCACACATTCTAGGAACCCCACTACTTCCACAGAAACAAAAATGGAGGAGGTCCAGCGCTAACATTTTTGCCAGCTTCCCACTGTACAAATGTGTCATTGGGTGGTTGCGGTCATAGGGCCCCTCCCACCTAAACATGCCTGTAATAGTAGCCTAGATTTCATTCTTTTATGGTGCCACTGACACAGGCTACTTTTGAGAAGTAGGTGGTAGTAGACTCAATGTGCGTTGTGGGGCAGTCACTGTATGCCCCGATGTCTCCATCTGACTCAGAGTCTTCTTGTGCCATTGTGAGGTCGTTGAAGTGGGTGATTCTGGCACACTGCTGGGGACAGGGCTGCTTTGTCCGAGAATGTTAGCCTCTTCTTCATCACTTCCACCATGATTTGACTAGGCATAACTGATATTTCACAGCTCTCCTCACCTTCAGCACCATGTTCAGAAACGTTTTAAGGTGCTCCTTCCACTGGAATGTGTGATTTTTTAGCGTGTAGGTCATCTGGCCTCCAGTACCATAATGTGAACCAGACCCCAACAACACTTTCATAACAAATGGGGCATATTTATATGTCCCCCTCCTGTTTGCTAATCGTAAATAAAGTCCCAAACTGGGGAGAAGTACTTTTTCTATTGCACCATTGCCAATGCCTGAAGAAAAACTAGTTAGGTGAGTGTACCATGCATACTTTTACTGAGGTAGGGGTTGGTGTAGGTCTCAGCTGGGGCCTTACAAATATGGGAGATGGCAGTGTTACCTGTACCAAATCCCTCGGAGCAGCTTGGATAGTAATGTCAGACTCCTCTGTGCCAGCTTCCACAATGACTGGCTTGTTGTCGTCATCCTCCCCATCATGCCCTTCATGATTCTAAGGCTTTCAGGAACTTGTCTTTTTCTTTGCCTTTCCTGGTGTCACCCTACTCAGCCAGGGTACACTCCATTGTTTTATCATCTTCATCAGAAGTGGTGCTTGTTGAAGATGGTGGAGTAGTACCTTTCATTTTCCTTACTGGAGATCTGGGAGCCAATGATTCAAAAAGAGGAGGTTCTTGCTCAGCAGCAAACTTAACCTGCTCTGCACCATCTTCAGGAAGATGTACTTTTGCTGGCTGTGGCTGCTGTCCCCTTTGCTCTGTTTCCTGAAATGATTGAGTACTACTTTCCAAAAGGGAGAAATCCAATTCAGCATCATTGCTCATCTGCGTCACCATGATTGCAGTAGCTCCCTCACTAACTGACATGGTCTTGGGCTTAGGTAGTTGAGGTGGTGCTGTTGGTGCAGGAGTGCTCTTCCAGGTTCCTCCCCAGAGGGCTGTGTGGCAGACATACTTTTTGGAAAAAAGGTTGAGGTCGGCACACCATTGGTGTAAAGCTGCTTCTTCTCACTGACCACTTTCTTTGAGAAACTTTCCTAAAGCTCTCATTTGGTAGTGGCACTAAGCTGCAAAAGCAGAAGGGATTGGGGGACTGAAATCACTATACAGGCCTTCTCTTTGGCAGTATGGTGGGTAATGTCTCTTTTTCTCTTTTGGCTAAGCAACCAAGCAAGAAAAACATAGTTATAGAAATGTTGCAGGGTCAAATAGTACAGACTATTGTAATATTAGTGTGGTTGGTTACTTATGTAATAAATAACAATTAATCCAGAAATTATAAGTTCAAACCACACCACCACCATAACATAAAATGTAATTACAAATCAGGCAACACAAGATAAAGACATAGCTCTTTGCTTTATCTCCATCTATTTTCAAGGAGACACCTGTGGTAATCAGAGAGGTGCATGGGTAAATGGAATATTCCTTAAAAAACCTATGGCAGTAAGTTGGTCCAGGGAAATGGAATAATCATTTAAAAATTAATGATGCTGCTGTCGTGTCTGCAGTGCAACGCAGCCAGGGTGTCCAGAGGAAATTGAATTATACCTAAATAAACTGAAGCTGTAGCATGGCTGTGTGCCTATGGTGGATGGATGAATGGATCGGTGGATCAAGTCAAAATGGCAAAAAATTTAAGCAAATAGATTTGAAAAATTAAAACATTTAATTAAATTCAAAACATTAAAAAAATGAAAACATCTAAAATAAAAAGCAAAAATTAAATAAAAACCAAGAAATTAAAATAAGAAAAAAAATATAAAAGTTAAAATAAAATTAAGATACAAATTTTAAAATTATAAAAATAAAAAATTACAATAATAACATTAATTTAAAAGAAAGTTTAATTAAGAAAGAATCAATTATTGCCAATGTTTGTATGATGAGAAGAATGAAACCTGTTGTGAGGCATAGAGGTACAAAATAAAAAATCATGTAATAAATCAAGCACTATTCATCAAAATCATATTCCTACTAAACATCTTCCACAATGATCCACAAGCATATTATTAGACTGGTATCACATTCATCCATTCAAGCCTATGGCAAAGACATACTGGCTGGATGTACAAAATGGCCACCAGCCACACGGTCAAACAATTGAAAAGCGCAAGGCGGCATAGAGAACAAAGAACACATGCAGGCCTATAGCAAAGGCACACTGACTGGTTGCACAAAACGAACGCCAGCCACATGGTCAAACAAGAACAGCGAGCAAGGAGGTATGGAGAACAAAGAGCACATACAAACATATGGCAACATCGTACTGGCTGGATGAACAAAATGGCGACAAGCCACATGGTCAAACAACAACAGCGAGCAACAAGGCATGGAGAACAAAGAACATATGCAAGACTATGGCCAATTTACACTGGCTGGATACACAAAATGGCTGCCAGCTACATGGCAAACTACCACAGTGAGTAAAAAGGACTGGAGAAGAAAGAACACATGCAAGCCGATGGAAAAAAAGACTGTCTGGGTGCACAAAATGCCCACCAGCCATATGGTCAAAAACCACAGCAAGCAAGAAGGCATGGAGAACAAAGATCACATGCAAGCCTATGGCAAAAGGACACTTGTTGGATGTACAAAATGGCCACCAGCCACATGGTCAAACAACAACAGCGAGCAAGGAGGCATGGAGAACAAAGAACACAGGCAAGTCCATGGCACAAACACAGTGACTGAATGCACAAAATGTATACACAGGAAGTATGGGGTATTTGTGTGGGAACCACTGGCAACAACTTTTACCTTGGACTCTTTTGTCTCAGATTTGGAGGTTTATTTTGCATTCTGCTTAAAGCTATGTGGTAGGAGAAATTTCCTTTATGGAGTAGGTACTAGAAAGTATGGGTTGTTAGTCTTTCCTCTCTCCCTGACTCTCTGGTTGTGGTAAGATATGAATGCACAAAATGACCACCAGTCACACTGTCAAACAACAGCACAGAGTAAAGAGGCAAGGAGAACAAAGAACACATGCAAGCCTATGGAAAAAAGACACTGGCTGGATGCACAATACAGTCACCAGTCACATTGTCAAACTCCTGCAGCAAGCAAGGAGGCATTGGTAAAAAAGAACACATTGAGGCCAATGAACACAGACTACACAAAATGACCCCTGGCCACATGACATGAAGAACAAAGACAAATGGTAGCCAAAAGCTAACATACACATACACATGCCAGAAAAAGGAGGCATGGTGGTAACATTGAAGAAGACACTAACATTTATTCAGCAATGCAAAACATGAAAATTAAATGAGCTATACAAATTTTACAAACAACACACGTTCTCCTATGCCATCAAATATTACCCGACATAAACACTTTTTGCTGAAAAAAATTAAATACAAATAAAAGCCAACCTTTTTAATTTAATCCAATGACATCCCTGCCCTAAATGGCGTTTTAAAACCATATACCACAGAAATATTTATTTCATACACTGCTGACTAGTACTTGTCTACTGGCTAGATGGCCCATTGGAGGCCTAGGCCACATAGTAAAATAAATAAATATTGCTAATGCAACAAACATAGAGAAAAGGTACTGAGATGTGCCATCATTTTTTCTTACAAAACATGAAAAATCATTGAAATGCAAAAAACAACAACCAAGCCCTTACTTAAGCTCCAGGCCATCCACCACAACGAAATTTAAAAATAAAATAAAAGAACAAATAAATACTGGTGCATGCTCTATCAAACAACACCCTTTTACAACAGTTTTTAACTTACTTGTGGGAGATCATTGAAGCAAAGTCCTTAAATACATAGGTATTTATCCAGCAGACAAAGAGAGTGATCCTTCCTCGAAATCCAAGTGAAAAGTGACCAGGAGATGGAGAAAGCACTGGGAGGAGCCTGCTGGGCAGGAACAGGAATTTTGAATCTCTGGGGAACTTTCTTCCTGTTTGTAAAAAAGCAAAGAAAAATTATTCTCACACCAAAAACAACTTGAATGGTCTGTTAGAGAAGAACATCCACTCAAAAACCTGTTTTGAGTAGATTTAGCTGCTTCTCCATTTAAAAATCTACTTGAGGTGCATTTGTGCTTGTGAGCAGCACTATATCTATGTTCTTGTAGCTAGAAGCCATGCGAGCGGGTGTGATATCACACACTTACTTGCTAGCAGCATGAGAATATCATGGTGCTTGTGACTGAGGACCAAAAACAAATCTCACATCATGAATTGAAAAAAATGACTCTGCTTTGCACCAGATGGTGAGATTCAGGAACTCTGTGTTGCTCTGTGCTGCACAAAGGGCCTGAATTCCAAATATTTTCACCTAGATGTCGGAAAAACTTGGTCCTGTGACTAATTATCACATCTAAAGTAAATTCCAGTGGCCCTGCTAGGCCAGCAATGTTGTGATATTGTGCCACTATAAATCTTATAAACACATTTGTGCTAAGCATCATAATTTGTGATTTTGTTTTTACTCTCTTAATATAGCTACTCCTAGTGCTGGAGCTGGTGAGCAACCATCCTGGCTAGTAGCCTTGGAGGAGGAAGAGGAAGATGCACAGGCCTCTAATTCTTTGGGTAGCCAGCCAGACCTGATTCCAACTCAGTCACACCAACACCAGCACCACCGCCACCTGCAACTGGGGTCTACTGGCACCCAGAACATCACTAGCCCACCTCCTCATCATCACCCGAACTCCTCATCCACTGTGCCCTACGCAAACTGGCGCTGCTTAGGCTGCAGTGGTGGAACCTGGTCCCAGAGGTCTCAGACATAAAAACTGAACTGGGTGTCCTTAAGGCACTTTTTTATTGACCATTTCTTTAAGTGGGAGGGTTGTTAAGGGAAGTTGGGGAACCAGCAAAATGGACAATTGGGTTTTTTGCTTGGTGCAAGGGGTGGGCCTGTTTGAATGGAGAGAGTGGCAATGGAAGTTGGGAAAAGGGTGAAAGGAAAACTTGGAGGTTTTGCCGGGGGGGGGGGGGGGCTGTTGTGGGTGGAGAGTGTGTATCTCGGTTTTCGATTGTAAAAAAAAAAAGAAATTGCCTTTTTTTCTTTGTCAGTATCTGTCTTTGCATTCCTAGCTTGTGTAACATTGTGGATTAGTGATGAGAGCGAGACAAGAAGCAGTCTTCTGAAATAGTCACACATTATACTGTACATAGACATTTCTGCCTAGACTCACTGCCTGAAGTCCCTTCCCATGTATTTTTTCTTCAATAGGTTACGTGTCTGTTTCTGAAGTCCAGGATACTTCTCTACCAGAGTGGGACTGGGAACAGAAAACGGGTTAATTCTGTTTGATTTTATTGCTTGATGAGGCTTTGCGGTACCAACCACCTATCAATGATGCTGTATACTAGTTTATTACTGCCCTTGTCCTGCCCTGTGTAACTATTAACCACTAATGGGGTCTGCTAACAACATACACAAAAATATCAATCTTATCTGTCTCTTCTTTCCTAAAACAACTTCAGTACTAAGCTCTTAACTAGTTCTTACCTGAATAGATAGATTAAGCGGTGCCTGCTACCTCTCTCACTCTTTTCAAACCTTATGGCAGGGTTTCCCTAAGGGCCTTCTTGATGGTGGTAGTAGTAGTGGGTTAGAACTAACAAGAAAGACATCACAGAATGAGGTCCCACTTCCACCTATTCCAAATTATGCTTATGAGGTTAACTCCAGCTGTAGGATTATTTATAAGGATTATCCATCACAGGCAACTAGACTGAAGGAAAACAGAGAGTTAGTATGTAATCCAAGACTGATACAAGACCACCATGGTAAAAGTCATATTACAAACAACAACTAGCAGTATTAACTTCTAAGCAATCTTGTGAGCCAATGAATAATTCATCTATTAAAAAAAATAAAAATAAACTTACATAAACCTTGAATCAGGACTCAGGAGAAGGTTACTCCATGTTGCACAGATTTTGTAAGTAACGCAAGGTTTGATTCACAAAGGTAAAGCAAGTTACACTTTGGTGTGACTTTATACTTGTAGTGTAAGTTTATGACTAGTCACCTTTCCATCAGTAACTTTACTTTACAAGTAGTTACTTTGTGAGTAGTGAGCCTGTGCCTGCAGTGCGGTGGAGAGGGGCGGTGCATTCAAGGTACGTTTTTTAAAATATATATATTTTTTTCATGTGTTCCCCTCCCCCACCCAACCATTTTGCCCGGTCACCAGCCATGACTAGTAACAATACCTTTGTAAATCAGGCCACATAGTACACACTAGTAGTACTTATCCTGGACAGACATTGTTCTAAGACTCTACACTATGATGCTGATGTCTCTTTCATGCCTGGGTGGGCTATAGATCTGCCATGGGCTACTGTTTAGTTAAGAAGATCCAGTAACAATGAGCTTGGGATGCTTTCACCATATCTGCCCCACAAAGTGTGTGATCCACTTATCATATACATTAATATGTTACATATCAATAGATCATACCACCTGGGGAAATACAGTTAAGGGGTTGATTAATGATGGGAGTAGTACCATCCTGCCTCCATGTCCCGACTCAAATAAGATTGAGATGGACCTGTAGTGTCGATGAAGAAGAAGAACAAACAAATCTGATCATTTTGTGTAGTTTTGTTATCTAACCTGACTGGTATCCGGAGAACTGAAAAAGAAGTACAGGAAAAGAGTAGACTATGAGAGTAACTATAGTGAAGTGTGAGAGCAAGGCAGTCATTCAGGCAGAATCATCCATCGGGCCCCAAACATTACAAATCAGGTTTACAAATTAGTTGAATAACAGCCTCCCAGGCACCACATGAATCATCATCAATCACTCTATGTATCACTTATTGGTGCAATAATGACCTTTTCTAAGCATGGTATGCTTTTGTCTATTGTATCTTCTCATTTCCCATGTAAACAACAAACAGAGGCAGTCTACTGTAATTAAAGACCTTTACTGGCAGCCCAGCAAGTGAAAGAAAAAAAGAAGGAAAGGGATGGAAGGCATTTTTTTCATGTCCTTTAATGAAATGGGTGCCTCAAGCATGATGTGCATGTTTTCTTGAACCACCCTGTACCCGCTAACAACACTGTGGTAGCGGTGCATTTACAATACAGTGCACCATAGTGCTTGTTAGAACAGCTGTGTCAGAATTTATGATGCAGTTGTGGCGCTATGCTGGACTAGCATCATAAATGTTGACACTAGTCCAGCAAAGCTTGAGGAGGCCCATTGAAAATAGCCTAGCATCACTTTAACACCTGCCTTGAGCAGCTGTTACAAAATGACGTTAAAATGGAGCAGTGAAATCGTGTAGATTTCACTGTACCATTCCTCCTGGCCTTTTGCGGGCGAACGCCTCTCTTACATACAATATACCTGGCACAGGTATAATGTGGCGCAAGGGTTTACAAACTGGTCCAGTGGTCCCATTGCTCCAGTTTGTAAATGCATCGCTGTGTGGTGAACTGTTTGTGCCACCATAGCTTAAAACAAATAACACTAAGGTGGCATAAAAGGGCTTGTAAATTAGCCCCAAGTCTTGTAAAGTGAAACATTCCCTTCTTAAAAAGTAGTGAAAGTGGGCAGTATTTTTTGGTACTGTGGAGATAGTCACACATTATTCTGTACATAGACATTTCTGCCTAGACTCACTGCCTGAATTCCCTTCCCATGTATTTTTTCTTCAATAGGTTACGTGTCTGTTTCTGCAGTCCAGGACACCTCTCTACCATAGTGGGACTGGGAACAGAAAACGCTGTAATTCTGTTTGATTTTATTGCTTGATGAGGCTTTGCAGCACCAACCACCTATCAATGATGCTGTATACTAGTTTGTTACTGCCCTTGTCCTGCCTTTTGTAACTATTAACCACTAATGGGGTCTGCTAACAACATACACAAAAATATCAAACTTATCTGTCTCTTCTTTCCTAGAACAACTTCAGTACTAAGTTCTTAACTAGTTCTTACCTGAATAGATAGATTGAGCGGTGTCTGTTACCTCTCTCACTCTTTTCAAACCTTATGGCAGGGTTTCCCTAAGGGCCTTCTTGATGATGGTAGTAGTAGTGGGATAGAACTAACAAGAAAGACATCACAGAATGAGGTCCCACTTCCACCTATTCCAAATTATGTTTATGAGGTTAACTCCAGCTTTAGGATTATTTATATGGATTATCCATCACAGGCAACTAGACTGAAGGAAAACAGAGAGTTAGTGGGTAATCCAAGACTGATACAAGACCACCATGAAAAAGTAGTGAAAGTGGGCAGTATTTTTGGTACGGTGGATTAAGTATTTTGGCACATATGTACTCTTTGGAGGCCAGAATCTCGCTTTGTAGCCTTGCCTTAACAGCCAAGTGGAGGATTAAGCTCTGAACCAACTTCTTAGTTCACCCTGATGAACATTTGCCCCACCTTTTTCAACTGGTCCTGTAGCAGATGCAATAACAGAATTGCATGGCTCATCGTACTGTCCTCCTTGCTGACTTCCCATGTTGAATCTCAAAGAAAGTATCATTTGTGTTAGGCACTTGATTCCCCCCCAGTTGCCCACCTCCATTGTCATGATTTTCCTAGTTGCAGCCCCTTCTCTTTGAATGACATACTCAGTGATCCGTCTATATTGCCCAAACCATCATTGCAAATGTAGTAGGGTGAATTCCAGTATCCTGGCACCTCATGTATGAGGGTTTTAATGGGTACTGTATTGGCATTGTGAATAATCCACAACTAGTTCTAGGCTTTAAAAGAATTATTGAAATTAGTGCAGATTCTTTGTCAGGGGGCCAGTACGTTGCTGACTGAGGGGGTCATTATGACCATGGTGGTGGGTTTAAATCTGACGGTAGTACCGGCAACAGGCTGGCGGTACATACCGGCACATCATGACATTATAAAGCCAACCCGCCAATGTACCACACCGATCGCCATAGCGGTAGCAGCCACCGGGTCGGAGATAACACTCTCCGACCCAGCAGCCGCTACTTTACCACCGGCGGCATTATGACGCTGCCTACCGCCATGGTTTTTGGGGCAATCGTAATGCCATGAAAACCATTGCAATGGGCCCTACCAGTGTCAGGGAATTCCTTCACTGGTTACTGGTAGGAGGCCCACCCCCCCAACACTCCCCACCAACCCCCAACCCTCCTACATCCACACTCCCCCCCTTCCAATCCTCCTCCCATACACGCACACTTGCAGGCACACACCACGCATTTGCACACTCAGTCACACAGGCATACACACATTCATACACGCATGCATCCATTCATTCACACACACATCCGTACACACATTCAAACTGGCATGCAGACACGCAGACACATTTCCATTCATACACGCATTCTCACACATGCACACACACACAAACAACACTACACACTCATTGGCATTCATGTACACACTCACACATTCATGCACACATCCCAACATACACACAAAACACACCCCAGCCCCCCTCCCCTGTTGGAAACCCAACTTACCTGCATCCAGGGGGTCTTTTGGCAAGGGATGGGATGGGGCGCAGCTACCGCCAGCAACGCCCGCCAGCAGAACACCACCCGGCTATATTATTTCACATACTACGGCTGGCCGCGGTCTACTGGCATGGCGCTGCTGGTGGTAGCAGCGTCACCTTAACACAATCTGCCAGCATGGCCACAGCCAAATTTCCGCCCTTCTTGTGGCATAAATCCGGCTGTTGTCATATTATGGCGGATAGATGTTAGCCGCAGCTACGGTCTTTTGGCAGCCGTCACCAAGGCAGTACGTGGCATTTATCACTATTGTCAAAATTAGGGCAATGTCTTCTTTTGTTAGAAAGTCCTGCACAATCAGCTTAATTCACTATAACAAACACAGAACCCTGAAATATCTACCATCTGCCATGGCCTTGATTATATTACTTCCATTGTCTGTGGCCAAAAAATCCACTTCTGAGCTGTCTGGTTTAAAGCCGTTAAAACACATTTCTTTCAAACTTTTTCAAGATGTTTGCAGCTGTATAGGATTTCTCCATGGTGAACTTTGCTACTGCTGAATGATGCCAAACGTCCTTAAAACGTTCTTTGGTGCTTAGCCCAGAAGATAGCTGTTGCCTAATCCTCAAAGAAGAGATCGTGTGCAGTGATACACATGTAATAAGTTGCTTGATAACTGGTCCACATGTTGGTCATCAAGTGGATACTGTGAACAGTACTATGCTGCGTATCTTGGCCAACCAATTGCAGCATATCATGATGAGCACTAGAACAACAACTCTGGCAAAATAGGCCCGGCTTGGAACCTTCAGTTTCAGACAGATGGCTGCCACAAATTCTAAAAATCCCACTCCTTCCACAAAAGAAAAAGGAATGAGGTCCAGCACTAACATTTTAGCCAGCTTCCCTTTGTACAACATGCCATTGGGTAGTTGCATTCATAGGGACCCTCCTGCCTAAAATGGCCATAATAATAGCTTGGATCTTTTTCATTTGTAGTGCCACTGTCACAGGTGACAACCTGGAGGTGCTAGACTCAATGTGTTTCTAGGGGGAATCACTGTATGTGGCAGAGGTATCTGCATCTGAGTCTTGTGCCATTCGGAGGTTGCGTGATGCAGGTGATGCTGGCACACTACATGGGACAGGGCTTCTTTCTGTAATGCCATCATCCTCTTCCTCCACATGACCCCCTTCTTCTATCACTTTTCACTCAGCTGCTTCTCTTCTACTAATACAACCAGCTCCATCTTTTTAAGGTGCTCCTCACACTTTATTGTGTGATGTTGTTTCAGATGGGATGCTTGACCACCACTACAAAAGTGCCAATCTAGCTTACCTTGATAAAAGCTCTCATGGCAAATGAAGTATATTACAATGTTATCCTCCTGGTTGCTAATTATAAAGAAGTCCTAAACTGGGCAGAAGACCTTTTAGGGGCTGATTTAAGAGCCACTAGTACCTCATTGCTCCACATTTGTGTAATTTCTTTACACTAATGTGGCCCAATAATTCCAAAATCGGCACACCAAATTTACAAAGTGCTGCAATGCATGCATTGTGCCACTTTGTAACCCTTTGTGCTTCATTATGCCTGTGCCAGGCATAATGTATGAAAAGGGGGCATTCCCCTGTGTCATTATTTTGGGGACTTTTAATGTGTGCTTAAACAGGCATTAAAAGGAGGCACACCATTGATTACAATGGGCCTCAATGAGCTTTGCAGGATTAGCGTCAACATTTTTTACGCTAATCCTGCAAAGCTTTGAACTAGCATCAAAACATTTGCTGCTAGTTCCCATGGTGCGTTGTATCTTAGATATGGCACACACATGGTGGCGTTAGGGGGGCACTAAGGGGCACAAGAAAAGTGGTGCTGCAGTTTGTGCAGCACCACTTTTCCTAAATTGGGCCCTTAGTGATTCTCTGACAATGCCTGAGGAACTAGAGGTAGGTAGCTGTGTTGTATGGCTCTCTGAATGGCACACTTTAACTGTGGTAATGATGGATGAAGGTCTCAATGGGAATCTTAACAATATTGAAGCCGGTGGTGGTGGTAAAACTATATTTCTCCGAGCAGGTAGAATAAGAGGGATCTTCTTGCTGTCTGGGCTGCCCTTGGTAATGACAATCACTGGTTCAATGTCATCGCTATCATATATAATTCTAGAATGTTCAGGCATTCAGGAACTTTCTTTTTCCCTTGCCTCCTTGGGAGGGCCTTGGACCATGTCCAGATCGTCAGAAGAGGCTTGGAGAAGGTGATGGAATACCCTTTATTTTTCTTGCTGGAGATCATGAAGCCAATGATTGAAGATCAACATCTTGCTCAGCAGGAATCCCAAAACTGTTGTCCTGCTCCTCCTTCAGGAAGAACTGTTGCTGGCTGCTGCTCCTGTTGTCCAATTTCCTGCAATGCTTAGGTACTTTGCGGCTGAGACACACCTAGTTCAGATTCACTGGTCATTGCAATGCTTGTAATGGTTGCATCACTGAAAGACATGGGCTTGCGCATATCCTTAGGTTGTGGTGGGGCTGTTGCGGATGTACGAGTGCTGCTCCTAGAGTTTTGCTTCCCAGAGGATGGTGCAGCAGGGACAATATACTGCATCTCCTAAGAAAGGTGGAGGGGGTCACACCAGTGGTGGCAATATCCTTCTTCTTCTCCTCTTCACTGGCCACTTTCTTTGCAGGAACACCCTTCTTTGGGGGCATTTCAAGTTTTTCCTTGGCTCTGGCAGTTGCCACTTAGCTGCACAAGTGGAAGCAGAGGATTACTCATGGGATGTGTTTCTCTGCCGGTCTTCTGTCTGGGTGTACTGTGTATGATGATGTCACTTGTGCACCAAAAATCAAACATAATTAAACAAACATTAAATGAAACATGCAATTTGCAGTTTGAATCTATAGACAATATAATTTTGTGAGATCACATCACAACTAATTAACATTAGTGCATCCATTCCAAACCATAACATATTATATGAAGAGCATGCAGATTGAAAAGTGTACTTTATATGCCTGTAAGACCTATGAGATAAAGTGGCAGGAGAGGGTGCAGGGGAAAATGTAATATTTATTTAAAAAGTGATTGTGATTGCAGGTGTGTGCTTATGGCAGGCAGGGGGTGCAAGGTGAAATGGAATAATTATTTTAAAAACTTACATTGTTGGTAGGCAGAAGATACAGATGGAAAAATCCTTTAAAAATATTTCTGGTGTGCGTCTGTGAGACACCTATGGCAGACAGAGGGTGCACAGGGAAAATGGAATAATCCTAATTCATAAAACAATTAATGATGTTGTGTGCCTCTGGCCTATGGCAGCCAGGGGGAAGGCAGGGGGAAAATTTAATAATTCTTAAGAAAATTATTGTTGGTGTGCACCTAAGAGATGTCTGTGGTAGGCAGGGGGTACGGGGGAAAATTGAACAATCCTTTAGAAAAGTATTCCTGGTGTGTTGCTGTGATGAGACACTTTTGGCAGGCAGGGCGTTTAAGGGAAAATGTAATAATCCTGAAAAAAAAATAGTGCTGCTATGCACCTATGGCAGGCATGGGGTCACCCTAAGCACTATGAGAATTCTATGTTAGACAAAGAAGTGCAGGGAAAAATGTTAAAAAAAAAGCATTAACAAAGCACTTTACATACATACTACAATCAATGTCATCTTCAAGCACATTAAAATCACATAAGAGAAAAAAGAAAAAATGAACAAAAAGAGAAAGGCACAGGACTTACCATCAATGTTCCAGGAAAATGGCCTTGAAAAGGGGAAGAAAATGAACACACTGGCTGCCATGGGCATATGGCCACCAAGGGTGAAGTCATGGTCCACAAACAACACATGCAGGGTGATGTCGATCATGGTGTTTTGGAAGTTGGTTCTTGTGGTGATGGCGTTGTCTGTGAGGGATAGGTCGAGATGGGTATCGTCGGTGTAGGAGATGATGCTGAGTCTGTCGGTACGAGCGATGCCTGCCAGTGGTGTCATGTAGGTGTTGAAGAGGGTGGAGCTGAGGGAGGAGCCCTGGTTGTAGCCATAGTTGATGTATTTGGGTATACGGGTGAAGGGCGGTAGGTGGATCCTCTGTGTTCAGCTGGAGAGAAAGGAGGGGATCCTGTTTAATGCATTGCCTTGGATGCCAATGTGGTAGAGTCTGGTGACAAGAGTGTGGTGGGAGACAGTGTTAAAGGCTGCCAATAAGTTGAGGAAGAGGAGGGCAGCTGTTCCACCCAGGTCGAAGAGGCATCTGATGTCATCCGCTGCTGCGATCAGGGCAGTCTAGGTGCTGTGATTAGGCCAGAAGATGGATTGGGATAAGTCCAGCAGGATACTTTCTTTGAGGAAGTCCATGAGCTGGTGGTTGATGACCTTTTCCAAGAATTTGGCAGGGAAGGGGTGAAGCAAGATGGGGCTGTAGTTTTTGAGTTTGTTGGAGTTGGCTGAGGGTTTTATCAGGAGGAGCTTGAGCTTGGCATGATCCCAGGCATCAGGGACAGTGGCTGTGGTGATGGAGGTGTTGAGGATTTCTACAAGGGAGCATCTGATTACTTCGCTTCCTAGATTATAAATCTGGTGCGGGCAGGGGCCCATGGGGGATCCGGAGTGGATGAAGTTTGTGATGGAGATGGTGTCATTGGTGGAGAGCTGCTCCCAGTTAGTGACCGTGTGGGGAGGGAGGTATAGGTTTGGGTGCAGAGGTTGTTGAAATCAGTGGGTTGGGGGTCGAAGTTTCTGTAAATGTCAGAGATCTTGTGAAAGTAGTCTGAAGGAGCATTGCAGAGGGCTTGGGTGGGGTGGATCATGTTCTCTGTGGCATAGGGACAGGAGAATTATCTGATGATGCTGGCAAACACGCTGTGGAGCTCTGAGATCTGAAAGACTCCTACCAATCGGAGATCGCTTTCCTCACTGAGACATGGCCAAACACAACATCCGAACCAGACATCACAATCCCCAGTGACTACAAACTGCTCTGCAAGGACCGACCCTCCAGGCCAGGCAGCTGCATAGCCATAGCCCACAAGACCCCCCTCCGACTAACGATTAACACTCAGGAACTCTTGCCTCTCATGGAGCACCTCCACTTCCAAGTGTACACAACCCTGAAGACCACCACCCCAGGCACCCTCATGTACAGATCACATGGACCATGCCCAGCTTTCAGCAACTCCATTGCCGACCTCATAGCCCCCCACCCACTCACCTGCACCAACTACATACTCTTCGGAGATGACATAGACGACCACAACACCTAAATTTCAAAGAAAGAAAGAAAGACAAACCAACGATTTATTAAACAGTCATGTCCGCACCCTTACAGTTTTTTTTATGGAAGAGGGAGTGCAGTCACCCATACATTTTTGTTTCACTCATTTTCTACTCATCTTAATGTCCAATAACCGTGAGTGTGATTCCCACTATGGAGCTCAACTTGCAGCAACCTAGATCTTCAGAAACTTGTGCAGGGATCCAAACATAACATCTGACCTGACACTTGTGGAACATAATTTGCCATATGTGCATCTGCGCCTTTCCTGACAACTGACAGGCTCTGATCTTGGCCATGAGCATTCCGGCAGAGTACAGCCTTCATAGTCAAAAGCGGATGAATGGGCTTAGGGCACGTGATGCACGTCAAATAATAGAAAGCAGGGCTTATGGGAACATTATTCATAGTTGATGAACGCATTCCTTTTTTAGAGCAACGCATAGAATGCAGTCAGAAACGCATACATCAGTTGAAGAAGCTCATTATTTAGAGCGAAATGTGTGCCTCTAGTAATGAAACGCATAGATCAGGGAGCAGAATGTTCAGAAGATTCGAAGATGTGGATGATTTTGGAGAAAACTAGTTTCAGCACACTTGGAGAAAACTAATTTCAACACACAACGTATTTCATACGATATTGTACAACTCGAAATTGTATGGCTACTAAATGTAAAGGAGTACTTTCACTTAAAGAGAGTGTGTGTGTGTGTGTGTGTGTGTGTGCGTGAGCGCCTGTGCATGCGCACATGCTCTTTCCGGTGTAAACCCTGTGGACCTCCCAGTCCACCTGCCCGAGAACAGAACCATTAGGGCAGGTTGTAGTTCACCATCCCCACTTGCACAGGACCTAGAGTGATGAAACCTGAAATAATAGGAGCAGGGTACTATTTCCCAATGCAGATGTAAGTGCACTGTCCTCGTGTACAGTGCGTTTTCACAACAAAACGGAATAAACTGCATGAAGATTTAGCAACTCAGAGCTGCGTGCCAAGATCTCCGCCTCACAACGATAACGCACACTAAATCAGTAAGTCACGTACTCTTTTCGTTGAGGAGATACAGAATGTAGCTACTGGGAGGGTTAGGTGCACCAAGACCCTTGGACAATAAAATGAGCCTGACAATTACTCAGAAACACAAACACTCTCACATAGTATTAATGGCTGCCATAAGAAGTACACATGATAGCAGGTAAAATGATAGTCTCGTCAGGCTTCCTGGGCTAACCTTTTACTTAATACACTTAGCATTCCAAAATCCACTAGATTGGGGAATAGAAACTGCCTATTGGGAAAAAGGGTGCACATGTGTGTGGCACAATGAGGGAAAGACTTCTCCATTTTTCCCTCTATATACTGCTGACTGAAGGAATGGGATGTCTACTGTACGTTCCTCTCAGACATCAAGGCTGATAGCTGACCTCTTGATACTATGGGCCTTATTTACAGTTATTTGCTGCGGGGACCTTTGTACTAAACAATAAGGCCCGTATTTATACTTTTTGACGCTAAACTGCGCTAACGCAGTTTAGCGTCAAAAAATTTGCGCCGGCTAACGCCATTCTGAAGCACCATGTGGGCGCCGTATTTATTGAATGGCGTTAGCCGGCGCAAGCAGACCGGCGCTGCCTGGTGTGCGTGGAAAAAAACCACGTACACCAGGCAGCGCCGGCGTTGGGAAAAATGGCGCTAGGGCGTCTTAAAAATGGTGCAAGTCAGGTTGACGCAAAAAATCGCCTCCACCCGATTTGCGCCATTTTTAACGACGCCCAGACGCCATTTACATGACTCCTGTCTTAGTAAAGACAGGAGTCATGCCCCCTTGCCCAATGGCCATGCCCAGGGGACTTATGTCCCCTGGGCATGGTCATTGGGCATTGTGGCATGTAGGGGGGCACAAATCAGGCCCCCCTATGCCAATTTTTTTTTTTTTTTTTTTTTAAATTATACTTACCTGAACTTACCTGAATGTCCCTGGGGTGGGTCCCTCCAGCCTTGGGTGTCCTCCTGGGGTGGGCAAGGGTGGCAGGGGGCGTCCCTGGGGGCATGGGAGGGCAGCTGTGGGCTCATTTTGAGCCCACAGGTCCCTTAACGCCTTCCCTGACCCAGGCGTTAAAAAGAGGCGCAAATGCGGGTTTTTTTGACCCGACCACTCCCGGGCGTGATTTTTGCCCGGGAGTATAAATACGACGCATTTGCGTCACAGTAATTTTTTTGGACGGGAACGCCTACCTTGCATCTCATTAACGCAAGGAAGGCGTTCACGCAAAAAAATGACGCTCTTTACTCATACTTTGGCGCTAGACGCATCTACCGCCAAAGTATAAATATGGCGTTAGTTTTGCGCCGAATTTGCATCGAAAAAAACTACGCATATTTGGCGCAAACGGAGTATAAATATGCCCCTAAGAATCACAAATTATGTCATCTCGAATGGGGAATACAATCCAGACCCAAGAATCCCAGATCGTTTTCTGCATGTCATTCCTTCATCTGTGAGGCATACCCGGCCCTTTCCAGCAGTCATTTACTACCTGCTATCAGCGGAGGTGTGGCCTACTGCTGTATGGCTTAGAAGGCAGGGAGCCCTAGAGGGTTCATCATGGGTGGGAGATGATGCAAGGGGCATTGTCTGCTCCCCCAAACTTACTAAAGGCGGCAGGGAGGAAGTGGACAGGTTGTGCCCCTGCCTACAGCTTCACCAGATGAAGATTCACACTTTATGAAACCGGGCTACATGTTTTTGGACATCTGATTAACAGAGCTGGAATTTACAGACCTGGCAATCCCAGGTGGAGGAATATTAGGTCACTCACACTTGGTCGCAGGTTTATCATTTCAGGGGTACTGGATCGATAAACTTGTTATGAGGTGCTATGTGAGATGATACCCACCCAGGGCAAAGGTATGGGATTGAACCAATGACTGAATCTCCCACAGGGCGGAATTGTATGACTCTCCCAACATCCTGGGAATTGGACCATCCAGAGAAATCATATTCCAGTGGCTTTTCCTGGACATGATTCATCCTTCTCTGCATTTTCCAGTTCTACTGAGGTCGTGTCCCAGGCTGGAGTTTTCCTTGTGTCATAGAACATCTGTCCCATTCTTGCTAGATCTACTGGCTAGCAGGCAGAAAGCAGGCACACCCATTCATCTGCCTGGCTAATCACTCTGGCACATAATTGGCATATTGATCACGAGGCCTATGCAGTTCATCAGAGAACTCTCCTTTCACTAGGGGAATGTGGTAAGCGGGTGCCTGTCAGCTATCTCACCTTTATAAGGTCCCGTATGTACTCTGCATCTTCAAAAGCAATCATCATAAACCTACATACATGTACGAATTCAAATAATGACATAGTGATATATTGACCATTCACTGCACTTGCTTACACATACACTCAATAGGGACAGACCACCACACTTCTATTGAATGCTGTTTTATAACAGGTTAATCATATACTATTTCTGTTCCTTGCAGAGTCAATGCTTATGCATACAGTGCTAACATTGTTTCCAATATTGTTTCAAATTTGTCTAAAAAAATGGAAACCATATCCAGACCCTATTGTCACATTATTACATATTTGGGTGGCCAATCTGAATTTATTTATGTATTATATTGAATGCAAACATATATTCAACAAACACAGGGGACACTACTCGCTTCTTACCAGAAACTTTCCATCAATATAGGGCCTATTGAATGACAAATGTTTATACAACAGAAGGCTGAGAAGGCCAGAGATCGAAAGAACATTTTAGTTCCACATCCAATAAATTCTTATAGGAGAAATGCCCTAAGGTCTACAAAGCGATTGGATACTTTCGCTCCTTTTGGATTCTTAAATAGCCCTAGCAAGTAACCATAAGTGGTATATGCGAGTATGTTCAGTTAACTCAGTCATTGCTCTTGCAACATAATTCCATAATAGCACCATCACTGGGCAGGTTCAAATCATATGGTCCAGGTCAGCAGCTGGGCTCTGGCATCGGGGAAGTTTTGATGAGGAACCAAACATTTTTGTGGAGAGAATCTGGTGTGAGAGAAGTGCAGGATATTGTGGTGTATGTGCTGTCATTTTGCATTACGTGATACTTTCCGAGGATACATTAGCACTCTTTCCCATTCTTTATTTGTGAATTCCCTACCTACATCATGCTCCCAACACCAACAAGTCAGTAGCAAGGGGTCTCATGCGGTATATGCTTGGACTGGGGTAAACGAAGTAATCAAACAATGGCCACTGCCCATAGTGTGAATTTTACTAAAGAGTGTTGTTCTGGTTTAGTGTCTGTAAGGTGCAGAGCCTGCATTGGGGCAGCCAAAAGTCAACAGTGTGCAAAGAAATGTCTACTTGGTATGTCCCAATCTGTTTGCAGTTGTTCAAAAGGCATGAGAGCGCCACTGTAGAACAAAGCCCCAAGAGTGCTTACGCCAGATGTCCCCCACAACCTGAAGCCCTCCCTTCCTATCATAGTACAAAAAGGGCTAATGGAGTGAAGCCTGAGTTCAGGAGAATATTACCGGATAGGGGGCATGAGTCGCAGGCACCGCCTATAGCTGTCATGAGCTATTCACAGCAAATTATTGGAGTGACGAGGGAGCTTAGCCCGGGAAAAGAATGCCTCCTGTACCACTTGTCACGCATAATCAAATAAGGCATGTCCCAGCTTTTCCAGCGAGCATGCTGGCAACCAAAGGGTCGGACACTGAAGGTCTACAGCAAAGTGAAAATGCTAGAAGTTGGGGGCCCCCTTTGTCCACAGGTAGCTGTAATTTGCGCAGTGCAACACAGCATCTTCCTTTTTTCCAAAAAAAAATACCTCAACCATGTGAAAAACACTCAGAGGAATGTGCACTGGAAGATTGTGGAAATAATACAGTAAACAAGGGAGCATCACCATTTTGGACAGGGAAATTCTCCCCTGGACTATGAGCAGGAGCATGCCCCAAGAGGCCATTTGGGGGTGGAAGAAAGCAATGATTCTAATGAGGTTCCCATCCATGAGATCATGAGTCTTATGGTAAAAGTGTAACCATGAATAGCGAAAGGTATGGGCTCCCCGTACTATAAGTTGGTGTCTGCCAATAAGTGCTGCACGGGAAGTCGGGATTAAGGGGGAACCAACAGCATTTGGCCCAGTTTACTCCCAGGCCAGAAGCTGCTCGGAATTCTGAGAGAATGACCATTATGTAGAATATGCTGTCCCTAATGTCACATATGTAGATTGAAACATTGTCCACATATAGTGAGACTGTATGTACTTCCAGGTTTATTTATATGATCTAGGTCACAACCTGCTGTCAAAGCCTCTGCGGGTTCCATGGCCAAGGCGTGGAGGATGGGGAACAGATGACAACCCTGCTGAGCCCCCCTGCTCACAGGGAACAGATGGGAGATCCATTGCCCAATCTTCCCAGGGCTGTAGAGTTTGTGTACAATAGACAAATAAGTCTCTGCAAGTGGCCCATGATTCCCAGGGTAGTTAGGTTAAAAAACATGTAGTCCCTCTTCAGTGTGTCAAACGCTTTTTCTAAGTTTAACACCATACAAGCAGCTTAAAGCCACTGGGAGGGAGAAATATCCTTTACTCTGTGTAACTGTCAGATGTTAAGAGAGGTGGATCTACCTGGTATGAAAATGTTCTGATCCAAATGGGCCAGTGTGGGTATATATTCAAGGAGTCGGCTGCTTTAATTTTGCTCAGTATTTTGTAATCAGATCCCAGCAGAGTTAGAGGATAGTAGGAAGTCAATTCCAAAGGGTATGTAGGAAGCTGGCCTGGTGTGTGGTGGGTACCTAAGGTACTTACACCTTATACCAGGTCCAGGTATCCCCTCTTAGTGAACTGTAGGCAGTGTCTAGAGGCCATGCTCTCTAGAGGTAGCTGTGGATGAACAGCCAAGGCTTATCTATGAGACATGCAAACCTCATGCTATGCCACTATAGTCACATAGCACTTACAAACATGAAAGAAAACACTCAGTTGTAGAAAAATAAAGCTATTTATTTTTGGAACACAATACCACAAAATACTAGAAGGGCAACCCTCCAATAGGAGGTAAGCAATACACTAAATATATATACTATAAATCAGAAATAGGCATAGAAAAGATTAGAAAACAGTGCAAATAGCAATAACCAATAGTGACCCTAGGGGGAGCGCCAACCATATATTAAAATAATGGAATGCAAACACAGTACCACCCACCTAGGTAAGTGGGATGCGTAGAGGGGAGCTGGGAGTACTAGAAAACCACATGGGTAAGTAACACAGTACCCCCAAGTGACCAGGAAAGCAGGAGTAAATCACAGAAATTTCCCCAAACCACCCAAAAGGAGGAAAAAAAGAAGACACCCAGACAAAACTACAAGAAACCAGTGGTGGATTCCTGAAGAAGAAGACCTGTGGAGAGAGGGGACTAAGTTCAAGAGTGACAGTGGAGTCCAGAAGGAGTAGGAGCTACTACCCACCCAGCTGTACATGCAGGAGTTGATCGACGGTGATGAATAACAGGTCAGCACTGCAGCCCTGGAGCTGGAGAAGAGTCCCTGATGGATTCAGAAGATGTAGCATGCTGGATTGAAGATTGCAGACAGGTGTTGGTGCAGGAATTTCACCAACATGCCTTGGCAAAGGCAAACTAGCTGTTATTGGAAAAGTGGTGCTGCCGGGCACCAGCAAGGAACCTCAGCATTGCAGAGAGTCCACAGAAATGGAGGCAGCACCCACAGGACAGGGACACAGGAGTTGCAGAAGGAGCCCACCCAGCACTACAGAAGAGGATCCAACGCCACCAGATAACCATGCAGAGGGCTGAGCGTTGCAGGAAGGAGTGCTGGGGACTGGAGTTACACATTGCCTGAAGATCCCTTGGAGGCAATGCAAACAAGCCTTGGCAGCTGCAAGAGATGCAGAACAAGGGGGTACTGTCCTGCATGGGAAGACAAGGGCTTACCTCCACCAACGTTGAACAGCTGGCAGAGAGGACCAAGAGGACTACTCCAGACCACCACCTGAGATGCAGGGTCCACGCACCTCAGGATGAGAGGAGATCCAAGCAGTCGGTCATTGTTGCACCAGGTGCCTTCGGATGCAGGGGTAGTGACTCCTTCACTCCCAGACAGAGTCCTTCTTTTTCTTGTGCAGGCATGTTGAGTTCTTCTCTGACCTGGGGCTCCATGATGGAAAATGTGACCTCACTGAGGAAATTACAAATATGTTGTATCCTACTGTTGAGTGGAGAGTCATATAAATCTTGGTAGTGTGAAGTAAATGCATTATGTATGTCTAGTTGATTAATGAGTAAACCATCTGATCATAGTGATAGGTGATGAGGGGATTCCTCTGCAGGAGGCATGCTAATAAATGATAACATATTCCCTTCTGCATGCTTTTTGGCCTGGCATGCTCCAAAATCCAGAAAGCTAATTGCTCCACTAGTTGGGTATGTGTCTCCGAAGCTGTTGCTAATGCACATCACTGCTCTGGGTCAGTATAAGCTGTGACTTCTAGTGACCTAAGCTCAGTTTTGATTTGCATCAGTTCCGTATGAAGGTCTGCTCTAACCCCTACTGTCGTGCAGATACCGTGACTCAGTAACACAACTTTTAAAGCCTTACATTCCACTGGACCGAAAGTCACGGTTCTCCAGTTTTCAGTTTGGTAGTGTAATAGTGTCTCTTGTGAGGCATCCCTAAACACTAGGTCTTCTAGCATGAAAGGCTGTTGTCGGCAACTTGGAACAATTAGGCAATTGGTCCCCTAATCAAACTGTATCAAAAGGAGATTATGATTATAGAACGTTTTTCCTAAATATTTAGCTGGAGTAATCTGCAGTAGGCAGCAAAGGTGTCAGAGAATATAGTCCTGCCTTACATGTAAATCATGGGGGGTGAATAGTATGAATTATCCCTGGTGTCTGGGTGAAGCGTGAACCAGCTATCTAGCAGCAACCAATGTGCTAGCCATTGTGAGAGATGAGCAGCAGTTGTTTCGATAGGGGAGCTTGGCAGTGGGGCAGGGTGCGATCGGTCTACGTGCAGTTCTAGTACGTTTTCGAAGTCACCTTCAAACACCCAAGGGCTATGTGCTCACCTGGTCAGATAGTCAAGAGGTGTGTAAAGAAGGCCATATGTGCCACGTTGGGGCCATATATACTTCTTCATAAGACAGGCCTACCATCTAGTAGTTCCTCCACTTAAACACAGTGTCCTTCCAGGTCATTTTCTTTGGCAGTGCTGCAGAATGGGACTCCAGGTCGGACCTAGATGAGGACCCCCATGAAAAACCTGAGTATGTCATTCAATACCAATGACCCCACCAGCGCCCCTGTAGTTTATTGTTCTGACCTCCCTCTATGTGTTTCCTGCATAAAGCACAACCTGAGTACCCCTGCATCTAATGTATTGTTGCACAACATGTTGCTTGCGTGTTGAACCCAGACCTCGAACATTCTATGTCAAGACTTTAATCCACCACGCAACTCTGCAATAAGGGACAAAATAGGAGGTGTGAAAACTCACACTGTGGCGGATGCGTCGTGTGTTAGAAAGTGGGACATGAATTTTACAAGGAGAAAAGTAAGGGTTGACGTATCTCGTGGAGTTGACCTCTGCTTAATTCCGCAGAATTATATAAAAACTCTGTGAGATTCCGCGGAGTTCCGCTCATCCTGTGTGCAGCTTGACTGCCTCCACAATGGTTGAAATTGTTATAGAAATGAAAACGAGCCACTGACGATAGCTGCCAGTCCTCCCTCGATGACAGCAGCACACTCTCCTTCCCTGCTCCTGATTGGACACCCCTCCCTGACAGCCTCCCTCCTCCTCCCCCCAGCTGTCAGTGATGGGACACCACTGACGCAAGCTCTTCTCACCTGACATCTGCACCAGAGGTGTTCTAAAGCGCACTGCTCTTACTGCTGGAGTTGTTGGTCTCACTCCATTGTCCCCGGTGTGCACTGGGAGCACATGTTTAACCACACATGCTAATTTCACAAGAATTTCTGAAATCTGTGTGATGTTCGGATTTGTTGCGGTGTGTTCTATGCTTCAATCCTAGATAGATTTACAAATTTGACGTACCACCCACTCATAAATGCCGCTGTAATATGCTTTAGCATTTGGATTGGTTGCTCTGCTAAATGGAAATGGTAACTTTACGAACAACAACATGAGAGACTAACTGCAACCTTGAAGTGCTAACGTTATAAACACCAACATGATTGACTAGGCACTTTATGTAAAAACAGCACAACGACACCATCAACTTCATGGTAAGTGCACTCCGAGGCAAGCAGCATACATAATGAAAATTAGATGACAATGATGCCATGCTTTAAAAATTGATCACAGCATATGATTTTCCGACCTAATAATTATGCCCTTTTATTCAATAGTTAGCAGTGATCAGGGGCCAGATGTAGCAAAGGTTTTTACCCATTCTGTGTCTATGGGAAAAAGTTTTCGTACATATGGCCCCAGGTTCGTACAATGCTCTACCGTACATACCTCTCACCTCTTTGTCTTGATAGTGCATTCAGCTTGGATAGATCACGGAGGGGTGACCTACTGCAGAGACCTTTCAGTAGCTTCTGGGCAGTGGCAATGACTCTAATACATGCAGGTCTTGCATGACCATTCACCATTCTGAAGTCCGTACGATGAGTAGCATCTTGCTGGTAGTAGTGTGTCATCATGTAGTCAGGGCAGTCTGTGCAAGTTGTGGTGTGTGGTTTGTGAGTGTAGAGGGGGACCAGTGGAGTTATGCCCCACCTGTCATGTTTTTCAACAGTGCCCAGCTACGGGATCAGACACAAGCACGCGTTGATCCGGCCGACACTCATTAATGCCCATTGATCGAGGTGCACAAAAACAACAGATTAAAAAGCGTTCTGTGAATTATCATCTGGGGTTTGATGCAGATTAGGATCACCACCTGGCATTGAGGCAAATTCTAGACAGGACTGTAAAAAACTTCAGGACAAAGCGTCAAAATTCAGGACCAAAATTCAGGACGAAGAGTCAAAATTCAGGCCAAAAATTCAAGAACAAATGTTCGTTTTACAGACACACCCAAGAGAGGCCAAGCCTCACTATGTTATTAGTGCATTTATTTACTCTTTGTTAACATATCACTTTTTATTCACTGTGGTCTTTTTGTGATTGCCTCCTGGTATGCTACATTCAGGTGTAACATTACCTCCTTGTTCAGTAGTGAATTAGTGCCCTTCAGCACTGTGTCAAGGCGAGCACCCCTAATCAAATCTACCCAATCTTTCTTGAACAGAAAGTAACAGCAATATTTTGATTATGTTTCTGAACATTTTAAAACCCCTGGCAAACAGTTTGGGAAATATTAAGGCAATTAACCTTATGCTAGTTTAAACAAATTGAACAAAACCATCTGTCTCACTTCAACCGCCCGTGGACTTCCAACCCCAAAAATATTTAATGAGGCAGGGCAGATGGTTACCTATTGATACTTAGTGATTAATATCTACCATTCTCCCACTGATTTGCAGGATGGAAATCTCAGCAGAGCGTCACAGTTCATCCGAGCCCAGTTTGCTTTTTGGTCTCCTTTGTGTAGTGGTCCATGTGGCACTAGTGAAGATGATGGGCTACCGGGATGATAGTATTATTTTGCTCGTCCTTCATTCCTTCTTCATTCCTTCTTCAGACATGCTACACATCTGATTTGGCCGCTGGGGCGCAGTCAAGTAGCTCTTTCCACTCTAAAGCTACCCTTGACTGCAGGTGGATTAGGCCTTCTGGACTTAAAACTTTATTATTCAGCTGCACAGGTCCAATGGGCAGCTTGCTGGCTTTCTGCCCACCTCCCTGCATGAGATGGAGTTTATCTGTAAAGACTTTTAAGGAGGGCTTAGTGCACTTCTCAGTGTTTGCTACTGACCATTCCGCGGATCATCATTTGGGCTTATCATGCACAGCTTTCTCTTGCCTTGCTAGAACCTGTAAATTCACTAACACAAAGAAACCCTGTGCTCCTGCACTACCTTTGCTAAACCCTCCCACTCGCACAGGACAGTTGTGCTCAGAGCAACTCCATCAGTGGTATGCTGCACGTGTCTTAAAATTGGGGATTTGTTTATGGATGGCAAGCTACAAAATTTCCAAACCCTTGTGGCAGACTACCATCTTCACCCCAGTCAACTCCTTACTCACAACCACCTTAAACCATCATTAAATGCTCTAGTTCATGTCTGCCACCTAGCACTAACCCTACATGAGGTGTGCCAGAAGCTCTACACCATAGGGACTGGTGGCAAACTGATAGAACGGGTGTACAGACCTTTCCTGGAACATGGAGACTACTCCATACTACCTGGGTGATTGATGTGGCCAAACCTCTGCAAAATATGGACTGGACTAAAATACTGGACTTTCCCCACATAGAGAGCTTCCTTGGGAATGCATTCTGCCCATTGCTTGCCATTGGCTTTGTGGTTTGTAACTTACACTTCGTTGCTTTCATTTTACTGGCTTTACTTGTTTTATGCTATGGAGCTTGAGTTCATCCCTGCCCTTCCCCAAACCTTCTTTACAGTATCCTTCCGATTGCTTCCTTTCTGTAAACAGGCCTGTAAATCTTGTTCTTATCTCATCACATTTGCTGTGCATGCATAGAACTAGGTCAAATGTCAGTCTCTGTCTTCGGTGGGAACTTAGGCCCTCATTTTGACTTTGGCTGTCAGCTGACTGCCAAGCCGGCAACGGCAGTTGTACCACAGCCAGACAGGCAGTAATGACTGCCGTATAATGACCAGGGCAGTGATTCCTCCCATAGACAGCCAATGTACCACCCTAACCGCCAGTGCTGTATGACCACTGAACATGGTGGTAGCAACCTACAGGCAGGCGGAAGACAAGGATCCACCCACCATATTATGACATAGCACACCGCTAGGATTTCCGGGGCGGTAGCAACGCCACCAAAAGCCTGGCATAAACACATCATACAAAAGGAGACCCTCACTTCTAGGGACAGTGAGGAGTTTGCGGTCTCCGTGGAACCAGAACTGGCAGTCTTCCCGATGCTGTACCATGCCATGGCCGTCCTGGAGCACCAACGCCGATGAAGACGATGACGGTGAGTACTGCCGCCTAGCAAACAAGGGAGGGAGGAAGGGAGTGGAGCTTGACACACACACCATACACACACACCGCACATCCAGAACTATCTGCAAAGTAAATCAACAGTAACAGAACCCAGGAGCAAAGAAAGTCAGGACACATACTTCTGTTCCAACCACTGTAATCCAAGAGGATGAAGAGCCCACATCCAATCAAAATAGAAAAACATATGTACAGACAGGGCCATTGGCCAGTTCAAAGTCTGTAATGCCCATAGGGCAAAGTCCAAGCCCACACTTGACTCTTGACAACAACAGCGCTCCACTGTAGAGGGGCATCATTTTGCAAATAGGCTGGCACCTCAGGGGGCAGGGGGTGGTGGGTATAGTGGGAGTGGTGGTGGGGGCTTTTTTTGGGAGGGGGGTCCTTGGGCTTGGGTTTGGGAGGGGGTGGCTCTTTAACCTTCTGTTTTAGAGACAGAGGGTGGGCTTGGGTTGTGGGGCTGGATTTCCCCTCTTGTGCCCCTTAGTGGTAGCTGAAGTCTTAGGTGCTGGAGTCACTGGGGGGGTGGGGCCTTTCTCTTACGGGCAGGACGTGGGAAGGGAGAGAGAAGAGGTCAAGTTGGGAAAGGAAAAGCTTCTTAGGACCAACGGGGTGGGCAGTGGGAGGAGGAATGGGAGTGGAGGTAGAGGGAGTGGTTTTAGGAGGAGGAGGCATGCTGGACTTGGGTGCAGGTGCATGGACAGTGTGCATGTGTGAGGTGTATGGCTGTTGGGGGTCTGAGTGTGAGTGTGTGTTACTGGAGGGGGGCAGACAGGGTGCGGAGAACAAACATGACGTGTGGATGGATGTTGTGGTCATTTCTGTAAGTGAGGTGGGTGTGCTGCATGATGTGGTGATGGTGATGACTGCGCATGTGGTGTGCGGGGTGCATGTCTGCGGGTCTGCTGTTGTGGTGACTGTGTCAGCACAAAAAGAAGTGGCAGGTAGAGATAAATTAAATCATGAATTACACAAACAGACCTATATTCTGTTGCTCATGAGTTTATTATTTACTCCAAATGTTATTTCGAACGAATTGCTCAAAAAGCATAAAAGGATGAATGGTAACAAAAGGATTAGCTGCCTTACAAAAATTATATTACACTAAATAACACTAGACATCACAAACACAATAAATGCAACTATGAATTTATCATTTTTAAAAAAACAAAATCTTAAGTAAATGCCCTATATATTTGAATAGTGGTCACTGTTTATACTTCACAAGTAATCCACTTTTATCTGCTAAGTGACTAGGCTTTTCACTGCATTCATTTATCACCACTTTGTGCATTTCTTTCCCACAAACATGATAAAATGCATCTCAAATATTTACAATAAAGTGCATTATTTAACAAGCCCAATACACTTGCAAAACAAGAAGATCGACGCGTTTCGGCCTGCTGATTAAAGGCCTCATCAGGATTGGAAAAGGGCAATAATCATTCTAAAATAAAAACAAAAACATACCACTTACAACTCCACATATAAATAAATTAAAAATATAACAATAAAAACAAAGAATGTGATCCAAGCCTCCACATTATATGATCTTACATGAAGCCTATAATTAGCTCCAATATTGACTTAGTTAGATAGTACCATTCGCTATGCCAAACCTTCCACGGTCGTTTAGTATCTTACTGTCTTAACACTGTTCCACTGTCTCTAGAGTTATCTGTATTTCTTTTTATCTAGCTTTTATTTTAAAATCACCGGAGATTAGCAACACTGTAATCCTTTTACCTTAGTGCCAGGGATTCACTCCAAAAAACCGAGATTTCATCTCTCTTCTCCAATATCTTTCAGCGGTGTTCAATTATACCCGTCTGCAAAATGCTGTAACCATCGGCTTCCTACCGTATGCAAAAACGCTTCAATCAGCCTTTACATAGTAATGATATAAATGCGCTATCTAGTGATAATCCTTGAGTGTCTTACCGTGTGTGTAAGGACCGCGGTTAACGCTGGCTATTTCGCACGTTTGTATCAGCTCCTAAGGATGCCGCGTTGTGTGTGTTACTAAGTAACAAACCGCGCTGGAGACGATACCGCGACTCTAGTGAAGCTGCATCCCTGAGGATTGTGGGAAATTTGCTAACATACACTAGAAATGCGGGCGGCCATCTTGAAACTATGTCAAAAGCCCATTGTATTCTTAGACAAAACGGCAATTGCGAATTATCCCACCTCATTTACCAACCTCTGATTTCAAAGCTAAATAATCTTTAACCAAAGATGAACTCTTTACAAAAGGATGGACTTTAGCTTAAAGTCGAAGTCTTCCAACTTTTGCACTTCAGTGAGTTTTCAAACACTGTCCATATGACAATAGGTCACCTTATGCGCTAATCAATATCACTAAATGCTAACTCCTCCACACCCCTACTTTAAATTAAGGTGCTCAGAGTGTCTCCTCATCTCAAACAACCAACTGTAACGAATGGTAATCAGCTGGAATCTCCATAGTACATTTAACTCTCTATACATGCTGATCAGAGTTTAACATTTTAACATTTCTTACACAAAATATCATGTCTCATTTAATCAGGGCCCACATTTCATCATCATCATTTAGTCCAGTTTTGGCCGTTTGAAATTTCTCAATAAGTCTTGCTTCCATTTTTAATAGTCTTTTTGTAGTTGTTAAACCATCCGATTTAGGTTGTATCACCATTAGTACTGTCCACCAGATGTCCTCTGCCGTATGCCTACATTCTTGAAAATGTTCGACTAGTGGTGCTCCTTTGACTCCGCATTTAATTCTGGAGCGATGTTGTAAAATCCTGGTTTTGATTGGTTGTCCAGTCTGGCCGATGTACGCATTTTCACAGGGTCACTTAATGCAATAAATCACATTCTTCGTATTACAATTGGTGAAAATATTTTGTACATGTGATCTGCCGTTTATTTTAACTTCTTTAGTATCTTGTGTGAATTGGCATGCCACACAATTTCCACATCTATAGTGCCCTTGGATTGTAGGCAGTTGTAACAAAGACCTCAAATCTTTCTTTTTTTCAGTTGGTATCTGCACTGCTCTAACCCATTGATCTTTTAAACTGCGGGCCTTCTTGAACGAGAATAGTGGCTTATCTATATTCAACCCACTGATGATTTTCCAATTACGTTCAATAATGGACCGAATTTTATTTGCTCTAGGGCTAAACGTAATGACACACGTTAAAGGTACTACTTTAGCTTTTTCTTTCGGAATCAGCAATGTTTCTCTGGGTGTAAACCAAGCTCTTTTAGCTGCATTTTTAATCAATTTACTAGGGTATCCTCTCTCAATCAATTTCTTGGTCAATTCCTCTGCATTATCGAAATAATCAGTTTTTTCTGTACAATTCCTCCTGATTCTTAAGAATTGGCCATATGGTAAGTTTTGTTTAAGAGTGCGTGGATGTCCACTTGAGAAATGTAACAACGTGTTACGATCTGTAGGTTTTTTATACAGGCTGACAGCTAAGTGTCCACTTTTGTTCCTTATCCATAAATCTAAAAAATTGATTTTAGCTTTGTCTTTACTCATAGTAAATGTAAAGTCTAAAGTACGGTGATTCAGCCACTCATGAAATGCTTCCAGTGTCTCATCTGTCCCTTGCCAGATCATCAGGATGTCGTCAATGTACCGGAACCAATGTTTAATATGTTTCTTAAACGGGTTAGTTTGTGAATAGACCCATTTGTGTTCAAAAAAATCCATTACCAAATTCGCAATCTCTGGGGCAAAACTACACCCCATTGCCACGCCTTTAATTTGGCGATAAAGTTGATCGTTAAATTTGAAGAAATTATTCTTCAAACATAATGTCGCTAATTCTACTAAAAATTCTGTTGGTGGAATGCGATGTGAAATGTTATCATTTAGAGTCTTTCTAATGATTTCGATTGCCTCATCTTGCGGGATATTAGTGTAAAGTGACTCAATATCAAAAGTCACCAAAATTTGGTCATTTTCTACATATGTTAGATTTTCTAACTTATTTATGATATCCATAGAATCTCTGACATATGCTGGTGTCTTGGTTACAGCTGGTTTAATGAATACATCGACCAATTGAGCGAGAGTTTCTAGAATAGACCCACAAGCTGATACTATTGGTCTACCTGGTGGATGTTCTAAATTTTTATGGATCTTAGGTAGAATATAAAAACACGGAATTCTTTCATCAGATTGATTTAGAAAGTCATATTCTTTTTTACTAATCCAGCCTTGTTCTTTTGCTCTTGCTGTAAGTGTTTCGATTTTATACTTCACTTCTTTGGGTATGGCTCCATCTATTTCTCGATAGTGAAGTGAATTGCTCAATTGTCTCATGGCTTCTAGATTGTACTGTTCTTTGCTCCAAATGACGATCCCACCTCCTTTATCTGCCGGTTTTATAATAATTTCTTGATTAGCAGCCAACTGATGGATCGCTATTTTTTCAATTTGGGAGCAATTATCTTTGAAATGGATTTTTTTAGAGTTTAGTGTATCTAATTCTTTCAACACTAGATTCTCAAATATTTTAATCTCTTCAGGTAAAATATTTCTATCTGGTAAAAAAATCGATTTAGGTCTAAGTCCACTGTCCTCATCATGATCTTGTGTTGGTGATCCATTAAAAAATGCTCTCAATCTGACTTTTCGAAGAAATTTTAATATTTCTACTTTCCACAGGATCTGGATTCCTAATCGGCACAAATGATAGCCCTTTGCTGAGCACTTGTTTTTCTATTTCTGTTAGGGGATGTGACGACAAATTATAAATTGGAATTAGATTTTCAGATTGCATTATTGTCGTCTGTAGGCCCCCCTTCTGGTGCGAAAAAAATTTTGGTCCTGAAATTGACCTCTGGAGTTGCCCACCCCTCTTGATCCTCTGCGGCTGCCTCTGCCTAAAAAAGGTTGAGTCCCAGAGTATGTATTTTGTGTCTCTGGCTCAGATTCTGAAGATGTGTCAGAGAAGGTAATGAATTTTTTCCGTGATCTTGTTTGAAATTGTAGATTAAGGTTATTAGGATTGTTGTTTTTATAGAAATCCTCTCGAAGATAAGGATAGGTCTGTAAGATGTCGAAGTTCTTAATATCTCGAGCTAATTTAGTTGTTTTAAAGCTAATCGTATTAGTTTTGAAATCTGCTATCATTTTATTAACTGAATCAAGCAATTGTTGGGCATTTTGTATGGAATTATCTGCCGCTATCTCTTGTTCAAGAGTCGCTATTTCTTTCAATTCACACTCGCTGATTCTCAGGGCTGTTTCGACTGATAGGGCTAGCCAATCACGTGAACACTTAGTGCCAACTCCACTAAATTGTGTCAGATATTTAGGATCACTAGTGAAAATTACAGGGATATTCTTCACTTGTAAACCCAATGGAATTGTGTTATTTTTTAGGTGTTCAAGGAGTACCTGTGCATGTAATTGAGTTCTAATGTTTTTCTTTTTTAATTGTTTTAGTCTCTCTATTTTATCTAATTTTGGAGTGTCACATAATGGGGATTCCCCACTAAGAAGTGAAGGTAATTCCAAAAGCTTTGATATTTGTTCGTCTGTATAACAGACTGTTTGGTGGTCTGACATAGCTTAATTTAAGTTTTCCTAAAAACACTCTTTAATCTTGGATTCACTGTGGCAACAAGCCTCTGACCAATTGCATCCTTTTTAGCTGATTGTTCAATCAAAATTGTACCTCCCCAAAAAAAAGTGGGAGTCAATAACTCTCATATATTTCTTTCAATGAAAAGTTTTAATAAAATCCCTCACACCTCACAAGGTGTACTAAGACGATACCGAAAAAAGGGGAGAACCCAATCACTCCACCCTGCCTTGGGTAAATATAATATCAGCACAAAAAGAAGTGGCAGGTAGAGATAAATTAAATCATGAATTACACAAACAGACCTATATTCTGTTGCTCATGAGTTTATTATTTACTCCAAATGTTATTTCGAACGAATTGCTCAAAAAGCATAAAAGGATGAATGGTAACAAAAGGATTAGCTGCCTTACAAAAATTATATTACACTAAATAACACTAGACATCACAAACACAATAAATGCAACTATGAATTTATCATTTTTAAAAAAACAAAATCTTAAGTAAATGCCCTATATATTTGAATAGTGGTCACTGTTTATACTTCACAAGTAATCCACTTTTATCTGCTAAGTGACTAGGCTTTTCACTGCATTCATTTATCACCACTTTGTGCATTTCTTTCCCACAAACATGATAAAATGCATCTCAAATATTTACAATAAAGTGCATTATTTAACAAGCCCAATACACTTGCAAAACAAGAAGATCGACGCGTTTCGGCCTGCTGATTAAAGGCCTCATCAGGATTGGAAAAGGGCAATAATCATTCTAAAATAAAAACAAAAACATACCACTTACAACTCCACATATAAATAAATTAAAAATATAACAATAAAAACAAAGAATGTGATCCAAGCCTCCACATTATATGATCTTACATGAAGCCTATAATTAGCTCCAATATTGACTTAGTTAGATAGTACCATTCGCTATGCCAAACCTTCCACGGTCGTTTAGTATCTTACTGTCTTAACACTGTTCCACTGTCTCTAGAGTTATCTGTATTTCTTTTTATCTAGCTTTTATTTTAAAATCACCGGAGATTAGCAACACTGTAATCCTTTTACCTTAGTGCCAGGGATTCACTCCAAAAAACCGAGATTTCATCTCTCTTCTCCAATATCTTTCAGCGGTGTTCAATTATACCCGTCTGCAAAATGCTGTAACCATCGGCTTCCTACCGTATGCAAAAACGCTTCAATCAGCCTTTACATAGTAATGATATAAATGCGCTATCTAGTGATAATCCTTGAGTGTCTTACCGTGTGTGTAAGGACCGCGGTTAACGCTGGCTATTTCGCACGTTTGTATCAGCTCCTAAGGATGCCGCGTTGTGTGTGTTACTAAGTAACAAACCGCGCTGGAGACGATACCGCGACTCTAGTGAAGCTGCATCCCTGAGGATTGTGGGAAATTTGCTAACATACACTAGAAATGCGGGCGGCCATCTTGAAACTATGTCAAAAGCCCATTGTATTCTTAGACAAAACGGCAATTGCGAATTATCCCACCTCATTTACCAACCTCTGATTTCAAAGCTAAATAATCTTTAACCAAAGATGAACTCTTTACAAAAGGATGGACTTTAGCTTAAAGTCGAAGTCTTCCAACTTTTGCACTTCAGTGAGTTTTCAAACACTGTCCATATGACAATAGGTCACCTTATGCGCTAATCAATATCACTAAATGCTAACTCCTCCACACCCCTACTTTAAATTAAGGTGCTCAGAGTGTCTCCTCATCTCAAACAACCAACTGTAACGAATGGTAATCAGCTGGAATCTCCATAGTACATTTAACTCTCTATACATGCTGATCAGAGTTTAACATTTTAACATTTCTTACACAAAATATCATGTCTCATTTAATCAGGGCCCACATTTCATCATCATCATTTAGTCCAGTTTTGGCCGTTTGAAATTTCTCAATAAGTCTTGCTTCCATTTTTAATAGTCTTTTTGTAGTTGTTAAACCATCCGATTTAGGTTGTATCACCATTAGTACTGTCCACCAGATGTCCTCTGCCGTATGCCTACATTCTTGAAAATGTTCGACTAGTGGTGCTCCTTTGACTCCGCATTTAATTCTGGAGCGATGTTGTAAAATCCTGGTTTTGATTGGTTGTCCAGTCTGGCCGATGTACGCTTTTTCACAGGGGCACTTAATGCAATAAATCACATTCTTCGTATTACAATTGGTGAAAATATTTTGTACATGTGATCTGCCGTTTATTTTAACTTCTTTAGTATCTTGTGTGAATTGGCATGCCACACAATTTCCACATCTATAGTGCCCTTGGATTGTAGGCAGTTGTAACAAAGACCTCAAATCTTTCTTTTTTTCAGTTGGTATCTGCACTGCTCTAACCCATTGATCTTTTAAACTGCGGGCCTTCTTGAACGAGAATAGTGGCTTATCTATATTCAACCCACTGATGATTTTCCAATTACGTTCAATAATGGACCGAATTTTATTTGCTCTAGGGCTAAACGTAATGACACACGTTAAAGGTACTACTTTAGCTTTTTCTTTCGGAATCAGCAATGTTTCTCTGGGTGTAAACCAAGCTCTTTTAGCTGCATTTTTAATCAATTTACTAGGGTATCCTCTCTCAATCAATTTCTTGGTCAATTCCTCTGCATTATCGAAATAATCAGTTTTTTCTGTACAATTCCTCCTGATTCTTAAGAATTGGCCATATGGTAAGTTTTGTTTAAGAGTGCGTGGATGTCCACTTGAGAAATGTAACAACGTGTTACGATCTGTAGGTTTTTTATACAGGCTGACAGCTAAGTGTCCACTTTTGTTCCATATCCATAAATCTAAAAAATTGATTTTAGCTTTGTCTTTACTCATAGTAAATGTAAAGTCTAAAGTACGGTGATTCAGCCACTCATGAAATGCTTCCAGTGTCTCATCTGTCCCTTGCCAGATCATCAGGATGTCGTCAATGTACCGGAACCAATGTTTAATATGTTTCTTAAACGGGTTAGTTTGTGAATAGACCCATTTGTGTTCAAAAAAATCCATTACCAAATTCGCAATCTCTGGGGCAAAACTACACCCCATTGCCACGCCTTTAATTTGGCGATAAAGTTGATCGTTAAATTTGAAGCGTTTTTGCATACGGTAGGAAGCCGATGCTTACAGCATTTTGCAGACGGGTATAATTGAACACCGCTGAAAGATATTGGAGAAGAGAGATGAAATCTCGGTTTTTTGGAGTGAATCCCTGGCACTAAGGTAAAAGGATTACAGTGTTGCTAATCTCCGGTGATTTTAAAATAAAAGCTAGATAAAAAGAAATACAGATAACTCTAGAGACAGTGGAACAGTGTTAAGACAGTAAGATACTAAACGACCGTGGAAGGTTTGGCATAGCGAATGGTACTATCTAACTAAGTCAATATTGGAGCTAATTATAGGCTTCATGTAAGATCATATAATGTGGAGGCTTGGATCACATTCTTTGTTTTTATTGTTATATTTTTAATTTATTTATATGTGGAGTTGTAAGTGGTATGTTTTTGTTTTTATTTTAGAATGATTATTGCCCTTTTCCAATCCTGATGAGGCCTTTAATCAGCAGGCCGAAACGCGTCGATCTTCTTGTTTTGCAAGTGTATTGGGCTTGTTAAATAATGCACTTTATTGTAAATATTTGAGATGCATTTTATCATGTTTGTGGGAAAGAAATGCACAAAGTGGTGATAAATGAATGCAGTGAAAAGCCTAGTCACTTAGCAGATAAAAGTGGATTACTTGTGAAGTATAAACAGTGACCACTATTCAAATATATAGGGCATTTACTTAAGATTTTGTTTTTTTAAAAATGATAAATTCATAGTTGCATTTATTGTGTTTGTGATGTCTAGTGTTATTTAGTGTAATATAATTTTTGTAAGGCAGCTAATCCTTTTGTTACCATTCATCCTTTTATGCTTTTTGAGCAATTCGTTCGAAATAACATTTGGAGTAAATAATAAACTCATGAGCAACAGAATATAGGTCTGTTTGTGTAATTCATGATTTAATTTATCTCTACCTGCCACTTCTTTTTGTGCTGATATTATATTTACCCAAGGCAGGGTGGAGTGATTGGGTTCTCCCCTTTTTTCGGTATCGTCTTAGTACACCTTGTGAGGTGTGAGGGATTTTATTAAAACTTTTCATTGAAAGAAATATATGAGAGTTATTGACTCCCACTTTTTTTTGGGGAGGTACAATTTTGATTGAACAATCAGCTAAAAAGGATGCAATTGGTCAGAGGCTTGTTGCCACAGTGAATCCAAGATTAAAGAGTGTTTTTAGGAAAACTTAAATTAAGCTATGTCAGACCACCAAACAGTCTGTTATACAGACGAACAAATATCAAAGCTTTTGGAATTACCTTCACTTCTTAGTGGGGAATCCCCATTATGTGACACTCCAAAATTAGATAAAATAGAGAGACTAAAACAATTAAAAAAGAAAAACATTAGAACTCAATTACATGCACAGGTACTCCTTGAACACCTAAAAAATAACACAATTCCATTGGGTTTACAAGTGAAGAATATCCCTGTAATTTTCACTAGTGATCCTAAATATCTGACACAATTTAGTGGAGTTGGCACTAAGTGTTCACGTGATTGGCTAGCCCTATCAGTCGAAACAGCCCTGAGAATCAGCGAGTGTGAATTGAAAGAAATAGCGACTCTTGAACAAGAGATAGCGGCAGATAATTCCATACAAAATGCCCAACAATTGCTTGATTCAGTTAATAAAATGATAGCAGATTTCAAAACTAATACGATTAGCTTTAAAACAACTAAATTAGCTCGAGATATTAAGAACTTCGACATCTTACAGACCTATCCTTATCTTCGAGAGGATTTCTATAAAAACAACAATCCTAATAACCTTAATCTACAATTTCAAACAAGATCACGGAAAAAATTCATTACCTTCTCTGACACATCTTCAGAATCTGAGCCAGAGACACAAAATACATACTCTGGGACTCAACCTTTTTTAGGCAGAGGCAGCCGCAGAGGATCAAGAGGGGTGGGCAACTCCAGAGGTCAATTTCAGGACCAAAATTTTTTTCGCACCAGAAGGAGGGCCTACAGACGACAATAATGCAATCTGAAAATCTAATTCCAATTCATAATTTGTCGTCACATCCCCTAACAGAAATAGAAAAACAAGTGCTCAGCAAAGGGCTATCATTTGTGCCGATTAGGAATCCAGATCCTGTGGAAAGTAAAGTAGAAATATTAAAATTTCTTCGAAAAGTCAGATTGAGAGCATTTTTTAATGGATCACCAACACAAGATCATGATGAGGACAGTGGACTTAGACCTAAATCGATTTTTTTACCAGATAGAAATATTTTACCTGAAGAGATTAAAATATTTGAGAATCTAGTGTTGAAAGAATTAGATACACTAAACTCTAAAAAAATCCATTTCAAAGATAATTGCTCCCAAATTGAAAAAATAGCGATCCATCAGTTGGCTGCTAATCAAGAAATTATTATAAAACCGGCAGATAAAGGAGGTGGGATCGTCATTTGGAGCAAAGAACAGTACAATCTAGAAGCCATGAGACAATTGAGCAATTCACTTCACTATCGAGAAATAGATGGAGCCATACCCAAAGAAGTGAAGTATAAAATCGAAACACTTACAGCAAGAGCAAAAGAACAAGGCTGGATTAGTAAAAAAGAATATGACTTTCTAAATCAATCTGATGAAAGAATTCCGTGTTTTTATATTCTACCTAAGATCCATAAAAATTTAGAACATCCACCAGGTAGACCAATAGTATCAGCTTGTGGGTCTATTCTAGAACCTCTCGCTCAATTGGTCGATGTATTCATTAAACCAGCTGTAACCAAGACACCAGCATATGTCAGAGATTCTATGGATATCATAAATAAGTTAGAAAATCTAACATATGTAGAAAATGACCAAATTTTGGTGACTTTTGATATTGAGTCACTTTACACTAATATCCCGCAAGATGAGGCAATCGAAATCATTAGAAAGACTCTAAATGATAACATTTCACATCGCATTCCACCAACAGAATTTTTAGTAGAATTAGCGACATTATGTTTGAAGAATAATTTCTTCAAATTTAACGATCAACTTTATCGCCAAATTAAAGGCGTGGCAATGGGGTGTAGTTTTGCCCCAGAGATTGCGAATTTGGTAATGGATTTTTTTGAACACAAATGGGTCTATTCACAAACTAACCCGTTTAAGAAACATATTAAACATTGGTTCCGGTACATTGACGACATCCTGATGATCTGGCAAGGGACAGATGAGACACTGGAAGCATTTCATGAGTGGCTGAATCACCGTACTTTAGACTTTACATTTACTATGAGTAAAGACAAAGCTAAAATCAATTTTTTAGATTTATGGATATGGAACAAAAGTGGACACTTAGCTGTCAGCCTGTATAAAAAACCTACAGATCGTAACACGTTGTTACATTTCTCAAGTGGACATCCACGCACTCTTAAACAAAACTTACCATATGGCCAATTCTTAAGAATCAGGAGGAATTGTACAGAAAAAACTGATTATTTCGATAATGCAGAGGAATTGACCAAGAAATTGATTGAGAGAGGATACCCTAGTAAATTGATTAAAAATGCAGCTAAAAGAGCTTGGTTTACACCCAGAGAAACATTGCTGATTCCGAAAGAAAAAGCTAAAGTAGTACCTTTAACGTGTGTCATTACGTTTAGCCCTAGAGCAAATAAAATTCGGTCCATTATTGAACGTAATTGGAAAATCATCAGTGGGTTGAATATAGATAAGCCACTATTCTCGTTCAAGAAGGCCCGCAGTTTGAAAGATCAATGGGTTAGAGCAGTGCAGATACCAACTGAAAAAAAGAAAGATTTGAGGTCTTTGTTACAACTGCCTACAATCCAAGGGCACTATAGATGTGGAAATTGTGTGGCATGCCAATTCACACAAGATACTAAAGAAGTTAAAATAAACGGCAGATCACATGTACAAAATATTTTCACCAATTGTAATACGAAGAATGTGATTTATTGCATTAAGTGCCCCTGTGAAAAAGCGTACATCGGCCAGACTGGACAACCAATCAAAACCAGGATTTTACAACATCGCTCCAGAATTAAATGCGGAGTCAAAGGAGCACCACTAGTCGAACCTTTTCAAGAATGTAGGCATACGGCAGAGGACATCTGGTGGACAGTACTAATGGTGATACAGCCTAAATCGGATGGTTTAACAACTACAAAAAGACTATTAAAAATGGAAGCAAGACTTATTGAGAAATTTCAAACGGCCAAAACTGGACTAAATGATGATGATGAAATGTGGGCCCTGATTAAATGAGACATGATATTTTGTGTAAGAAATGTTAAAATGTTAAACTCTGATCAGCATGTATAGAGAGTTAAATGTACTATGGAGATTCCAGCTGATTACCATTCGTTACAGTTGGTTGTTTGAGATGAGGAGACACTCTGAGCACCTTAATTTAAAGTAGGGGTGTGGAGGAGTTAGCATTTAGTGATATTGATTAGCGCATAAGGTGACCTATTGTCATATGGACAGTGTTTGAAAACTCACTGAAGTGCAAAAGTTGGAAGACTTCGACTTTAAGCTAAAGTCCATCCTTTTGTAAAGAGTTCATCTTTGGTTAAAGATTATTTAGCTTTGAAATCAGAGGTTGGTAAATGAGGTGGGATAATTCGCAATTGCCGTTTTGTCTAAGAATACAATGGGCTTTTGACATAGTTTCAAGATGGCCGCCCGCATTTCTAGTGTATGTTAGCAAATTTCCCACAATCCTCAGGGATGCAGCTTCACTAGAGTCGCGGTATCGTCTCCAGCGCGGTTTGTTACTTAGTAACACACACAACGCGGCATCCTTAGGAGCTGATACAAACGCGCGAAATAGCCAGCGTTATCCGCGGTCCTTACACACACGGTAAAACACTCAAGGATTATCACTAGATAGCGCATTTATATCATTACTATGTAAAGGCTGATTGAAGCGTTTTTGCATGCGGTAGGAAGCCGATGGTTACAGCATTTTGCAGACGGGTATAATTGAACACCGCTGAAAGATATTGGAGAAGAGAGATGAAATCTCGGTTTTTTGGAGTGAATCCCTGGCACTAAGGTAAAAGGATTACAGTGTTGCTAATCTCCGGTGATTTTAAAATAAAAGCTAGATAAAAAGAAATACAGATAACTCTAGAGACAGTGGAACAGTGTTAAGACAGTAAGATACTAAACGACCGTGGAAGGTTTGGCATAGCGAATGGTACTATCTAACTAAGTCAATATTGGAGCTAATTATAGGCTTCATGTAAGATCATATAATGTGGAGGCTTGGATCACATTCTTTGTTTTTATTGTTATATTTTTAATTTATTTATATGTGGAGTTGTAAGTGGTATGTTTTTGTTTTTATTTTAGAATGATTATTGCCCTTTTCCAATCCTGATGAGGCCTTTAATCAGCAGGCCGAAACGCGTCGATCTTCTTGTTTTGCAAGTGTATTGGGCTTGTTAAATAATGCACTTTATTGTAAATATTTGAGATGCATTTTATCATGTTTGTGGGAAAGAAATGCACAAAGTGGTGATAAATGAATGCAGTGAAAAGCCTAGTCACTTAGCAGATAAAAGTGGATTACTTGTGAAGTATAAACAGTGACCACTATTCAAATATATAGGGCATTTACTTAAGATTTTGTTTTTTTAAAAATGATAAATTCATAGTTGCATTTATTGTGTTTGTGATGTCTAGTGTTATTTAGTGTAATATAATTTTTGTAAGGCAGCTAATCCTTTTGTTACCATTCATCCTTTTATGCTTTTTGAGCAATTCGTTTGAAATAACATTTGGTGTAAATAATAAACTCATGAGCAACAGAATATAGGTCTCTTTGTGTAATTCATGATTTAATTTATCTCTACCTGCCACTTCTTTTTGTGCTGATATTATATTTACCCAAGGCAGGGTGGAGTGATTGGGTTCTCCCCTTTTTTCGGTATCGTTGTGGTGACTGTGGGCAAGCCTGCTGATGTGACTGTGAGGGACGAGGAGGAGGGGGAGACAGTGGAGGCAGTGGATTATGTTGAGTGTTCTTCTATGTGTTGGATGTGTGTGTGCTTGTGGACTGAAGTGTGCTGCCTGTGTTTGTCTATGCGAGTCTCATCTGTTGTTTTGGGTGCATGCTTGTCTGAATGTGTGCGTGGGATGAGTTTGTGGAGAGGGGACTGGGACGGGTAAGTGGTAGTTGGAAGGGGGATGGTAGGAACAGGGACAATGGCTTCCATCAGAGAGGAGGCCAGAGCCTGAAATGATCTCTGTAGGGCAGCCAAGCCACTGTGAATGCCCTCTAGGAAGGCATTGCATTGCTGCATCTGGGATGCCAGCCCTGGATGGCATTCACAATGGTTGACTGCCCTACAGAGTTGGATCTCAGGAGGTCAATAGTCTCCTCCCTCAGGGCAGAAGGGCTCAATGGGGCAGGGCCTGAGGTGCCTGGGGCGAAGGAGATGCCCACTATCCTGGGTGAGCGGGCACAGGAAACTGACTGAGGGGCTACTGGGAAGGCCAGGCTGGTACAGGGGGTGGTGGCTGAATATGCAGCTGGGGTGGTCACAAAGGTGATCACCACCACCAGGGAGCTTCATTCGGAGGAAGTATCTGAGTCAGTGTTGTCACCTCCTGTCTCCGCTGTGGTGCTCCCCTCGCCTCGTCCCACTGGTTCCCTCAGCATCGGTGGACTCAGCCCCTGCTCCTTCACCAGATGATGCTAATGCACACATGCACAGGATGACAAAAGCAAAGAGGGGGGAGAAAGAAAGGGAGCACAGGTTGAATCACAGCAACAACAGCACAGATGGTATACACATCACTGTCACACACTGAGACTAAGAATAGGCAGTAAGGATCACAGTGGCATACCATTGGCTAGGTACCACAGCAGGTAGGAGCCAAACACTGCCATTTGCACACCAACTGGGACCAACTAAGCCATGTCTGACATGGAAAGCCAGCTATCAAAAATATGCATTACACCCAAAATACCTAAGCTGGACAACGCAGCAATGTCTAAGTTGGCACATTGGAGCATCCACTGGCTAGAACCCTGCACCCAAATCCCATGCCTGGCAACAAAGATGGTTGTCTAACACACTGTACTCACCCCTTATGGCTGCTGTGATGCCCTCAAGCACCCATCCAGCTCTGGGAAGGCCACCGCCAGTATGCGAGCAATCGGGGGGTCAGGTTCCGACAGGCACCCCTCCCTGGTTGGGAGGCCATCCCCAGCTGGGCACCTCGGGTCCTCCCACTGTTTCCTGCTGTGGGTACTCCGCCGGCTACGACCCCCAGGGTTCACACATCCTTGGCGATGGCATGCCACAACTCCTTCTTCTGATGGGCACTGTCCTGCAGAGGAAACACAAACAGAAGGACACCATGAACCACACAGTTCAGCCTGTCACACGTGTGGCCTACATACTGCATTTGCCCCTCTTCAGGCACACACCTGACCCGCACCTCTACATGTAATCTGCCACCTACCATAACCCCCCAATGCCAGCACACACACACATCTACCTGCAGCCATGTCGCATGCAACATACCCATCATGTACTCACCTGTTGGTCTGGAGGCCCATACAACTGCCCATACAGGGGTAGAACCCCATCCACAAGCCACTCCAACTCCTCCGACGTGAAGGCTGGGTCCCTTTCCCCTGTTTCACAGGCCATTGCAGGTCCTTGACACAGGTCACAGCAGCACACACAGTGGAGATGTAGTCCTGTGGAAAGTCAGGAATCAAGTGTAGTGATAGACAGAAAATGTCAGTTATGTCCGCGGTGGTGAACACTGTCACTGCCGGCGTTGATCATCATTGGTTCCTGTACTCCATAGAGCCCCATGTTAGCCAATGAGGAATTGCACAGCGGTGCAAACCGCCTCCCGCCATGATGCCTTACGTTGGAAGAGTGAGGTCACTTCCACCTGTCCCTGCATACAGGATAGGCGGTTGCCATTTTCTACTGCTAGTACACATGTTCAGATTTGATAGTGCGTCATTGGTGTTGAATGTACACACCTAGACAATTCCAGTGTCCAACATACAAACATGCTCTGTGTACACTGATGTTGTGTGTCCATAGTTCCTGTTGTCACTCCCTTCTTACTTTTGGTTCATATAGGTACCGAACACTGTGAATGAATAGGAGGAGGAGGCATGCACCCATGTACAGACCCCTTGGGGACTTGGCTACACTAGAGGACAGGCACATCATACTCACCTATCGTCTGGACAGGGCCACGATCACAGAGCTGTGTTCACAATTGGAGCCTGATCTGCTACCTGCTATCCGTTGCACCACAGTAATCTCCCTCATGTGCGGGTGCTATCAGTGCTCCATTTCCTGGCAACAGGCTCTTTCCAGATGACAATGGATTGGCTGCAGGAATGTCACAGCCAATGTTCTCTATTGTGCTTGCAAGGGTAAATGAATTGCCCACTGTAAAGGCTGGATTCTATGCAATGGGACACATACCACATGTGATTGGGGCCATTAACCGGACCCATATTGCCTTAGTCCCCCCCTCCTGGCCACTGAACAGGTGTACAGGAATAGGAAGAGTTTCCACTCACTCAATGTCCAGATGGTGTGCCTTGCTGACCAGTACATCTCCCACATCACTGCCAAGTATCCTGGGTTGGAGCATGATGCCTGTGTCCTGAGGAATAGCAGCGCCCCACAGCTGAGGGCACAGCTACAGAGGACCAGAGTGTGGCTTAACGGGTGCCTCAGTCCCCATCCAACGTATGTCAGTGTATGCCTTCAGGAGTCATACCCCATGCCATTGTGCAAGGCTAATGTGGGTCCCTCACTTCTTCCAGGTGACTCCGGCTACCCAAACCTGTCCTGGCTCTTGACCCTTGTAAGAAATCCTATGACACGGGGTGAAAATAGGTACAATGATGCTCATGGGTGTACCAGGAGGGTTGTTGAAAGGACCTTCGGTCTCCTGAAGACCAGGTTCAGGTGGATCCCTATGCTACTCCCCTGAGAAGGTCTGCAAGATTGTTGTTGGGTGCTGCATGTTGCACAATTTGGCCCTCAGACACCATGTGCCCTATCTGCAGGAGGAGGGGGGTGACAATGCACCTGTGGCAGCAGTGGACAGTAAGGAGGAGGAAAAGGAGGAAGATGTGGACAACAGGACTCAGATGATACTTCAGTACTTCAATGACACTCAGGTAAGACTGTTGAGCTATATATTACTCCATTTAAGTGTTGTGCTGTGTGGCTGTAGCATAATGTCAGTCCATACCGTTGTATCCCACCTGATATTCACCTGTGCCTTCCCCTTATTGCAGATGTTGGTGTGGTTTCAACAGTGTAATGCTGTGATGTGTAAGACTGCTGAGTCACATATGCAACGTATTACTGGACATTTGCTCAGGATCATACAGTTCAAGACAGTACAATACATTGTACATTTTCTTCAGGTAAAACACTATTACTCAAGTTGTGTCCAAGGGTCTTTCTTTGAAACTTTAGTAAACAATGCAAAGTGAAAAAGATTGGGGTGATGCCTGGGAATAGTCCAGGGTAGTGGGCCAGTCTGTTTGTGGCACAGGTCCAGTGTCCAAGGGGCCATAGGAAGGGGAGCAATGGCAGTTCAAAGAGGACAAGGTGATACAGTGGAACACAAGGGAGACATTCAGGAGGGACTCATTTCCTGGCAGTGGTCTTGGCAACTGTCTCTGGTGTCTGCCTGGGTCGCAGGGAATGTTTGTGGGGTGGTTCACCTTCTGCAGGGGGAGGGGTGCTGGTGGCCTGTGGGTCCTGTGGCAGGGCCTCCTGTCCACTAGCTGCAGTAGATGTGGAGGGCTGCTGGGTGGAGTGGCTAGTGAAAGTGGCCAGGTGGTGTGCCCTATCCTCCCGCACAGTGTTGGCCGTGTCACCATCCTCCTGCATGGTGTTGGCCGTGTCACCCAGCACCCATACAGTGGAGGCCATGTTGGCATTTATGCCCTGCAACTGCTGCATGACCTCCTGGCGGTGTACCCCTGCAGACGTTGGTTCTCCTGCATGATGGTGATCACCTGACCCATCCTGGGATTGTTGGTATGCACCCAGGACATTTGTAAGTGCCGACCTGGGCAGTCGGTTCCCGGGGCCTGTCCTCCCCCTGGCACACATTTGTCCTCTGAGTGTCCCTGGCCCAGTTGTGCCTGTGTGCCCTGAACTGTGTGCCCACTCCCACTGACACCAGGTCCCTCATTGTCTTGCCTGTGAGTATGGACTTGGGTCCCTGTGCCGGTAGGCACATTACTGATTGACGTGTCCTGGGGACAGAGATGTGGGGGCGTTGGCTGGCTGCTGTGGTGTTAGATTCAGAGGGGGGGCTGTGGAGGACTGGCTGTGGGATGGGGTAGCCGACTGACCAGTGGTCCCTGATGGGCTAGGGAGTTCATCCTGATCCAGAGCACCTGAGTTGCTGTCATCACTGGGGCATCTTCTGGTGGCGGACTGGGTAGTCTTGACATCTCATCACCGCTGACATTGGCTGAGGCACCTGTGGGGATGTAAGTGATGTGTTATGGTACATGTTGGTGACATATTCCGCATTTCTAGCTTTCCCTATGTTACTGATGTTGTCCTCCCAACTTTGGTTGTGTATGGTGATGGATTGTGGAATTGTTAGTTCTCCATGCTGTGCATGCATTGGTAGTAGGTGTGCATGCAGAGCTGGGAGCGATGTGCATGCAGTGAGTATGGCATGCAGGGCTTGGCATTTAGGTTTATTAATTGGGGTGGTGCACTGTGTGGGATGGAGTGGAGTGATGGGAGTCAGGGTGAGGAGTTGTTGTGGCATGCAGGCATGGGGGAGTGATAGGTAGTAAATGTTGACTCACCAGTGTCAAGTCCTCCGGCTACTCCAGTGAGTCACTCAGGATGCAGGATTGCCAAGACTTGCTCCTCCCATGATGTCAGCTGTGGGGGCGGAGGTGGGGGTCCACTGACAGTCCTCCTGACGTCGAGTTGGTACCTTCCTGCAATGGAATGCACCTTCCCCCGTAGGTCGTTCCACCTCTTCCTTATGTCGTCCATTGTGCGTGGATGTTGTCCCATGGCGTTCACCTGTCCACGATCCTCCACCATAGCTCCATCTTCCTGGCAATGGAGATCTGCTGTACCTGTGCTCCAAACAGCTGTGGCTCTACCCTGACTATTTCCTCAACCACCACCCGCAACTCCTCATCACTGAACTGGGGGTGCCTTTGTGGGGACATGTGTGTTGTATGACGTATGTTGTGCAGAGGATGATGTGTGAAGTGGTGGGGTGTATGGTGTGTGAAAGATACATGGCTATTTGTAATATGTGTGTGCAGTTCTCTCTGGGATTGGCATGGCAAAGTGTAGTGTTTTTCTCGTGTTTGCAAAGGATTGTGGGTGATGTGGGTGTGTGTTTTATAGTGCTGTTGGTGGTGTGTGTATTTGTGACAAGTGTGGGTTTATGGTTCTGGCCACTGTTGTCTTGTTTTGATATTGAGTGGCCATATCTGCCGCGGAGGTGTGCACCGCAAATGGTTTACCACAGTTGAATGTCCACTCTGGTGATTGATGGGTCATTATTTGGAGGGCGTTGTTTTGGTGGAGTAACGGTATGGCTAGTAGTACTGACAGTTTATCACGTGGGTCTCGCAGATTTGTGGTTGTGGCTGTTTTCTGTCAGTTTTGTGTGTGTGTGTCATATTCTGGCGGACGGATGTTCGACTCCGCAGCGGTATGTTGGCAGCAGTCACCACGGCGGAGACAACATTTAAATAAACTTCAGAACATATCAGAATTAGGAGTACAAATGAATGACATTTTTGTTAATTCTGAACTGTGTTGGAAAAAAAATACCTTTATATGATTAAAACAAATCATTACATTAGGTGATGCAATTTCCACACATCATCGTCTGTGTACTGTATAGTTTTATTTGAAAAACTGTCTATGTGTGCAAATGTAATGGCCATTTGTAGGAGGCTGGACTGGCTTGTAGTGAGTACCAAGGGGTACTTACACCTTGCACCAGGCCCAGGTATCCCTTATTAGTGTATAGGGTGTCTAGCAGCTTAGGCTGATAGATAATGGTAGCTTAGCAGAGCAGCTTAGGTTGAACTAGGAGACGAGTGAAGCTCCTACAGTACCACTAGTGTCATATGCACAATATCATAAGAAAACACAATACACAGATATACTAAAAATAAAGGTACTTTATTTTTATGACAATATGCCAAAAGTATCTCAGTGAGTACCCTCAGTATGAGGATAGCAAATATACACAAGATATATGTACACAATACCAAAAATATGCAGTATAGTATTAGAAAACAGTGCAGACAATGTATAGTTACACTAGGATGCAATGGGGACACATAGGGATAGGGGCAACACAAACCATATACTCCAAAAGTGGAATGCGAACCACGAATGGACCCCAAACCTATGTGACCTTGTAGAGGGTCACTGGGACTGTAAGAAAACAGTGAGGGTTAGAAAAATAGCCCACCCCAAGACCCTGAAAAGTGAGTGCAAAGTGCACTAAAGTTCCCCGAAGAGCACAGAAGTCGTAATAGGGGAATTCTGCAGGAAAGACACAAATCAGCAATGCAACAACGATGGATTTCCAAACGAGGGTACCTGTGGAACAAGGGGACCAAGTCCAAAAGTCACAAGCAAGTCGGAGATGGGCAGATGCCCAGGAAATGCCAGCTGTGGGTGCAAAGAAGCTGATACTGGACAGTAGAAGCTGAGGATTCTGCAGGAACGACAAGGGCTAGAGACTTCCCCTTTGGAGGATGGATGCCCCACGCCGTGGAGAGTCGTGCAGAAGTGTTTTCCTGAAGAAAGACCGCAAACAAGCCTTGCTAGCTGCTAGTCGTGCAGTTAGGGTTTTTGGATGCTGCTGTGGCCCAAGAGGGGTCAGGATGTCGCCAATTGCGTCAGGGGACAGAGGTGGCGCCCAGCAGGACGAGGAGCCCTCTCAGAAGAAGGCAGCACCCGCAGAAGTGCCGGAACATGCACTACAAAGAGGAGTGAAACGGTGCTCACCCGAAGTTACACAAAGGAGTCCCACGTTGCCGGAGGACAACTCAGGAGGTCGTGCAATGCAGGTTAGAATGCCGTGGACCCAGGCTTGGCTGTGCACAAAGGATTTCTGCCGGAAGTGCACAGAGGCCGGAGTAGCTGCAAAAGTCGCGGTTCCCAGCAATGCAGTCTGGCGTGGGGAGGCAAGGACTTAACTCCACCAAACTTGGACTGAAGAGTCACTGGACTGTGGGAGTCACTTGGACAGAGTTGCTGGATTCAAGTGACCTCGCTCGTCGTGCTGAGAGGAGACCCAGGGTATCGGTGATGCAGTTCTTTGGTGCCTGCGGTTGCAGGGGGAAGATTCCGTCGACCCACTGGAGATTTCTTCGGAGCTTCTAGTGCAGAGAGGAGGCAGACTACCCCCACAGCATGCACCACCAGGAAAACAGTCGAGAAGGCGGCAGGATCAGCGTTACAGAGTTGCAGTAGTCGTCTTCGCTACTTTGTTGCAGTTTGGCAGGCTTCCAGCGCGGTCAGCAGTCGATTCCTTGGTAGAAGGTGAAGAGAGAGATGCAGAGGAACTCTGATGAGCTCTTGCATTCGTTATCAAAGGAATTCCCCAAAGCAGAGACCCTAAATAGCCAGAAAAGAGGGTTTGGCTACCTAGGAGAGAGGATAGGCTAGCAACACCTGAAGGAGCCTATCAGAAGGAGTCTCTGACATCACCTGCTGGCACTGGCCACTCAGAGCAGTCCAGTGTGCCAGCAGCACCTCTGTTTCCAAGATGGCAGAGGTCTGGAGCACACTGGAGGAGCTCTGGGCACCTCCCAGGGGAGGTGCAGGTCAGGGGAGTGGTCACTCCCCTTTCCTTTGTCCAGTTTCACGCCAGAGCAGGGCTGAGGGGTCCCTGAACCGGTGTAGACTGGCTTATGCAGAAATGGGCACCATGTGTGCCCATGAAAGCATTTCCAGAGGCTGGGGGAGGCTACTCCTCCCCTGCCTTCACACCATTTTCCAAAGGGAGAGGGTGTAACACCCTCTCTCTGAGGAAGTTCTTTGTTCTGCCTTCCTGGGCCAAGCCTGGCTGGACCCCAGGAGGGCAGAAACCTGTCTGAGGGGTTGGCAGCAGCAGCAGCTGCAGTGAAACCCCTGAAAAGGCAGTTTGGCAGTACCCGGGTCTGTGCTACAGACCCGTGGGATCATGGGATTGTACCAACAATGCCAGGATGGCATAGAGGGGGCAATTCCATGATCTTAGACATGTTACATGGCCATATTCGGAGTTACCATTGTGAAGCTACACATAGGTAGTGACCTATATGTAGTGCACGCGTGTAATGGTGTCCCCGCACTCACAAAGTCCGGGGAATTGGCCCTGAACAATGTGGGGGCACCTTGGCTAGTGCCAGGGTGCCCACACACTAAGGGCCTGATTCCGAGGCCGGCGGGCGGCGGTCGCCGCCCGCCTGGCGGGAACCGCCATATGGCCGCTCCGCGGTCGAAAGACCGCGGAGGCCATTCAGGCTTTCCCGCTGGGCTGGCGGGCGACCGCCAGGAGGCCGCCCGCCAGCCCAGCGGGAAACCCCTCCCCACGAGGAAGCCGGCTCCGAATGGAGCCGGCGGAGTGGGTATGTGCGACGGGTGCAGTTTGCACCTGTCGCGTATTTCAGTGTCTGCATTGCAGACACTGAAATACACAGTGGGGCCCTCTTACGGGGGCCCCTCGGCACCCCCTACCGCCATCCTGTTCCTGGCGGGAGACCCGCCAGGAACAGGATGGCGGTAGGGGGTGTCAGAATCCCCATGGTGGCGGAGCGCGCTCCGCCGCCATGGAGGATTCTCCCGAGCAGCGGAAAGTCGGAGGGAGACCGCCGACTTTCCGTTTCTGACCGCGGCTGAACCGCCGCGGTCAGAATGCTCGACGGAGCACCGCCAGCCTGTTGGCGGTGCTCCCGTGGTCGGTGACCCTGGCGGTCACCGACCGCCAGGGTCAGAATGACCCCCTAAGTAACTTAGCACCCAACCTTTACCAGGTAAAGGTTAGACATATAGGTGACTTATAAGTTACTTAAGTGCAGTGTAAAATGGCTGTGAAATAACGTGGACGTTATTTCACTCAGGCTGCCGTGGCAGGCCTGTGTAAGAATTGTCAGAGCTCCCTATGGGTGGCAAAAGAAATGCTGCAGCCCATGGGGATCTCCTGGAACCCCAATACCCTGGGTACCTCAGTACCATATTCTAGGGAATTATAAGGGTGTTCCAGTATGCCAATGTAAATTAGTAAAATTGGTCACTAGCCTGTTAGTGACAATTTGAAAGAAATGAGAGAGCATAACCACTGAGGTTCTGATTAGTAGAGCCTCAGTGAGACAGTTAGTCATAACACAGGTAACACATACAGGGCACACTTATGAGCACTGGGGCCCTGGCTGGCAGGGTCCCAGTGACACATACAACTAAAACAACATATATACAGTGAAATATGGGGGTAACATGCCAGGCAAGATGGTACTTTCCTACACAACCCCCCCCCCCCAAACGAAGGACAATAAGACTAGCCATGACCTGATGAGTCTTCATTGTCTAAGTGGAAATATCTGGAGAGTCCATCTGCATTGGAGTGGGTACTCCCAGGTCTATGTTCCACTGTATAGTCCATTCCCTGTAGGGATATAGACCACCTCACCAATTTAGGATTTTCACCTTTCATTTGTTTTAACCAAAGTAGAGGTTTGTGGTCTGTCTGAACAATGAAGTGAGTGCCAAACAGGTATGGCCTCAACTTCTTCAGTGCCCAGACCACAGCAAAGGCCTCCCTCTCTATGGCAGACCAACGCTTTTCTCTAGAGGTCAACCTTCTGCTGATAAAAGCAACAGGTTGATCCTGGCCCTCAGAATTAAGTTGTGAAAGGACTGCCCCTACCCCTAATTCTGATGCATCAGTTTGGACAATGAATTTTTTGGAGTAACAGGGGCTTTTCAGGACAGGTGCAGAGCACATGGCATGCTTCAGCTCCTCAAAAGCTTTCTGACAGCTAGCTGTCCACAATACCTTCTTAGGCATTTTCTTTGAAGTGAGGTCATTAAGAGGGGCTGCAATGGAGCATAGTTCTTTATGAACCTCCTATAGTACCCAGTGAGGCCTAAAAAGGCTCTCACCTGAGTCTGAGTAGTAGGGGGAACCCAATCTATAATAGTTTGGATTTTCCCCTGCAGTGGTGCAATCTGTTCTCCACCTACCAGGTGTCCCAGATAAACCACCTTCCCCTGCCCTATCTGGCACTTTGAAGCCTTGATAGTGAGGCCTGCCTTTTGCAGGGCCTCCAAAACTTTCCATAGGTGGACCAGGTGATCATCCCTGCTGGAGCTAAAGACAGCTATATCATCTAGATATGCTGCACTAAAAGCTTCCAGCCCTTGCAGGACTGTATTCACCAACCTTTGAAAAGTGGCAGGTGCATTTTTCAATCCAAAAGGCATTACTGTGAATTGGTAATGGCCTCCAATGGTTGAAAATGCAATTTTTGCTTTTGCATCTTCTGATAATTTGATCTGCCAATACCCTGCAGTCAAGTCAAAAGTGCTTAGATACTTGTCAGATGCCAGTGTATCTATGAGCTCATCTGCCCTGGGTATAGGGTGAGCATCAGTTTTGGTTACTTGGTTGAGACCTCTATAGTCTACACAAAACCGCATTTCCTTCTTTCCATCTTTGGAATGAGGTTTTGGTACAAGTACCACAGGAGAGGCCCATGGACTTTCAGAGTGCTCAACCACTCCCAGTTCTAACATTTTCTGCACCTCTTGTTTTATGCAGTCTCTGACATGGTCAGGCTGCCTATAAATCTTACTTTTGACAGGCAAGCTGTCTCCAGTATCTATAGTGTGCTCACACCAAGAATTGGTGCCTGGCACAGTAGAAAAGAGTTCAGAAAACTGACCCAGGAGATTTATGCAGTGTTTTTTTTGCTCAGCAGTAAGACAATCTGCCAGTACAGCCCCTTCCACTAGAGCGTCTTGTTCTGTGGAAGAGAAGAGATCAGGGAGAGGGTCACTCTCTTCTTCCTGTCCCTCATCTGTTGCCATGAGCAGGGTGAGATCAGCCCTGTCATAGTAGGGTTTCAGGCGATTGACATGGAGCACCCTAAGGGGACTCCTGGCAGTGCCTAAGTCAACTAAGTAGGTGACTTCACCCTTTTTCTCAACAATTGTGTGGGGTCCACTCCATTTATCTTGGAGTGCTCTTGGGGCCACAGGCTCCAAGACCCACACTTTCTGCCCTGGTTGGTACTGAACCAAAACAGCCTTCTGGTCATGCCATTGCTTTTGGAGCTCTTGGCTGGCCTGAAGGTTTTTACTGGCCTTTTTCATGTACTCAGCCATCCTTGATCTGAGGCCAAGTACATAGTCCACTATGTCTTGCTTTGGAGCTTTTAAAGGTTGTTTCCAACCCTCCTTAACAAGTGTTAGAGGACCTCTCACAGGGTGCCCAAATAGGAGTTCAAAGGGGCTGAAGCCCACTCCTTTCTGGGGTACCTCCCTGTAAGCAAAAAGGAGGCATGGTAAAAGGATATCCCATCTCCTGCGGAGTTTTTCAGGGAGTCCCATAATCATGCCTTTGAGAGTTTTGTTAAATCTCTCCACCAGTCCATTTATTTGTGGATGATAGGGTGTGGTGAACTTGTATGTAACACCACACTCCTTCCACATGGCCTTTAAGTAAGCAGACATGAAATTGCTTCCCCTGTCTGATACCACATATTTTGGGAAGCCCACCCTGGAAAAGATTCCCAGGAGGGCCTTTGCCACTGCAGGAGCTGTAGTGGTCCTTAGAGGAATTGCTTCAGGATATCTGGTGGCATGGTCCACTACCACCAAGATAAACCTATTGCCTGAAGCAGTAGGAGGGTCAAGGGGGCCAACTATGTCAACCCCTACCCTTTAAAAGGGAACCCCAACCACAGGCAGTGGAATAAGGGGTGCCTTTGGAGTGGCACCTGTCTTGCCACTGGCTTGACAGGTTTCACAAGACTTACAAAATTCCTTTGTGTCCTCTGACATTCTAGGCCAATGAAACAAGGGAACAAGCCTGTCCCAAGTTTTCATTTGCCCCAAATGTCCAGCTAAGGGAATGTCGTGGGCTAGAGTTAGGAAGAACTTTCTGTACTCCTGAGGAATCACCAATCTCCTGGCAGCTCCAGGTTTTGGATCCCTTGCTTCAGTGTACAGAAGATTGTCCTCCCAGTAAACTCTGTGAGAGTCACTGACATCCCCATTTGCTTGTTTGACAGCTTGCTGCCTTAGACCCTCTAGTGTGGGACAGGTTTGCTGTGCCACACTCAGCTCCTCCCTGGCAGGCCCCCCTTCACCCAAAAGCTCAGCAGTGTCTGCTTCCAGCTCCTCTGGTGTAGGTTCTGCACAGGGTGGGAATTCTTCTTCCTCAGAAGAAGAATCCACTGTAGAGGGAGGGATAGTAGGTAGTGCTTTACTTCTACTAGCCCTAGCTTTAGGGAGTACTTGGTCCATTCTTCCAGGATCCAAGTCACCCTGTCCTTTTTGCTTTTTGGCCTGAGCCCTTGTCAAAGCAAAAATATGCCCTGGAATGCCCAGCATTGCTGCATGGGCCTCCAACTCCACATCTGGCCAAGCTGATGTCTCTAAATCATTTCCAAGTAGACAGTCTACAGGTAAATCTGAGGCAACCGCAACTTTCTTTGGACCAGTAAACCCCCCCCCCCCCACAGTTGAGATTTACAACAGCCATGGGGTGGCTAAGTGTGTTGTTGTGAGCATCGGTTACTTGGTACTGGTGACCAAGTAGGTGTTGTTCAGGGTGGACCAGTTTCTCTATTACCATTGTAACACTGGCACCAGTGTCCCTGTAGGCCTGAACCTCAACACCATTTATTAGGGGTAGTTGCTTGTACTTATCCATGTTAAGGGGACAAGCAACTAAGGTGGCTAAATCAATAGCCCCCTCAGAGACTAACACAGCCTCTGTGGTCTCCCTAACAAGACCAACCCCAACTAAGTTACCAAAAGTGAGCCCAGCTACTCCCTTGGATTGGCTATTAGTAGGTTTGCTCCCACCACCACTGCTATTAGTAGGGACACTAGGTGTAGCAGTAGGGGTTGTAGTGGTAGGAGGCTTGGTGCTTTTCTTTGGACAACTGGGATCTGTTGTCCAATGGCCTTTTATTTTACATAAATAGCACCATGGTTTATTTTCTTTGTTTTGATTTGAAGAGGATTTGGACCCACCACCCCCACCAGAGTGTTTTTGTGGGCCTGATGAAGACTTATTTTTAGATTTGTCCCCACCTTTGTCAGAAGACTTACCATCCTTCTTCTTGTTGCCATCTTTGTCACCCCCTCTATGAACTTTTCTGTTCACCCTTGTTCTGACCCATTTGTCTGCCTTCTTTCCCAATTCTTGGGGAGAGGTCAGATCAGAGTCCACCAGGTACTGGTGCAACAAATCAGACACACAGTTATTAAGTATATGCTCTCTCAGGATTAAGTTATACAGGCTTTCATAATCAGTAACTTTACTGCCATGTAACCACCCCTCCAGGGCCTTCACTGAATGGTCAACAAAGTCTACCCAGTCTTGTGAAGACTCCTTTTTGGTTTCTCTGAACTTCATCCTGTACTGTTCAGTGGTTAAGCCATAACCATCTAGGAGTGCATTCTTAAGAACTGCAAAATTATTGGCATCACTTTCTTTCACAGTAAGGAGGCTATCCCTACCCTTTCCACTAAATGATAGCCATAGGATAGCAGCCCACTGCCTTTGAGAGACATCCTGTACAACACAGGCCCTCTCAAGTGCAGCAAACCACTTGTTAATGTCATCCCCCTCCTTATAAGGGGGAACTATCTTGTGCAGATTCCTGGAATCATGCTCTTTTGCAGAATACTATGGGGAATACTGCTGCTGCCACCATGGGTTTCTAAACCCAATTTCTGTCTTTCTCTTTCCACTTCTAAGGACTGCCTATCCAAATCCAGCTGTTGCTTCTTGAGCTTCAGTCTGGTTTGTTCCACTCTCAATCTATTGAGCTCCCTTTCTAACACTCTGTCATCAGGGTGGGTGGGTGAGGCATGTCTAGAGACAGAAGTATGCTGAGATAGAACAGAAGGAGACCTGGCCCAAACAGATGGCACTCTAATAGCTTGACTAACAGAAACAGCACTTCTACTATGATGAGAAGGGATACTCTAACTGTGATGTGAGACAACACTATCAGTATGGTGTGACTCTACATCAGTACCAGCTATGCTAGGTGGCTTGCTAGGGGTCAGGCTTGGAAGTTTCCCTCCCACATCTTTTGCTAGGGGTGCCCCAGAATCAGAGTGGGAACCATCAGCTAACTTTTCAACAGAAGTGCCACCTTTGGCCTTATCCTGTTCAACAAGCATATTTACCAACAGTTCTCTAGAGGGATTCTTCCTTACACTTAAACCTCTTTCTCTGCAGAGACTCCTTGCTTGTTTCCAGCTAAGGTGATCAAAACGCGTGTTTGGACAGATCAACAGTTTGGCTTGTGCCAGACATTTTCGAAAGTGTTTAAGTAATAGAAAAAAGGAAGAAAAAGTTATTCAGAACTTTTGGAAAGACAGAAAAAACTTTTTTAACTTTTTAAGAACTTTTTAGAAAGTTAGAGGTACTTTTCAGCACTTTAGAAAAGAAGTGAGAAAAGAAATGCAAAACTTTTTGGTTAGGTGTACATACACTGAACTTGTTTTGTATATTTTTCTCTTATGAAAAGTACAATGACAAAAGTGGTAAGTAGTTACAAAGCACTTATCCCACCACTGCACAACCAATGTAGGAGGCTGGACTGGCTTGTAGAGAGTACCAAGGGGTACTTACACCTTGCACCAGGCCCAGGTATCCCTTATTAGTGTATAGGGTGTCTAGCAGCTTAGGCTGATAGATAATGGTAGCTTAGCAGAGCAGCTTAAGCTGAACTAGGAGACGAGTGAAGCTCCTACAGTACCACTAGTGTCATATGCACAATATCATAAGAAAACACAATACACAGATATACTAAAAATAAAGGTACTTTATTTTTATGACAATATGCCAAAAGTATCTCAGTGAGTACCCTCAGTATGAGGATAGCAAATATACACAAGATATATGTACACAATACCAAAAATATGCAGTATAGTATTAGAAAACAGTGCAAACAATGTATAGTTACAATAGGATGCAATGGGGACACATAGGGATAGGGGAAACACAAACCATATACTCCAAAAGTGGAATGCGAACCACGAATGGACCCCAAACCTATGTGACCTTGTAGAGGGTCGCTGGGACTGTAAGAAAACAGTGAGGGTTAGAAAAATAGCCCACCCCAAGACCCTGAAAAGTGAGTGCAAAGTGCACTAAAGTTCCCCAAAGAGCACAGAAGTCATAATAGGGGAATTCTGCAGGAAAGACACAAATCAGCAATGCAACAACGATGGATTTCCAAACGAGGGTACCTGTGGAACAAGGGGACCAAGTCCAAAAGTCACAAGCAAGTCGGAGATGGGCAGATGCCCAGGAAATGCCAGCTGTGGGTGCAAAGAAGCTGCTACTGGACAGTAGAACCTGAGGATTCTGCAGGAACGACAAGGGCTAGAGACTTCCCCTTTGGAGGATGGATGCCCCACGCCGTGAAGAGTTGTGCAGAAGTGTTTTCCTGAAGAAAGACCGCAAACAAGCCTTGCTAGCTGCTAGTCGTGCAGTTAGGGTTTTTGGATGCTGCTGTGGCCCAAGAGGGGCCAGAATGTCGCCAATTGCGTCAGGGGACAGAGGGGGCGCCCAGCAGGACGAGGAGCCCTCTCAGAAGAAGGCAGCACCCGCAGAAGTGCTGGAACAGGCACTACAAAGAGGAGTGAAACGGTGCTCACCCGAAGTTACACAAAGGAGTCCCACGTTGCCGGAGGACAACTCAGGAGGTCGTGCAATGCAGGTTAGAATGCCGTGGACCCAGGCTTGGCTGTGCACAAAGGATTTCTGCCGGAAGTGCACAGAGGCCGGAGTAGCTGTAAAAGTCGCGGTTCCCAGCAATGCAGTCTGGCGTGGGGAGGCAAGGACTTAACTCCACCAAACTTGGACTGAAGAGTCACTGGACTGTGGGAGTCACTTGGACAGAGTTGCTGGATTCAAGGGACCTCGCTTGTTGTGCTGAGAGGAGACCCAGGGTACCAGGGATGCAGTTCTTTGGTGCCTGCGGTTGCAGGGGGAAGATTCCATCGACCCACTGGAGATTTCTTCGGAGCTTCTAGTGCAGAGAGGAGGCAGACTACCCCCACAGCATGCACCACCAGGAAAACAGTCGAGAAGGCGGCAGGATCAGCGTTACAGAGTTGCAGTAGTCGTCTTCGCTACTTTGTTGCAGTTTTGCAGGCTTCCAGCGCGGTCAGCAGTCGATTCCTTGGTAGAAGGTGAAGAGAGAGATGCAGAGGAACTCTGATGAGCTCTTGTATTCGTTATCTAAGGAATTCCCCAAAGCAGAGACCCTAAGTAGCCAGGTAAGAGGGTTTGGCTACCTAGGAGAGAGGATAGGCTAGCAACACCTGAAGGAGCCTATCAGAAGGAGTCTCTGACGTCACCTGCTGGCACTGGCCACTCAGAGCAGTCCAGTGTGCCAGCAGCACCTCTGTTTCCAAAATGGCAGAGGTCTGGAGCACACTGGAGGAGCTCTGGGCACCTCCCAGGGGAGGTGCAGGTCAGGGGAATGGTCACTCCCCTTTCCTTTGTCCAGTTTCGCGCCAGAGCAGGGCTGAGGGGTCCCTGAACCGGTGTAGACTGGCTTATGCAGAAATGGGCACCATGTGTGCCCATGAAAGCATTTCCAGAGGCTGGGGGAGGCTACTCCTCCCCTGCCTTCACACCATTTTCCAAAGGGAGAGGGTGTAACACCCTCTCTCTGAGGAAGTTCTTTGTTCTGCCTTCCTGGGCCAAGCCTGGCTGGACCCCAGGAGGGCAGAAACCTGTCTGAGGGGTTGGCAGCAGCAGCAGCTGCAGTGAAACCCCTGAAAAGGCAGTTTGGCAGTATCCAGGTCTGTGCTACAGACCCGTGGGATCATGGGATTGTACCAACAATGCCAGGATGGCATAGAGGGGGCAATTCCATAATCTTAGACATGTTACATGGCCATATTCGGAGTTACCATTGTGAAGCTACACATAGGTAGTGACCTATATGTAGTGCACGTGTGTAATGGTGTCCCCGCACTCACAAAGTCCGGGAAATTGGCCCTGAACAATGTGGGGGCACCTTGGCTAGTGCCAGGGTGCCCACACACTAAGTAACTTAGCACCCAACCATTACCGGGTAAAGGTTAGACATATAGGTGACTTATAAGTTACTTAAGTGCAGTGTAAAATGGCTGTGAAATAACGTGGACGTTATTTCACTCAGGCTGCAGTGGCAGGCCTGTGTAAGAATTGTCAGAGCTCCCTCTGGGTGGCAAAAGAAATGCTGCAGCCCATAGGGATCTCCTGGAACCCCAATTCCCTGGGTACCTCAGTACCATATACTAGGGAATTATAAGGGTGTTCCAGTATGCCAATGTAAATTGGTAAAATTGGTCACTAGCCTGTTAGTGACAATTTGAAAGAAATGAGAGAGCATAACCACTGAGGTTCTGATTAGCAGAGCCTCAGTGAGACAGTTAGTCATAACACAGGTGACACATACAGGGCACACTTATGAGCACTGGGGCCCTGGCTGGCAGGGTCCCAGTGACACATACAACTAAAACAACATATATACAGTGAAATATGGGGGTAACATGCCAGGCAAGATGATACTTTCCTACACCATTTGAATAAAAAATGTGCTATCTCTGCTCTGCACCACTTTACTTTACACCACTCCATGCCACTGCACTGTGGGACACTGCACTCTTTTCCACTTTTCTCCACTCCACTCTATGCCACTGCACTCTGTTACTTCACACTATGACTCTCTACTCTACTCTGTTCTACACTAATCTATGCCAATGCACTATACGTCTCGCTACACCACTACGCTCTGCGCCTCTGCATGCCATACCACTCGAGTCTAGGCAACACCAATCTAGTCCGCACAACTCCACTCTATGCCACTTTGCAAGACTGCACTGTATGCCATGCTAGTACACTCTATGCTAGTGCACTTTACTCTGTAACACTCAACTCTATGTCCCTGCACTGTACATCAATACACTGTACGTCACTCTAATCTAGTCTGCACCACTGCACTCTATGCCATGGCACTCTATACCACTTTACTCTATGCCATCACACTCTATGCCATTCTATGTAACTCCGCTCTACCCTGCACCTCCCCAATCTATGTCACTTCACTCTACTATGAAACAATCCAGTATATGCCACTGCACTCTGCACCACTTCACTCTATGCCACTGCACCCTACCCTGCACCTCTCCACTCTATGCCACTGTACTCTACTCTAAAATAATATATTCTACACCACTGCACTCTATGCCACTCTGCCCACTGAACGCTAAACCACTGCACTATATGCCAAAGAACTCCAAATAACTGCACTATACACCACTGCACTCTGACACTCCTCTGCAACACTGCTGTGGCTGCCCCAATACTCTACACAACTCTACTCTGAACTACTGCATTCTGCACCAATGCCCTCTATTCCACTACACTCTATACCCCTCTACTCAGCATAACTCCACTCTACGTCACTGAACGTTACAGCACTATGCTTTGCACTGCACCACTCTACAATACTCCACTCTGTACCACTCTATGCCACTGCACTCTATGCCACTCAAGTATACTCTGCACTCTGTCACTGCACTCTCTGCCACTCTATTGTATGCCATTCTACTCCACTGCACTCTATGCCATTCTACTCTGCCCCATGCCACTGCACTCTACTATAAAACAATCTATTCTATGCCACTGCTCTCTAGGCCACTCTGCCCCATTGCACTTTAAACCACTGCACTATGGCCCTCATTATGCCCCTGGCAGTAAATCCCGTTTACCGCCACGCTGATGACCACCAACTTACTGCCACAGCAGCAGATATCCGTTCACCATATTATGACACACACACACCAATCCGACAGAATTCAGCCACAGACACAAATCCGCCAGCCTAAAGGTCAGTGACAAAGTGGCAGTATCAAAACCCACACCGTTATGCCAACAGAACAATGCCCATCACATTATGACCCATGAATAACCACGGCGGACATTCAACGGTGGTAAGCCATTGGCGGTACATACTGATGCGCTCACAATGGACACCCACAGACAAAACACCACATGGGACAATTCAAATAACACACACCTGACACCCATACACACACCACACACCCACACCACTATAAAACACACACCCACATTACCAACAACCCTTTGCGATTACAAATCATTGGCACAAGACTGACACCAAGACCACTGACGAAACTACATACACACACCACCCCACTTCACACACCCAACACATTACCCAACACGCCCTCACCAACACGCATCACATAACACCTATGGCACCACAAAGGCACCCCATTTCACTGAGGAGGTGTTAAGGGTCATGGTGGAGAAAATTGTCAGGGTAGAGCCACAGCTCTTTGAAGCACAGGTGCAGCAGATATCAATAGCCAGGAAGATGGAGCTATGGTGGAGAATCGTGGACAGGGCCAACGCTGTGGGGTAGCACCCCAGAAAAAGGGATGACATCAGGAAGAGGTGGAACGACCTAAGGGGGAAGGTACATTCCATAGCAGCAAGACACCAGCTCGCTATCCAGACGACTGGCAGTGGACACCCACCTCCTCTCCCACAACTCAACATGGGAGGAGCACACCTTGGCAATACTGCATCCAGAGGGCCTGGCTGGAGTCGGAGGAGGACTGGACTCTGGTAAGTCAACTTTCTACAATTACCACCCTCCTACCTGCATGCCATCACATACCCTCACCCTCCATCCCATCACTCCAATACATCCCACACACTCCATCATCACATCTCTCTAATCCCAATGTCAAGCCCTGCATGCTGTACCAATGCATGGACACCGCTCCCACCCTGCATGGAAACTCATCACTAAAGCATGCACAGCATAGAGAACTAACAATGCCACCATACACCAACATACACAAGTAAAAGCTGTCAGGGCAACACCAACCATAGAGGGGAAGCCAGGGATGTACAATATGTCATAGACATTAACCATAACACATCATTTACATCCCCACAGGTACCCCAGCCAAGTCACTGGAGAGGAGGTGCCAGCACTATCCAGTCCCCCAAATGAAGAGGCCCACAGTGTTGACAGTAACTCTGGTCTTCAGGATCTGGACGATCTACCTAGCCCATCAGGGACTACTGGACAGCGGTTACCCAAGCCCAGTTACAGACCACCACAGAGCCTCCCCCCTCAGGAAACAACACCACAGCACCCACTTAGTGTACTCAAACCTCTGTCCCAGGACAGGCCAATCAGCAGTGTGCCCATCTGTACAGGGACCCTAGGCCACACCTCGCACCCAAGACAATCAGGGATCTGGGGTCAATGGCAGTGGACACACGGTTCAGGGGACAGGAAAAAAGGGACACTGGGAGGACTGCTGTACGCCAGGGGGAGGACAGGACCAGGGAACCGACTCTCCAGGATGCACTCTCTGAGATCCTGGGAGCCTATCAACATTCCCAGGACATAATAGGCCAGATCCTAGACAACGTGCAGGAGAGCAGACAGCTGCAGGAGGGACAGTAGCAGGGAATCAGGGAGGACTTGCAGGCCATCAACAACACCCTGATCTCTATAGCAGGGGTGCTGGGAGACATTGCCAACAGTATGAGGGAGGCATTGTCACACCAGCAGGCCCCTGCCACTAGCCAGCCATCTGAACAGCCTTCCACTTCCACTGCCTCTAGTGCCCAGGAGGCCCCGCCACAGGACTCACAGGCCACCAGCACCCATCCCCCTGCAGAAGATGAACCACCCCACAAACATTCCCTGTGATTCAGACAAAAGCCAGAGACACTTGCCAAGACCACAGCCAGGAAATCAGACTCTCCTGATTGCCCCCCTTGTGTCTCACTCAGTCACACTGTCCACTTTGAACTGCCATTGCTCCCCCTCCTATGTCCCCTTGGACAATGCACCTGTGCTATGAACAGACTGAAACAATACCCTGGACTTTCCTCCACCATAACCCCATCCCATTCCACGGCCGCCTCTATATATTAGCACTATAATAAACACCCTTGGATAAAAATAGATTTTGAGTATGTCATGTATGTCAAATATGTATTGATTGAAACAGGTACAACCATTGCAAATGAACTGTACATAGAATGGGTATAGAATCAATGGCCTGTAGCTGGCTGTTTTGATCACACCAGGAGTATTTGTCAAATCACCAACATCTGCAAAACGGATAGCCAGAGGTAACAGAAAGTGGGCATAGAAGTGGGAAATACCAGCATGCCAATGCCACACAGAATACAACCAAAGTCATTGAAATGTAAAGTTGCACTGTCTCACCTGTGTGTCATATGAAGTACTGACGGATTACAGATGTTCTATTGTCCACATCATCATCCTCTGCCTCCTAATCCCCACTGTCCACAGGGCCCACTGTTGCCACAGGGGCATCTCCAGTCTCCTCTTCCTGCAGAAAAGGGACATGGCGTCTGAGGGCCAGGTTGTGCAATATGCAACATATCACCACTATTTGTCAGACCTTCATGGGTGAGTTGCAGAGGGATCCACCTGTCAGATGGAGGCACCGGAACCTGGCCAAAGGTCCTTTCAATGATCCTTCTGGTTCACCCATGTGCCTCATTATAACGTTCTTCTCCCCTTGTCCTGACATTCCTCACAGGGGTCAGCAGCCATGATAGGTTTGGGTAACCAGAGTCACCCGCAAATATTGAGGTACAACATTTAGCCACACATTATTCTATATGGCCCACACCATAGGCATACACCAACATATACTGGGTGGGAATCACAGCTCACCTATTAGCCACACCCTGTGCCTCTTTAGTTGGGCCATCACATTTGGGATGGTGCTATTCCTCAGGACAAAGGCATCATGCACCAACCCTGGATACTTAGCATGGACGTGGGAGATGTACTGGACTGTCAAGCACACCATCTGCACATTCATAGAGTGGAAACTCTTACGATTCCTGGACACCTGTTCATTCGGTGAGGGGGTGGGGGGTACAAATGCAATATGTGTTCCTTCAATCGCCCCAATTATATTGGGGATTTGTCCCATTGCATAAAACCCGGCCTTAACAGTGGCCAAATCCTCAACCTGGGCGAATGCAATGTAGCTGCACATGTGTTTTATCAGGGCAGACAACACTCTTGTCAGCACTATTGAGAACATTGGCTGTGACATTCCTGCTGCCAAGCCCACTGTCACTTGGAAAGAACCAGTTGCCAGGAAATGGAGAACTGATAGCACATGCACAAGAGGGGGAATCCCAGCGGGATGACGGATAGCAGATATCAGGTCATGCCCCAATTGGGCACACAGCTCTGTGATTGTAGCCCTGTCCAGTCTATAGGTGAGGATAATGTGCCTGTCCTCCAGTGTAGCCAAGTCCACCAGGGGTCTGTACACGGGGGTATGTCTCCATCTCCTATTCATCTGCAGCAGTAAGTATCTAAGGGACAAAAGAGTGAGGTGGCTGTCACAAACTGAAAAATGGAGCCACAACAGTAGTGCTCAATCTGTAAACATGTTATGGGACAGTGTGATTTGTCAAGTGTGGGTATATTTTTCCTGTGACGCAGCATTATTCCATAGGCCTGCCCCCCTGAAATGGTGTTCGCCTGGCCTGTGTGGAGAGAGGGGTGGAAGTGAGGTAACGCCGCTGACGTTGTGTGCCATGGGCAGAGGCAGTCGGGAACCTCTGTGCAATTCCTCATTGGTTATAATTGGGCCCTATGGGGTACAGTGGCCAATGGTGATCTACGCCGGCGGTAACGGTATGCACCCCCGCGGACGTGACTGCCATTTTCTATCTGATTCCTCACTTGTTTCCTGACCTTACATAGGAGAGGACCTACACTGCATGTGCTGCTGTGACCCGTGTCTGGAACCCACCATGGCCCGTGTGACCGGGGAAAGGGCCCCAGCCTTCACTTCAAAGGAATTGGAGAGACTGGTGGATGGGATCCTGCCCCAGTACGGACTGCTGTATGGGCCTCCAGACCAACAGGTGAGTACACTGTGTGCACGATGCATTTGGCAAGAATGTATGGAGGTGTGTGTGAAAGCTTTGTGTAAGGGGGAGGGATGTTCTTTTGGCTGGTTGCACGTTGAGTGCTGGGCTATGTGTATGCCAATAGTGATGGAAACGGGTATGTTACAGGCTGGACTGGTTGTCTAATGGTGTTCTCTTGTCTGTATTGCCTCTGCAGGTCAGTGCACATCAAAAGAAGGGTATAGGGAGTTCCATCTCCAAGGAGGTGCACACCCTGGGGGTCTGTAGGAGGCGGAGCACCCACTGTTGCAAACGGTGGGAGGATCTGAGATGCTGGGCATGGAAGACTGCAGATGCCCTGCTGGGGATGGCCGCAAATGAGGAAGCGGTGCCCGTCGGACCCTGACCCCCCTGATGGCCCGCATACTGGTGGTGACCTAACCAGAGCTGGATGGGCGCTTGATGGCGTCACAGCAGCTACAAGGGGTGAGAACAGTGGCCATCATTGAAGGAAACGGCTGGAGGGGTGGTGTCCGGGTGGTGGGTGTGTGTCAATGGGTGCCCCTAGGCCAGGCCAGACATGGCAGTGTAGGTCCTCTGGTGGCTAAGGGTCTGAAGGGGAAATACTGCCTACCTAGCTTGTTAGCATCCACTACTGGTCTGGGCTGCATGGGTCCCAGGTGTGCTGTAGTTTGCGGTGTGTGCTCCTCCTCATGCCTTGGTGGCTAGCAATATCATTGGTAGTGCAATGGATAGTGCGTAGGCCTGTCCCCTGTGTGTGAGGGTGCTTTGAATGCCAACGGTGGTGTTGGTGCAATCATTGACCCAGTGTATCCTTTGTCTCTCTCCCCTTTATTGTTTTGTCTTCCTGTCCTTATGTGCATTAGCATCATCTGGCGGAGGAGCAGAAGCACTGGTGATGGAGGGAGCTGCATCCCCCAGGACCCAGGAGGCAGAGTCCACCAATGCTGAGGGCACCAGTGGGGCAGAGGGCGAGGAGAGACCCACGGCGGAGACTGGAGGGGACAATACAGACTCAGATACCTCCTCCAATGGGAGTTCCCTGGTGATGGCGGACACCTCTGTGACCACCCCAGCTACAGGTACAGCTGCCACCCCCATACCAGCACCGCCCTCCCAGCAGCCCCTCAGCGAGTTGCCCATGCCCGCTCAACCAGGAGGGTGGGTGTAGGAAAATGGCTCCCTGTTACAGCTACCCCCCACTTTTTGCCTGATATTGATGTTGACTTGACTGAGAAGTGTGCTGGGACCCTGCTAACCAGGCCACAGCACCAGTGTTCTTTCACTTCAACATGTACCATTGTTCCACAATTGGCACATCCCTGGCACACAGATAAGTCCCTTGTAAAAGGTACCAGTGGTACAAAGGGCCCTGTGACCAAGGAAGGTCCCTAAGGGCTGCAGCATATGTTGTGCCACCCTAAGGGACCCCTCACCTACACATGCACACTGCCATTGCAGATTGTGTGTGTTGGTGGGTAGAAAAAGGCAAAGTCGACATGGCATCCTCCTCAGGATGCAATGCACACAAAATGCTGCCTGTGGCATAGGTAAGTCACCCCTCTGGCAGGCCTTATAGCCCTAAGGCAGGGTGCACTATACCACAGGTGAGGGCATAGCTGCATGAGCAAACTGCCCCTACAGTGTCTAAGTCTATTCTTAGACATTGTATGTACAGTGTGGCCATATTAAGTATATGGTCTAGGAGTTTGTCAAAACGAACTCCACAGCTCCATAATGGCTACACTGAATACTGGGAAGTTTGATATCAATCTTCTCAGAATTGTAAACACACACTGATGCCAGTGTTGGATTTATTACAAAATGCACACAGAGGGCATCTTGGAAGATGCCCCCTGTAATTCACCCAATTCTTCAGTGCAGGATTGACTTGTCTGTGCCGGCCTGCCACTGAGATGAGTTTCTGCCCCCCTGGGGTGAGAGCCTCTGTGCTCTCTGAGGACAGAAACAAAGCCTGCACTGGGTGGAGGTGCTTCTCACCTCCCCCTGCAGGAACTGTAATACCTGGTGCTGAGCCTCAAAGGCTCATGCCTTTTGTCACAGCACGCCAGGGCATCCCAGCTAGTGGAGATGCCCGCCCCTCCCGCCACTGTTGGTAGACTGGAACCGGAGCACCCCTGTTCTCCATAGGCACCTATGTGTTTTGGGCCCTTCGTTGACCTCTGCACCTGACCGGCCCTGTGTTGCTGGTGTGGTGACTTTGGGGTTGCCTTGAACCCCCAACAGTGGGCTGTCTATGCCCAGGAAACTGAACTTGTAAGTGCTTTACTTACCTCCGAAACTTACCCTTATTTGTGTCCCCAGGAACTGTAGATTGTTGCCCTGTGTCCACTTTTAAAATTGCTTATTGCCATTTTAACCTATACTGTGTATGTTACTGCTCTAATTCAAAGTTCCTTACTTACCTGTGTGGAGTACCTTGCATTTTATGTATTTACTTCAAATCTTGAATCTTGTGGTTCTAAAATAAATTAAGAAAATATATTTTTTATATAAAAACTATTGGCCTGGAGTTTAGTCTTTGAGTGTGTGTTCCTCATTTATTGCCTGTGTGTGTACAACAAATGCTTAACACTACCATCTGATAAGCCTACTGTTTGGCCACACTACCACAAAATAGAGCATTAGTATTATCTAATTTTGCCACTATCAACCTCTAAGGGGAACCCTTGGATTCTGTGCACGCTATCTCTCATTTTGAGATAGAATATACAGAGCCAGCTTCCCACAGTGGGCATCTCCTTCGCCCCAGGCACCTCAGGCCCTGCCCCAGTGAGCCCTGCTGTCCTGAGTGAGGAGGCCATTGACCACCTGCGATCCATCTCTGTAGGGCAAACAACCATTGTGGATGCCATTCAGAGGCTGGCAGCCTAGATGCAGCAATCTAATGCCTTCCTGGAGGGCATTCACAGTGGATTGGCGACCCAACATAGATCAATCCAGGCTCTGGCCTCCTCTCTGATGCAGCCATTGTCCCTGTTTCTACCGTCCCCCCTCCCACTTCCCAGTCCCATTCTCCTCAACCCCAACCCATCCCAAGCACACAGCCAGATGAGCATGCACACTAGACAACACCCAAGAGTGTCACAGACACACATAAGCACCACACTTCATCCCACAGGCACTCACACAAACACCATTCAGTTGCAGACACAACAACATCCACTATTTCCACTGCCTCCCCCCTTTCCTTCTCCCCCTCCAACCCAGTTACGTCTACACTCACACCTGCATGCACTACATCACCATCCACTACCAGCATAATCACCACACCAAGCAGAACGCACACCTCACTGGCAGACACCTCCACAACATTCATGCACACGTCCCCTTTGCCACCGTGTCTGTCCCCCCTCCTAAAGTACACAAATGCAAGCACTGAGACACCCAACAGCCATCCACCTCACAACAGCCTACAACCCATGCACCTGCACCCAAATCCAGCAAACACCTCCAACCACTCCCTCATCCTCCACTCCCATTACTTCTCCCTGTTCCCACCCCAATGTACATAAAAAGCTTTTCCTTTCCCAGATTGACCTTTTCCCTACCACTCCCCCCCCCATCCTGCACGTATGGCCAGGGTAGCAAGGACCCAGCCAAGCACCTCAGCCAAACAGTCCATGGTCCTACTTTCAGCAGCACCTACTCGTGGTGGAAAGGATTCCATGCCACTAATACTGAAGGGGAAGGAGCCTGCACCAGCCAGCAAGAAGGGGAAGGAGCCTCCACCAGCCAGCAAGAAGGGGAAGGAGCCTGCACTAGTCAGCAAGAAGGGGAAGGAGCCTGCACCAGAAGCTGTCACAGAGCCCCCACCGCCAGCTGTGGTTGTGCAGCCATCAGAGAGTGCAGGGGCTGAGCAGGAGCCTCCCACAACCACCAGACACAGTGCAGCCATTGGAGGGTGCAGGGGCTGAGCAGGAGCCTCCCACAACCACCACTACAGTGCAGCCATCAGAGAGTGCAGGGGCTGAGCAGGAGCCTTCCACAAATACCACCACAGAGCAGCCATCAGAGGGTGTAGGGGCTGAGCAGGAGCCTCCCACAACCACCACCACAGTGCAGCCATCGGAGGGTGCCGGGGCTGAGCGAGAGCCTCCCACAACCACCACCACAGTGCAGCCATCAGACGGTGCAGGGGCTGAGCAGGAGCCACCTACAACCACCACAACAGTGCAGCTGTCACTGCCGGCGGACGCCATATGATCCAGCCTCCATAGGTTGCTGTGTGGCCTGCCACCACCAGAACCAGTGGGCAAGACACCCACTTGAGAGACTGTGCCCCATCACTCCGCAGGACCAAGCAAGGGGCATGTTGCCCTCTCCAGAACCAGTGGGCAAGTCACCCACTTAAGAGACTGTGGCTTTGCACTCCCCAGGACAAAGCACAGGGCTTGTTGCCCCCTCCAGAACGAGTAGGCAAGTCACCCACTCGAGTGACTGTAGCCCATCCCTCCCCAGGACCAAGCAATGGGGATGTTGCCCCCTCCAGAACCAGTGGGACAGTCACCCACTTGAGAGACTGTGGCCTTGCACTCCCCAGGGCAAGCACAGGGCATGTTGCCCCCTCCAGAACCAGTGGTCTTGTTCCCGCATCCGGCTGAGGTGCCCCCCATTCTCCTGAGGTGCCTGCCTATTTGCCAACTGATGCCCCTGCAGTGTTCTCTCCTTATTGATGCAGGGTTGGAGTGGGGCCTTGGACTTTTCCCTGTGGCCATGTGGAACCTGTGAACTGTGGACTGGGCAGTGTCCCTTTTTGTACATTTGTATATATCTGTTGCATTGCCACATCAACGTATTATTTATGATGTTGATCTTATTACAATCACTTTAGTCAATTCTTGTTGTCCTTTCATTATTCAGCCAATTTTCAGGGATAAATTGTTTTCTTGTGCAGCTGGTTGTATGTATGGTGTGTGTGTGTGGGGTGTGTGTTGTGCATGTGTGTGTCACTGTCATTTTCCTCCCCCCCCCCTTTGTGTGCTAGGCGGCTGTACTCACCATCGTCTTTGCCAGCGTTGGTGTTTGTGGTGGAGCATGATGTAGAAGATCAACGGAAAGACTTGCAGTTCTGGTTCCATGGCGGTGTGGTTCTTCCCTGTGTCTCCAATGGTGAGTCCTTTGACATCTGAGCTCTGTTTCCGCCAGGCTTTGATGTGTTGGTACCGGCCCGGAAAAGATGGCAGTTTGCCATGTCATAATATGGTGGGCGGAACTTTGTCTTCCACCTGGCTGTACGCGGCTACTGTTGTTTCCACCCTGGTGGTCAGTGTGGTACATTGGCTGTCTTTTGGAGATATCACTGCCATGGTCATAATTTGGCGGTACTTACTGCCATCCTGTTGGCGGTATTACCGCCACTTTATCGCCAACCGCCAGGGTCGTAATGAGTGCCTATATGCCAATGCACTCCAAACAACTGCACTATACACCACTGCACTCTGGCACTCTCCTCTGCAACACTGCACTGGCTGCCCCTATACTCTACACCATCCTACTCTGTACTACTACATTCTGCACCAATACACTCTATTCCACTGCACCCCATACCACTCTACTCTGCATAACTCCACTCCACGCCACTGCACTTTTCAGCATTATGCTCTGCACTGCACCTCTCTACATTACTCTACTCTACACCACTCTACGCCACTGCACTCTAAGCCACACAAGTCTACTCTGCACTCTACACCACTGCATCACTCTGCACTACTGCACTCTCTGCCACTCTATTGTAAGCCACTCCACTCCACCACACACTATGCCACTCTCCTCTACCCCATGCCATTCTATGCCACTGCACTCTATGCCAACACAGTCTAAACAACTGTAATGCACGCCACTGCCCTCTACTCTGCACCACTGTACTCTATGCCACTGCTCTCTGTGCCAGTCCACTCCACTCTACACCAGTGCACTGACATTCTACTCTGCAACATTGCACTCTCCGTCACTGTACTCTGCACCACTATACACTACTGCATGCTATGCCACTGCACTCTATGCCACTCTACTCTGCATCACTCCTCTGTACGCAACTGCACTCTATCAATCAATCATTTGTTTTTTGTAAACAATGGCTGCTCACTCGTGAGGGTCTCAAGTCGCTGGGGGGAAGGGATCATCCAAAGAGCCACGTCTTGAGGTTCTTCCTGAAGATGGTGAGTGATGGGCTTTGTCTGAGCTGCAGGAGAAGGTTGTTCCAGCTCTTTGCTGCGATGTAGGTGAAGGATCGTCCGCCTGCGGTGGTTTTACGAATGAGAGGAATGGTGGCCAGGGCCAGCCGGATGGAGCAGAGGGATCTGGCGGGGCGTGAAAGGAGACACAGTGGTTCAGGTAGGCTGGTCCTGCGTTGTGCATGGCCTTGAACGTGTGTGAGAGTAGCTTGAAGGTGATTCGTTTCTCGGCCAAGAGCCAGTGGAGGGTCCTCAGGTGTTGTGAGATATGTTCTCAGCGTGGGAGGTCCAAGATGATTCTGGAGGCAGCGTTCTGGATGAGTTGTAGCTTTTGGATGTTTCTAGTCGAGGTGCAAGGGTAGAGGGCATTGCTGTAGTCAAGCTTGTTTGTGACTAAGGCGTGGGTGACTGTCCTGCGGCAGTCTGCTGGGATCCATCTGAAGAGTTATGAAGTTTGCGGAGTGTGTGCCAGCAGGAGGAGGCGACTGAGTTTACCTGGCGGCTCATGGATAGGGAGGAGTCAAGGATGATGCCTAGGTTGTGGACATGCTCAGTCTGTGCAGGAGGGGCACTGAGGGATGAAGGCCACCAGGAGTCATCCCAAGCTGAGGTGGCGTTTCCAAAGATGATGAGCTCAGTCTTGTCGGAGTTGAGCTTGAGGCAGCTTTCTCTCATCCAGGTGGTACCGGCTTCCATTCCTGAGTGGAAGTTCCTTTTGGCCGTGTCTACAGCACTATACTTTACTCTGCATTGCACCACTCTATACTATTCCACTCTGCACAACTCTACGCCACTGCACTTTATGCCACATGAGCCTACTCTGTACTCTATGCCACTTCACCACTCTACACTACTGCACTCTATGCCACTCTATTGTATGCCACTCTACTCCACTGCACTCTGTGCCACTCTACACACCATGCCACTGCACTCTAAACCACTGCACTCTACACCAATGCACTTCAAACAACTGCACTGTACCCCACTGCACTCTACTCTGCACCACTGTGCCCTACACCACTGCTCCTATGCCACTCTACTCCAATCTCCACTACTATGCCACTAACATTTAGCCATGCTGGACAGCATCAATTCTGCTGTGTAACATGGCTAAAACACAATGGCAGAGCCAATGACTTGCGTAGACAAGACATATTGGCTTTGCCAATGTTTGTTAGTACTAAGAGGTACCGAGGTCCCTGAAAGAACTGTGACTGTGTAAGCCCTTAGTTTAAACATGCATTACACACATCATAATATAGGCTGCTACAAAATACGCAAATACATTTTGGTTAAATAAAAAAAAGGCCTTCTAAAATATAGATTTGAATAATATACAGTTTATAGCTTGTACTAACATTTTTTATAACACTCCATTAAAACCACACACCCCACAGCTCACCTTGGAATACCATTACAGTACCACTCTAAACGAAAATATCTTCAGATGTCATCAGAAAGCTTCAAGTGACTCCTTTCATTAAAGTTAATGCAGGTTTCCAAGTCTCTTTACATTTGCAGATTTACCAGTTCGCACATTTGCATTTCTTTAAGGAAGGAGACACCCGGCAAGAAGGCCTTTTCTTATCTATCTGCCCCTTCCTCCCTCAGAGCACAGGAGAGTCCCTGCCTTTCAGTCCAGCTGGGAAAACTGATCTGTCCAATTACATTTTGTCCTTCAGGTGAAAAGCTAAAATTACTGACAAGTGCTGTCCGTTAAGCCTTTCACTGTGGACAACGGACGGCAGGGCTAAATTACAGGCAGTCCATGAAAATTACAAACTAGTGCAGATGGTGCAGCTCCAGCAGGTAGGGGAAAGCACCCAGTGGGCGTGTTAATGCAATACAGGCTCTTGCTCCTCTTCTGGGGAAAGCGTAGGGCAGAGGGTTTAGGGAAGGGTTTCAGGGACCAATGAGTGAGGAACCTTAATACCTGGTTGAGGGTTTACCTTGAGCTTGTCTACTCCCCTAACCCCTTTATTACAATATAGTGTGACCTTGTGCAAATCACGTCAAGTCCATCAGTTTTAGTTAATACTTTAAGCTGTCAAAACAGCCTAACCCTAATAATAAATGTTTGTGGATTTAATATAGATCTAGGAATATGTATGTAACCCTTGGTCGACTGTGTCCTTCATCTTACTAAGATCAATTAATGTGCACACTGACCTGGGACAAAATAAACGCTACTATGGAGGGGACTAGTGCAGGTTATGTTACTGTGACTTATCATTTAGTGCCTTCAACAGTGAAATGAAAGGACAAATGTGGAAACTCGCTGTTTGTGGCCCAGGACACAACAGTGAATGAATGAAACAAGGGCTTGCAGGCAAGAGTATTTCTCCCCAATCTTGCACAACGTGATTAGTTGTTAATGTGCCTCTAACTAACTAGGCACTCTGCTGTTCGTGTGAGTGCCCAAAGAGAGCAGCGTGGAGCCCAGGGTCTTACAAACGATGTTGTAGTGCACCTGAACTGTATCACACCCATGCTGGAATATTGTGCCCCAAAGCCGGTGAACCTGCTAACCTAAAGTGCTGTCTCTTTCCCCTCCTGGTCTGGCAGCACCCATAAACTTGGAAGGCTGAAGAAGACATGTCCTGAATATGACAAGAAGTCTTAAAATGCATGTGGCTCCCATTTGTGATACGTGTGGGTGCCACTGAGCTGGTAAACTTCGCCACATGGAGGGTGTGTGGAAATTTTGCTGAACTCTGTGTTCCAAGTGAAGCATGAAGTGGGCAAACTGCCAGCCCTTGGAGAAAACAGAGTATGCTGAATGACCTCTGTAAACATTACAAATATGACCTACAACTCCCAAACACGGGCAGTCACATATCCAGTGGCCACCCAAACAATACACAAACAATCCCAAGTATGAGGCTCTCCTGTATGCCTGCAGTAAAAGTGAGCCTGCCTGGTAGCAAGGCAAGGGGTGGCCAGGATGGAAGGGTCTGTCCTAGGCAGGCTGAGGTCCCCGATAATGGTTTAGGGAAGGTGAACTACTCACCCCATGCCTTCACAATCCTTATCAGGGTGAAAGAGGGTCCAGTCGTGTGTCCAGTGATGCCTGGCATTCATCATGGGTCCTTGCAGGCGTGTCTAGTTTACATACAACATAACAGGGCTGGAGAGTCAATTACAGTAAAATGGCAGCTTCTTGTGGGGTCACATCTAACAGGACCTCTGAAGAAGCCCCGCTCGCAGCTGTGACTGATTCAGTTTTTGAGAGGATGTCTTCTGGAGTTTTGGGGGGGGGGGGGCAGTAGGCATCTGTTCACCCACAAGGAGTTTGTGGTTGAAAGCACCTCTATCTGATCCTCCATGGCTGGCCCGTATGGGAGCCCTCTGCAGCCTGCAGGGCTTAGAATCCTGGCTTTTGCTCTTTCAACACAGTTTTTTCTTGTCTGGACAAGGCCAGTGGGCTGAGAGGGCAGAGCTGAGGGTTTGTATCTGCGCTACTCAACTCAGTCCCAGGCATCCGCTGGTTTGGTGAAAAAGTAGCTTTTTTTGTTGACCATGATTTATAGCTTGTCTGGGAAGAGTAGTGAGTATTTTAAACCGACCTGTCAAACCTGTTTCTTAACTCCCAGAAAGGATGCTCTGCAACATTGCACCACAAGTCAGAGAATGTTTTCATTCAGCAGTTCGAGTCGCTCAGAATATAATTGAGGCTACTGGCCGGGGGGGATGCTTTTTCACCAGTATTTGGTGCACCCGTTCCACCAGAAAGTGGGGAGATTGGTTATCAGGGCCTGCCTCCTGTGCCAGCCAGGTCTTGAAAAGGGAACAGAATTGATGCACTCTGCCCCTCCAAGAAACCCCAAAATACAGAGATTATTCCTTCGGGAATGACCTTCTGAGTCTTCTGCTCTGCTAACCAACTCCCTCGTAGTGAGGGATCTAACCTGCCCCTCAAGGTCAGACAGCGCTGGATGGATGTCCCTGAATTCACTTTCTGCATGTGTGACATGGTGGACAGTTTTCTCTGATTATCTTGCAAGAGCCCCACCTCAACTGCCACTGCATCAACTCTATTTCGTAAGTCTTGCTTGGTATTAACAATGACATCAAGGATCTCATCTAACTTTGTGTCAGAGAGAGTTGAGGTTGATGCATCCATAGGTGGTTCTTGGGTTGGGTGATCCATGACTTTGTTGGTAAGGCCACCGAGTGGCTGAGAACCAGCTTACCCCTCTGTGTCATGATTGGGCTCCTGTGAGCGTTGGATTTAGGGGAAATAATGACATGCCCAGACATGTAGTCCATCAAAGAGGAACCATGTAGGGGGACCAGTCGTGGCTTCCCACTGACCTGCCAGATCCCGTGCCCCCCCCAGGAGGTAAGCAACCGGGTGGCTAGATCAGTCTCGAGGCAGGGGGCCACAGACACCTGGGTAGACCCTGATGAGGCAGAACATCCTCCAGTGGTGCATTTGTGCTCCTGTTCTTTTAATTATGACTAGGGTCACCACTCAGTCCCAGTCTGTCAGTGTGGCTAGGCCCACCGTGCCTCTTGGCCAGTGACAGCCAGAAACCAAGGGGGGCATGAGCAGCCCCTGGTGCTGGTATCACCGTCAGAGATAGACAGGGCTCTTGATCTTCAGAAGAGGTGACTCCCACCAAGGCGCAGGTGTTTGGGGGAATAGAGGATAGTGGGACATGATCTTATTTCAGTCCTTCCATGCACTGTAGTACATCCAATAGCATAAATAAAAAGTGGCACCCAATTGGTGATACAGACGATGTGCTCCCCATTCACCCAGGCCCCACCTGGCACTGCATTCTGAGAGAGTCAATGCAGGAGTGCAGTGTCATCCAGAAGGCAGACAATGTAAAGCAGCCTAGACAGGTGGCAGCATGGCTCAATCAATGCTCCTGCTGCAGCTAATTGGCACTGGGTAATGTCTGTCCCCTTACACCACAAGATAGTGGGACATGGTAGGTCCTGTGACCCCCTGGCACCATAACCTTCGACCTCCTCATTCCGGGAGACAGGTTTAAGTGTTGGTCTATCAGGTGATTGCACCCCACTGCTCAAGTAAAATAAGGAAGATTGGTTAAACAAAAAGGGGACAGGTGGCCCTCAAATGTCACTATAATTAGCCTCTTTGCAGTGCCATGGTACTCAGGCCAGGATGCTCACAGGAGGGGGGGGCTTAATGCATGAGTGAATCCTCAGGAGAACTATGCAGCTCAGTACTAAAGTTAATGCCCCCATGCATATTCACTGCAGTGCAGCATCGCTGTGGTTTTCCCAATGGGCTGCTCTCCCACGACCCAGTCCAGAAGGAGCTCCCCAAGCCAGGCAGCAGCGCAGCAGGATGAGCAGTTTAACCTCATCCAAATCCAATTTAGGGCCACAGGTGGCTCCTCACTGTCCCTCCTCTGAAGTCTGCAGGCTGACGAGGGCTGTGCACACAACCATGGGCCCATTTATAAAGTTGTGGGCCTCAGGATAGGCTGCACAGGTGCTAGCAGTGCATCCATCAGGATACCGATCAAGGTATGGCATCCAGAACTATTGATTTCTTTGTGCCATTTTTTCAGCCCCCCTAACGAGAGAACTACCCTTTTATATACATTATGTATGGCGCATGTATGATGTAGCATAATACATGCATTGTGCCACTTTGTAAATCTGGTGTGGCGTTTTTGGCCTTCTAACTCCACATTAGCACAAAATAAACGATGCTAATGTGCTGTTATATGCCGCAAGGAGCTCTTAAATCTGTCTCTTGTTTTCACCTACCCTGGGCTGCCACTTGTAGCACCTGCTCATGTATTGGAACTGTTGTTTCAATTTTGTTATGTACCAAGCATTTACATTAATTATCTTACAGATTTATAGCACATTGATTGTGATATCAGAGAGGCATGGCAAGGAGCAAGAAGATGGAGTTCTACTTTTAGAACTGCTCTGCTCCGTGGTTCACAATCTGCAGCAAACTGCCACCATCCATGCCCTGTGGATCCGTACACCCACGGGATGGCGATGAGGGGACCAAGTGGTGTCCAAAGATGAGGCTTTAAAAGGAGGCACACCAATATTCATAATGAGCCTCAATGGGCTTTGCAGGGTTAGCGTCAAAACTTTTGACACTAATCCTGCAAAGCTCCAAACTAGCGTCAAACATTTTGATGCTAGTTCCCTAACTACTGCCATGGTGCTCCGTCTCCTAGATAAGGCGCACACATGATGGCGTTAGGGGGATGCTAAGGGGAGCAAGAAAAGTGGCCCTGCACTGGGTGTAGAGGCACTTCTCTTAAATCTGGCCCCAAGTGAGTGAACAAGACAAAAGCAAAAACAGTGCACATAACATATAAGTATCTTAACTCTCAGGACATGAAAAACAAAATGGAGTCCACACAAAATAATTTTTCAGGATTTCCTGTATGTCTGGCATCCAATACAAACATGGTTACAACAAAACAGTCGACGTTTTGTTTCCTCAAAGTCATTTGAATGAGGTCTTCCTCAGGACAAAATAGTAGGACTGAGTTTGATTAAGCAATTTCACATTGCCCATGAGGCCATTTGTTGAATCAGTGTTTGTTTCTTAAACTGTCCTTTTTTGGAGAGTTCAGATATTCCTATGCTTGTAGTTATTAAATTTTAAAGCAACTCTTTGGTCTCTGGGAGAGTATCCTTTGGCTTTAAAGGAGACAACTTGACACCCCTTCTACAGACTGCACCTTTGTTCTTAATAACTTCAATCCAATAGCATGGTTAGGCTCGGCTTGCCAAAATCCTAGAACAAGCATTGACAAAGAAAATATGTCTAGCTTGCATTTTCAATTGGGCCAATTCTGATGTCTAAGTAATGTATGACTACAGATATGGTAGTGTAAAGATATGGCCAATCAGAGTTATAGATAGACAGAGGTGTGGCCAGGAAGAAGTATGAGAAAGTAGAGTTGAAGGCTAGGAGAGCTGCTGGCAAGGATAGACTCAGAATAAGGCCCAGATTTATACTCTGTTTGCCCTGAATTAGCGTAAATTTTTACAATAATTTAGTGCAAACTCAACGCCATATTTATATTTTGATGCTAGACCCATCTAGTGTCAAAATATCTGTGTTAACGTAATTTTTCAGTTGTGTGAAACCTCCTTGCGTCAATGAGATGCAAGGTAGGCATTCACATCCAAAAAATAACTCAAACACCCTAGCACCGTATTGATCCCCCCGGGCAAAAAAGACGCACGGGTGGGAAGCGGACCCAAAAAATTACATTAACACCAATTTGCATCAAAATTTAACTCCTGGGTCAGGGCAGGCATTAAAATGAGGTAAAACACCACTACTTAAGGGGAACACACAGAAGCATCATTACCAACCCACAGGAGAAGATGGAGGTGATAATGATCCAGCTTGCAAGACGGCGCAGAGGACAGCAACAACTCCAGCAATCACCAGCACGACAACATGACCACAAAGGCAATGCAGGAGAGGGTCTTCAGAACCAGGACAACCATCCTTGACCTCAGTGACCTGGACATTATTAGGACCTACAAACTAAACCGGCAAGCCATACTACACCTGCTGCACAACATTGAGCCACAAATTACAGCCAGCCTGCAGACCCCACACAACATACTACCTATGACAAAGCTGCTAGCTGTCCTGCACATGCTGGCAAGTGGTTCCTTCCAAACAATGGGTTCACTGGTTGCTGGTGTCTCACAGCCGTCGTCATCTGCATTCCTGCCAAAGGTGTTAGACGCTATCATATCCTAGATTTCCCATCACATCAGCTTCCCCAACACCCAGCAAAAGCAGCAGGAGAACAAACAGGGGTTCTATCAGATCCATGGCTTCCTGCATGTGCTGGGTGCAAATGACTGCACCCATGTCCGGCTCGTACCACCTGCAGCAACAGAACACTTATACCGGAATTGCAAACACAAGCATTCCATTAATGTGCAGGGGATAGTGGACCACTGGGGACTATTCATAAACATTTTGGCCAAGTATCCTGGGATTGTCCAAGACACCTACATATTCTGGCACGGCAGGATCAATGAACATTTCCAGGATGGACAATTTAGAAGTGGCCTACTTGTGGGTAAGTCAACAAATCTAGCAATATACACACAACACACCAACCCTGTCGGACACACAAGACATATACCACTACAGTAACACATGGCCAGGGTAACACACATGTGCAGGTAACAAGACATATGCACTATGCTGTAGTATGGCACAATCAGTGCACACCACAAATACATACACCCACATGTACGTAACACACTCACAACTTGACAGACATACCACATGAAGGACAGGTGCAGTCATGTACCCTTTGCTAACTCTAGAACTACACAGACCATTAAAAGTGCCCACAGGTTGCCTACTACGTACACTTCACACACAGTACACCAAACAAAGAATAGCACAGGCATGTCAATGACATACACCATGCCCATGTCATGTAAGTTCCATGTAGGCACAGATCCCTCAAGTCATGCCATGCAAATCACTGCCAGAATAAATATCAAATACCAGACAACTTGCGCCTATTTCACCCACATCTCATCAACACATACATGACTTACCAGTAGTGTGCAGAGACATCTGCCCGACTCATCGGCTCACACTCATAGGAATACAAGATCAATGCCCATCATATACCATGTGCCAGATGTGTGATAAGTGGTACCACACCTACTGTAATGCCACCTCACATGCAACACTCACTGACTCACAGCACCATCATGTCTGTACCAGGTACAATAAATGGCTCAACATGGGGCCGAGTCACTGTCAGACAGTGCAGACCATGGATGTCATAGTGGGGCTCAGTAGGAGAAAACAGGACATCCCTGAGCTCACATGCACTGTCCCAAGGGACACATTTGCTTAGTAGCTGAGCTCCATTTCATAGCCTGCACTGTGCATGGTGTTGACTGTAAAATGTACATTAATGTTTTGGAAGATAGGAGAAACACTAGTAGATATGTTGATAATCCAGATATACACCCTTGGACACCTCCTGGCTGCCACAAACATTAGCCACTCTGGATCACCAAGGGACCTATGTAATAGCACACAGTTCCATTGTCATGGTCTGCACTGTATGTAAAACTTGGTAGATGGCCATTTCATAATGATTTGACACCACATTGTAAATCGGCCACCCTTCCATGCTGTATGTAGTGTGGATGGGGTGTGCAATGTGTGTCAGTGCAGGTCTGTCACCACACACAAGATACATAGCATGATGATGCTGACTCACATGTAGCTATCAACTAAAACCTGAGGGAGTGCCAACAACAAACACCATTTCAGGGGTGCTGTATGCAGGTTGCAACAAGGAGGTAGACTGTGCTTTGAACTTAGATGATTGTGCCACCAATGCATGCTGCATACTGCTGCACACACAGAAAGAGCTAATTGGCCATCAAAACAGCATATGTACCTTCCTGCACAGAAACATCCACCTACACAAGGCAGCTAGCTAAGTACCTTGGTACAGGGTGGGTAGTGTCGATGCATGGCAACAAATGTGCAACTGGCGCAGGGGACAACAAAGGGTTGCCAAGTAACATGTCACACATGGAGAATTCTTGCATAGTCAAAATGTTGCAGAACAGTGCAGTCAATTCTGGAGATGTGTTGTGCATTCTCACTTACCAATTTCAAAGGCCGTAATTGTCACACATCATCTGCAATGACGCATGTCAAAAGGGACATGACTCTGTAGTGCAACCATGTTGCCACCACATCTGGCCCCATTATGTTGTGAGGATGTGTCATATTCCCACTAGTGGACACTAGCACAGTGAGACACAGGTGCATTACACAACACATGGTACATATATAATGATCATCAGTTTGGAATCCAAATCATATGTCCCAGATCCTTGAGCCAAACACAAGATTGTCATGTCCAACACCAAGTGCTGAGGAGACATTGCATAAGGATAGGAATTCACACCATACCACAAATACATATGAGTCACAACCAACTCAAAATATAAATTGCCATGCAACATGACATACCTGTTGCAAGCCCTAACAACAACTTATTCCTTTAATCTTTTGCAGGGGATCAGGGTTATGGCATAGAGCCATGGATAATGACCCCATTTCCCAAACCAAGCACAGCAGCAAAGCTTGCATATAATGAGGGACATCGGAGGACACAGACTATTGTGGCATCCTGAATTCCCGATTCCGGTGTCTGGACATCACAGGAAGCTGCCTCCTATATGCCCTACACATTGTCTGCAAGATAATCATGACATGTGCCATCCTGCACAACATATGTGTGCCGATGAACGTCCCCTTATATGAGCAGGTTGATGACCTGCCTGAGGAGGAGGAGGATGGTGGAGAAGAAAATGAGGGTGAACAGCAAAACACAGCTGCTGGTATACGCCGCAGACTGCACATTGTTGAAAACTTCTTCACTTAATATTCATGTAACTCGCCTTGTACATTTTGTCAATAAACACCTCATTTATTTCCAAAATCCGGCTTTGGTCTCTTCAATCTACACTACATATACCACAGGACTGTGAGTCAAACCTCAGGGATCATGTCACAAACACTAATATGATGAGTACAGTAGCAACATCACATGTCATGCGTGAGATTGAACCGCTACATCAAACATTTCACAAATAGCCTCATCACTTAAATGTGACAACTGAAGGACACATTCTATGGACCACAACATATTAATTACATCCATGTAGACAACTTGTACAACAATAGCTCATCACACACAACTACAACATGTCCAAATAAGAGGTAAGCAAGGGGCCCACACATGAGGCAGTGGATGTCAAATCATGGTGAGACTGTAATGTTTGAACAGACCACTGACACAACTCAATGTAAGAGTTGCAATGGCTGCATGGAACATGTGTGACAATGGGGGAACATCATTGGTGACAATGGTCATCATGATTAGCCCAGGTATGACAAGCAATGGGAGAAATTGAGTCTGGGTGGTACATCCATGCAAATCAGTCCTGCTACTGCCATGGGGCCAAATCCTGTCACAGGGTACACATGACCTCACACTTTGGACGGACATGTCTGTGGAATTCACATCAGAATGGATGAGAACATATGCAGCTAGGGCTGCAGGTCCACCACACAAAAAATAATATAACACTACTAAATAAAATGACTTTGATCTGACTATTGTGTTCAAAACAAGATATGGGTGGAATGTAGGCAGATTGTGTCAATCACAGTATTTACCAAATATGTGCACATGTCACACATATGTGTAGTCCACACACTAGTCCCCATGTACTCAAGATCAACATATGGAGACAGTTGTCGTGTAACATTTGCTAGATAACATTCATCAGCCATCATCAACAATGCCCGAGCTGTGTATGTCGTCTGAAATGTAATACTCTGTAAGACACCTACACACATCACATAAGTAAATACAATTCATAATTACATCCTGTTGGTCCTGGCCCTTTTACATGGTCATTCCCCAAACTTTTTGCCTTTTTCCTCCTTTTTTTTCTGACCCTTGTTGGCTGACGTTATGACTCAGAGCACTTTACCACTGCTAATCAAGTGCATGTGCTATCCCTTGTAAACTTGGTATGATTGGCTTATACCTAATTGGCATATTTAATTTGCATATAAATCCCTTGTAATGCAGTATCTCTATACCCAGGGCCTGTAAATTACATTCTACCTAGTGGGCCTGCAGTGCTGCTTGCGTCACCCACTGAAGTAGCCTTTCAAACCTGTATCAGGCCTGCTAGTGCAGGGCCTGTGTGTGCAGTTTTCTGCCACAGGAACCTGGTATCTAAATGTACTTGCCAGGCCCAGAACTCCCCTTTTACTACATGTAAGTCACCCCTAAGGTAGGCCCTAGCTAGCCCTATGGGCAGGGTGCCATGTATATAGAGGGCAGGACATGAGCTAGTAATGCGGCCTGTCCTGGTAGTGACAAACAGCCTATTTTGTGTCTCACTGCTGTGAGTGCTGCCTTCTCATAGGATTGCATTGGAAATGCCCTGCCTTATGTGTAGGGGGCATTGTCTGATTTATGAGGGGTAGCGTAGGCATGTTTGGTATGGTTGTAATTGTGGTGAGAAATGCTGCTTACTGGTGTAAGTGGATTTTTTATTACAGAATGCCACTTCTAGACAGTGAGCATTTCTCTGTGCTTATGACTCTGGTGTTTTGCAGCTTGTCTCCAATCCACGCCTGGGCAGAGTGACAGTTGGGCTTTGTGCAAACTTTTCAGACAGCTTGTACAAAGGGAGGATGGAGGTGTCCCAGAGGTTCATCTACAATCTTAATAGTCTTCCTGGGCTGAGAGAAGGGAGAGGCAGGGCACACCTGCATTTGTAAAGGCTGTATCCTGGCCTCACACAATAGGGTTGTTTACCTCCATCTGATGTTTGGAGCCTGTGCTGGAGGAGAGAGGGGGCACTCCCAGAACCCGTTGTAACTGGCTGGAACCTCCTCTCCCCTTGCTTTGTAGACACACTGTAAAACTGAGTATAAGTACTGGGGAGTTTTCCCCACAATTTGGTGACACCTTGGAACTTACCTGGAACTGGCCACAGACTGCTGGAGGGGCTCCCAAGGAATCTCCCTGGACTGCTGCTGCTGTGCTGACCTGTGACCTGCTGGGTCACTAGGAGAGATTGCCATATGCCTGCATCCCCCTTGCGCTGGCCTGCTGCTGGGCGCTGCCACCTGTGCTCCCTTGTCCTGGACTACAGTCCCACAGGGGCAGGGTGCTGTGACCCCTGACCCCCTGCAACTGTATCTAGCCTGAAGAGTGTTTTTTCCCCTTATAGAGCCTTGAGAGCGCATGGCTTAATTAGCCTAGACCCCCAGGGAAGCACTTTAATTTTTTTTTACTTTGCACACTGAAAGCATGTGGCTGTATGCCTAACTTACCGTTTGCGCTTAAAAGCGCATTGCCGTGTAAGGATTCACTGTCGTGACCCAGGCTTAACTAAGTTTGTTGCACTCGGAAGCGCGTTCCTGCATTGTCCATTTCACAGCCGCAACCCGGGCTTCACTGGATTCCTCTGGGGCACCTTCAAGCAAAAAAGAGGAGCAAGCGTGCTCCTATCGCGCCCCCGGGGTGAAGCCCACACCGAGGAGTGCCCCTGCTTCGGTGCCTGCACACCACCACGGCCTAGGTGGGCCGTTCCAAAGGAAGGAGACGTCGGGCACGGAAAGAAGCCGCACCTGAGGCTCCCTGCCCCACCAGAGCCCCTGTTGTGGTGAGCACGGGCAGGGGGGAAGTAAGGAAGCCTCATTGGAGGTTCTCCCTGCCCCCGCAGAGTCCAAGCCATTTCCCGAGGACGTGGGCGGGGTGGAAGCCTGGCTAGAGGTGCCCCACACCGCGTGGTACTCCATTGTGTTTCGGAGGCCTCCGCAAGAGTTGGTGAGGCCCCCCGTCTATGGCCCCACTTGTTGCGTCCTGGCTTTGGCCCCCGTTCTTTGGACGGCCAGTTAAGGCCCGGGAGGGCCCTCCAAAGATCACAGGCCCCAGGAAGGGCCTGTTCTAAACACTGGAGAGGGAGCGTACCACCCCTCTCCTTCAGGATTAACGGGGCCCCCGTTTTGCGCATAGGAGAGCCTGGGGGCCCGCGTTTAAACTCCCTGGCACTGGAAGTGCCTTTTCATCATAATACAGCTACTTTCTCAAAGACACATACTGTCCCAAAATGCTCCCCATATGGATTGATGTGTTAACCTTTTTCCTTGATATACTACATATATCTTCTGCTGTTCCTTGTATGGGCATGATAGAATGTTTCTATGACGTTTCATAGGTTTTTATAATGCTCTTAGTATAGGCATTTATTATATTTCCGTGACAAGTGCGTTTCTTTAATATACTTCTTGACTACTGCTTATGTTGCAGAATTCTGAGTACTTGTGTGATCTAATGTGACTATTGCTTATTCTTGCAGAGTATTAGTAACCTGTGTAACGTTCTGACAACTGCTAAGGTAGCAGGGTATTCCTGACATGTAATGTTTGGTCTAATTACGTTTTGTGCAATAGAGTTTATTTTTACATAACTAGGTGCTGTGTTTACTTGGTGGAGCATATATTGTGTCATGTGTGTTGTGTGTGTTGTGCAGACGCTTTACACATTGCCTCCGGGTTAGGCCTAACTTCTTGTGCCAAGCTACCAAGGAGGTGAGCAGGGGTTATCTTGGACGTGTAACTCCCTTGCCCTGACTTGAGTGGGTCGATTCTGTCTGGCTTAGGTGCATACTTCAGCCAAGCAGAAACCCCATTTCTAACACATTTCATTAATGTTGCATAGTGCTGACTGCCATACATATGTGGGTACACTATTGTCACACATGCATACATATGCATGACATGAATACATTTGCATGCTGTTGATTCTGTAACACAAACATTGGTGTAACAGACTAATCACACCCAAATCACATTGTTGTATGGACTACCACATGTGGCCATACACAAAATGCCACACTGAAGCCCAGCCCATTCAATTTGGATGTTGATACAGGGTGCATGCATGGACAATGGCTAAAATCACTCAATCAGGAATAGAGCAAAAAACATTATGCAAATGCGTCAAAAACATCCACTAATGCAAAGTATATGACCCATGGACCATTAGCGTGATTTCTACCTTCGTACTTATCTCAATGCTGATTTACTGTTAAAGCAACACATAAAGGTCATGCGTAAAAAAAAAGACGCACATAGGTCATGCATCAGAAATAATCAGGCAAATATCAGATACGTCAAATAAATACACGCATTACAGAAAATGTGACACAAGGGGACAGGAAGTGATGTAATGGGAAATCCTGTTTACAGACATGGTACAATGGGTGTACTTTCACTTTCTCTTTACAGTCTGTGCCTCTTTTGTCTGTGTGGTTGTGTCTTGGAGGTGGCGGTGTGGTATTGCTCTGTATTGTATCTTGTGGTGTCCTTCCTGTTGTGTTTTCTGTAGTATTTGACTGTACGTTGTCCCAGTGTTAGCGAATTTGTATGTTTTTTTTATTTTTTATTGTACTTGTACTGTGGGGGGGGTCTTTCTGGGATAGTTGTTAAGTTGGGGTAGTTGAGATTGTTATTTTTGGGCCTTAAGTTTCCTTTCCTTAATGTTTGTTCACAATCATATTTTTTTGTCAACCTGTACCCCAGAGATATGTCTGGTAGGGGGAGGCGGACTGGGATGGGGGAGGAGGAGCTGGGAGGCTCTGTATGGCTGGTAGCTCACTACTTCCCATTAATGTTGGAGATGGGGGGGCGGTGTGCTACAGGGATACCGGACGGAGGCGAGGCTGATGCGGTGGGGCAAGGTGCTCTACCACCTGAAAGGGTGTAATGCAGCAGCTGCAATGAGCACCAGCTGAAGCACTGCTGGGCAGATCTGGTGGCCAGGGAGCAGGATCTGCTAGACCATCTTGGTGTGATGATTGGTGGTCCTGTTGGTGAGTCTCTCATTGCCAAACTATTTACTGTTCACCACAATACCACAATTGAATGACAGTAGCAGATGTGTTGGCTTGCTGCACGAAATGCTTGAGGACAGGTTGCATGCAACCAGAATGAAGTGTAACAGCGCCAGTATAGACATGGAGTTCACATATCCTACCATTTTACTAATGCAAGTCAGATGTTTGGAGAGTCATGCACAACCATCACTAAGTCATACATTTCAGGGGCCGTGCCAACATCAGTGCCCCAGCATTGTGTCATGTATGATAAGCCAAGACACCGCCAGCATACCATATGTAACTGGATTGTGATAACAAAGTAGGGTAATCCATGTTTGTCACTACATTGTCACAATTTCACATACATCATCCCTGCCATTATGTTAGCAAAGGGGCATACCCACTTTAGGGGGCACTGGCAATGGGGCATTTGATACCATCAAACAACTTTGACACATCAGTCACGGATTAATCAATGCATGAACATTGCAGACTAAAAATTGAGCCGCTTGTGCTTCACAAAGTGCCTCTGTGTGCCTTGCAGGACAAGCCAGAATACCTGAGTCAGTTGTCTTGTAGAGCACCAGGGTAGCGTCAAGTATCTCTCACCCAACTCCCCCGCATACTATGGAGTTCTATCTTCCATATATTGCCCACATCTGGTTGTTGCAGGGTGTAGCACTACATGAGTCTCATGCCCACAGTAGATGTGTAGCTCTCACTCACCTGAGTGTCAGTGTCATTGTGAGTTTCCAGTGGTGTGTCTGTTGCACTGTCCTCAACCTGGAAAATTAGTTCACGCCTCTAAAATAGTACTCACTGTAATATGTTGTCCACTAGTAGTGACAGTGATATGATAGTAACCATGGTTTTCCATCCATATTTTACAGGTGGACCTGCCCCCTACACCATAGATGAAGTGGCAAGATTTGCAAACCCAGATCTATCCAGTAGGTGTGATTATGTCTGTCCTGTGCAGTGATTAAGACTTTTGTGTGAGTGAGTCATGTGTGGTGTACACAATGCTAGAAGTGATGAGCTGTCAAATGATCAGATATCCAAGTAAGCTAGATGGTGACATTATGTCCAATTTAAGGGTTCCCCATGCACAAGCAGAGAGTCATATCTTGTGAGGCTTGTGGCGCTCAATGGGTAGCATTGTGTAAAGACGGTGATGAAAAGCCACTTGCAGCCCCATATGTGACTGAGACCATTGTGAAAATATTGGCACTGGGACACACCATCATTCTCACAACACAGTGATGCACCATTTTGTACACAAATTGGTGCATCCCTGTATTGTAATGTACATGCAGGACTGGGTGGGCAATTGTCTCCCAGCATATATTGTACTTCACTTACGTGACACTTATATGGAATGTAATAGGCATGCATGCAGGTCAAGTCCAAACATGTGTTGGCATGGATATGGGTGTGTGCGGAATGGTATTGGCTGATCAGGTATTGATAGGGGTCTACACTTGGACACACGAATGTAGATGTGAAAGACCTATGGATACCAGCTTCTTAGTTGTCATCCCTCCTATCATATGGTCCACTCCTTGATTTCATGTATGCGTGGGCATGCCTTGGTGGATGACCTTGACAGCTGAGATGATGAATTACATGGCCATCCCCCCTGAGGCACAGGGGGTGAGGAACAACAAATTTGTAGGTAGATGTGATGTTCACGGTGTAGGTGACAGTCTTTTTGATCAGGCTTGGATGTGTACCTATCAACACTGGCCCTTATGGTTACCAACTGCATCCCATATTCCCAATAACAAATTTAAGTTACTGGTGATGTATTGTTGAAAATTGACACAGATGATGAGGAATAGTGGCCCTGATCTATGTGAAGTTGATGCTGCCTTTGCATTGTTACACATGGCATGAAATTAATGCACTTCTAATTTTGATTGTTTCGTAATCTTGTTGTGAGTGGCTATGGTGTCAATGAAATGATGCTAAGGCAGCTTTGTTGTTTCATTCATCAGGGCCATTGTACTATCCAGAATGTGAGATGGAGTTCATGTTCAATTCGATGTAGAGTGTAAGCTAATAATCTGTACATACTCCACACAATGCTGTCACTGATGGTTGCCTGTCTCATTTTAACAGCTGTCAACATGAACAATGAGGAACTGCATGCTTTTCAGAAGAGGGCAGTCCACTATCCGCACATAGTGGGAGTGAAATCTGGGTTCCGAGGATGGCATGCCGCTATCGCACAGAGCGCTCCACCGGTGAGTGGCCTGCATTCACCCAAAGGGGACCCACACTGCCCACACAAGCACCAAAACCGTGCAGGAGGCCACAGCTGCCACCATCACAAAAGCCCAGCTGCTGCACCCTCAACAACTGTGCCACAGCCGACCATGGACATGAGTGCTATTAGGGACCTACAGAGGGATGTCACACTGGTCCACAAAAAGTTGGACACCCATGAGAAGGAGGTAGAGAAAAACACAAAAACACTAAAATTCATCAAGAGGAAACTGAAGAGGGACAATCTGTGAATGGCATAATATCTCTCACCCCAAGTTCAGTCCCCTCCCTCCTCATTTGTTTCAATGTTTTTTAGTGGGTTTTAGGGGGTTGGTGTCAGGTTAGATTAGGTTAGTAGTTTAGTTAGGATAAGTAGGTTTGGTTTGGGGTGGGCTTTCTACTTTTTACATTTTACTATGTTGGGTGGGGGTGATGTTGGAGCTTTTTTGTGTGATATATATATATATATATATATGAATATATATATATATATGCATCCAATTTTGGAAAAAAAATATATAATGTGCCTCATAATATAAGAGGGGTGGGGAGCCAATGTTTAGAGTGTGTCATTAAATATGTTATGGGTGGTTAGCATAGAGTAGTTAGGGTCTGTTGTTGGTTATGTATAGTTAGGATAGGTTAGGCTAGATCAGGATAGGTGTTCTTCATTCTTTTTGGTTTAGTTACATTCCAATTAAAATTGTTTGGGTACTCCCTTACTTCATGTGCCTTATGCATGGGTCTCAGGGTCTTCTCATGAGTTTACAGTGAAAATTGTGTGTTGTCCTAGAGATTCCGTCCTCCCTCGGGATCCCTCTCTTGACATGTTCATCAACGTCTTCCAACTGAGCTGTCACATTGGCAGCTACAACACATCTACGTATCTGTGCATCTGCCATCCAGTGTACCCACTACTCAAGGTGACTATGTTGGCCATGTACAGGACAGGTAGGTGTGGTAATTCAGCTGTCAATGTATGGGTCCTGTGTCCGAATGTTGGGCACTGTGGGACATCTGACAACAGCCTACATTTCATTTCTATCCTACTGAACTGACGAGTGGCAATTATGGTTGAGGTTGGGTCCCTCTGTATCACACCAATGTGTTCTACTGGTACTCCCAGCTGACGATATTGCTCGAGAACTGTTTCACAGCCATTCCTGCCATTTGTAGTGGGTGTAGCATGGATGTGCTCAACTTTTCTTACATACGCAGTGAATTTCATGTAGGAGATGAGACCAGCATCAACGTTCATCATGTAAGTACCATGTGCGTAGATATGATATTCATGAACTCTTGTACTGATACTCTATGACTAAAGACATGTTCCACACATCACAATTCCTAAGCATAGTAGATGTGTCACAACACACAAAGACATGCTGGTTGTGTGGGTGGTGTTTACTAAAAAGTGTCAGAGTGCAATATTTGTAATGTCCAGGTCTGTGACCCCATTAGTGGAATCCATCCAATTTTGACACAACACAAGTCCAGTGTTGAGGGACATGTCATGGGACTTGCTTGGGTAAAGTGTCTTTCAGTGCAGGGGAACATAAATTGGCAATTAAAAAGTTGGAGACAATTGCAGTCTATAGCAGAAAGGTCAACAGTGTGTCGGTGAAGAGTGTATATCTGCAACAGTGCTAACACTGGCCTGATGTCAAGCACAGGATAAAGGAAAACACTGCCCATGTGGCATGGGCTGGTACTACTGGGAACTCCTACGGGTGAAGATGATCTGTTCCACATCTTCATCCTCCGATGTGTGTGGTGTCTCCTCTAACCTTGATGGTGGTAGTGTGGAGGAAGAGGGGGCCACACACACTTCAGTGGTTGGAGATGTGGACTCCCAATTCCAGGCAGCTGCCATCTGTGGTACTATACATGATATCACTGTAGCAAGGAGGAGCTGCTGATTTTTTAGTATAGCAGCAACATCCCTGTGGTAGGTTGCCATGTCTGCCCTGAGGGAGACCATTTCCCGGTTCATGGAGTCCATCTTATCCTCGAGCACGCTGATGTCAGTTTGGGAGGACAGTTGTTGTGGCCTCTCCTTATTCACAGCAGCTATGCCCCTCAGACACTCCTGGACTCCATGCATTGTGGAGTTGGTGCGTCAGTTGGCTGAAGTCTGTTCAGTAGCCGTAACCATGCACGTCCACATCCCCTCCAGGCTGGCTGCCATAGTTTGCATCCCCACCGCACCTCCTTGGCCAGCTCCCGCTGGACTCCTACCACTGTCCTCTCAAAGCTGGTCCCTTGGAGTCCTCAGATGTGTCGGTGCTGGCAGGTCGTACTATTGCGGTTCTATGTGGGGCCTGAGGGATGTCTGCTACATCAACAGTCCTCCTTGCGACTGGAGGTGGTGTCTGGAGGTTTGCAAGGACTTCCTGGAGGGTCTCTTGGCTTATAGTTGCCAGCTGGTCATCCAGGTCATCAGGGTACTCCAGGACAGGCAGATCCGCAGGAGAGCCATCATCCCCTCCAATGAGATGGTGTAAAATCAGTCTGTCTGGGTTGTGGCAGTTGATATGTCACGTCACTGACTTGATATTTAAGGCTGATTGTCATCTTAGGGCCAAATTTATGAAAAAGTGGTGCAGCGAGGTGCTGCACTAAAATTGGCAGTGCTGCGCTATGTCACTTTGGTAACATGAGGATGCGCAGTATGTAAGTGAATACGGCGCACCCCAGTGTTGTCCTCCGCGCTGGTGCAAAATTCAGCTGCCAGCGCCAACGCAGGCAACATTGCAACACCGTGCAAGGATGTATGCGATAAGGTGTGTGATTGTTTATGTGCGTGAAGGTGTCCCTTCCTGCACATTAACAATCACTAATGGTGCTTTGGTACTTCTGTGTGATCTGTAAAATGCAGCACACAAAAGTGCCAAAGCGTCATTTTCAAATGATTGTTTATGTGCAAGAAGGGGCACCATCACACACATAAACAATCATTTCTGGCATTTTCCTCTTCCTATGCATGCTGCAGAATGCAGCACACATTGGAAAAGCAAAAAACAAGGAGGTATAAATGTATTCCTCCTCGTTGCACCCTGCTAATGCCACCCCTGGGGGTGGCTAAGATTTTGGCACTGCCTCAGGTTTACAAATTACATTAATCTGACGAAGCATCAAAATGCAATGGGTGTTGCTGTTGCACACCCACAGCAACACCCATTGCACGCCCCTTCCAGGCACAGTGATGCGTGGGAAGGGGCCGTATTTACAAGGTGACGCTGAGCCACGAAAAGTGGCTGAATACCACCTTGTCAATACGGCACAGTGCTTAGCGCTACACTAGAAATGACACTCCTGTGGCTTTAGGGGCCTATGATGCGCCCCTTAGTTCCAAAGGATTTTTCCTGTACATCATAGCTGCAGTCTACAGCCCTATGCCCCACCTGTATGTCACATGAAGGGAAGCCCAGTTGACTTAATTGGCTGTGTCATATCTTTTAAGTGTGATGTCTATCCTTTTTGTGGCTTGACACCATCTTTTCGTTATCTACCCTCCATATGCATCCATTTGCATGGTGAGGCCTTGCAATGGCTGTTGCTGTGCTCATGCCACAGCACCACACATGGCAATATTCACCTGTCACAGTCTTACATGTTTCACATACACCCATGCTGTGCTGAGACCTTGCACCACCCCAGGGATGGCATTGCCAGGACACTATGCTGTTGTTGCCATTGATAGCTCCTCATGTTGTTGTTTGTGTTTGTGTGCTACATTGCATGGCACTCATGGACCTGGCAGAGTTCATCTTCATCTTCTGTCTGTGGAGGTGTGTTTGCCTTACTAAACACCTACCTCCTCCCCGTCAATGCAGCCCTCCTTGCACTATGATACGAGTGCAGCATGGTGACAGTACAGCTCATGTGACGCAAGCACAGGGTTAGACCCAGGGATGGGCAGCATGAGTATGAAATTTCTGTTGTGTACATCATTCTGTATGTGACAGTGCCTGATGGTAAATGAGTCTATGGACATAGCCATTTAACAGGAGTTGTAGTTAGGTCAGGGCCTGGAGCAAGTTAGAGGTGATTCTGTAGGTAGTCAAACTGGTCCCTCATTTCAAGTGCGTCAGACCTATGGGCACCTGACTACCATTGTGTATTTGACTGCCCCCAACAGCACAGGTGGTAGTGGCAACTGTTGTCAACGTGGAATGCCCCATGGGCCAATGGCCTGGACATGGCAGGTTTCCAGCAGCTTACAGACTGGCTGTCCTGTAACACCAGACCAGTATTACGTTCAACACTACCCTCCAGGTCTGTTTCCGCATTTACATCAGCCTTTGCATGGTGGTGAAACCCCCATGCAATGGTTGTTGGTGATGTGGTGTGGCCCTGGGTGCCCCTGCACAGCCCATGCACTTGGCATAGGCAGTGCACGGGGTTCCATGCCCTTGCCGTTTGCCCTTTCCACTGCCTGATTTGCAGAGCTGAGTGCAGCATGTCCTGTTACACCCAATGCAACCCAAAAGTGGCTCTGAGTCTATTTGATCTATCAAGACTCTTGTGCTAATTGCCCCACAGAGCTACCATGAGCAGACAGCTTTTCAGCCGTCATCCCAAAGTGTGACGCATACTAGCAAGCGCAAAGGGTACACTGCACTGGCAGTCTTACCAACACCGGACTTGGCCATGCACTATCCCCCGCTCATAGATGTGGAATTATACACCATTATGTTCACAGTCTTACCCCATGTGTTGTATGTGTGTTTATTTCCCCATTCCCATGTGTCTGACATGGTTCTGTCAGAGTAGTTGTGAGCTCAGCCTGTGACTGTTGTGACCTACTGTTTGCTATCTGTGATTCATATTTTCTGTAGTGGCACATTGCAGTTCAGCATCAAGATGTGAGGTAGAACACTACTTCAGTTTGGTTTGTCTGGGTAGTGGCATGTTACCAATGATACAGGTCCAACTTGCTATTCCCCCAGCGTCTGTTCAGTTCATTGTTCCATGCACCCAGGGGACACCCTTACTGCATGATGGAGGGATGGCTGTCTCATGTGGATGTGTTTTTCTATGTCCGGTGTGGTGGTGCTACCGGCACATGCCTGGGTACTGTTGGGACAGTTGCAATGAATTGTGTGTTGGGAGATGCAGCACACATGCGTTTGAGCAATTAGGTGAGGAAGTTGCAAGGTGTTACTGCAAGGGACACCATTATGACGTAACCCCAGGAATGGTACTGACTGACTATCTGGTCTCTGAGATCTTGGTCGTGTTGGTGGTGTTGATGTGACTACATGCAAAGTATATTGTGATGACACAACCAGTGGTACAGTGATTATGCATACCATCCATACCATGTGCTGCATTTGTACATGTAGGTATTTAGGTCTGGTGTTCAATGTATGCCCAGGTTGTGTATGTGCCATGGTGCATGGGACTACCATGGTGTAGGTACATGTGCAGCTTACGTCGGCATGGAGCAACTTGTGTAATGTGCATTGTGTCCCTCTGCGCTTCTTTGACATGCATTGTGTGAGTCCTATGTGCCTCCCCCTTCTTGCACTTGACATTTTAGCATACATTTCCCCCATGCACCTTACCCTGCATTTGTGGTGTTTCCTGGTAGTCTGTGCTGTCCTGTCCTGTGATTCCTGTGATGATTTCCTCTGGGATGACCACTGTAACCATCTCCTCCATCTCGTCCAAGTCCTCTTGTGGCGTTGGACTCCCACCTCCAGTTTGCAATGCTGCCTTCCTGTTCCTTGCCATTTTTTCCTTTGTCCTTCGCTTGCAGTCATACCAGTGTTTCTTGCACTCAGTTACAGTTCTCCTGACCTCTGCCACACTGTTAATCTTATACACCGTCTGCTGCCAGATTGCCTCTCTCCTTCCAATTGGTAGTTTTGAGGTGAGGAAGAGTTAATTTTGATGCTCCGTCACCTCTCTCACTTGTATTTTGTACTCCTCTGCACTGAAACAACACTTTCATTTTTTTCTTCTCCCTGCCATGGGTCTTGTCTGTGTCCTCCTGGCTTGTTCCTGGTTGAATGGGGTCTCCCTGGGGTCTCTCCTGTCTTCCTGGCTCCATTTTGCTTCTCTTTTACATTGTTTTCTCCGTGTTCGTCTGTTTTGACACTATTGCGGGCAAAAATGGTCCATTTCCGTTTTGCAACGTGTTTACATGTCAGAAACTGGATTAGAGTAATTTTTCCTCCTTTAACATCATTTTGCCTTACGACAAGGTGCAATGGTTAACGGTGGAAAAAATTACTCTAACCTATTTTTAGAGCCACCCAGCATCATAGTATGAATATGATGCCCGGGTGACATTACAAAATGGCACTAGTCAGCACTAACCTTTTTGACGCAAAAGTGGGTTAGCGCAGTTTTGCGTCAAAAAGTATAAATCTGATCCTAAGAGAGAAACAGACAGGCAAAGTGCCTTTTCTATATCGTCACCTCGTATTTTTTGCTGGACCTCATATTTTTGCTGGTTTTAGAACTCTTTGCACCCTACCCCTGCTAACCAATAATAAATTGCCTGTGTTCCCCTCTTAAAAATGGTTGAATTGCCATATTCCTAATTGGAATATTTAACTTTCATGTAAGTCCCTGGGACAGGGTACAAAATGTTTTAGGGTCTGTAGGTTAAATGTCACTAGTGCAACTCCAGAACAAATTGTGCCACCATGGTTCTGAATGGTAAGCCTCCTCCCTCTACTTGGCATGGGAATATCAATGGCCTTTCCTTTTCCTCCTTCAACTTGATTCTTTTAGAAGACTTTGATGGTCTTTTAAACACTATCAAATTACGAAAGCCTGGAGTTTCTACTAAAAAATAAAACATATCCTTAGGCTCAACCAAATTGGAGAACTATCGTTCTATCTCCCTCCTTCCATTGCCAGTAAAACGTTTGGAAAACATATCGTCTGACAACTGTATGACTACTTTGAAATCAATAACCTTTTGCATTCTTCACAGTCCCGAACACAGTTTGTAGCCTGCTCTTTTAAGAGTTACAGAAGAACTTAGATGAACCTTAGATCAAGGTGGCTCAGTGGCACTTATCCTACTGGATTTGACATAGTGACATAGTGTCACACAACTTGTCCCTTGACTGTGGGATTTGTAATATGTCTCTAGAGTAGGTCAAATCTTTCCTTGACCTTTGCTCCCTTCAGGCGGCCACTAACCCTTTTACATCTATGATGCGGCCTATAGCTTTTAGCTTTCCTCAGGGATCCTCCCTTAGTCCAAACCTTTTCAACATTTATATCCCATCTCGGATGGACTTTGTGGAAGTGTCTAGTTTACTCATAGGGATGACATACATATCATCATCTCCCTCATGCCTAATCCAGGCAGTAACTGCTCCTAATTCAGTAACTGACCGGCGGCAGTAGCAGACTGGATGGGCTTTATTTGCCTCAAGCTCACTGCCAGGCATTTGGTTATCACCCAACTTTCTCTTAAGAGATCAATCAATTAATTTAGAACACAACCGCATGAATGCTTGGCCACATCCCCAAACATCATTGTATTTCATCCCAGCTATACTGCGTGCACTGGATTCAGTTAGAGAAATGTAAAAACTTAAAAACATTTTGCTTTATGTTCCAGGCCTTTTGGAAATGCCAGACCACACTCCCACAGTCCCTCCCAGAAACTTAAGATCCTCTAATGTGAGACTGGAGTTTGTCTCTCAAATAAATCAAAACTGGCAGGAGACCCATTCTTTAGATTTTTGGTGCCCAAATTATGGAACAATCCACCCCTCCACCTGCATCTTTACCGAAGTGAAGAAATCTTCAGTGGCGGTTGGTGGTATTAACCCCTTCACTGCCAGGCCTTTTCCCCCTCAGGTGCCAGGAGTTTTTTTGGCTATTTGGGGCGGGGCGCGCTTAGGCCCTCAAAACTTTTTGTCCACATAAGCTACCCACGCCAAATTTGCATCCTTTTTTTCCAACATCCTAGGGATTCTAGAGGTACCCAGACTTTGTGGGTTTCCCTGAAAGAGACCAAGAAATTAGCCAAAATACAGTGAAAAATTTGTTTTTAACAAAAAAATGGGAAGAAAGGGCTGCAGAAGAAGGCTTGTGTTTTTTTCCCTGAAATTGGCATCAACAAAGGGGTGCAGTGCTAAAATCACTAGCTTCCCAGCTTTCAGGAAAAGGCAGACTTGAATCAGAAAACCCAATTTTTCAACACAATTTTGGCATTTTACTGGGACATACCCCATTTGTACAATTTTTTGTGCTTTCAGCCTCCTTCCAGTGAGTGACAGAAATGGGTGTGAAACCAATGCTGGATCCCAGAAACCTAAACATTTCCGAAAAGTAGACAGAATTCTGAATTCAGCAATGGGTAATTTGTGTAGATCCTACAAGGGTTTCCTACAGAAAATAACAACTGAAAGAAAAAAATATTGAAATTGAGGTGAAAAAAAACAGCCATTTTTCTCTACGTTGTACTCTGTAACTTTTTCCTGCAATGTCAGATTTTTTAAAACAATATACCGTTACATCTGCTGGACTCTTCTGGTTGCGGGGATATATAGGGCTACTAGGTTCATCAAGAACCCTGGGTACCCAGAGCCAATAATGAGCTACACCTTGCAGTGGGTTTTCATTCTTTACCGGGTATACAGCAATTCATTTGCTGAAATATAAAGAGTGAAAAATAGGTATCAAGAAAACCTTTGTATTTCCAAAATGGGCACAAGATAAGGTGTTGAGGAGCAGTGGTTATTTGCACATCTCTGAATTCTGGGGTGCCCATACTAGCATGTGAATTACAGGGCATTTCTCAAATAGATGTCATTTTTACACACTGTCTTATATTTGGAAGGAAAAAATGTAGAGAAAGATAAAGGGCAATAACACTTGTTTTGCTATTCTATGTTCCCCCAAAGTCTCCTGATAAAAATGGTACTTCACTTCTGTGGGTAGGCCTAGCGCCCGCAACAGGAAATGCCCCAAAACACAAAGTGGACACATCACATTTTCTCATAGAAAACAGGTGTTTTTTGCAAAGTGCCTAGCTGTGGATTGTGGCCTCTAGCTCATCCGGCACCTTGGGAAACCTACCAAACCTGTGCATTTTGGAAAACTAGAGACCTAGGGGAATCCAAGATGGGGTGACTTGTGGGGCTCTCATCAGGTGCTGTTACCCAGAATCCTTTGCAAACATCAAAATTTGGCTAAAAAAACAGTTTTTCCTCACATTTCGGTGACAGAAAGTTCTGGAATCTGAGAGGAGCCACAAATTTCCTTCCACCCAGCGTTTCCCCAAGTCTCCCGATAAAAATGGTACCTCACTTGTGTGGGTAGGCCTTGTGCTCGCAGTGGGGCAGTTATGGCCTACAGTAATGTGACCCCATGGTAAGTGACCCTTGCCCAAGGGGCTGCCCCCAAACAAAACGCACACATACACACACACCAATCCATGGTGTCTAGAGGTTTCTGCCCCCTTTAGGAGCAGATTGGCCTAACAAAAATAGGCCGATCTGCCCCCAAGGGGGGCAGAAATGGCTTAATAATAATGGCCTAGTAATAATTTGCCCCCTTGGGGGCAGATTGGCCTATTTTTGCCCAAGGGGGGCAGAAAGCCCACCATCGACCAGGGAAGATTTTTTTTTTCAAAATAAGAGGTTGGGGGTATGGCCATACCCCCACCCCAAATAAATGGGGCCAAAGTTGCTCTGCCCACCAGTGGGCAGATTGGGCAATTACCTCCAAACCACACCCCAAACAAAACAAAAAAAAAGTAAACATAAAATAAATTATCCCTGGTGTATAGTGATTTTCTGCCCCACCCGGGGGGCGGATCGGCCTAATACTTTTAGGCCGATCTCCCCCGGGGGGGGCAGAAATGGCCTAAAAATCATTTTCCCCCTTGGGGAGCGGCCCTTGCTCAAGGGGCCGCTCCCCTTATGTGCAAGTATGAAAAAAATAAAATAATCCCTGGTGTCTAGTGGTTTCTGCCCCCCCGGGGGCAGATCGCAAGGACAATCTGTCCCTGGGGGGAGGCAGAAATGGCCTAATAATAATTTGCCCCCTGGAAGCGACGCTTGCCCAAGGGGTCGCTCCCCAAACATAAAAAAATGAAAAAAACCAAGAAATAAAATTATCCCTGGTGTCTAGTGGATTTCTGCCCCCAAGTGGGGGCAGAATTGGCCTAGAAATAATTCGTCCCCCGAGGAGCAGCCCTTGCCCAAGGGGCCCCTTCCCTTATTTGAAATAGCCCAAAAAAAAAATCCCTGGTGTCTAGTGGTTTCTGCCACCCCTCGGGGCAGATCAGCCTAATAATATTTGGCTGATCTGCCCCTGTGGGGGCAGAAATGGCCTTGAAATAAATAGCCCCCCTGGGGGGCAGCCCTTGCCAAAGGTCTCCTTATTTCATAAATCCCCCAAAAAAAATCCCTGGTGTCTAGTGGGCATTTCTGCTGCCCGAGTGCATGGTGATCGGGCAGAAGAAATGCTCAGAGAGACATGAAAGGAGAGGAAAGGCCTTTCCTCTCCTTTCATGCCTCTCTGCCCCCTCCAAGTGATCGAAGGAGAAATGCAAAGCATCTTAATTGCCATTTTCCCAAAGTGTGGTGAAAATTTTTCAAAGTGAGTGTTATTTTTAAAAAAAATTGTTTTTCCGATGTATGGAGGTGTCAACGTAAACACAGAGGTCCGACTTCACAACTGTAACTCTTGCTCAGTATCCTATCTACAGGGGTATTATTTTGTTTGCTCTTTTACTTTGGGATACAAATGTGAAAATGGGATTCCTTTCAGAGACGTTAACATAATTTATACTCTACAGTACAGTATGTACTAAGTTGATAGACAATGGTAGTTCTTGCAATTCTGAATCTAAAAAGGATATTTCTTTTTTGTGATTAGAATTTTAAACTAATATGAATTTGAAAGAGATACATTCAGAAAACAGATAAACTTTGGGATTACGAATTTGCATTGCTTTGGTGGTTTCACTCATTATTATACCTTATACAAATTGGTTCTTGTGAGATGTTTCAGAAGTTAAACCTTATGATATTGGTTGGTTATGGAGAAACATATGTTTTCAGGATGGTGTAATGTTAACTCTTTTAGGTGAATTATTTGCTGATCCTGGAGCTTTCTATGGAGGCTATATTTCAGCAAAGAGATTTCTCCTTAAAACCCAGTGGTGTTCTTCATTTTAATAAAGTATGCATTCATGAAGGACAGTTATGGGCAACAGCAGCAAAACTGTTATTTCTAGAAATTAAATATAAAAGGTGTGTCACAATGTGAGATGACTGAAGTGCATATATTTCGCTATCCCACAATCTATGCACATCCAAACATGTGTGTAACAGTTTCTACTGCTACGTGTGTAACAGTTTCTACTGGGGAACCCACCCAGCAGCATGTACAAAGCAATAGCTCCTATCTTACAGCAGTGATTAATACATACCATCAGCACTGACCCCTGACCTCTGGAGACATGCCACAATCAGACCTCTACTAAAGAAAACATCTGCTAACCTAAATGTCCTGTCCAACTACCAGCTGATCCTCAACTACTGTACTCCAGCAAGATCAATGAAATGCTAGGCTACAAGACAACTTCAGAAATACAAGGAACATGCCTTCATATTTCATGACTAATCTGGGGTCAGTTCAAAATGAACAGGTGTGGATGAAATGCTTGAATTAATCTCAGCCACTGACAATCGCTTGGGCCACATCCCAATCCATCGTTTTTATGCCCATCATGCCACCTCAGTTGGAACCCAGCCATACGCAAATGACCTGTGACCCTGCTTTTCATGTGAACAGTCCAGTCCGAAATGCCAGGCAAGGTCCTCGCTGAACCAGAACACAAGCAACCTAGTATTAATTTATCTCCAGTTATAGCTCGGTTTGAGTGCCACAGTGAGCCTGGGACCCATCCCAGCACACTTAAGATGGCAAATGCAAAAACAACAAGGTGATGGATAGAATTCTTGAATTAATCTCAGCCACTAGAAATCACTCAAGCAGCATTCCAATCTATCATTTGTTTTGCCCATCATGCCACCTCAGTTGGTACCTAGCCATATGCAAATCAGTGTTGACCCTGCGCCTCATGGGAACAATCAATCCCAAATTGCCAGACCAGGGCTTCCCTGAACCAGAACACAAGCAACCTAGGACCAATATATCTCCAGTTAGGGCTCTTCATCCATGTATAGCTTGGTTCCAGTGGCACAGTGAGCCCAGGACCCACATCTGGATATACCCAGCACACTTAGTACAACAAATGCAAAAACAACAAGTTGATGAATGGAATGCTTGAATTAACCTCAGCCACTAGAAATCACTCAAGCAGTATTCCAATCTATCATTTATTTTGCCCGCCGTGCCACCTCAGTTTGTATCTAGCCATATGCAAATCAGTATTGACCCTGCTCCTCATGGGAACAATCAAGCCCAAATTGCCAGGCCGGGTCTTCCCTGAACCAGCATACAAGCAACCTAGGACCAATTTATCTCCAGTTAGAGCTCTTCATCCAGGTATAGCTTGGTTCCAGTGGCACAGTGAGCCCGGGACCCACATCTGGATATACCCAGCACACTTAGTACGGCAAATGCAAAAACAACAAGGTGATGGATGGAATGCTTGAATTAATCTCAGCCACTAGAAATCGCTTGGGCGGCATTCCAATCTATATTTTTTTTTTGCCCACCAGGCCACCTCAGTTTGGACCTAGCCATATGCAAATCAGTCTTGACCCTGCTCCTCATGGGAACAGTCAGATCCCCCTGAACCAGAACACAAGCAACCTAGGACCCGTGTTGCCCTAGTTAGGGCTCTACAGTCAGGTATTGCTTGGTTACATTGGCACAGTGTGCCCAGGACCCAGCGATCTGTGCCACTTAAGTTGCCTGACAGTTTAGGAGCATCACCTTCCATCTTCCTTTCACTCTTATATGTTCCCCATCTCAATTTCGTGTTGAAGGATGTCAACCTGGAACTATCTGTACTTTGAAGGTTTTAGAACAAATCCTCCATAATCTCTCTCAATCTCTAGTGGTGCTACTATATAAAACCATCCACTGTTTCCATGTAGTTGCAAGAATAAAGTTCAACCTTCTATCCACTATTCACAAGGCTCAAGATACCCATATGAATGACCACCCACTATGTGCCCAACAGAAATCAGCAATGGCAAACTATATTTTTCAACAAGCCTTCAGATTGAATAAACATGAAGGTAGATTCCTGGGAATCCATGAACCCAAATGTGGAACCCACTGAATCCAAGATTCAGAGTGAAAACCAACCACAAACCTTTCAGGGAAAACCTGTTTTGTTCTGTTTAAGCATGCATTCTTCTAAACACGTCACTTTACGGGAAGTGACTGAAGAATATTGGACGGGGAACCTGCTTTCTTCAACAGGATTCCAATTCCCCATTTCTGTATTTTACTCCGTGCTCTGACGTTGCTAAACAGAAACATGCAGACGTCTATTAATATATGACTGTTAATACGCAAATAAATGTTTATTCCTCAAAATATGCCATACAATCACAATGTATTCTGGGCATTTCCCTTCATTGAAAAATTGTCAAGGGCTAGGTTTCGTGTAGGAATGGATCTTGGTTTCCTCTCACACAAGAAAAGCCTAGCACTTCTATCTACCACTATAAACTCCATTTTACAGATTTCTTGAATTATAGAGTAGGGAAAAAGCAATCAAAAGAAAAATTCCAGTTTGAGAATGAGAAAAAATATCTGAGGGTAAAATGAATAGACCAGGAGGCACATAAGAAGCAAGAATATTTTTAAAGCTCAAAACAAATCTGTGGGTCTGCTTCAACGGATTACATCAGGATTAAGCAATCTGCTGGCACAAGCAACATCTTGCTCCTTCTTGTAGTGATAATTGGGGGCAAAACTGAAATAGTGAATACGTAATATAAAGTAAAACATTAGCCCTCTTTGGTAGAAAGCATCCTATTAAATAACTAAGATGTGGGCCAGATCAAATAGTAGGGCTAGGATTCTGTAGAAATCCAGTGCAGCAAGACAAGGAAATCACAGTAATAGCATACTGAGGGTTTTTGTATGATTGGGGAGATTGAGTGTGGTCAACAGGACAGAGCCAATATGACACTCCAGAAGGTAAAGGTGAATTGAAGTGTGTAGTGAGGTAAGCCAAGAGGAATGGCTGACACTAGAAGCTTTCTAGAGCAGACTAAGAACTTCCTGGTAACTATCCACTGTTAATACAGCATTCAGTACTACCAAAACATGGCATGAGCCATTGGCAGAAAGGCACCACCTCTGGCTTGTAAAGAGACTTGTGGCAATGTTTCCATCTCACAAATAGGGTGGGGTATAAAAGGTACCTTTTCCTCTTATTTACAAGTAAAAAACAGAAATATCGGAGTGTACGTAATCCACGAGGGCTCAGTTGCAGGATTGCAGAGGAAACGAAGAAACTGAACCCAAAATGAAATAATCACCACCCCAATGCAAAGTAGAAGCTGTACAGGATGGAGTACACCCAACAAACTGATTGCCACAGCATAACCCAACGGACGAACGAGGGTAGGAGTGACACAGAAGAAGCAGGCCTGAGTGGAGTAACGACCTTGCAGACAAACCTATTGGATGAAGTGAGGAGCAGCAAACCACTATGGCATCCCACTGGGCCCCTTGCAATGCCGAAACTAGTGAGAAGTATTATTCAAGGTGAGCGGGCCGGCAGAGACTGTTAATTTTCCACCTCACATGACTGAATCAAGCAAGCGCTGCAGGGGCTGCCCATATCTGACCTGAACTTTCCCAGGGAGCACGGAGAAAAGGAAGGAAACTGCACCTGCCTTGGTTCACCGGGCAGTAGCTGGAGATTATGCTAGGGCACATCCAGAGACTGGGGGGGGTCCATGGGCAGGGGGCAGATCGGCCTGATCACTATTTCATGAACAGACCTTGTTGCCTCACTTAATCATGGTGGCACCTCAGCATACCTGAGAGAATGGGCCTCGGCATTGGCGTACAAGGAAACAAAGCAATAAAGGAAGTTGCTTGACTTGGAGATAACACGTTTGCATACAGAATCAATAGCTCAACACCGTCACTGAATAATGTTTCTTGATGCCAGGAATTAGCACTGCAACACTGAAGGAGCGGGAAGGCCCCTTTAACAGCTGCCCACCTTATAGTTGAAAAAATGTGGCCCGATCACTTCCCCACAGCACATGGTCATTGTAGGGATCACAGACAGTGGGGATGAACCAGGGAAACAGGAGAAGGAACAGCTTATGCACATGCAAAAGTAGCGGATCCAAAGCTGCAGGTTTGGGTCCATGAATCATATGCTGTTGGATTAGATGGCGGGACATAACTGCACTGATGACTAAGAGGCGGCAACACCATCTCCGACACACCCTGTGTCTCCTACTTAACACACAGTTTGAGCATCTCCAGGTTCTAATGCAATAACAAATATAGAAGGAATAAATCAGTTTGACTGTAAGAACCATAGTTCTATCCTTCCCCGCAGTCAGTGCAGGCAGTGGCAAGCCAGTCCCAGGGTCATTCACCATTGCATTTATGCTTCTGAAAAAAATATCAACATAATAAGGTATCAAGCTATTTCACCCCCACAAAGGCTGGGGGGCAAGTCCCTTGTGTCCAGGCACAACAACGAAATGGCCCTCACTAAGGATAAACTTCTCTCCTCCATATGCACCTTACAGAGGGAGCTCCGAGAGGAGTAGAAAGCAGATTTGAATGTCTCCCAGGCACAATCAAGCAGGACATCAGGGATAAACTATCCTCCCTACAACAAGATATAGATTCAGTGGGGACTCAAACATTAAACCTCAAGGCTAAGATGTGAAGGATGGAAAAGAAAATAGGACAAATAGAAGTATCATCTTCTACTCTTTCTGCGCAATTGCAAATATCTACACTGAAATGCAAAGATCTAGAAAATAGATCACAGAGGGGTAATATCTGCATTCACAACCTGGAGGAGGGTGTTGAGGGCCGAGATTTAGAAGCTGTTGTCATAGGCCTCTTCACTGAGCTACTGGGCAATGAACATAGGACTGTCAAGCTCAACAAAGTACACTGCGTGGGCCCTCTGGCTACTAGATGGGGGAAGTGACCAGAGATATGCTGGTGAAGCTCCACTCCTTCAGAGTAAAATATGCTATTCTGCAAGTAGCCAGAAAAAAAGAGGAAGTTTCTTTCCAAGGTGCCACCTGCTCCCTCTTTCAAGACATTGCAACAACAACTCTGTCCCGTTGACTATAATTCCACCCAAAAATGGACAAACTATGATGTGAGTGCATCACATATAGATGGATCTTCCCAATTGGACTAACCTTTGATTACCAAAGAAAAACCTACCACTGTGGGGACCTAGTGGATGTAGCGACCCTACTGGGGATTCCACTACCAGAGAACCAGGGTACCGAAAGAGCGGTTGAGGATCCTGACCATCAGCGGCAACATGGAGATGGCTCACTCAACAGCACCCAAGAAATCAGAGGAAACTATAAGCCAGTGTTACCTACTATTCATCTGAGCTGGAAGGCTTCCACTCGAGAGACACAATCATTTGGTAGCAGACAGTGGATGGTGGGCTACGTTTGAGAGTGGAAGTGAGGGGTGCTTTTGCTGTGATAAATGGTAAGAGCATTCCATGGGGGGTGGAACCATGATCCTACCAATCTTCAAGGTCAGTTTGCTTTGTTAACATTATGCTTCTGTTAGAATACATTTGCAGGATTTGACCTAAATGCCTAAAAGATTGATATTTTCGAAAGTATTTTCACCAATTTGGAGATTTCATAAATTGTTATTTTCTGTTCAATGTTTTTCTGTATTTATTTTTTTGGTGCATGGGGAGGTAGGGTTGTGGGAGTGGGGACACATCAATGGGAGAGATGGCACTGTAAATGGGTTTTGGGACCAGTGTTGGGGAAAGGACTTGTACTGCGTGAGACACAGGGATTGACTATAGAAAATGTTTCTTTAAAATTGTTGTGGTGTTTACCACACTTACATGGCACATCAAAGGTCTTAATTCACCTGCCAAGTGCCACAACATGTGAAAATATCTGCTACACCAACGACACGATGTGATAGCATTGCAGGAGACACACCTTCAATGAAATGAAAACAATACACTGCATCACAAAGCATACCCTGTAATGTATTAGTCCTCTGCTCCCACAAAACATAATGGAATGGCTTTCTTCTTTTACTCATCCCTGCAATTGCAACCAGAGGGATGCAAAGCCTCTAGAAGTGGATCTTGTTCCCCTCTTCTGTTGCCTTTCAGAAGATCTTCCTCTAGAAGGTTTGTGGTGAGACCAGGGGCCAGATGTAGGTAGGTCCGAGATTGCGACTCGGAAATTGCGAGTCTGTCCGACTCGCAATTTCCAAGTCGCAATCTCAGATACAGAACGGTGTCTCAGACACCGTCTGCGACTCGCTATGGGGTCGCAAAGACCCACCTCATCAATATTCATGAGGTGGGTCGCATTTTGCGACCCCATAGCGAGTCCCTGCACTCACAGGGATGGTGGCCTGCTGTAGTCAGCAGACCTCCATGTCTGTGACTGCTTTTTAAATAAAGCAGTTTTTTTTTCACTTTGCAGCCCATTTTCCTTAAAGGAAAACGAGTTGCAAAATGAAAAAAATACCGAAACCATTTGGTTTCGTTTTTTTCAGAGTAGGCAGTGGCCCATAGGACCACTGCCTGCTCTGAAAAAATATTTTTGTCGACATTCACAAAGGGGAAGGGGTCCTTCCCTTTTGCAAATGAGTTACCACCAGTGTGACACTGGTGGTAACTGCGAGTTGCTTTGCGACCGCATTCACGGTAACAAATCAATTCTGAATTGCGATGCGAGTCGCAAATAGGAAGGGAACACCCCTTCCTATTCGCGAGTCGCATTCCCAAATTGCGAGTCGGTACCGAGTCGCCATTTGGGAATGAGCATCGCGTTAGGCTGTTTGCATGGCGCAAACTGCGATTTTCGCAGTTTGCACCATGCAAACGGCTACCTACATCTGGCCCCAGGTCCCTTATAGGTAGTTGAGAGGGGCCGTTTTTCTCCAGTTCTAGCTTTCTGTCTCTCCTGCAGGCCATGCAGACGTATCTTCTCCCTGTCCTTTAAGGTCCCTTTTGAGAGTTTTTGGCAATGGTAGCACAACTCATGTTGGTGGGTGTCAGGGTGACATAAAATGCAGACTGAATTGGGGGTCAGTCTGTGTTTCTGGATGTGTGCAGTCATGATGTGTTTAGTGAAGATGATAGTGGTACTAGTTGGTGGCTTTTTAGGAGCTTGGGTAGTGCTGACATTTCAAGAGGAAGGCTGGGTGTAAATTGGACAGGTAGTGTTGAGGCAGCAGATTGAGTGCCATTTGCTACAGGACCAGATATGTCAGGGCTGCCACTTGTAACAGTCATAGCTACTCCCTGTGCTGCTGACCACTGGTGGCATGAGCTTGGTGCAATGCCTTGTCTCATCTTGTGTTGGTAGCTGTGGCGCATGGCTCATATAGGCCTATTCTGAGTTTTCCTGTGCTGAAATTATCTGCAGAGATAATGGTTGGTGGAAAGCATAAATGATGTCTGCACATTAGCAGTATGTGAACAATGGTCCATCTCTTAAAACTTTGATATGTTATACTTCCTGCACTTTCACCCATCACCCTGAATAACCTATCTATCACTAATGACGTATTGCAAATGGCTCCATCCCACATACCATTCACCTTCATGGGATAAGGCACATGCCATTGATACTTATATGTGACATGTACACGTGGACTTTCATAGTGTAGTGATGCATAGCAGTGACCTAGATCCTTGAATTCTTGGGCTTTGGCTGCCATTTATGTTTCCTCAACGCTAGTTAGGCTAATAATGTTCTGGACCTGCTCCTCCCAGGGAATAAACTTCAGCTCTGGTGTAAATCCTCCAATAGTGGCAAGGCTATCATGTCTGTGTTTGGCAAATAGTTTGTCGACAAGGCCTTTCAGTTCTTGAAATTATTTCTTGGAGTCTCTGAATGTCTGGTGGTGGGCAGAGACTGCATTCTCCTATGGATTATATTCTGCAAGATTTTTACTGTGGAGATGGCAATGGTTTTAGATTCCCCATGGCCCATTACCTACATTTTTTCCTTGCGATTCTCTTCTGCCAGTACCTACAAATCGGCAAGGTTGAACTGTAATTCTTGAGTCATTTAAGGGCTATCCTTGAAAGTTGGCTGGTTGTTTTGGACCATTTAGTTGCTCAGAAGTTAGAGCGATGCTATCAGAGGAATATTACTGGATATGGCAACAGGAAGTGACACATTTACTGGTGTTTTATGTAACTTCCTGCCAGTGTGGTGTTTCAAAGAATGCACATTTTCGTCGGTAATATCAAATTAGAAAGCTATTCGAGTGAGGAAAAACTGGGTTCGGAAAAATCACACCCAGTATTTCTGTGGAATTCAGTACAGACTTAATTGGATGCAATTGCAGATTCAGCAGCCTGATTTACCAACCAATAATGGCAATTCGAGGTTCTGTTTTTCCACCTGATTACCTCCTCATTTGTAATCAAAGCCTGATATACAACAAAAGAGAGTAACCAGGAGGTAACTGATAGCCAAGCAGGATGCCTGGCCTGCGGAGAAAAGACAAAAAAGGGAATTCCTTTGTGAGGAAGAAAGTATTAATTATTTGTGTTTGGAGGAATATTTAAAAAGTACTTTTGGAATGTCTGCATGCCACTGAATACGTCCCTTGAGGTCCCTCCTGCATTTCTTCTTACCACAGATCAGTGATTTTTCGGCACGCTGAGCTCTCCACCAGCAATGTGAAAAGGATTGTTTGCATCATGCCAACGAGAGGCGAATACTGAGAAGACAGTTTCCATTTCACGTGCAAATTCAACAAAACCCTAGTATCCTTTGATAATTAATACTCAGGAGGCCTGCTACATCTGTTGTCCTTTCCCTCTTGCACCTGGCCCAGTGCCTCAAAACAGTTTACCTAGCAGTGGACAGGATACAAAGTCGCATGAAATGCTGCTTTGCGTTCTGCAATTAGATATCCCGACTCTCCAACGGAACACGGCTTTGAGTTACACAGTGCAACTTAAAACATGCAGCAAGACTGCGCCTACATCATCATTTCCTCAGTTGCAGTGTAATTTAAAAAGCCCTATATCCTTGGGTGCTATGGCAACGGCAAGAGCTAGAGATGCGGTTGTCTGACCTGCCCTCTCCAGTGAGGCTCACTAGAATAAATTTAACAGACAGGTGACAGTGAAATTAGAGCTGCAAACAGACCAAGGGACAGACAGATAGGTAGACACTGGCAGACAGGCAGTGAAGTTCACTGGAATAAACCTAACAGAGAGGTGCAACTGGAGCGGCAAACAGACAGACAGTCAGCTATACATTCACAGACAGACAGTTAAACTCACTGGAATAAACCTAACAAAGAGCTGTGACAGTCAAAATGGAGAGGCAACAGATCCACAGACAGATATACAGCTATACAGAGACAAACAGTGAAGCTCACCGCCACAACCCTAACAGAGAGATGATAAAGAAACCCGAAGAGTCAACCAGACCACGAGACAGGGAGATAGCTAAAGGCTGTCAAAGATAGATAGATAGATAGATAGATAGATAGATAGATAGATAGATAGATAGATAGATAGATAGATAGATAGATAGATAGATAGATAGATAGATAGATAGATAGATAGATAGATAGATAGATAGATAGATTGATTTGACATGCAACAGTTAGTCAATTAGGTCTACAGATACACAGAGATAAATGAGCAAGCAGATAGCTATCCACATGTCAGACAGTATACATTGCACAAGTGGTTGAGTAATTTTGCACTTAAGCCCAGGCAATTCGCAACAACAGTTGCACAGACCAACTAGTTCAAATTGTCAATTTATGTAAATGCCAATGTTGATCTTGTACTTACTGGTGAGGGCAAATGTCATTTTGCACCGATCGTGCAAAAGACAGGTGTAGAAGGCAGTTCAGCAGCACAATGAAAGAAATCCGGACCAGAGACCTTGTAGAATAACATCATCTGCCCAGAATGCTTTTATGGCGTACCGCCAGGCATGTGTTTTCAAACCAGTTGAAAAGTTCCTCACAGCCCCAATGAATGGCTGAGCAATTCGCAAAAATGTTCAGAATAGCAGTTACAAATAAATATTGCACTTCAGGCTCTTTTTATGTTTTCTTTTTACCTTGGTATTTTAGGGCAAAATATAAAAACAGTACCGTGTAGTGTTCATTTTCTGAAAAGCTCAGTGACATGCTCACTGAGCTATTGTCCAGATATTGCAACACAATCCTGGTAAATCGACAAACGTGGCTGCTTGCTGGGTAACGACTCTCCCGCTGCCCTTTTTTATCTATAGCACTAAAAAGTGCTCTTGTCTAAGCAAGTGTTGAATATTTTTCTTTTCAATACCCACTCTTTATTATGCATATATAATGCATGCATGTCTGAAACATCTACACTAAGACAGTCAAACAATGTATTCCAAGCATGTGGCACACCACTGCATTTAATCTGGAATTTTATATCATTGTTATAGTAATAGATGGTGCAGCAAGTACACTAACATCATCCAAAGGCCTGATTCGCCCAAAGAACCTTGAATAGAGTCAGATTTTATCTGAGTTTTGAGAACGATGTATCTCCATCAATGGTGCAGCAAGTCCATTGTCAGCAGGGCCCAAAAGCGTGGAGGGGCACCACATTTTTAGTATAGTTGTATTGCACCAACTAACCAACGATTAGGGAGCCATTTCCCTTGCTTGCACTGGGGCTAATTGCACTCTTGGTACGTCTCTGGCTGAGATGCAGCACATGTGCAGGTCAGATAACTCTGTTTATTTCAAACATATGCAGAGGTGAAGTGGTGGAGCCACAAATAAATAAATGGAAGACCTTGTGTCTGATTTGTACCTGGGGACAATTAGATACCTTTCATATGTTCAATTGTAGGACAATGTCAGCAGTTTTCCTTAAATGACCATGATTGTATTCATTCTATGATTCTTAAGGTCTTCTTTATGCCCTCTTTCTTCCTGAGCATAATTATATACTTCATTTCTAGGATGAAAATATCAGTACTGTTCCATATATCCATAAAACAAGAGTTTGGAGATTTAGACCCAGCGATCGGGATTTGTTCGTAAAACAGATCTAGACAATCTGTAAAGTCCAGAATCTTTCAACACTTTTCAAGAACATTGGTTTTATGGTTTGTTGTGATGGTAATAATATTGTTTATTGCATCAGTGTGGCATCATCTATTCACGTTAAGAATACACTTTGAAAAATGTATTGTGCATCAGTAATGTTCACAAACCATTATATTTCTGGGCATTACATTGTAGGTAGTGGCATGATCCACTTCACATGCTGATTTCTCAACTGTTGTCAAAATTCCCCTGTGCACATATTTTAATTTCATTAAATGGAAGTTCCTAAGTAAATTAAATCAAACCTAATCTGAACTGCACTGAAAGAAGTTTGCATCAACAAGATTCACGGAAGTAGTCAACAACATACACTTTCCAAATCCCACAACTATTAGAAAACCAGACACCATCATTGAAAACCTGCACAAGGATATCTCCTAAATGCAATGTATTTGTAGTACTACAACTCAAAAGAGCTAAATCATCTGAGAAGGTAGTCAACAAGTAGTTCAACATAGAGTTGGCCTTTGTGAAGAGAATGGGTCAGACTGCGGACACAAGTGAAGGAAATCCCAATGAGGAACAGACAGAGAAAGATATACAACACCACAAAGGGAATGCCATAGAGCAATATCAAAAAATAAGATCATTATACAACGTGGATTAATGAGGCAACAAATCAGTTAAGGGAGCCCTTTAAAATGTTTAGAGAAGTAACTGAACTAAACACCTTGAAGGAGGTACCTATATGCTTGAACCATCACTGAAATGCCCTGACATAATTATTCTCGAGATACCTAAATACAGGTCAATATTTCCTACCTTGATTGAACCCTCTTCATCTAAAACATCTCACTCTCCTCTATAATATGCTTTGAGCATAATTTCAAGGCTGAACATTACTAATATGCCTGCAGAACCTTGGTTGGATGTAACATTAGGGATCTACGTTAAACATCTGCCTTTAAATGGGCCAGGGATAAACAGAATCATCAATGCTTCTGCCAACATGGAAAATTGCCTAATAATTAAACCAGACAGTTAGCACCCCTTCCTGAAGAAATCATTGGCCATCCCACACAATCCAACTAACTAAAGACCCATTTTGAATCTCATCAACAAAATCTTAGAGCAGAAAGTCAGGCACCATTGCAAGTCAAATGAGCAAAGAACGTTCTCCATGACAGACATTCTGATAGCACACCACAGAAACAGAAAGAAGCAAACCTTTATCACTGCTTCTGAGCTGTGCTATCTGAAAAAGCACTAACTCAGGGAAATATCTAGTTAAATAATATCCCATTATGCTCTGTAGGTGCAAAAACAGGTGTTCACAAAATCCCATCATGATACGGCCCCTGGAGCTTCTGCTCCCTCTGTCAGACCACGTATGTGAATGTTCTCTCATCAGGAGCAGTTTGCTAATTCTTCACATTTTCAGAATAGCTTGCTGGTAGTAGTCTTGGAAGATCCTAACATTTATGAAAGAGCAGCTTCAGCAAAGTTATTTAGATACATTTAAGCGTCTGGTTCGATCACTCTGACTCCAAGGGAGTAAACATACTGTCTCAAACTGTTCCACTTTTGGACCTCAATAACCCTGAAAACCATGAATCCTCTTGAAAGATTCTCTTTAGAATGTTCCTGAAGCTCTCTTTCAGTAGTGGTCAGGCTGTCAAATGAATTTCATTTTTTAGGTTTGGGTTATCGACCCATGCTGCAGCTTTGGAGGTGACACCCCTCACACATGAGACATTTAATGCAAGAGTAGGCCCAAAAAAGCCCTGTAGACTTTCATGTGTGTGTGTTTACAGAAACGTTCATGTAGGCTATCAAAAGTCGTGGTCCCTTTAAGAAGTAATATTGCCTGGTGCACACCATACACTCAATTGTTGTTTCCTAATCCACAATATACTAGAATACTGACATGTAAAAGCTTGAGCGATAGTGGATGAAGATCCCTCCTATCTAGCAATTCAAAGAGTCTCATGCCCAATTGTCAAAAAATACTTAACCACTCAGATTAATAAAGATGATGATTATTAGCTCAATAATTGAAAACATTAACTTCAACAGGAATGATTATAATGCAGTAGACACCTATGTTTACATCTTCTTTCATATATGTAAAATTCAGATTTGCCATGAATTATCCATTCAATCCACTAAATGAGTGGTAGCAGTTTCAGATACCAATAATTAATGGGGATTTTCATAACTGCCATCATGTTCCATTTGCTGAAAACAGAATCCTCAGAACAATTTTAGGAAGAACACTCTGGAAGACTAGAAATGTTCAGCAGAACCACAGTGGGATGGTTTAACTTTACTGATTTTTTGTTTAAAAAGTTGAAACAAATAGAGCCAAATAGTCAGCAGATCCATTAATCTGTAAATGAACACTGCATCCTTTAGGTTGCCAGCAGCTCCAATACCCCCATCATGTCTAGCACTCGATGTGACTTCAGTTCTCTTTTTCAGTTCTTGAGTGAAGCATTCTTGATTACTGGGCTATGATCCTTTCCCAATTTTTGACAAAATACTTCTCTGCAAATGTAATATTTTCACATTCCCTATACATCTCCCAAAGCCATGAGTGCTGTGATGTGGTTTGCTAATTGAAAACTCCTGCATCTTAAACTTTTTTCAAGTTTCTCTGTGGCAGAAAAAAGGTTGAGAAAGACCCATGTGCCCTATTTATGGTATGCCTAGTTCTTGAGGATTCTGAATATTGTGACTATCGGCCCAGGAGGTCATTTAGCAAAGGCATAAATCCTGGGGGAACAGAGGAAAATTCCATCAGGTTTCAGTCAATAAGATGAGCAGTCAGATTGAACAGGAAAGGATGCAAAATGGTCCCCTTCTACTTTATGCCAATATTTGTTTTCCAAAAACTTTTACAAGGAAACACTGTGAGAAGAAACAACATTATTCCATCATTCACATTCGATATGAAAACAGGAAAAACACTCTCACTTGGAAACAGAAATGATGTTGAGAACCTATTTGATGGAAAAGAGAATTTCAGCATCTGTGTTTTTGACACCAAGATATACCTAGACAGTAAAACATTTGAATTAAAAATCATTGACATTAAGGTGCTGTGCAACCACTACCAATATAGAGATTTATTTTTCATCATACTGTCTTCAAGGCATGAGTGGGCTTTTCACCCAAATCCTCACTTTATATACCAAAATGTGTCCTAAGATTCAGAAAGACTAACATGATTGCACAAGTCAGGTTTATTGTCAAAAAACACAGAGGGCAATCTATCAGGTGGCTGGGTGCCCAACTGTGGACCTCACTGCCTTGAGACCGCAGGAGCTTAATCAACTTGCCTTTGGTCAAAGAAAAGCTGCAATCCATTCCGAGAGGCATTCCCTTTACCTTTTGATTCTCCAAGGACTGTCTCGTTCAGGTCAAGAAGGGCAGAGCCTCAAGAGAAGACACCACTATCAAGATAGTCTGCATATGAGTAATCTTCCATCAATGTTTATCATCATTCCATAAGAATACATTGTAGGGGTTAGGTGGAAGGTTTTCCTACTTGAACATTCTTTTCAAACTTTAACAGTGGAAAAACATGGATTCCTTTCCAAGTCTGCATTATAGAAGATAATTTAAGTACTATCTTTACTCCAGAAGAAAGCTGCAGGCTAATCAATGAGAAGCCTGTGATACCTCCCCTCCAAAAGAGAAATTTAAAAAACATGTGATTTAGTTATACAAAAAGCTAAATGACACCTAACTTGGAGAAGGCTCTTAGGGGGTCATTACGACTCCCGCCGGACGCGGTGACCGCGCGCCTGGCGGGAGCCGCCAAAATACCGTACCGCGGTCGCAAGACCGCGGCGGGTATTTTGAGTTTTCCCCTGGGCTGGCGGGCGGCCGGCAAAAGGCCGCCCGCCAGCCCAGGGGAAAACGACCTTCCCACGATGAAGCCGGCTCGTAATCGAGCCGGCGGAGTGGGAAGGTGCGACGGGTGCAGTAGCACCCGTCGCGTATTTCACTGTCTGCAATGCAGACAGTGAAATACTGAGCGGGGCCCTCTTACGGGGGCCCCTGCAGTGCCCATGCCATTGGCATGGGCACTGCAGGGGCCCCCAGGGGCCCCGCGACACCCCCTACCGCCATCCTGTTCCTGGCGGTTCGCCCGCCAGGAACAGGATGGCGGTAGGGGGTGTCAGAATCCCCTCGGCGGCGCAGCAAGCTGCGCCGCCTTGGAGGATTCAATGGGGCAGCGGGAAACTGGCGGGAGACCGCCAGTTTCCCTCTTCTGACCGCGGCCAAAGCGCCGCGGTCAGAATGCCCTGCGGGGCACCGCCAGGCTGTCGGCGGTGCTCCCGCCGACCGCGGGCCTGGCGGTCATAGACCGCCAGGCTCGTAATGAGGGCCTTAGTCTGCTCATTAAAAACATTACTCCAAGAGAAATTAAAACTGCAAATTAGGAAGTAGTGACTAAAATTTCCCAAATTTTAGAACATTATCAACTATTCTGTAGGCAACTCCAGCAAGTGGATCTGATTAAACATCCATAAAAACAACATTCCTCCCAAAACATTTTTTTGGTACTCAGTGAATAGAGATTAACAATGGGAATGCTGAAACGGATCTCTTTAGTCAAGATGAAAGTATTCCTGAAACCCGAATAGCTAAAGCAGAATTAGTCAGAAGAGAGAAAACCCTGAATCTTTTTGTAAAGATTACCACTTCTAAATCAGAAAGATGTGATTGAAATATATGTGCAATTTTACCAAACATAAAAGAGACACTGTTTTAAAACATAATTTAAGTTATGAGAGAAATGACTACATTAATCCAAGTTAGAATGCTTGAGCTTTCTAAGACAATACCTATGTTTAGAGTTATGATATAATCAAATGTATCCCTGACAACATATTGGAAAGTGGTGAAAGAAAATGGAATAATAAAAATAAATATGTCAACACATACCAATTGTTAGTAGCTTGCCAAGCCATTAACCATATTGCAGAAAATAGAAATGCAACAGTTTTTGCAGCAAAGGATCAACAGGTCGCATTTTAAGATACATTTGCAGAATGGACAAAGGAAATAAAGGGACCGATGTACAAAGGTTTTGCAATCACATACCAGTTGCAAAGGTGCTTGCAACTTTAAAAACACTATGTTGCTATCTATAAAACTATAAAATTGCAAAAATTGCATAGAAAACAGACCAAATTGAGAGTTGGTAATTTATTAACATTCTCTCATATTGATTACCAAATAGCAACCTGCAAATGTTTTGCACTAAAGATTGTCAATTTGGGAATGGCTGCAAAAACTACATTCTGCTCTTACAAATTATCATCAAGTTGAATCAGAAGGAAATCAGGTCCAAAGTATAAAAAAGGGCCCAGCATGCATCTGTTTTTTTCTAGAATGGCTGATCTGTGAGAATGATGACGAGAAGTCAGTAGAAGAGGATATTTACAGTCAGAGTGACACTTCATGACAAGAGTGAGGACGAGGCAGGTACAAGTTTAGCAGGTGGGTTTTACTTGAGCTCATAAGGACCTAGACCTTATGCTAGGGACCAACACATATAGACATCAGACCATACCAACATATGTTCAGATCCTTTACTCACTGCCATCCATTTTAGCTATAGCAGGTAGGGTGTTCTGGGTTACCTTGTCCAGGGTAGACTGTAACATTCTGCATGCCATTTTGAGTACGATAAACATTTATAAAGTCTTTATTACACCACGCCAGAAGTACAGGACGCAAAGTTCAATTTTTACAAAAATGCATACTTTCTCCAAATCATGGGATGTTTTGATGGGACATATATTTTGACCTGTCCCGTCCAGCAAATGAGTATCTGCATAGGAAACTGGAGACCTAGCACAGCCTACACACACACGTGGTTGCCAGTGCAGAGTGTCCCTTAACAGATATTACAGAATTGTATCCCAGTAACTCTTGCGATTCATACAAATCCAGGTACAGTGGACTGAACTGCTTTTCGCGAGGAGAGCTTAATGATAGGTCTCCACTAGAAACAGCTGGGATTTCATAATGGGCAAGTATTATGTGATCTTCAAAAAAGTTGTAGGTGACAGTATGTACGCTATCTGTCCCTGGTTACTCACACCATACCTCAATGCCCATACCCCTGGTGAAAGGAGATATCACAGTGCACACGGACAAACCCTCTAAGACATACAGACTACATTGTGCCTACTCAAAGAAAGATTGCTATCTATTTTGGTATGTTGTGGCATTGCAGCATACCCAAGAGACACTGTAAGATCATAGATTGTTGTGCAATGTTGCACAACATTTGTAACAAGAAAAGGTCTTCCCTCAGTACCTGCTGATGATAAGGAAACCTGCCAACGGGGGAAGATGCGGTAAATTCTGCAGAGGGAAAGAGCATGCCAGGCAGGAATCACTACTCACTATTTCTGAGACAAGTGTTCGGTATGCTTAAGAACAATATGAATGAAACGTATTCACAGGTAGCAATTTTACCAATATCTCCGTGTTTATTTACGGGTGTAAGTGTATTTGAGAAGCACAATTATTGCTTATCTTGGCACACACTTCAAAAATCAAATATCTGAAAACACTTGACATTAACATAAACAATTATAAAAAGAGAAAATGCATTCCATGGATGCACCTCAGAGGTTCCTCGTGCATTTCCCTATACCTGCAGATACTGCTACAGAAGCCTTAGCCTCTTCTCATTCAAGACTCTAGCTCCTGGTGTGGCATACACTCAGTGACTCTTGCACTCACGCACTACTGTGGCTTAAAGCCTCCTCAGTTTCTGGAGGCGGCTCTTGCCCAACCTTTGAAATATGTGTTATTTTCAACTATCCAAATGCTATGGTAACCTGAATTAAACTCAGACAACCTTTAGCTGTAATGGCCCATCTTGATCTGGAGGTTGACATTACGTCTGGGCACTCCAGGAGCGGCATTGAGTAGTCAGTCCACAGCCCTTTCAAACCCATCAATTTTTTTTGAGGATATGGCGTTGCCTCTACCGTTGTGCTTGTGACTCCTGTGATGCAATCCCCAAGGTAGTGAACAGCTCGGCCAAGTCCTGCATATCACCGGAGTGACCAATCTGTAGCCCTCACTGATAGTGTTGCACACTACATGGTCCCCATCATTATTTTGGGTTAAAGGCCCTCAGCTCTGTTACTAATTCACACAACACCTGTAATTGTTAATTTTGCACACCAAGCACTGAGGTGCTGAGTAGGTAAATTGGCGTGATGTTAGGACACTCCCATCTACTTCCTGATCACTGGAGCCGTGTGGCCTCATTGAAGCATTCACCTAAAAGCCTGCTTTTCTATCCCATCAGCTGTGGCTCCTCTGCAATGGCGGATAAGTGTTGCCCCGCTGGCTAAGAGCCAGCAGCTAAGAAATAAAATGGTATTTTGTTTTATATTTCAGCTGCTGGCTCAGCTGAGCCAGCGTGTGAAGGAAGGCATGGGACTTGGCTATGGGGAGGGGAGACGTAGGAGGAGAGAGTGCACTAAGTGTGCATGCTAGTTTGGCCAGCAGTCTTAGGCTGGCCAAACTATCATGCACACAGGTTTTTCCAGCCTTGCTGTGTTACATAGCCATGTTCGAGAAAGTGCCCAGATTCCAACGTACTGTGTGAGTGGCAGACCAAGCCACTCAGACCAACACTGGTGCTGCTCTCGTGCTATATATAGCATGAGAGCAGCACCAGGGTTGTGTGGGGGAGCCTGTGCTGGTGTCCCAGGGACTGCTGGGACATCATCAGAAGAGGAGTGCGAGGCGGCAGCAGTGTCAGGTAACTTTATTTATTTTTATTTATATTTGTATTTATCCCACCTTTCCATCCTGTCCACCACTCCCCCCCCCCCCCCCGCCCCTTGAGATTTGCAGTGGCCGCTCCTGATTCCCATACTTCATTGCTGGTTGTGCAGATTGTTGTGGTGCTGGCATGATGGCAGTTTGCGTGTGTGTGCATAGGTGTCAGACAAAGCAAATCATGATCTTTTTTCTCCGGATGCTTGTGGCTGGAGGGTCACTGGGCTTTCCAATATCATTTCCAGTTCTTCTTCCCTGCCTCTTGCTTCTTTTTCCTGAATGATGGTATGTCTGTAGGAAAATACACTGTTAATTGTTTTTTGTTCAGTGGCATGGTAGGTGCAACTCAGCATGGTTTGGGTTAGCGTATATTTTTTAGTAAGTGGGCTAGTCTACATTCATTACAATGTTTTCATTTGCTTGAATAGAAATGATTTCGATAAGAGTGAACTACATAACTACCTTATATTTCCCATTACACTGATGTCATTTCAAGCCCTGCAATGCATTTCTGCAATCTCAGCATAAGCACAAAATGCACTTTCTGCTCTTTGGGACTGGGCTAACAAAAATTCTTATATTCCACATGCACAAATGATATAGGTTTATTGGGACTGTTTGGTACTATGTGCGTGTATTCATGGATTTGACCACCTGCCCTAGGCTGTAGGTGGTGGGGCTGAAGTGCCAATTATGTTCATTACAGTGAGTGCCTCTGGCTGACGTATGGACCCTACAAACGTCTCTGGTTGCCTCAGTGCTGGGCCTCCTACAGTTCAACTAGCCTCATTTGTGCAGATTGCAGGTTTCTCCTTCCACATAGAGCGCAGGAACCGTCACATTTGTGTGTATTTCATTGCTGATACTATGCATTACTCTCAAGACGTTTATCATCTCTTGAATGCGGAACTATCTGTTTTTAGGTTGAATTCAGGCACATTCTGAGGATTTAGCAGAAATCGCTCATCATTAAAAGCCACACATTCTTAATGTAGTATCTCCAGCTCTTTTCCACTAAATTTATGCTACTTTTTCTTATTTCTTCCTCCCTCTCTGGGTTCTAGCTTGCCATGATGTGCTTGGATTCTGCATATGCTCAGCTCCTCTGCTGTGTTCTTTCCTGGATTGCACTGAGTATGTGATAATCTACTTCCTGGCTGTGAGGTCATTAGTCATTGCAAGACCAATGTTCGCAATTTGTGACTGTCCCCAACTTGCAACATGCTATTTGATAATTTGCCACTGTGACTCCACCCGATTCATTACTCGGTAATGGCTTCCGTTAGTACATAGGGATTTATGATTCACAGTCAATGACACAGTAATTTGTGCTAATTGTGATCCGCAAATTTCTTTCTATATATAAAGGACCCAAAGACGATTAGAAATGAAGAAATGTGAATAACCTAAAGGTTGACATTTAGCCACCATTGAAGCTGTATAAAAGGTGCAGTAGGCGCCCCAGGGACACCATGGCAGTACATAAGAGGCCATCGATACTCACTCAGCACCTTCTGTACTATCGATTGCATTGGAGTTAAATGTGCACAGGTGTTAGCCGAAGAGGTCATGCTGTCATTTGTTTGAATTTGTGACCCCTTGCAGGTTGGGAAATCCTTTATCTTTGAGCTAGTGCCATATTGTCCCAAGAGGTCCTACTCTCATTTGCATGAATTTGTGACCCACTATAAGTTAGGAATATTGCAGACATGGGTGTAGAGACAAAAAGGTCATTAGAAAGTGCGATAAATGTGTGCCACACAGTCAGCATGCCACACAGGATACACCTTATGGGTAGGGTACAGGGGTCCCAGGAACCCCCCAGGAATCCATTCGCAGGTGGCTGGAGTCACTCACTGTGCCCATCCACAGGGGGATCCCTGACCCCCTTATGAACAGAGGTCAGGTGAACACCTGTAGTGAAGCGTGCACAGCGGTTTCAAACAGCAGATTTGCCTTTTACTAATGTTCTATTCACAGTATAGGCACAAGTTTGCATCAGCACTCTGGACAGCACTGTTATAGAAAGCATTGTCCCGCTCTGCACCTCCACATCTAGTTGAAAGTGTGCTGCAAGCAATACAGAGAAGTGCACCATACGTGTAATATGTTCTCAGGTGATCTGTAAAAACATACTGGCAAGGTAAATCATAACCCAACCCAGATCTGATTTTAAGTTAGGCTGAATCATTGAGCCCAGCAACGGAGAATGTTTCAGTGATTTCAGAAATAACACCATAATTCTCAAATTATAATTGATGCTAAAAAACTTTGCCTAAAAGAAAATGCTTTAGCTGAAAACTTGAGTTTTCTGCTAACCACATAAATATAAAGCTTTTACTTAGTATATAGTGCTTTTCCAATCCTGAAAAAGGAGGGTTAATGGTGGCCCAAGTAGAGGCTTCATGATCCTTGCAAAATTGTATTTTGAGTGTATCATTCGTCAGTTTTCGCTACTAGTTATATTTAAAAAAAGATAACATAATCAGGCGGAATAACCAAAGTTGTGTTACGATGTTATCTACTTATATATCTTTGGGTGTAAAGTATGATGATGCATTATTAATATTTGGACAATGGTATACCAGGGCAGATTCTGTGAGGATATTATCTGTTTTTGCAGAGATTTCAATGTATGCCTTGCATCATTTTTGCTCTTCTCTGCAAAGTCCAAAGGAGATCTTCCAGCAATACCAAAGCAATGGAGAATTAACGTGGATACCGGAATAAATGTGTGATCATGGTAGAAATAAGCCTGCAAGTCTTAGTGATAGTTGCCCCATGCACATAATCGTATATACGTAGGCGAATAAATAAATTGATTTTATTAAAAGATAATCTTAATAGTATAAATCTTAAAAGTCCTAGGCGGTCATTCCGACCGTGGCGGTCGGCGGTGAAGCGGCGGTAAGACCGCCAACAGGCTGGCGGTCTTTTTTCATGAATTCTGACCATGGCGGTAACCGCCATGGCCAGCCGCCGCTTCACCGTTCCGACCGCCACGGCGGTAACGACCGCTGGGCTGGAGACCTGGGTCTCCAGCCCGGCGGTCGTCACATACCGCCGGCGGTATTCCAACCCGCCTGACCCCGGCTTACCGCCATGGATTTCATGCGGTTTTGGACCGCCATGAAATCCATAGCGGTAAGCACTATCAGTGCCAGGGAATCCCTTCCCTGGCACTGATAGGGGTCTCCCCCACCCCCAACCCCCACCCCGACTCCCTTCCCTACCCCCCCCACCACCCCTGCCACCCCCAAAAGGTTGCAGGACCCCCGTCCCCACCCCGATCCCTAACATATACACACACATACACGCATGCATTCATGCACGCACTCATGAACATACACACCCCCCGCATTCATGCATGCACTCATGCACACACACACCCCCCCGCATTCATGCACGCACTCATGCACATACACACACCCCCCGCATTCATGCACGCACTCACACGCCCCCTCTACATACACACACGCACACCCCCATGCACGCACACAACTCACAACAACCCCCCACCCCCCTTCCCTAGCGGACGATCACCTTACCTGTTCCGGTGGTCCTCCGGGAGGGAACGGGACCCATGGGGGCAGCTCCGCCGACACCGCCACGCCAACAGAACACCGCCACAGCGAATCACAGGTCGTGATTCGCTGGGCGGTGTTCTGTTGGCGTGGCGGTGGAGGTGGAGCTACCTCCACTACCCCGCCTGCCGCCAGTACGGCTGTTGGCGGCTCTTCATCCGGAAACGGGCGGAGCGCTGCCAACTGTCATAATGGCCCGTGCGGAAGACCGCCAGCACTGGCGGTCTTCCGTACGGCGGTCCCTCGGCGGTCTATTGAAAAGACCGCCGAGGTCGGAATGACCACCCAAGTCTTATAGCCAAATAAATGTTGATCACATCCAGTCGAGCTCCTTAAGTCTACAGAAAGTGCAAATATTTCAATGCATTATTTAGAGTGAAATGGATGTGTCCTTTGGAACTCTCCCAGTCTTATGTGGGAGAGATACATGTTAGCAAGAGGCTCACCTGCCAGAAACAACACGTCTATTTTTCTGGGTTTACATCACCCTTTACTTGAAGGTGGCACACAAACAAAATACCTGAACTAGTATTATCAGAAATCTTTACTAGAAGCCAGGCTAGTACAAAGTATGTGCAAAATATTAGTAGTAAATATCACAGTTGTAGCGACAATAGAAAATCTGAAAAATCTAAATATTATGAAATTTAAAGAGATAACTTTCGGTAATTCCTTTTCCTACTTCTAATGGAAAATAGCATCTAAAAGGTCTGCCATAACGAGAGGTGGAATACAGAAGTGCAACATTACGGATTTCCACACCACCCTAGTACTGGACTCCAGCACTTTCATCCCCCTAGGAAATCTTAATTTCCACTAAGAAGACCAGACCCTATCAGCCACCCTTTTTGACAACCTTGAAAACCTCGGACTAATTCAATGTGCCACAGAGCCCACCTGCCACACCAGACTCATCCTGGATCTTGGCTTCACATACTTCAACAACATCATGATTCACACACGAAGACATGCCACCTGAACAGGCCACAGTATAATCAGTTTCACAATCAGCATCCATCAACACAGAAGAACACCCATAGTGGGCCCTGCATGCTGGCACTGGAAGAACCTAACAGGGCGAATTGTGCAACTGCCCTCTACAAGAACAAACCGTAACCCACAAGTCTCCAGGCATATGACTTTGAAAACGTCAACAAGTACATCTCCATCTGTACAAACACCCTGGCCCCATGAAACAAAGGCACACAGCAAAAATTAGAACACAAGACAGCTGGTACACGGAAGACCTCAGAAAGACTAAATGACACTACAAACAACTGGAATGGAAATATAGAACCAGGAAATGGAAAGCAGAAAAATATGCCTTCAAACCCACCCAAAAAAGGTGCTACCAGCTAATCTGGAAAACTAAGAGGAAGATCTTAGTTGAATAAATAAAAAATCCCTCTCCAAGAGCAGCAAAGAAATCTTCGCAATCATGAAGGGCTTCACCACACCGACAATTTCCACTGGCATCATCAGCCCATCAAATGTTCTGTGTAATGACCTCTCAAACTTGTTTTGCTGCAAAATCACAACCTTATACAACTTCACCCCACAACTGGACTCACTGATCTTCTCTGGATGTCTCTCAGTTACAAACGAAGACAACACAATCACCACATGGGACCCTAAAAGCACAGAGGAGACCACAACAATCATGAAGACCATTCACTCCTAGTCCCCAAAGGACCCCTGCCCCTAATATGCCTTTGGCAAAGGAGTGCTCTCTGTCAGTGAGACCATCATACCCTTCTTCAACACCACCAACAGTACAGCTACCTTTTCATAACCTTGAAAACACACAGCCATCATTGCCCTCCTAAAGAAACCCTTGGCCAACCCCACCAAACCTGTGAATTACCAATAACTATCACTCCTTCCCTACCCAGTCAAAGCATTGGAAAATACATTAACAAGTGCTTCTCTGGACACCTCCAAACAGCAGCTTTTCAACACCATACAATCAGGATTTAGACCCAACCACAGGATGGAAACCACCCTGACAGCAGCAACAAATGATATCCAAAAGATTCTCTGAAAGGGAGGAAAACACAGCTCTCATCCTTCCAGACCTACCAACAGCCTTCAACACCATCACCCATCCCATCCTAATCCAGCATCTCTATGAAGCATGCATCCAGGGACATGCCCATAGAATGGATCTGCTACTTCCTCAAGATGAACCCAAACTATCAACATGCCCTCTACTTCGCTGAAGCATGAGATCTAATTTGTGGAGCCCCACAGGGCTCCACTCTCAGCCTGATGCTCTTCAGCATCTACATGACTCCTCTGGCCAAATTCATATGAAACCACAAAATAAACATATTCACGTTGGCCACTGACACAAAACACCCAACAGCAGGAACAAATTCACCACATGTATGACCAAATTGGTCACCTGAATGAAATCTAGTTGAATCAAATTTAAAAAGGACAAGACCAAAGTGGTAACCTTCAGGAAAGATGCCTCGCCATTTTACTCCACCTAGTGGCCCCTCAGACCTTGGACCCATGCCTTGCTTGCAAGCAAGAAACCTCAGAATCATCAAAGACAACAAACTGGACATGACCGTCCAAGCCAATGCAGGAGTCTCATACTGTTTCAACACCAACAGGGTCCTGAAGAAAATCTCCAGCTGGCTATCAGTCTACTTCAGGAACATGACCACCGAAGCCCTTATCATTAGCAGACTAGACTATGGGAACACCCTGTATTCAAGGATAACCAACCAGCTAACAAGAAGATTGTAGACTGTCCAAGACACAACAACCAGATTAGTCTTCAACCTCTCACACCGGGCCCACAACACACAACACCTAATGGAACACATTTAACACATTTTGTATATTATTTGATGATATATTACAAATCAAATTAACTACTGAATCAGATTTTACATTAGTGCTCTTCACCTTTAAAACTCATCTTTATTGATGTTTCTGGAAACACTGACTTATGTTCATAGATTTTATAACTATTCAGTCTACGAGTTGACAAACCCAAAGAATGTAGAAGCTGTGTTTTGTAAGGTTGTCGCTGATTCTTTGTAGGGAACTGACATTTTTTAATCAGATTATTTCAGGGTACTGAATTAGGCAGCAATTGTAATTGTGAATATGGAAGAAAATAGTTTTTTGATGTATTCAGAATTTGTGATACCATTACAGCTTTCACATATTGATCAATCTAACCAATTTTTGGCATGTATCTAAGGAAGGACACCACTTATTGACTCCTATACAAACTGATCTGCACAGTAGTCCATCCCATGAGTGCAGTCCACTAATGACAAAGCAAATTTTGATTTACATTTCCATACAATCCCCTCTTGGCAATAATGATTCCCATAGACACCAACAGTTCAGTACATTGCCTACGTCCCCATTCATCCATCCCTAACAATAACATTTAGGTTCTGGCACTACCGATCTGACCATAACCTGGGAAGAAATATGATAAATACAGTGCCAATATCTCTTGATTCTCATTCAGGAGGGAAAAAAGGCCATGTACCATTTTACTTAGGGCCTGATTACGAGTTTGATGGACGGACTGGCGGACCACCATGGGAGCAGTCCCAAAAATACCACTGTGCTGGTGGCCTCCAGACCACCATATTACGATGTATGCAGCATGAACCGCCAACCGCCAAAACAAATTTCTGCCCCCAGCTGCCCGGCGGCATGCAATCTTGGCGTGTGCCTTGTGGAGTCACTGAACCCATTACAGAAATACAGTTGACGTGGTGCTCTCCTTGCAGCGGTCGGCCACCAATGTTAACATTTAGCAAAGCAACTGACAAGTGCCCATTGGATGGATCTAAAAACAGCACAGATGACATACATTGGCCCAGTGGACACAATTGCAAATCACACTATAAAACACACCCCTTCCCAGACCAAGATCCTTGGCCTCCACACTGCAAGAAATAGGACACAGCACACCGATTTTTCTCATCATTGTTAGATAAGGCACCCATTTTTTACCATCCCATTCAACACATATAATACACTTTTTCCATTTTCTCCCTATATCACTTTTTGTTAAGTAAGTACCTATCACCCACTTTAATTGACATCAATATCACTCCCCAAAAATCCCCATTTTTCTGAAGATGAGTTGAAAGTCATCATGGAAGAAATCATAAGAGTAGAGCCACAATTGTTTGGAGCACAAGTCCAGCATACCCCTCTCGGTAAGAAAATGGAAATGAGGCAAAGGATAGTCGACAGAGTGAATGCTATAGGCACCACCCTGCACACAAAGGAGGACATTAGGACGAAGTGGAACGACCTGAGGAGGAAGGTGTATTTCTTGGTCTCCAGGCAACACATGGAGTTCCTGAAGACTGGTGATGGTGCTCCCAGTGTCCCATTACAAATCTTTCACTGAGAGGAGAAGGTCTTACCCATTATACATCCTGAGGGCTTGACAGAAATAGCTGTGGAAGTAGAGTCTGGTAAGTTACAACACAAACACTGTCACAAATCTTCAATGTCCATTATGCTCACATCTCACCTTTTGCCACTGTGTTGTTCATCTACTTTCCCAACATGCAATACCCAGAGTTGCAGAGATATAAGCTTGTAAATGTGCATTGTCATACAAAACATGAAATGTATCAATCCCCATTACATGCCATATGTTGGAATGGTGTCTGTAACTGTTTCAGTATCAAAAGATCAGCCCAGTACCCATGGTATGTGTCAACATGTAAATGTATGGTCCAACCTAACTGCAGTGTGGCAACAGATATGCAAGAGTAAACATTTGTCAAGTGTTGGGAAGTACAGAGAATGACACGACTACAATTAGAAAGAGGCTCTGTTTCTGTAACTCAAACGAACAGGATTTTCTTCACTTGTCCAAAAACACCTGTGTGCCATCTCTCACATGATGTACCCTCCTTTGGGAGTTTAGCATTTATGCAGTGTGGGGAGTCAGCAAGTCATATGACTACAAATACCAGGAGGCCCTGTTTCTGTACCACAGACCAACAGGCCTTTCTGTACTTGTCCAAATAAAACTGTGTGCCATCTCTCAAATGATGGACCCACCCCCGGGAGTTTAGCATTGTGTGGGAAATCAGCAAGTGGCATGACTACAACTACCATGAGGCCCTGTTTCTGTACCCCAATCTAACATGCCTTTCTGCACTTGCCCAATTACACCTGTGTGCCATCTCTCAAATGATGTACCCTCCCCTGGGAGTTTAGCATGTGTGTAGTGTGGGGAGTCAGCAAATGATATGACTACAATGACCAGGAGGCCCGGTTTCTACACCTCAAACCTACAGGCCTTTCTGCACTTGTACAACTACACCTGTGTGTCATCTCTCAAATGATGTTCACTCATTTGGGACATCATGATCAACTCAGAGATGTGTCTGTCTACCTAGCTTGCTCTTGTCCTGGTATCCCAAAATGAAACTACTGAGGACAGGAATGACACCTTATCAAGTTGTACATCAAGTATTACCAAGGCTGCTTCATCAGATTGCTAGGGGGAGTGACACATTGACTCAGCACTGCTAATTTGATGGCTTCAGCTACATATACAACAAAGTTGTGTGTTTGCCGGTATCTCACACAACTAGGCCTTGGAATTGTTAACTTCCTAACGAAGATGTCATGGTGAAGGTACCTGAAAAAACACATAAACAAAGGGTATAGTTATGAAACCATACATATGACACAATTCACGTAACAAGCACGTGAAGAAGGCAGTCCATGTTATAAATCTTATACAAAGCAACATCTCCTAAATGTGATTGTCTCAAGAGCTTCCTCATCAGACACACTTTGTGAGTATTTGCTAGAGAGTCAACTTCCACAATTTTCCAACAAATATACTCCTCACATCATCACAACAAGAGTTCATTGTACAGTCACATCTGATGACATACACTAATGAGAAGAAGCTGTTGATGAGATCTTGTCGCCAGTCAGCTCCTTCCTCTTCACCACTATCATCTTCATTTGGCATTTCTGGATTCACACCCAGTTGTACTGCAGGCTTCCCCTCCTCTTGGATGTTCCTTTGCAGGGCAATGTTATGGAGCATGCAACATGCCAGTTATTTGCCAAGCCTTTCCTGGTGAGTAGAAGAGAGCTCCCCCAGTTTTGTCCAGACAGCAAAACCTGGCCTTCAGGAGCCTAAAAGCTTGTCCTCCTGGTGACTGTGTTCTTCCATGGGCCTTATTGAAGTGGACTTCCCCTGGCGTAGTTGGATTCTTCAGCGGTGTCACCAACCAAGGGCAGTTGAGATATGCTGAGTCTCCTGTTTTATTTTGAGACATATGAGACAAAATGAGTTACACACTTTCTGATTGTACCACGTAGTTGGATTCTTCAGCGGTGTTAACAACCAAGGACTGTTGAGATATGCTGTGTCTCCTGTTTTATATTGAGACATATGTGACAAAATGAGTTACACACTTTCTGATTGTACCACCTGACATTGCACACATAAGATCACAAAAGATGTAACTTACCAACAAGCCAGGCCCTCTCCAGTTGCAGTTGTGGCATCAGCTGAGGTGTGGTGCTGTTCCACATAACAAAGGAATCATGGGCTGAACCCTGGGAACCGGATACAGATGTTTGAAATGTACAGTTCTGACAAGCAGACACCTTGCATGTTGATTGAATGGAAATGCTTCCTGTTACAATAGGCTTGTTCACTGGCATGTGGTGGCACCAATGCAATGCTGGTGCTATCAATGATTCCCACACCTGTGGGAGGCAGCCAAATCCAAAGAAGTCAACCTTCACATTGGCTAAACCCTCATGTCTTGGGAACCAGATATATCTGTAAATGTGTTTCATCATTGCTGGTAGCACGTCTTTTAAAACACCACTGAACATAGGTTGTAACATACCACCAGACAGAGCCACTGTATACTGAAATGACTCTGCGGCCAGGAAGTGCAATACTGCCATGAATCTCACAATGGTTGGTATACATCTTGTGTTATTGTTTTGAGGCATGAGATCTGGCTCCAACTGACGACATAGCTCTTGGACTGTTTGCCTAGTCAGATGGAACTGCTTTATTATGTCACATTCTTCCATGGTCTGGAGGTCTGGAAATGAATGGTAGACTGAAGGTTGTTGCACCCTCCCTCTCCCAGGATATCTATTTGTGGAATAAAATGACTCACCAGAGGAACAGGCAACTATCTCACAAATATATTTGACTATGTTCAAAACTATCATTTCCTTCCCCACAGGCTAAAATGTGCCTCTGAGTCCCAGTGAGTTATTTGGGTCCCTGTTGTCACAATCGATGGTCCATACATAGGGTGTACAGGTTGTGGGTTGTGGAGCCCTGTACTCTGAGTATTTCAAATTAACATTGTGCCATGTGATGTGTGATAAGCCCTAAATCCTCCTTGTGTTGCATTCATAAATCTATGCAAATAAACTTTACTGCCAAACAATGATATATGTGATGATATGATGATGGTAAATAACACAGTAAATGTATTTGCTTTACAGCATGAGCTGTTTATGTATATTGTTTGAGTCGTTGGGGATGTTGTTAGCAATGTGTAAAGTCCCACAAATCACTCAGCCTAGATGAGGCCTTGGCAAACTACGGTATAAGACCAACTTAAAACTCACTGAGCGCTTCAGAGTGCCACTTTGAACTCACATATAGGATGGCCACAGAATGTACTGTCATGCATGGAAGTGATAGAAATTTGCTGTTCATGGAGGTTTTGTATGCTCAGTCTGCAGAGAGCAAAGCTGCTCAAAGCCTTCTCACAGTGTACAACTTAGCCAAGGCTGGCGCACAATAACTGTGGCTATGCAACTGAGGCAGTGGGCTCACACCCTGTAGACTGTCTGATCCTTGGATGTGGCCAAAATAATTCTTCAGAAGCAAGATTTGGCCTGAATGCTTTCACATTGACTACATTAGTAAAGGGGACTGAGGTAACCACTTTACCCGGGACTTAATTCCATTGACACTCATTGCCAATGTGTGTCATTGCCTAATGGCAGTTCCCTTATTCCCATACATCTGTTGTCACCTTTCAAAAAGTCATGTTTGCACACTACAAACCTATTGCACAAGTGACAAACCCACAGTGCATATAGTTGGTTAATGCAGGAGAGATCATGACGTGAATCACTAGCTTTGTTACATGCAGCCAATCAGACTAAACATACCATGGTATGTTGAATGTCATCTCTGTAGAAGTCCCACATATGGTATGAAGTGTTTCCTGTGCTACCAGTACGTATCACACAAACCCACTCAGAAGTGGTATGAGATTCCATTATGTAGACCACATTTCCAAACATCTACAGAGAAGAAGCTTTCAGTGACACCCATGCCAGCCCTTTCATTCTCACCTAATTATTACGGTGAAGTCTGTATCATGGTAGTTTTATGCAGTGAGTCAATGTGCCTGGTTGTAAAGGTGTCGGAACAGTCATGCACAAATACTTTACCCTTCAGAAGGTCACGGTGGTGTGCTGTGTTTCCTAATGGCTCACATCGCAATACATTCTATTTGGCCCTGTGATACATGATGTCAGTAGGCTTGCTTAGTCAGTGTAGACCATGACCAAGTTTGCGGATGGTCAGCAGATGACTCCAAAAGTGTGTATTTATGTCCGTGTACATATCACCATGTGTATTTTACACATGTTGTGTGCTGATAATTACAAAATGCTTGTGCTAGGTGTTTCCTAAATGTGTGTTAAACAACCAGTTACCCTAAAAAAGTGCAATTGTGACCTCTTCATTTGTGTATTGCATCCATACATGTCAACGCCCATCAGAAGCAAGGGATTTGGAGAGCAATCACCTAGAAGGTGTTGACCCTGGGGGTCTATAATCAGCAGAGTTTCCACTGTTGCAAAAGGTGGAAGGGCCTGAGATGCTTGGCCCGGAAGATCGCGGATGTCCATCTGGGGCTGTCCTCCCAACATTGGTGCGGAGCCCTCCAGACCCTGAACCCCTGATTGCCCGCATACTGGCAGAGGCCTACCTTGAGCTTCATGGTCATTTGAGGGGAGCATGGCAGCTACAAGGGAGTGAGTCCTGGGCTGATTCGTACCTGTTACATTTCCAGGTTAATGTGTTAAAGGCAGTCATCTCCCCATGCATGTTGGAGATGGCCAATATGCGAAACACAAGATGAGTTATTGTTTGTGTAGGTATGGTAGTTGGTACATGATGATGTACCTTGCGTCTTGTCCTATTGACCAGGTACACAATAGAGTAAAGCCAACTACCAATATAGGCCCTCATTCTGACCTTGGCGGTCTTTTCGCAAGACCGCTGAGTTACCGCCGCGGTGAAGACCGCCGACCGCGGCGGTGTGCCGCTGTGCGCATTCTGACCGCTGGGAGCGTTCCGCCGGAAAACCGCCAGCAGCCACACTGGCGGTCGGCGGGAAAGTGGAGACTGGTCAACCTCCACCGCCACGCCAGCAGAACACCGCCCCCAGAATTACGACCCACATTTCTGTGTGGCGGTCTTCTGTTGGCGGTCTTCTGTTGGCGGTCACGTCCCTATGGCTCCCGTCGCCTCCCGGAGGACCAACGCACAAGGTAAGTTGATCGTCCGTGAGGGGAGGGGGTGGGGGGGTGTTGTGTGATGTGGGCGTGCATGGGGGTGTGCGTGTGAGTGTGTAGAGGGGGTGTGTGAGTGCGTGTATGCGGGCGGGGGGTGCTGCTGTGTCTATGGGTAATGTGTGCTGTTCGGCAGGTGCGCATGTCGGCATGTATGTGTGCGGGTATGTGTCCCCGTTGTGTATGTGTGTGTAGGGGGGGTGTATATGTGCATGTTGGGGGTGTGTGCATGTCGGGGTACATGTATGTGCATGTCGGGGTGGGGGTGGGGAGGGGGTTCGTACCACCTCTGGGGGGTGGCAGGGGGGTGGAGGGTGTGGGGGGAGGACTCGGGTGGGTAGTGGGGGGTGGGGGAGACCCCTATCAGTGCCAGGGAAGGAATTCCCTGGCCCCGATAGTGCTTACCGCCATGGTTCGCACGGCGGTTCCCGCTCGCAAGAAACCGCGGCGGTAGGCAGGGTCATAATACCCTTGGCGGTCTTGGGACGACCGCCGGGCCGGAGTGCGCAAACTCCAGCCCCGCGGTCATGACCGCCGTGGCGGTCGGAGTGGAGAAGTAGCGGTCGGTCGCGGCGGGGACCGCCGCGGTCAGAATGCCATTTTTAATACCGCCGGTCTGTTCGCGGTCCGACCGCCGTCTCTCCGCCGACCGCCAGGGTCAGAATGAGGGCCATATTCTCTTGGGCAGACACATGGCTGAGTGCAGTGGTCAGTCATCTCATGTTGTTTCATGGTGTTAGTGTCATTTGTACCCAACAGTCCACTTGTCTTCAGTGTGCCAGCCCCAATATCATACAACATGAGGTAATAGATCACTGTATTCAGCCATGTGTCTGCTTCAAGAGGGTATATTGGCATCTGTACCAACAGGCCACTTGTCTTCAGTGTGTCAAGAGTGCTGCTGCCTCACTACTGTCTCTCATGTGGGGTTGGCCATCATACAGCTGACGTAGCATACATTGTGCATTTTTGTGCAGTCACCGAGCAATACTTCTCTCTAATCGGTAGGGAGTATACAATTAAATGATTTGGATAACATCACTGTTGGCATCAGTATTTGTGCCTACAATTTAGCATGTGCACCTTGCACTTTTCTAGTATCATTTCTACTACTGTTTCATACATAATCTACCTGTCTTCATGGGATAATATCTGATTCCATCACATATGTGTGCATGAGAAGATCTCTTGGAAAATAGTTTTATATGATGGGCATACATTTCATGTGGTACCACAGACAGGAGTGTGTCAACATTGTTTGTTGAGTCACACATACCCTAACCCATTACTCCATGTAATTTATCATGAACAATTGTAGAAGCAATGACAGACATGACAGGTAGACCTACAGTACTTAATCACAAGGTGCATTTCCGTGCCATTGATGTTGAATCATTTGGCTAAGTACTTTGCACATGTCAATTGTTAATGGTCATTACCTGACTGTTGACATGCATCAGGGAGTAACATACAGAAATGCTAGCATCATATGTGAGTGTGTACACTCAGTAATCCAATTGAATCTGTGTTTGCATGACAAAAAGGTACAGAGATGCGCCTTCCCATTGAAACATGTCAAAGGCCCGTTTCAGATGTTGGAGATTCCCTGAGCCACAATAACATCCAATGGAATATTGCCTTTTAGTTATGCAATGATAGAAGGGTGTTCTCAGCAGTACCACTCGAAACTGGTGATTCCCCTAGGCTTAGCTGATTCATTGTGCTGTGGATATTTACAAGCAAATCTTCCTGATATTTTGTCCAGATTGTCTCCAGTGTACTTTTCTGTGCAAGAAGTGTTATGTAGCAAAGCAACATTGTTAAAACCTCCATTGGACTATTTAGACAATAGACATATTGTGAAGTTACCATTAGGGAGTTTTTACAGTCTCACATGGGTGTTTCCATGTCACCTTTGGGCTACTGTACTTCTTAATGCAACATGGCTGGATTATTTTACCATCATTTCATTAGGATGTGGTATTGTGCATACAAACATTTGCTGATTGTAGGACTTTGTGTGGAATCTGTCACAATGTCCTTGGCATTGGCATTATATTTGATGCCAACAGGCTAGTGAGGGGTGCTACAACAGCCAAACCCTTCAAGGTGACAAGGTCTCCTACTTGATCTATGGTATTGTGATTGGACAACTTCACTTGTGCAATTCAAGTTGTCTGTGATTCTGATTTTCCTGTATGCAAATGTTTATCATTCATGTAGTATGCATACATGCATGTGGTGTTGCAAATGTTGGAGGCATTTTTGAGGACCTTGTGACTGGGGGCTACTGTGCATTATGGTAACGTTTTGTAATCAAAGCTGTTGCTCAAGTGTTTTCAGGGAGATGGATTGACCCTATTTGTCTTTGTCATTTCAGTATCATCATAAGTAAGTGTAGGAGACAGGGCCAACATCAGTGAGGAAGCAGCTGGCCACAGTACCTCCAATCATGAAACATCAGACACGGAGGTAACCAGTGACCCAAAGAGTGAGGGGAGTGCCACTGAGGAGTCTGGCTCCACATCATCTGCTTCTGAGTCGACCTCCATGGGAAACTCCCTAGTGGTGGTGGAACACTCAGGACCTACACCTGCTCCAATGTTTTCCGCCACCCCCAGTTCCATCTTCAACCTCCCTGTTGCTCCCCACCCAGTTGGCTGGGCCCGCTTCCCCGAGAGGGTAGCCGTCTTGTTCACGCCAGGCACTTTACCCCCTATCCCTGTTACCCCTGTTGCCCTGAGTGAGGAGGCTATTGACCTCCTGAGGCACATCTCTGTAGCTCAGCCTGCCATTCTGAATACCATCCAGATGCAGCGCACCCATCTGCAGCAGATAGTTCCGTACCTAGAAGGCATTCACATTGCTATGTCTGCCCTAAAAAGGTATTTTCAGGCTCTGGTTTCCTCCCTCACATCAGACTTCCACCCCCCACACTGGCCCCTCCACCTTCCTCTTCTCCAACCAATTTCTCTGTTCCCATACCTGTCCAAAGCACACTCACACATAGGCATGGACACACCTCAACAGCCACAAGCAGCACACATAAACACAAACACCACAAGACACACCAGGATGCAAGCTCTCAACAGTCACTCACTCAAATCAAATCAAATCAAATCAAATCAAATCAAATCAAATCAAATCATTAACATTTATAAAGCGCGCTACTCACCCGTGCGGGTCTCAAGGCGCTAGGAGGAAGGGGTTACTGCTGCTCGAAGAGCCAGGTCTTGAGGAGTCTCCGGAATGCGGAGTGGTCCTGGGTGGTCCTGAGGATGGTGGGGAGGGTGTTCCATGTCTTGGCCGCCAGGTAGGAGAAGGACCTCCCACCCGCCGTGGAGCGGCGGATGCGAGGGACGGCGGCGAGAGCGAGGCTGGTGGAGCGGAGAAGACAGGTGGGAGCGTAGAAGCTGAGGCGACGGTTGAGGTATTCTGGTCCCTTGTTGTGGAGGGCTTTGTGTGCGTGGGTGAGGAGACGGAAGGTGATCCTTTTGCTGACGGGAAGCCAGTGCAGGTGTCTCAGGTGGGCGGAGATGTGGCTGTTGCGGGGTATGTCGAGGATGAGGCGGGCAGAGGCGTTTTGAATTAGTTGCAGATGTTTCTGGAGTTTTGCGGTCGTCCCAGCGCAAAGGGTGTTGCCGTAGTCCAGGCGGCTCGTGACGAGGGCGTGGGTCACGGTCTTTCTGGTGTCAGCGGGGATCCAGCGGAAGATCTTCCGGAGCATGCGGAGGGTGAGGAAGCAGGAGGAGGATACGGCGTTGAATTGTTTGGTCATGGTGAGAAGTGGGTCCAAGATGAAGCCGAGGTTGCGTGCGTGGTCTGAGGGGGTCGGTGCGGTGCCAAGGGCCGTGGGCCACCAGGAGTCATCCCAGGCGGTCGGGGTGTTACCGAGGATGAGGACTTCCGTTTTGTCTGAGTTCAGTTTCAGACGGCTGAGTTTCATCCAATTTGCGACGTCCTTCACTCCACTCACGAACACCACCACATTCACCATACCCCCAGTCACCACCCCAACACCCACAGACACAGTCGTCACCACATCCACCATACCCCCAGATACCACCTCAACTCCCACGGGCCTAGCCAGCACATCCACCATACCCCCAGATACCACCCCAACACCCCCAGACACAGCCACCACTCACACCATACTTCTACACACCACCCCAGCCACAAAGACACATCCACTACTCCCATCTTACCCATCACATCCACGTCCACACTCACACATGCAATAGACACCAACAAAACACAAACATACTTCAGACACACACACCAGCACTAACAGCATCTCAGTCCACAGCTAACAAAAACACTTCCTCAATCTCACAACACCTAATCCCTCCTGTACACCCTCCCCTTTTTCCCAAAGGAAGTTTCCTGTTTGGCCTTGTCCTTACCCCTGTGAAACGCCCCCCCCTCACAAAGCAAAAAAGGACCCCACTCCAGACCTCAACCCATCCCTTCCACATCCAAGTCTAACCCTGTGAGACCTGCTCACCCTTCCCCCGGACCCAGCTATACCCCACCCAAACCCAAAAATAAGCCCAGCCCTCCCAAGACCAAACCCTTCCATCCAAAACCTAACCCCACCCCACCCAAGGGTGATCATTGAGGTGACTGGAATACCCACTAGATGCCCCTTCGTGAGGAGGTTCCTGTAGCATTGATTTGAGAGGCAAGTTGTTTGGCACAGCAGTGTGCTCAGCATACTTTTTACTAAGGACTGGCCATTGGCCTTTATTCCATTTTTGGAGTGTTGTAAATAAAGTTAATTTGTTTGCTTTGCTACACATTGGTCCTGTCATTACTTTTCTCCCTTTTTGATGTTCATCAATAATTTGTGATGTATGACTACAGTTGAGTCTGTTTCACCCTAGTTGAGGAGCTATTTGATGTGGTTTGTAAGATCTTATTTTGGAACCCCGTGCTAGAGTCCCCTAGGACAAGGGGAAATGTTTGATGGATGGATGTTTGGGATGTAATCCAATTGGGTTGGCATTGCATTGGGTGTTGTTTCATATGGTAAGTATTTCTTATTGGCTTGGCCAATGTCAATGTCAAATTGGACATTTGTTTAATGTGTGCAGGCGAGAGGTTTGTTTGTCCACACATGGAGGGTGTTCAGTTGTGCTATCTCCCTATAACTTTGAATGAGCATGTTGATTTTAATGTGTGTACCTTACACCTACTTTATCCAGATGTATGACTGATGCTGTTACTGGTGTATTTACTTTCATGACTTGCACTTACACAATTGCCACATAGGCATGACACTTGGTTTGGTTGTCCCTGATATTCATCAGGTCACAGTTCCTGTGCAAATAGTGCTTTCGAGGCATGTGCAAAGTGAAATGTGTCCCAGGGCAGCAACCTTCCTGGGACTCCCCCGATCACACCATACCTAGTCTGCAGAGATTGTTTACATTGTGTGCTTTTCATGTTTGCCACACTTTATTCTGAAACCCATTTACCTTACATTCTCTTGCAATTTGGGTAATATAGTACAAGGATTTTGCAGGAAAGGTATGTTTGGGTTCAATGACACATCCATGCAGATGTATATGGTCTGTCACGACAATGTGAGGGTGTCACTTCAATTTGTGGGTTATTGATGAAGATTTGCTGTTGTGTGACACAGTGTCATAAACACATCACTATCTCTGAAACTTGGATGAGCACACATATCAAGTTTCGTAGAGTGTGGCGGTGCAGTGTCAGTGGCCTGGCCAAAGGGAGCACAGTGTCGCTGTGATTGAGACATGCATTGTATACAACTCCAAAACAAGACACAACATATATTTGGGCCAAGGGGCACAGCCCACATAACAGGTCAATGAGGCCTGTCGATTTGCTGTGGAGTTGGAGGTTTCTGAAGGCTCAAGTGTGGTGGTGGACTGCTACAGTCACGTCAGCTGAAAGCAACATCGTAATTGGTACGGCAGTTGGACTGGTGGCCTGTCCTCTGATAGACGCAAGGGCCTATCTCACCAAAACCGGGGGCCTACATTTGCTGGTGGTGTGGGCGGGACCACGGCGGTCTTTCGTCTATGTAACAGCGTGTATTGCAATACGGCAGTTGGACTGCCAACAGTGAGAAGGTTGGAATGCTGCTGCCGTGGAAGTCTCTGGACCTCCAAACTTGTAAACTTAGTCTTAGTCCAAACTTAGGGGGTCATTCCGACCCCGACGGGCGGCGGGCGGCGCCCGACGGGCGGAAACCGCCCAAACACCGCACCGCGGTCAAATGACCGCCGTAGTGATTCTAACTTTCCCGCTGGGCCGGCGGGCGATCTCAAGAAGATTGCCCGCCGGCCCAGCGGGAAAGCCCCTGCAAAGAAGAAGCCGGCTCCGAATGGAGCCGGCGGATTTGCAGGGGTGCGACGGGTGCAGTTGCACCCGTCGCGATTTTCAGTGTCTGCAAAGCAGACACTGAAAATCATTATGGGGCCCTGTTAGGGGGCCCCTGCACTGCCCATGCCAGCGGCATGGGCAGTGCAGGGGCCCCCAGGGGCCCCATGACACCCGTTCCCGCCTACACCGCCAGGAACAGGCTGGCGGGAAGGGGGTCGGAATCCCCATGGGCCAGGGGTAAACCGGCAGGAAACTGCTGGTTGCCCTTTTCTGACCGCGGCTTTACCGCCGCGGTCAGAATTGCCCATGAAGCACCGCCAGCCTGTTGGCGGTGCTTCCGCGGCCCTCTGCCCTGGCGGTTTCAAACCACCAGGGTCAGAATGAGGGCCTTAGTCTTGTGGGACTGTAATATACCCTATGCAAGTATCTAAATTGCAGCAATCTTAATCTCATAGAGACTTCCAACACTCTGGGGCCATTATAGCCTCTGCCCAGCCCTCTACTTCTAGGTGGGCCACTTCGCACTCCCACCACTCTCTTAGTAAGTGCATGGGGTTCAGAGCATTATTTACCACAGTATAATACCATTTTGACATTCCCTTACCATCTATTTGGCATTATTGTAATTTGGGCATCTAAGAGGTTATATTCCAGGAGGGCCTCCAGATTTTCTCAATATGCCTACAAGGCCAGAAACAATTTCAGGTAGCAGTAGAATTGCATTTTCTGCATTTTGTATGTGTCTATGAGACGTTAATGTGTGTTTGGAGCTTTCTTCCCAGATGTAACCTAACTTACAGATTCCAATAATGTCTCATGCTCGAAAGCCTTCTAACTGTGCTGTGTGCTTAAACCAATTAGTATTCCTACATAGTAGGGTTTCTGTTGTCAGCATCCAATGCCATCTAATACATTTTAGTGCCGGATGCCAGTGTCTGTTGCCAACATGACTACGTCTCAGTCAGAATCAGAAAGAAGGTCAACATATATATGTGAACCATATAATCTAAAAATATATACTATATTGCTCTATGACCATGAGCTCTGTGGCCATTGCTGGGCCTCTCCGATCTGCAAACACACTGTCCATAATCAGTGCAATATTGCTAGAACAATGATACAACTTAACATCAGCAATACCCAATCCCCTCCCCCCCCATCGTATGGGCCTAATACACATTTAAGATAGGCAAAGTTTTGGTGACAACCAAACCATAGAAATTTTATTTTTGGTGACTGTAGGGTTTGAAAAAACTTTAATGGAATTTCATAACGAAAATGCTGTCAAATATATAACAGTTGTGGGAGTGAAATAATTTTAATAAATTCCTCCATCCTTGCGATATTAAGAGGGAAGCTTTCCCACATGTTCATATCCCAATGTACCTGAGAAACTACAGAAGAAATATTCATGCCCAACATCCCATGTTTGGTGGCTGCTATAGGCATATCTAATTAGTTAAAATGTTAATCGGCTCACTGCAAGTTAGTTCTTGCCTTTTTATCTTCATGCATACCTGTTAGTGTAATGAGTGTGGATGTGGTCCAATTGACCTGCAGGCCTCCTGCTACTTCATACATCTGCAGCATGTGCATCAAACAAGGTAGGGAGGTCTCAGGGTCAATGATGTGAACCAATACGTCATCAGCATATATTGATATCCTATTTTCAGTGCCTCACATGCATAGAAAACTGTTTATTTGTGCACTTTTTATCCACACCACCAACGGTTCGATTGCTAGAGCAGAAAGGAGAGGCGACAGGGGACATCCCTGCTAGGGACCTGCTCAATAGCAAAAGAGAGGATAATTACTCATTTACTGTGACCCTCACCCAAATTTAGAATAAAGTATTTGCCAAAGACCATGTGTTTCAGCAGCTGAACATAAAATGCCACAGGACAGAATCAAAAGGCTTGTCCAAGTATATGGGTATTAGAGCCCTCCGTTCTTCTACCCCAGCAGAAAGTGCTATAGAAGTGTTAAGGTACCTGAGGGATTGGCGAGTGCTATGTTTTTGTTATGGTCTATGTGTATTAGAGTTTTGATCATCCTTAAAAGTTTGTTCTCCAGCCCTTTCGCTCGAATCTTTAGTGGACATTTACAAACATTTTGTACTGGCATAGAGTTAAAAAAAATGACGCTAACCAGCACAAAATGTATTTTCCTAATTTACTTTCCACTGTAAAATCTTTTTGCGCTGAAAAATGCCCTAAAAGTAACACAAGGGCGTTACATGAGTGGTACATGGGTGTTCCTATGCTACCACCCATGCCTTTTGCCACAAAACCGTATCTACAAACAATAGTAGCCAGGGTTTTGCACGAAACGTTAACTCCATTTGAAAGCAGGTGTTAAAAGGAGAAATGTTTTAATTTCTCCTTGCGTTTCCGACTTTGAATGTGTGCTGCACTGTGCAGCACGCTTACAAAGTAGGAAAAGTTTTAAAGTGTGTTTAAGTATTGTGTTTAGTACTGAAAAGGGTACCCTTCCAGTACAAAACCTATGCTAGATTCACGCACACACCTGTGCACTATGACGCAAAGGTGTGTGCCTGAGGAAGGGCAGCTGAAATTAGCGCCGGAGCTAGAGAGAGGGTAGGAGTGTGCCATATCTTTGGAGATATGCCGCTCTCCTGCTCTCCCCCGTCACACAACCCAGCGCAGCCTTTTTGGCTGCTGCGCTTCGTTGCCTGGCGGTTTTGTAAATCAGGGCCTTTATCTCTAAATTAATAATTAAGCAGATGGGCTTGTAGGATTAACACCTGTCTGATGGTTTCTCTGGCTTTATTATGAGATAGATTATAGCTTCTGGTAAATCATGTGTCGATTCTCCAGACTCCAGAGCCTCCAAGTGCATTCTCAAAAGTGGGGAAACTAAACAAGAGGCATATTTCATAAAGACCTTCAGCGGGTACCCTTTAGGCGGGGGTTTTCCATCAGAAAGAAAGTAATGTTTAACTTCTTACTAATTAAATATTCAATTGAAAATACAAAGGCCTCCATCCCATTGCTAAACCCTTAAATTGTTGCGGCATAAGGGCTTCTCGAGTAACTCGTGTTCTGTGTAGCTATATTTAATAAATATGTTTGTAGTTGAATCATGATTAAATCGTTTTTCTGAGTTTTAAAGCATATTTTCAGGGTCCAATTCCTAAACAGCGTGATAAATCTAAAAAGGAAGCATGTGTCTTCTCGTGTCTTAGATTTTTGACTTTCCAAGTGTTCAGCATTTTAAAAAAGTGCACCTGTAAAACACACATTTTCTAGTTTTCAATACGTAAAACAATGCACTTCGCCTATGTCTTGGGGATTTTCTGCTGAGTAGAACATACACCAGTATTAAAGGTAGTCATGGCCACTGGAAATATGCATCTCTAGAGGACCAATTTATGTAGCAGGGTTAACGAAATTATTTTACCAAAAAAGGCAATTATGTGGCATTAAAGGACACAATTTGTGCCCTCCTCATTATTTTGATTTTTAACATACCTCTGGGATAACCTTTCACCTCACTAGCTTAATACTCAAATACAGAAATAAACAACTAAAGTTTATCAGTCAACCTTTGGAAAGGGCGTTCCACAGGTATCACTACTTCGCTCTGCATTTTTAGCTAACATTTGATCCATTCAAGCTGCACACATAATTTTTTAATTTTCAAATTATGCAGCAAATAATGGATAATGTGGCAAAAGAGGGAAATCCATAATTATGCAGAAAACACAAGAGCCACAGGATCCTGTAATCTAAGTGGCCGTGACGATTTGCACTAAATTCTTTGGTTCTCCATCACAGAGTTTCCTTCCATTACACACCAACAAGATTCGGATGTGATTCAATAATTATTATTTAAACAGATGTCAATATTTTGTTGATGTAAATACAAGTGCTTGCAGTGTTAATAACTATCTAGTCTTCCAGCAATGCATGACTGCATCACTGTCCCACTGCTTTTTCATTTTTTGGTTTCGCCTGCACTTGCGTGCAGCCTGCAAAATCTATTTTTAATAAAAAATAAACTTAAAAGGGGCTTAGAACTAGCCCCTTACTTACCTGAACTTACCATTGGTTTACTCCAACGTTGCTCTGATTTATGTGCTTCTGAAGGGCTAGCATGTCATCTGCACGTCACTTCCTGTTGTCTTCTTCCTTCTTTGCCAATCTTGTCGTCGAGTTGCCTCTGGATCAAGTATTCCTTCTGGTCACTTCCCATTGGACAGTAGTTAGGCGGTCATTCTGACCGCGGCGGTCGGCGGTCGCCGCCCGCCAAGCGGTTCCCGCCGAAAGACCACGGCAGCCATTCCGGCTTTCCCGCTGGGCCGGCGGGCGACCGCCGGCCGGCCCAGCGGGAAAGCCCCTTCAACAATGAAGCCGGCTCGGAATGGAGCCGGCGGAGTTGCAGGGGTGCGACGGGTGCAGTGGCACCCGTCGCGATTTTCACTGTCTGCAAAGCAGACAGTGAAAATCTTTGTGGGGCCCTGTTAGGGGGCCCCTGCACTGCCCATGCCACTGGCATGGGCAGTGCAGGGGCCCCCAAGGGCCCCACGGCACCCGTTCCCGCCATCCTGGTTCTGGCGGTGGACACCGCCAGAAACAGGCTGGCGGGAAGGCGGTCGGAATCCCCATGGCGGTGCTGCAAGCAGCGCCGCCATGGCGGATTCCCTGGGCCAGCGGGAAACCGGCGGGAAACCGCCGGCTCCCCTTTTCTGACCGCGGCGTCACCCAGGAAGCACCGCCAGCCTGTTGGCGGTGCTTCCGCCGCCCTCCGCCATGGCGGTCATGGACAGCCAGGGTCAGAATGACCCCCTTAGTGTCATTCCTCTAGCTACGATGCTGAAGGTACTCCTTTTTCTTTCTGCACACTGTCTTCTTTCTTTGTTGCCGTCTCCTTTTTTCTTTCTGTATGCCGGCTTCTTCCTTCGCTGCTGTCTTCTCTGTCTTCTTTCTTCATTTACGTTGTCTTTTTTCTTTCTTCATTGCTGTCTTCTTTTTTCTTTCTACATGTCTTCTCTCTTCTTTGTTCTCCGCCTTCTTTCTTCTTTACCACATGCCATCTTATGTCTTCATTTTTCGCTGTCTTCTTTTTTCTTTACCACATGCCATCTTCTGTCTTTTCTTCACTGTCTTCTTTCTTTTTACCCCATGCCATCTTCTGTCTTCTTTCTTTCCTGTCTTCTTTCTTCTTTACCGCTAGCCGTCTTTTGTCTTCTTTATTCACTGTCTTATTTCTTCTTTAGCATATGCCATCTTCTGTCTTCTTTCTTCGCTGTCTTCTTTCTTCTTTACCACAAGCCGTCTTCTGTCTTTCTTCGCTGTCTTCTTTCTTCTTTACCGCATGTTGCCTTTTGTCTTCTTTCTTTGTTGTCTTCTTTCTTCTTTACCGCATACCGCCTTCTGTCTTCTTTCATCCCTGTCTTTTTTTCTTTTCTGCATGCCATTTCTGTCTTCTTTCGTCGCTGTCTTCTTTCTTCTTTGCCGCTTGCCCTCATGACAATAGATTTTGCCTTTGTTTATTCTTTCTCTCTAACTGAATTACAAAATTTAAATTTAAAATCCAGTTAGATAGAAAGAAAAACAAAAGTGAAAACTTTTAAATGCCGATACAAAAGAGTTTAGAATTTATCAGATGCAACAAATAGCACACAAATAGCACCTAGTACTAGGTTGTTTCCACTGCAATGGGGAATAACATGTAGATTGTGGTGTTTTCTGCACCAAAATCTGCATCTCTGTATTTACTGGGCCTTTCTACCCAGTAGGTCTCAGCAAGTTTGATCTGAGAATAATCGCTTGGAGAAAATCCAGAGGGACTGGGAAACTCCAACCCAGTCATAATTGTGATACGTGTGAAAACAAGACTTTGCCTTTGAATGTGTCACAAATTATCGAGGCACTCAAAATCAAGGCCTTAAATTGAGGTAATTACACAATACTGGGGAACTTTCATTCATTGTAAGACCAACATTATTTTCCAATAGATTTCATATTAGTTTATAGTTATTTAAGTACGGAACTGTGGGCCTGCCTATTTGTGTCAATGGGAAATGCAATATTGTTGAATGCATGTGTTATTTCTTTTACGGATTTTGTGCAGGTGTGCTTAGTGTGCTATTGTGAATTTTTAATGGGGGCTTCATAAGAAACCAAGAATACCTATAGACAGACTAATGGTCTTATTTACTGTAGGAATATGTGGCTATCTTAATATTAAGGGATACCATGATAGTTATAGTCTTCACCAACATAGGTATTAACACAATTTAATAAACAAATGATCCAAGTGGATTTGTTTAGAACAATCAAATACTTCAGCGCAACAGGTAATAATATGCTCTTCCTGACCTATGGTTTTCCTCAATAGGTGAAGATGTTAGCAACCATTATGTATGCCAAACAAGGTTTCCAAATGGCATTGTAAAGGAAAAAGTAAAACATTTGCATTCATGATTAAGCAGCAATATGGTAAATCAATATCTTAGTCTATGGAGTAAATCCATTCATTGCACTACATGGAGAAGTGTGATTATTGTTTACATAAGCCAGGTGAGGCAGAAAGGCAAAATTGTTGTGGAAGTCACTCACCTGATCTAGATGATTTCGATAAAGGCCCCCTCCTTCCGAGGACAACTCTCGGCCACTGTCTTTCAGCTTCTGTCATTTGAAGGGAAGAGGGTTTGGGGGGGGGGAGAGAGAGAGAGAGAGAGCGAGAGAGACAGAGAGAGAGAGAGAGAGAGAGAGAGAGAGCGAGAGAGAGAGAGAGAGAGAGAGACGGCTTGTGAGTCATGGATTGATCTTCTTTTCACTGTGCCTGGCAATTTCAGGAGATGTTGACCTTCAAAGTATTTCTGGAGCCGGGATCAAACATCTATCCCCTAATGAGAAAAAACAGTTAGCTTTCAGGGTTTTACACTATACTCTTCACAGCAATCAAAACATCAGTGCATAATCTCAACATAAATTCCATCTCTTTCTACCATAAAGGATTCCCCCAAATTGTCACCAAATCACATACAAGATTTTAGAGTAGACTCATGATAAGTTCCCAAGATTATCTCTTGCCTTGTTACCAGTTTTAAAGAGGTCCTTGGATTAAGGGCCTTATTTAGATGTTGGTGGTAATGGTCCCACCATTGAGTTTTTGTCTAAAAACCCCTCTGCTGCCATGATGGTCCGTCCGCCCTATTTAGATGTTTGCGGGAGCATAGGCAAATGACTGCCGATGGTCCACCATCACTGCCAAGAATCACCACCGACGTCAACGACGCCATGGGCTAAAGCGGCTGGTGGTGGGACTCCAGCCCCTTTTGTAATGAAGCCACTCACAATGTGCATTTCCACTGACGCAACTGTGGCAGCCAAATTGTCTCACCTGAGCTGGCAATTTGGGAGTTATACAAGCACAAAAATTACCTTTGTTATGCTTTCTTCATTTCTCGCCGCCATATACCTGTTCCTAACATTCCTGCTGTTGCTCCTGGGCCAGGTCCAAGATGGAAAACAACCCCATCATTGCCTTAACAGAAGGTTAGTCACGTCCTACCTGTTATCCTTGGAGTTGTTGCTTCACAGTAGTACTGGACTCGTGCATGGGTAAATATTTTTAGCAAACAACACCATAATGATGCACAATGCTTAAGTATAATGTTGCATTTAGTAAATGTATCAGAATAGATCTCGAGATATAAGTAGTACCCCCCATTCTAGTATGAACTGCCTTTATGGCAAAGCACACCTACAGAAAAAGTCACAGTAATCACAGAGAGGAATGTGTCCACACAGGTGTGTGCAACAATTCCCCCAAAATATTGAAAGCATCAACTGAAACAGTATACCCAATCTGAGCCAAACATCCTCATGATAATGTAGCAATTACACTACAACATGCTACACGTGGATGTACACAGAATGTACGACCAAGCTGATCGCTAAACTGCAATCATGGTAGAGATGTATGTAGGTCACATGTTCCCTTGGTGAGTGCAATACATCAGAAACATTAAATGTCACTTAACTATAAAGTGGCAGGTTCTCTGTGTAACATGTATGTGCATATCACTGAAACATCATGTCAAAATAAACACACATGTATTCTCCAGTCACAAAAAACAGAAACATGTAGTTTTGGTATAATTGTCCAATAACAAGATGAATGCTTGTACCAAAATCAATATGTGCATTACAAACATACAACACTAATGGATGCATTTTTTTTTTAAATTACCTACAATCCACAAATAGTGCTGCTCACTGTGATAAATGACAGTAAGTGCATGGCACACACATTATTAGAAATTAAATAAACAGCAAACAATCAGTAGCATTCATCAAATAAGGTCAGATAAAAGGTGTTCTAAAAATAAAAATGTTTTATACACATGAGATAATTCTCTCAAAAACAAAATAAAGAAACTACATAAGCAAAAAAGGCACTGGGCCTATAGTCCAGCGTGTGGGTGTATGCCCACAACTTCCCCCCTAATGTCCCTGCCAAAATAAACCTCCTTTGGAAGGAGCGTCTACGGGGCAGAGAGAAGGCACCACAATGATCGCACTGGGAGTTGGGCCCTTGGGTTTATGAGGGATCGTTTTGGGAGAGGTGGTTTTGGACTGGGAGGGGTGGGTTTGGTAGGGGTGGGTTGGGATTCGAAAGTGTGTCAACCTTAATGCTGATGGCATACAGCACTGCTGGAAATGAAAAGCAGAAATGTTTTGGCATTTATGAAAAGGTGTGTGTCATCTGAACTTGCAGCACAGGGAACAACTTCAACTAGATGTGGCTCCATTACATTAAAACCATACACAGCAGGCTATTACACTATATGGGCTGGAATCCCACCTGACAGGACTGCACAGACAGCTCCAGACCGTCAATTATTTTTTAACACATTACTATCATTTTAACAGTGGCTGTATTTTGTCACTCATACTACTGGTACACTGTCTACATCATACTCTCCACTGGTAGTCAGTGGCCTGCTGTTTGTCTGATGAAACGGGAATTGTGGGTTATATGGACACATATTGCAACTTCTCATTTTGGGTGTCTTAACACTCCCATGCACAGACATTTCAGAGAGTAGCAAAATCATTCTGTCCCAGGTAAATCATTCTGTGAGGTCCAATCACAACACTTCCCACATTAACAAAAAGGGACAACGTAGCCTGTGGATCTCAGTCAGACATTCCCCAATGTGCACAGCGAACAAGATCGGTGATGGAGACAGACACAACTATTTGCTTTCATGCATAGCCGTCACACACATTAGCCTTTGACAAAGAATCATGATAGAGGGTATCACCTACTACATGGTCAATTTCCGCCAATGGCCATTGGGTAGCCAATGTCCTGACAGCAAGCTTAGGGAGCCATCATTTTAGGGAGTGTAGCTGTGTAATTGTTAGTGCGTCACCAGCACTCAAAATGGAGGCTAATGCATTTCTAAATGTCAGACATAAATAACACTGTTCTTGGCAAGATGTGACACAAAAAAAATGTGAACCATGACTGTGTGTGACATCAATAGTTCCACGGGGGAAGTAATACCTCCGTTGACTGTATTAAAAACAAAAAAACAAAAAAATGTGTAAATAATACATTTCAATTGTATTACTTGCACATAATGAAAAAATATTACATGAAAAAAAATGTTGGGGAAGTTCCAAAAATGTTTTAACAATGTGTGAACATGTATTACACAATGACATTCCTAATGTTAGCAAGACTTAAGATGAGTGTTGATGTTAAAAGTATGGTGTACCCTTTTCAGGTAATTTTCTTTTCTATACAGACAGACTTCTGAACCCAGACATGGGTAGGAGATGATGGCCTCAGGTGTTCTGGCCCTTTCCAGACATTGCAATCAAGGCGGAAAGAGATGTCATAATACAATTTCAGCTAAGTAGTCAAACTATCCTGAATTTGTGTCAGCAGTTGGAGACTGATCTCCTGCCTCACATTATGAATCCAACTGCCATAACACCAATAGTGAAACTCATGTTAGAACTGTATTTTGTGGACACTGGCTATTTTTAATACACTGTGGCTGTATTTTGGGACATGTCCAAACCACCTTTCAGGGGGGTGCTAAAAGACGTCCTTGCTTCCTTGATGAGACACATCAACAGCTACATCCAGTTCCCACATCAACAGGATTTGGCCACTGTGAATGCGGAATTTTATGCTTTGGATGGACTACCACTGGTGGTTGTAGCAATAGATGGCATGCATATTCCCTTGGTGCCACCACATGCAAGGGAACAGGTCTGCCACAATAGGAAGAACTTCCATTCCATCAATGGGCAAGTTGTCTGCTTACCAGTTTTACACATCTGAATTGCGTGTGTCCGCTTCACTTGGGCAACACATGATTCATATGTACTACTGAACAGTTCCATACCCATGCAGATGTCACAGCTTAGACCGGAGAAGGCCTGACTTGTTGGTAAGTACAATATGACTTGATGATCTTTTCCCTGAATCCTAGTTTAGGAAGGCACAATGGCTTGATATGTAAGTATTATGTTGCTTCCATGTAGCAGACTCAGCATATCCTAACCACCACTGAGGAATCCAACAATGCCAAGGGAAGTCCTCTTCAATGAGGCCCATGGAAGAATACGGAGGCCAGTGGAGCTGGCTTTCAGGCTCTTGAAGGCCAGGTTTAGGTGCCTGGACAAGACCAGTGGAGCCTTCCTCTACTCACCCGATAAGGTGTGCCAAATCATGTTTGCCTGCTGCATTATCCATAACATCGCCCTGCGATTGAACATCCCTATAATCGCAGAGTAGTGAGACTGTGATGAGCCACTGGGTGAGGAGGTCAAAATGCCCATTGAACATGACAGTGGTGAAGAAGAAGCAGTTGATATACGTCAAGATGTGGTTGACCACTTCTTCACCTGAGTGTGAGTTTACCTTCACAAATTGTAACCTCCAATGCCTGAACAACTTGTGACATAGGGAACATATCAGTCTGCAATGGTAATTTGTTATGAATGGTCAGTGCAGAAAAGTCCAAGGAAAAGATGTTAGTGGATCAGAGTTTACCTACATTGAGTAGTGTGGTCACTGAAATAGATTAACTTTGCTTGTATTAAGTATGTGTGTCCTCATAACTTGCCATTTGAGTCAGATTTAATATGAGAATTAAAAATGTGAAATCTTTAAGTATCCTTTGTTATTCTGTTTCAGGATCCTTCACCGTGTCATCTTCATTTGGACATTTCAAAGTTGTGACATTTGCAGTGGTATGTTGCTGTTAGAAAGTACAAAGTGTGTTGATCCTGGGACAGACGCCCACTTGGGATGGACAGATCTCATACAGAGACAACTTGTACTCTGATAGACTGGAAGTTCAGGAAATTGGATCAGACCTGAAAATGGCAATATGTGCCACATAACTTGCTCAAACCACATGTGTATGTCAAGCTCTAGCATACTGTTCTTCCTTCATATTGGGATAAATCTTCTATTCGTAGACAGTGGAGGTAGCTGTTGATGTGCCTCCTCATAGCTGATATAACCTTTTGTCTGCATTCCACTCAATGGTGAATGTGTCATTGCACCAGATATTGCCACAGTGTCCTGTAATGGTCATGTGGCCTCAAATGTTTTTAATGCCATGATGTTGACTATTGGTGTAACTGATCTAGGTTTCCTATTGTGAGGGCAGGATGTATGGCTCCAATTAAGGTCATGCATCAGTGATAGTTTGCCTAGTTTATTTGATCCCATCAAATATTCCCTTTCCTTCGTGATGTCCAGGTTGTGCAGCATCTAACCCTGAATGGCAAAGACTATTGGGGTTAGGAATAGTTATTGAGATGCAGCTCTGATTTCTTCAAGGACTTGTTAGCTACATATGTGTTTGTTTTGTGCGAATACAAAGGGTGCCACTTAACCTCTTTGTCATTTCTAATTTTCATTAGCAAATGAATGTTCAAAAGCATTCACAACATGGTGGTGGAGGACAGATATGACAAATGAAAGGCCACAAATAATCCAACAGGAGTTTTGTAGTCTGTGTCCATACCAATTATTTGCATGATACTTAAGAACAGAAGTTGAATAAAAAAAATGAGGAAAAAAAAATATGTCTATCATGGTGTTTGGAAGTATGGTAGTAGAGCCAAAAACAGTTTGGAGTCCAATGTAAAAAATACAACTGTACTCAGAAAAGGTCAATGTATCCATTAAATAGTCCACAGAGTGAATGGCAGGCACACACTGGAGGAAATTAGAATCTGTGTCGCTTGGAGATGGTAGTGACGGTCTTGCCATCCTCTTCTGGTGGTCCGGATGACTGTCTCCGCCAGGGAGGAGGGGAAGCACAGGTGCAGGAACTTGGTTGTGAAGAGCAGGTGGCAGGGCCTTCCTGTCTGTAGCTGGCAGTGGTGTACTTGGTCCAGATGTGGAGGGGCCACAGACAGGGACAGATGGAATGAGAAAATCCCTGCTCACATGGTGGTAGATGTCTTGAAGCACCCTAGTCAGGGAGAATTTTTTTTTCATTGTGATTGCCTATTTTGAAGATGAGCTCCCTCTGCATCTCCTTGATCTTCTGGAGCTGCGTTCCAACCTGGCCTGTCATGTCATGGGACTTTTATACTGCTCTAAATCTAAGGGGGGAGGGACCGGGAGGTTATGTGGTCCAGTGTACAGTCTCCCAACAATAGTGATACATATAAAGGTACACTGTTCCACGTGTTCTGTAATGGCCTAGGGGACCTGAAGTCTCAGGAGCAAGAGCCCTCAAGCATCACAATGGATGACTGGTATCATCATCGGGAACTGCTCCTCGCCAGGCCGGCGCTGCAACGCCTGACGGGCTCCCCGTAAGGGGGCTCTAAGCTGTACTGTTCTGATGGTGACTGGTGGGTTCAAACTATCTAGACAGAAATGCCTGTATTCCGGCACCAGCGCACATAGGAGAGAACAAAAAAAGATTGCTGCCAAAATATCTCATACTTTTAATCAATGTAATTGGATGAAGACCAAGATTAAAAACAGAAGGAAAGTAACAAATTGAGTTATGATGCTCAATTACTCTCAAAGAGCAACACATATCAGAGGACTATAACTATTATAGTACCTCTAAAATAGGGTAGACATGTTTCGCGTCGTGCGGTCCAAATGGATCCAATGACGCTTCATCAGGACCAATATCTAAAGGTTAATCAGCTCTTCTCCAATTAAAGAAAAAATCTCAATATATAGGTAGAAACACCGGTCACTTACATTAAAGTAAACTGACTAGGTCAAAGTCAGGTCGCCCTAGAAAACAAAAAGGATTAAAGAACATACACCAAAATATACCCCAACTGTGGTTGTAAAGGTGTGTATGTGAAATACATATGTGATGGGTCATAAAACAGGCAAAAAAATGGTACAACAAGGCAGGCTTACCATCCCCAAGTTGGAAACAGGCTCCTTGGGAGGCACGTTCCAAGGACTCAGAACAACACTGTGTGTAACTGACACAAGACATCAACATAGATAAACATAGTAAATGTCACAAGGGTAGTCTGTCAAACAAATACTGTCCTATTGGTAACGGACAAAATCCGTGGATGGTGTAGCCAGTTGTTGAGGAATAGACTAAAGATTGTGTGAAGCTACATGTCCATGTACATATAAATAACATATCTGTGCTCCATTACCAAAATCATGCAATACAGAAAAAGTATTTGGAGCCTGATACACATATAAATAATATGCACCAATCTGGTTGGCCATAAGGTCATAAGTACTCACGTTTTTGTTCCTGGTCCATTACTCGGGACCTACCCTCCGGAACAACGTCCCGCATCTCAATGCAGTGGGCGCTGTCGAGATAGTTTGAACCCACCAGTCACTATCAGAACAGTACGGCTTAGAGCCCCCTTACGGGGAGCCCATCAGGCGTTGCAGCGCCGGCCAGGCGAGGAGCATTTCCCGATGATGATACCAGTCATCCATTGTGATGCTTGAGGGCTCTTGCTCCTGAGAATTCAGGTCCCCTAGGCTATTACAGAACACGTGGAACAGTGTACCCTTAGATGTATCACTTTTATACTGCTGCCAGGACTTGGTCAATGGTGGTCTGGCTGACTACGACTCCAGTCGCCTCACTTTGCTGGCCCAGAAATTCCCTCCCATGGCCCCTACTCCCACTACCCTGTGCCCTTGAGGAGGTGTGACCCATCCCAGTAGTTCCTGGTAGACCTGGAGGCTGTGTTGGTGTTATCCCAACAGCAGCCAGGACTGCTGGGGAGGCACATGGTTGGTGTGCACTGCCTTGGTACACAGGAAGTAGAGGTGTCCTCATGCTGAGATGGTGTTGTAGCTGTGGTGGGAGGTGTGGGCCCAGTACGACTGACCGGAGGTGTCTGGCCAGGCAGACCAGATTGACCAGCTCCCTCTTGATCATCCGGACTTGTAGCAGTGGAGTGCTCACTGAAGGCTTGCTCCTGGTCTAGAGTGGAGGTGTCGTGCCTGGCAGACAATGGTCCACTGGGCCGAGTGGTTGGACCTGTAAAGGTTGTAGAGAATATGTAATTAATATATAGTTTGTGTATTTTATGTATCTTTGCCTACAAATGGACCAACCTAAAAAAGCAGAAACAGAGTGATAGCCTGATTAGGCCTTTGTGTCATTTTTATTATTTTACATATGCAGCCTGATTTATACAGATAACAACTGTGTAGAGATGTCCTGAAATGCAAAAGTGCTATTTCATAATTGTATGTTATGTGTAGCAGACATTCAACCCAAAACAGTGGTGAGTAGGTTGGTGTACTGGACCATTCCAAGTTCTAGCAGGCTACAAAACATTGCATTGAAAGTAGTTCAGCTTACAAATAAAACTGTAATTGTTCATCATATGGACACCGAAAATTAGCTTGTGTGAGACTATTACTTCTATGCATCATGCCACAACACAATATTGGAAATCTTGGATTCAAAAGGCAATTAATTATGTAAGCATTTTCATCACTTCATTGTAACTATGTGAATGTGTCAACATGTTTAAGATATATAGGAAGTGACATTTTAATCCATAGCATGACACGGTGATTGTCAAATGCACTAGTTTTTGACATGTGTGGATATGTGGAAGTAAAGGAAAGTGGAACAACATTACATCACACTGTTGTTTTGTAGATACAAAAACAGGGCACCATGGAAGTTGTAGTCATCTGTTAACACCATAGACAATAATTGGTTGAAAAATGAGTTACTCATATCTATTTCAATGACTATAGTGGAGATGAACACACATCCTGCAACATGTACACACATATGGGTATGATGTGAATAGGAGAAAACATCACTTAGAAACACTATACTTTCCTATGCAAATGGATGGCGGTTTGGCCCTTTTTTTGGGAGAACAACACACATTGATACAAAGCAAAGGGCTGAGCAAATGAAAGGGATGATCCATGGGGAATAACACACAAGCTGACTATACATATTGCACATTGTTAAAGGAGAGCTTCAATCATGATACTACTAATTGGTAAGAAACTAGATATGGAGTCAAGTTTAGATATATCTGTTTTTCAAAGGGTGTTGAACCATTCTAAACATCAAACTTAAGACCAGGACTCCATTTGCGACTGCTGAGACATTTCTTAGTGTAACTTACTAAACTCCACTTCACCAGGGATTCAAGTTAACCCTTCAGGATGTAGAATCTGCAAGACCGTCTCCTTTCAGGGAAAGAGTGGAGAAACACCACCAGTCCTGTGGGACTCCAGGTAGTGCTTGGAGGCCAGTGAACAGACTTTTCCCCGCAGGTCATTCCACCTCTTCCTAAGCTCCTTCTGTGTGTGCAGATTGTTAGCTACTACATTCACTCTGTCAACTATTCTGGACCACATTTGCCTCTTCTAGAATATGGTTGTATTTTGTACTTGTGCTCCAAACAATTGTGGCTCTACTCCTATGATTTCCTCCACCATGACAGACAACTCTTCCTCTGAAAAACTGAGATTTCTCCTACCTGCCTTGAGAATGTTTGCAAAAAAAAATATTGGGCCATATTTATACTTTTTTAGCACCGCATTTATGTTATTTTTTGATGCAAAAGCGGCGCAAACTTACTTAATACAACTGTATTTTGTAAGTTTGCGTCGATTTGGCATAAAAAAAATGACGCAAATGCGGTGCTAAAAAAGTATAAATATGGGCCATAGTGTCCAAAAAAAGGAAGGATAATGAGAGAAAGTAAAATTACCTCAAACACAGAGAGGGAGAGGAACACAGAAAAAAGCCTGTCTCCCTTGTTGAAAAACTGCTGGCTTCTGGTCTTCTGCAGTTTGAAGGCAAAGGATCATGATCTGAAATGGAGTGTGTTTTATAGTGTGTTTTGCAAGTGTTCTCAATTGTCCAATACACAACAGGTGTGGACTACTAGCAGCAAACCATAGTCACAGCCGTAGTACTGTACTGAACAGGTCCACTGAAACACTGCCAGCATGACTGTGTGATCTAAGTAGGCTCTGTGGGATCCTGTCATCAAGACAGCGCTGGAGGGCCTGCTTGTCAGCATTGAAGTCTACCGCATCAGCTGTGGGATGTAGCTTGCATGGTGGAATGTACTCCGCCGTGGCGGCTTTGGCTCAGCCGCAATGCATCTAAATACGGTGGGTGGAAGACCGTCGACTTGACAGTCTTTTCATGGCTGTGCCCATTGAGGCTTGGCAGTGGAACCGACAAGATCTAAATCAGGCCCCAAGTCTCTTCTCCATTGGGGTAATGTTTGCTGCGATCAACACTGCTAAAGAATCTTAGGATTGTCTTTACAAAGCATCAAATTTGAACTAATGCTGTGTCTTTTCCCTTGCAGGTATTCTCGGGGATCTAATTCATACCCTACCAAGCAACTAAGGACTAAAGTACCACAATGAATGACCTCCACAGTATTCATCCGCTTGCTTGCCTCTGAGGATTTGCTGTTCTTCAATCCAACAACAGGAAAAATAACATAGAGAGGCAATAATTATAGCAATTTAAATCACAACAGTCATCTTGAATTATAGAGTCCATCGAAGAGAGTCTCCTAGAGTTGTAGCATAACGGATCTATTCTCTTTATACAATTAATTCCCACCGAAGCCACTGAACGTGTTTCACTCTCACAGGAGTTCTCTCAGGGCTGCAAGATACAGATACCAATAAAAACGTATTTAAAAACATATGAATACACACAAGCCAACTTTAAAAACACATAAGTGTTCAGCTTCAAACAACACAATACCAAGACCTGAGTAAAAATTAATCTGGCAGAAAAAAAAATTAACCACAAATATTATGGTCACAAAACTAAGATAATAATTCCCTTAACAAGTCATCATATTGTCATGTTCAATTTCACTTCCAGAATATATATTCATATTTTATTGTATTTGGACCTGAATTTAGCTAAAGATCATAATTTCTAACTTAATATAAAACAAAGATTCTCAACTCGCAGTTTCTCATCACAAATAACACCTGTGATGTAAGAAAATGTCTAACTCCCAAGTGAGCTGTTTTCATACAAAATATTTAAAAACATCTCAACAGCATCTCCTACCTAAATCAAAACCATCACCACCACAACACTTGTGATTCAAAGAAGTATTTACTTCTCAAATTAGTCAATTCCCGTATATACTCTATATTGTCTTTGGTGTGCATAAGAACGTCTCCTGGCCAAAGGCCTGATCATCCAAAAAACTATTGTGTAAGAGTCCCTGAGTAGTCATATTATGAAACCCTCTGTGCAAAGGTCTCCACTGTTATACAAAATACAACACTCTGATTAGTACCTCATGATAGCTCCTCAATGCTTTGAACTATCCAATTGTTGCCGACTTAAGTTAAACAAGCTTTCTCGCTATGTTTATCGAACACCCTTTGTTTCCAACATACTATTAGTATTCCTCCCAAAGAATCATGTTCCCAACTATGTTCTAATAGGAACTCTCCCAAATTGTGGTTACATTGCATGTTGTGCGCCTTCCCTGCACTAAAGTCATACTACATCCAGTTTCAAATGCGTCACAAACTAACCAACCCCATCCCAGTGCCTGTGGCACATCAAGCCCTCAAATGTGCATCCTTGTGCAACAAATTACAAATGGGGGAGAAGAAGGGGAACTTGCCCATGTATAACATTCATCCCTTCCATCCCCTCTCCAATCTACAGGATTTCACACACTAACAAACCTCATCCAAGCAAGCGAAACAAGATATGCATACAAAAATAGTTGCAACACATTGAGGGGCATATTTATACTCCGTTTGCGCCGAATGTGCGTCGTTTTTTTTCGACGCAAATTCGGCGCAAAACTAACGCCATATTTATACTTTGGCGTTAGACGCGTCTAGCGCCAAAGTATGGGCAAATAGCGTCATTTTTTAGCGTGAACGCCTTCCTTGCGTTAATGAGATGCAAGGAAGGCGTTCCCGTCTAAGAAAATGACGGCGACGCAAATGCGTCGTATTTATACTCCCGGGCAAAAATCACGCCCGGGAGTGGTCGGGTCAAAAAACCCCGCATTTGCGCCACTTTTTAACGCCTGGGTCAGGGTAGGCGTTAAGGGACCTGTGGGCTCAAAATGAGCCCACAGCTGCCCTCCCATGCCACCAGGGACCCCCCCCTGCCACCCTTGCCCACCCCAGGAGGACACCCAAGGATGGAGGGACCCACCCCAGGGACATTCAGGTAAGTTCAGGTAAGTATAATTTTTTTTTTTTTTATATATTTTTTTTTTGGCATAGGGGGGCCTGATTTGTGCCCCCCTACATGCCACAATGCCCAATGACCATGCCCAGGGGACAGAAGTCCCCTGGGCATGGCCATTGGGCAAGGGGGCATGACTCCTGTCTTTACTAAGACAGGAGTCATGTAAATGGCGTCTGGGCGTCGTTTAAAATGGCGCAAATCGGGTTAAGACGATTTTTTTGCGTCAACCTGACTTGCACCATTTTTAAGACGCCCTAACGCCATTTTTCCCTACGCCGGCGCTGCCTGGTGTACGTGGTTTTTTTCCACGCACACCAGGCAGCGCCGGTCTGCTTGCGCCGGCTAACGCCATTCAATAAATACGGCGCCCGCATGGTGCTTCAGAATGGCGTTAGCCGGCGCAAAATTTTTTGACGCTAAACTGCGTTAGCGCAGTTTAGCGTCAAAAAGTATAAATACGGGCCTGAATTCTCAAACGTGCATCTTCATATGATAAATGGCAAGGGGAGAGAGGATGGAAAACACACCCTTGCACGGCATGCATTTCATCCATCCCAATTCCAAATTGTCAAATGGAATGTGTTAGTCCGTCTTCCTTTATATTATAACCCAGAAGTGAAGACAGCTAGACCGCTCCACAGACTATAGGTAAGATGCCATCTTAAAAATCTGCAATGTCAAGAAACCTTCTGTAGGAGCCATCATGAGCCCATTACTCAACTATGGAATAGTATAGTCTGTCTTTCATTTTGTTTCGAAAAACATATGGACAACTGAATAATACCACATACTATACTTATGATGCCATTTTGAAAATAACTGACATCAGTAAAGCTTCTATGGGGGACATCTTGAAACCATAGTTCACATACCAAATTATTGAAATTATTGAAATAACAAACACCCAGAAAAATTCAAACGTTGATCCTATATTGCCAGCCTGGCTGATGAAGGGTGATACCCTGAAACCAGTCCCAGGATGCTTGTTTCTAGTCCAGGGAGGACCTGGCCTGTCAGTTCAAGCTAGCCTGGCTGATGAAGGGTGATACCCTGAAACTGATTCCAGGATTCTTGTTTCTGGTCCAGGGAGAATCTGGCCTGGCTGTTTGGGCTGAGTTGTTCCCATCGAGAACAGGGTCAAGGCTGATTTGCATATGGCTGGGTCCAAATGGGGGTGGCATGGTGAGCAAAAGAACGATGGATTAAACACAGATCTATGACTGGGGGTGAGTGTTTGAAAAGTTTCAACACTCCATCCATCATCCTTTTGTGTTGATAAAGTTGCCCTAAGTGGGAAGAATATGCCTAGATGTGGGTTCCTTGCTCACTGTGCCACTGGATTCAAACTAACCTGACTGATGAAGGACGATATCCTGAAGCTGGTTCCAGGGTGCTTGTATTTGGTTCAGGGAGGATCTAGCCGAGTGGTTTGGGCTGTGCTGTTCCCATGGGGATCAGAATCAAGACTGATTTGTATACGGCTGGGTCCAAACTGGGGTGGCATGGTGAGCAAAAGAATGGTGAATTAAACCCAGATATGTGACGGGGTGAGTGTTTGAAAAGTTTTAACTCTCGGTCCATCACTCTTTTGTGTTGATAAGGTTGCCCTAAGTGGGAAGAGTATGCCCAGATGTGCGTCCCTTCCTCACTGTGCTACTAGATTTAAGCTAGCCTGGCTGATGAAGGGTGATATCCTGAAGCCGGTTCTAGGATGCTTGTTTCTGGTCCAGGGAGGACCAGGCCTGGCAGTTTGGGTGGGACTGATCCCATGGGGGAAAAGGGTCAAGACTGATTTGCATTTGGCGGGGTCCAAACTGGGGTGGCATGGTGAGTAGAAGAACAATAGATGAAACCCAGATCTGTGGCTGGTGTTGAGTGTTTGAAAAGTTTCAACACTCCGTCCATCATCCTTTTGTTTTGCTAACGTTTCCCTAAGTGGAAAGTGTATGCCCAGATGTGGGTCCCTTGCTCACTATGACACTGTATTCAAGCTAGCCTGGTTAATACCCTGAAACCAGTCATAGGATGCTTGTTTCTGGTCCAGAGACACCCTGGCCTGGCTGTTTGACCTGGACTGTTCCCATGGGGAAAAGGGTCAAGACTGATTTGCATATGGCTGGGTCCAAACAGGGGGATGGTATTGTGAACAAAAGAATGAGGGATTAAACCCAGATCTGTTAGAGGTTAGAGTAAAAAAAAAAGACTCTAACCTGCTTAGAATTATTTTCCGATGCAAAATCATCCATACCACATGACTTCTGTCTAAGAAAAGACAGGAGTCATGCCCACCACTCCAATGCCAGCAGAGGGGACCCTGTGCCATGTATGGGGGCTCATTTCAGGGCCCCCTATGGTAATAAAATGCAATACTCACCTGTACTTACCTGCACTTATCTCGGATGGGGTCCCCCATCCTCCGCAGTCCCTCTGGAGTGGAGGGGGTGTCCCTGGGGCCTTAGGGGGGCACCTGTGGGCTTATTCCATGGTGTTCCACCATGGAAATAGGCCCACAGGTCTGTTAACGCCTGCCCTGACCCAGGTGTTAAAAAAATGGGGCAAAGCAAGCTTTGCACCATTTTTTGACCCATTCTCCCTCCCGTGCACCATTTTTGCACGGGAGTATAAATATGGCGTTAAGGCCACAAAGTAATTTTTTACACGGGAACGCCTACCTTGCATCTCATTAAGGCAAGGTAGGTTTCCACTTCCAAAAAATGACTTTAACTCCATAACTTTGGCGCTTGACGGGTCTAACGCTACAGTATAAATACAGAGTTAGTTTTACACCGAACTAGAGTAAAGAAAAAGATGCTAATTCAGTGCAAACAGAGTATAAATATGCCCCTTACTTACATATTTCATCCGAAGAATAGATAAACATCTCTCTAGCTGACAACAATCTAGGAATACATCTCTGGTTAAAGCTGGCTTTATCATTTGCCCATATGTTAACCCATAAGAGTAGTGGGGCCTTTTTAACAGTATCAGAAATGTAAGGCAGGTTCAACTCTGAGAACTTGCTAGCGGGAAGTTAAGAAGGTGCCTACAAATTTGATTTTCTTGCACCTGCAAAGCAGTGGGATTTTGGTACCTCCATATTCCGGCTACGTACACGGCCGCAAGGATACACTAATGGTTATAAATGTTTGAAAAGGTATAGAGGAACCCATAAAATGTTTGTAAAATTTGTGTAAAATTTAAAATAGCCCTGGCTGCCCTGCTCAGTTTCATACGTGAGTTACCTGAGGATTCCAGGAGCCACCTGAGTTGAAAGTGACCCCGAGATAATTAAAGTTGCTCACAGTACTCAAAGCCCAATTGTACGAACCTAAGGAGGACAACATTTTCTTCCCAAGCGCGCATGTCATAAAATTACATTTCCCAAAAATGGCAGATAAGTGTAGCTTGCCCAGAAAAGAGACAAAAGCATCCACCAAACTACGAAGGGCTCTTGGAGTTCTCGCCATGAAGATGATGGCATTGGCATACAATAATGCTGCGACTAATCTCTGAGCAACCTTTGGTACATTGGAGGGGACAGCTCCCAAATGTGGGCATAAGTTGTTAACATATAAAATAAATACAAAGCTGGCAAAATACACCCATGCCGCACCACCCAGGCGAAAGGAAAGATATTGGAGGTTTCCCCTGCTTGGCTGTATCCCACCATGGCTTCCAAATGTTCCAGCAAAGAATATAGGAAATGTACAGTGTTAACCTCTACACCCATGGCCAACAGCTGCAACCACAATTTTGTCCTATTAACTAGATTAAGCAATGAGGATAGCTCCATAAAAGCTAGGAACAAGTGGGATTTGTTTGGCTATCATATATTTACCCAAAATTAAATGAAGTTTAAACATTGCACCATTGTACCCACCCCAGACCAAAAGCCATACAGAAATACCTATATAACATTAATCTGATCAGCCAAATTGTTTGTCCGTTTAAAAAGTTCTCTGCCCAAGATTTTGGCATATTTATAGGCCCCTTGCGCCGCATTAACATCATTTATTTTGATGTTAACGTGGCCCAACGCGGCCAAAATCCCTGCGCCGTATTTACAGAGTGGGGTAACGCATGCATTGTGCCACTCTAACTCTTTGCGCTACATTATGCCTGAGCCAGGCATAATGTATTCAAAGGGGGCGTTCCCCCGTTAGGAGAGCTGGAAAAATAGCGCAAGGAAATCTATGAGATTCCCTTGTGCCATTTATTACGGCAATTTTAACACCTGATCAAGAACAGATGTTAAAAGGGGACTTCCATTCTTTAGAATAGGTCCTTATGAACTCTGCAGGAGTAGTGCCAATATTTTGGTGCTACTCCTGCAGAGTACATCAATCGCGTCATAAAAAATGACACTATTGCCCCCTACCCTGCACCATGGTGCACACATGGTGGCGGTAGGGGAGTGCTAAGGAGTGCATGGAAAGTGGCTCAGCGCTCGGTGCAGCGCCATTTTCCATACATCTGCCCCTATATTCGACAGAGTTCAAGACTGAGGAATTTTGGAGACAAATAAATTATTAAATAGATTTGTAAGCATGATGCTCCAGAGGTCTCTATTACGTTTCAATAGATCCATTGGTACCCCATCAGGGCCAGGGCCCTTCCTACCCAAACTTTTGTTAATTCAGTCCACTACTTTGCTTATTGGCAGTTGCAGGGGAGTGGAATTTTGAGGTTTTTCTCTTAAAGAGTCCACTAGGACTGGGCCGTGCTCTGCCTGACATATACTGCTAAAGTGGGTTGCCCAAGTTGGGTCCGCTGTACAAGATAGGAGAGGATTTGGTGGTGAGTCTCTTGATCTAGGATCATTAAATGTAATCCAAAATTCCCTACTTTTCTTACCAGCAGCAAGCAACTCATTTTTTTCCCAATCTTCACTCATTAAAAAATTCTTCCTTCATCTGAGGGTGAGCTTATAATTTCTCCTTGCCTCTGTGACTACCTTGGAGTCCAAGGGATGTATACCAGGGCCCTAGGTAGTTGACAACTAGCTTTAGAGCAAGTTCCACCAAACCAACGTGAGAGTTTTGAGGCCGATCTAATGGGCTTAGATAGGTAACCCCTGATACTGGTACACAAGGAGCTGAACTGTGAGCTGAGAATGTCCCCCCACCCTTCAGCTAGACAGCCCAAAAATAAGGGCAAATATTTGTCCATGAGAATATTGAGTGACCTTAGGTTCCTTTAGGAACCATATTAATCTTACACCATTACTTGAATCTTTGATAATCTCAACTGTTGAGACCGTGCAAGCTGCCTTGCTAATGGGAAAAAAGCAGTTGTCCCCAGGGCATTAAGATCTCCCCATTGACTCTCCAAAGTTGAACTGCTCTGAAAAGAAGGGACAAAATCTCTGTTAACAAAAACAAAATATATAGTTGAGGCCCACCCAACACCCATTAAGGACGAAATGGTACTTTCTTCCCCTCTGAAACAGGAAATCAAATCTACGAAATCATGCTCTCCTAAATAGAAACCCAACTCAATCCCTCTCTTCTCGCTAAGAGACTCTCAATTTCCAAAACTCTTTAGCTGCAGCTCATCAGAACATAGAATACGCTTTGCATTACAATTCTTACATAAGATATTATAAGGTGGTGCTGCAAATGTATCCTTGGTTGTGATCAAGTTTTCTATAAAACGGAACAAGTCCCTATAACGTGCATAAGTAGGATTGATAAAATCACTATTGTGGAAATCAATCAAATAAAAATTTAAAAGGCTAGACTTCCACTCAATATATACAATTTGGAAACCACCACTACCTGATTCAATCACAGACACATTTAAATTGAGATGTAAACTAAGTCAAAATGAAAGGCCACTCCTAACTCTTCCACTCACTGAAAGCACCGCAGGGGCAAAATAACAGGTGCACCCATGTCGGGGAGAAACAGACCAGGTCTCTTGAAAAGCAATTATATCGTAGCCACTGATAAAGTTTAACCAGTCCGGATCAGATGTCCTCTCCTTATGGTCTGCCACATTCCAACTCAAAAGGCTGAAAGAAGTCAAGTCCCTGACAGAGGTCCTGCCACCTGAACAATTGGAGGCACACAGTTGAATGGAAGCCCTCTCTAGCTGGTTGGGTAGAAGATTTAGGAGTGGCCAATCAATGTCTGATAAAACTTTATATTGGGTGGCTATAGAAACTGTGAACTGGGTCTTTACAAGGCCTTGGAGGACGTTTTCAATCCTTCTCTGTTACTGAGGGAAATGCCCGTGTTAGAGCACTGTAAAGGTGGTGGGCCTCCCTCTGTGGTGGGGAAACCTGCAGGCCTGAGGGGTGGCAAAGGCATACAGGGCATATAAATGAAACCCAAGGGCACCCCAAAGGTACAGTTCTTTCCAAAGGCATTGCTCAGGCCCCTAAATGGCAGGCGTTGGACCAGCTGAGCGGATCTAAAATTTATAGAGGGGATCTAAAATTTATAGTGCTACAATCATTCCTGACTTAGACATGATCTTGACCAATCCACCCTATCCTCCTAACCATCGAAATCTTACTAAATAGGTGGAAGGGAAGCCCCGGAAGCAGGCTAGCCAATCAAGAACTTTGCAAGAGAGATCCTCGTAGGACTCCTTCTTGTTGTCACGTAAGGGGGGAACTCCAACAAGTACACTTGCACATAAGGGCAGGCTGCAGGCAAGAGTCCAATACATGAATGACCACCAGCTCTTGGAGTTTCTGCTACGATGTCCGGTTCAACTTGGTTGACAATCCAACCCCATTTCTCCACACTGTTAGCTCCTATAGAGGTCTCCAGAGGGGGAGGAGGTACATGCCCTACCCACCAGCAAATTTAGTTCAGTACTATCCCCCATCATGCCCCTCCGTGTGCTGAATGAGCTATCCTGGTTTGTACTTGGTTCCATTAGACTGTGGAAATTGGTAAATATGGCTACCTCGTTGAGGCAAGGGGGAGACCTATGGGCTTTCATAAGGCCAAGCGGGCTTCTAATGCTAGAAGGGCCATAAGTCATTGCAAGAACTCTTCCACTTTTTGGTAATAGCCCTCTGTGAACTTGGTACTATAGCTCGGATCGGTTTGTCTTTGTGCATCACACATAAGCATTTCCACCCCACAGTTGGACTTCTTAGATCCAGCTGCCTTTTTAGTGAACCTTGAGGTGGTCGATGATGCACCTCCATTGTGTAAGGATTTTACCATAGCCCCGCCCAATGAACTCCTGGAAGAACTACAGGAGAGAGACCCAAAGGGGGTGTGGATTCCTCTGAAATAGACATAGATGCATGTGTGCCTGAACTCACAGACAATCTTCTTTCTGTGAGAGCAATCTCAGTGCTGATGACACTGACTGCTCTTTCCAACATTTTATCAATCGAGCTAGGTAAAAAGTGCGCATCAGGGGACCCTCCTGCCACTTTCTTTTCCCCTATCATTGGCTGGTTGGGATGAGGAAATTAACGTCTCCCGAGGAACCTGGCTTCAAACAATCTAAACAAACATGAAATGTTTTCCCAAGGAAAAAGGTGGGCAGCCTGTGCAGTGCAAGATACCTCACAAAGGGCACTTTAAAGAGACAGGACTTAACCCAGACTCGACCAGGCTCTGACAGGCACAGACGGGTCCCCTCTTGGCCTGGTCTTTGCTCGGGCCGCATGGTCGTAAACAATGTCTTACACCAGAGAAGCTGAAAGGGCTATAAGTATGTGATCTCAGGCTCCCCCTCCTGGCTTCCAGCAGTAACCTGGGGGATGTAGCCCGACCCCAGAGAGCAGTCCTTCACAGAGATGCAAGCAGCAATGACCGTAAACAATGTCCCACGCTGCAGGGAGCTAAAATCGCTATGAGCTCATGATCTCAGGTGGCCCCTCCAAGCACCCAGAAGTACCTGGGGGATGTAGTACCACAACAGGTAGCAGTCCTATGCAAAGATGTGGGTAGCAGTGATCATAAATAATGTCCCATTATTCAAAAACAAATATCTGTTCATCTTACATTACCTCACCAAATATTCTGTACTCATTGAGAGGTAAACATCTTGCAACTTCAACTTAAGCTAACAAAGGTAATATCACTCTACTGTAAAGGTATTACAAAATCACAACAGCCTCTGTTTAATATGGAACCCACAACATTCCAATATTATTTTTGAATCACATTTTTAGCATAGAATGTGGCTTAAGAATGATTCGTAACACTACACAGATTAATTACATTTACACAGACATGTGTCCAAATAAGTAATTCATCCCAATAAATTATACCTCATCATTTAAATGGCAGTCATATGGGGAATCGACATTTCAGTGAATACATTTCCACAAAGATTGTGTTCAAACAAGTAGTATATCCCATGGACATACATCGTATCATGAACTATATGGCTTTCATATAGGGAGTCGTACTCAATTAAATAACTATGTCTCTAAATACATATTTGTTCCCCTATCTACACAATTCATCATTGGCAGTGTAACGTTAGTCATAGTATTAGAGAATCCACAGGATGGAATGTTACATATAACATAAAACAATTTTTTCATATATCTTCCTTTATTGTTCTCTCAACAAATTTCAGGGTATATAAAACACTTGTTAATTACTGCAACTTACTCCAAAATATAGTGCAATTCTCTATCCGAGTTTAGACCCAAACCTACTGCCCCCAGTTTGCAAGTCCATCTAGTCTCTAATTTTCATAAGCACAAACATCTGTCTCCACCTCTAGAGTCTGGCTTGGTCACATCAATTTCATGAAACTTAAAATCTGCTTTACCAGTTTCATGTGTACAAGGGCGTACAGCTAAGGGGTAACTTGTATCCTTATTCAGACAAGCTCTGCAATGCTCCTGTATACTCACCTTTAGTTGATGTGCTATGCTTCTTTTATAGATATTTTCACACTTACATACAATTACATAAACAACATAACAGCTCAAACAGTTGATGACATTCTTGATCTTATAACTGTATGTAGAATTATAAGAACATTCTTTAAACTTAGTAATCCCAAAGTAACAAACTGTACAGCCTCCACATACAATGAAACCCTTTGGTTGAGTGAGCCACTGTGTTCTGGAATCTGTATGGGAAATGTATAACTAGGGCTGATAATTTTCCTGATAGTAAGCATTGATGTATCACTCACAGGAAATCAGATTTTTATAGCCACAATAATTCTGGCTACTTTTGATAAACCTGCCCCACACCTGGAGAAAAAACATTTATCTGCAATAGTGCCAAATTCTATGTAGATCAGACAAACGGTTCAAAGGTAATAAGGGGATCCTCAAATCACTTCAACAGGTGGCCACCAAATGTTTATGACACAAGCGATCTCCAATACTTTTGTTTTGGAAACATAAGACAAAATGTGAGATTCTAGTGTGCATGTGAAAGAGTGTATATTATCTACAAAAGTTTGTGAAACCAACTCCAGAACAGAACTTTGTGAATTCTCAGTGAAATACATTCCTATATAAGTTTGTGAACTCAAATAAAAAATGAACATCAGAACATTAAACTGAATTTATGTACCGTTCGGAGCATGAGAAGTCTGTGCCCAATTTTTTTACGCTAATTCAGCGCAAACTTAACTCCATATTTATATTTTGGGGCTAGACATGTTTAGCCCCAAAATATTGGAGTTAAAGTCATTTTTTGCCTGGGGAAAACTACCTTGCGTCAATGAGATGCAAGGTAGGCGTTCCTGGGCCAGAAATGACTCTATGGCCCTAGCACCTTATTTATCCCCCCATGCAAAAATGGTGCATGGGAGGGAGGCGGACCTAGATAATGGCACTAAGCTTGCTTAGCTCCATTCTTTAATGCCTGGGCCAGGGCCGGTGTTGGGGGACCTGTGGGCCTATTTCCAAGCTGGAACACCATGGAATAAGCCCACAGGTGCCCTCCCTAGACTCCTGAGACACCCCATCCACACCAGAGGGACTGCAGAGGATGGGGGACCCCATTCCTGGTAAGTATAGGTAAGTAGAGGTAAGTATTTCTGTATTTTCATAAAAGTGCTATTGGGGGGCCCTGAAATGGGCCCCCATACATGGCACTGGGTGCAATGGCCATGCCAGGGTACCCTTGTCCCCTGTGCTGGCCACTGGGGGGGGGGTGGGCATGACTTCTGTCTTTTATAAGACAGGAGTCATGTGATATGGTAGGTTTAAATGACGCTAGGCTGGTTAGAGTCATGTTTCTTGACTCTAACGAGCCTAACATCATTTTTTAACGTTAAGCCCACAACTCCCATACCACCACCCCACCCGGCTAACGTCATTCTCCATGACGTTAGCCTACCTTTTGTGCCGGTTTGCAGCATTTCATAAATAAGACACGCGGCCGGTGTCTTGGAATGGCGCTAGCTGGCGGTATACGTTTTGACGCTAAACTGCATTAGTGCAGTATAGCATCAAAAAGTATAAATCAGGGCCATAGTGAGTAATGGGACTTATTCAGTTGTACCTTACATAGCAACACTTTAAAGGTTCAGGAACAGTAGGGGAAAAACATACTACAGACAACACACACACACACCTAAACCGGAGTATCAGATTAAGGACAGCCACAGCTGAATGTGAGATTTGCAGTTTTAATGTCATAGGAAGATCTTGGCCATGTGTTTATTGTTTGTGACCACCTCACTAAAGAGAGAGAGACACACCCCATCATCAATACAAATCCCCTTATTCACTCATAGTCATAGTGACTCAAATTGAATTAGAATTTGTACATAACTTGTTCCCTCGGCTCTTCACATCATTGTTTGTGTCATAAGCACTCAATGGAAAATACAGAGATAAGCATAACCATACAAACTCTATATAACACACACCCAACGTATATGTGACCTAGATCCATATATTCAAAGAATACACATAAGATGGATAGCCACATACATAAATATACAGAAATGTACTGTTGCACAAGGACACACCATGCCAGATCATTAATATACACAACACTGAAGAAGATTCATAGATTTCATTCCCAACAAAGTGCATGGTCCATACTCATTGTTCACCTAAACTTGAATAAACAAAAAGATGTACACATAGACACACAGGCATATCCCAGAGTCCCCAAGAGACACACCCCATCATCCATATAATTTTGCTCACGGACAACAATACATCTTTTCATGAGTGTGTGAACAATGAACCTACAATACTAACAACAGACATGTAACACACACCTTGAGGTACAGTAAAACTGAAATATATATAGATGTTCCTAAACATTTAAAAATGTACAAAATATTATTTTGAAAAATGAAACAAACAATGGCCCGTATTTATACTTTTTGATGCTAAACTGCGCTAACACAGTTTAGCGTCAAAACATTTTGCGCCGGCTAACGCCATTCTGAAGCGGCATGCGGGCGCCGTATTTATTGAATGGCGTTAGCCGGCGCAAGCAGACCGGCGCTGCCTGGTGTGCGTGGAAAAATACCACGTACACCAGGCAGCGCCGGCGTAGGGAAAAATGGCGTTAGGGCGTCTTAAAAATGGCGCAAGTCAGGTTGACGCAAAAAAATCGTCTTAAGCCGATTTGCGCCATTTTAAACGACGCCCAGACGCCATTTACATGACTCCTGTCTTAGTAAAGACAGGAGTCATGCCCCCTTGCCCAATGGCCATGCCCAGGGGACTTCTGTCCCCTGGGCATGGTCATTGGGCATTGTGGCATGTAGGGGGGCACAAATCAGGCCCCCCTATGCCAAAAAATAAAATAAAAAAAATGTATACTTACCAGAACTTACCTGAATGTCCCTGGGGTGGGTCCCTCCATCCTTGGGTGTCCTCCTGGGGTGGGCAAGGGTGGCAGGGCGGGTCCCTGGGGGCATGGGAGGGCAGCTGTGGGCTCATTTTGAGCCCACAGGTCCCTTAACGCCTACCCTGACCCAGGCGTTAAAAAGTGGCGCAAATGCGGGGTTTTTTGACCCGACCACTCCCGGGCGTGATTTTTGCCCGGGAGTATAAATACGACGCATTTGCGTCGCCGTCATTTTTTTAGACGGGAACGCCTTCCTTGCATCTCATTAACGCAAGGAAGGTGTTCACGCAAAAAAATTACGCTATTTGCCCATACTTTGGCGCTAGACGCGTCTAACGCCAAAGTATAAATATGGCGTTAGTTTTGCGCCGAATTTGCGTCGAAAAAAACGACGCACATTCGGCGCAAACGGAGTATAAATATGCCCCAATGTATCTATGTTTAACTCACTCTGACGGTGCATAAGAAAAACTGACTGTTAGGTATGCATTATGCTATCTCAGACTGTGTGGCAATTTGTTTCATAAATGAAAGACAGCACACATTTGTGGGATACATATGCATGCAGTAGTTTATATAGGAATATAAGTGAAGCAAGTACAAAAAATAATTTGAAAGTGGACCAAGGACAGCTGGTCTAATGGACCATAAAGGGACTAAAGTATAAACAGGGCCATAAAAAAAATATATATATATAATGTGAGCAAAAAGGCAAGAGAGGGCACACACAGGATTTGCATTACTAGGCCAAAAGCTAAATAAAAACGTAAAACTAACTTTTAAAAGGAAAAGAGAAAATGAAAGAGAGAGAGAGAGAGCAATGGTGGTGCACTGGTCATTTATGGATGGCAAGGTGGATTTGGTTAAGTATTCGAAATTTAGGGCCTCATTACACTCCCGCGGTGCCCAGTTTCCGCCCGCCGGCACAGCGGGGATGTGGGCCGCAACATGGGAGCCGGCTCCAAATGGAGCCGGCGGTGTTGCGGCCGTGGGACGGGTGCAGTTGCACCCGTCGTGCTTTTCGAAAAGCCGCATGGGGCCCTGTCAGGGGGCCCCGTGACTCCCCGTACCGCCAGCCTTTTCCTGGCGGTTCAAACTGCCAGGAAAAGGCTGGCGTTCGGGGTCTCGTAATCCCCTGGGCAGCGCTGCTAGCAGCGCTGCCCTGGCGGATTACTACCTCCGGGGCCATTGTGGCGGAAAACCGCCGGCCCTGGTGGTGTGACCGCGCGGCGGCGTAATGACCCAGGAAGCACCGCCAGCCTGTTGGCGGTGCTTCTGTCATTTTAGCCCTGGCGGTCTAGTACCACCAGGGTCAAAATGACCCCCTTAGTGTGAAAGGGAAATTGTAAGAGGGAAAATGTTTTAAAAATGTAAGACTTTCAACGTACCTATAACCATATTTAAAAAGCATTAGTTAATACAAAAAAATATTTCAATAAAGAAAATTTGAAAAAATTACACTCCATAAAAAATATAAACTTTGAAGGGAGATAAGTTTGAAAAACAATTGACTGTGGCTTCACTGTGAAATAGTTAAGAAATTGCTTAGTGTTCTATCTTCACCTTATGTCCCACCCCAAAATGTTAAATCAACCTTATCTCCCACTTATTGTTAGTTGCTAAAGCGTGTCATAAGCAGTGCGTAAAAGGTTTTTAAAGTGAATTTGTTGAGCACTGTAAAATGGGGGTTGTGTGGGTACATGATAGGTGGCAGTTCTCTATGTATTGGTGATGGCTTGGGGTGTGTGTTGGTAGAGGTGTACTTGTAGGATGGTCTGTAATTGGATCTATGATGCTAATTGCACAGGTGTAGAACTGTGGTTATGTAATGTCAGACTTGTCAAAACAAGTATTAGTCAATGAAGTTTGCAATCAATCAATCAGTATTTGTAGAGTGCAGCAGTCTCCCTAGGGGTAGCTGGGTGCTGGGGTACTATGTCTCTGTAAAAAAGCCAGGTATTGGGTTTCTTTCAAAAGTCCATCAGTGGGGGTGCTATCCAAAGGTGGAGGGGGAGGTCGTTCCAGGTCTTGGAAGGGATGTAAGAGGAGGAGAGGCCACTGCTGTGGCTTTGACGGATGTGGGGATTGTTTGTGAGGTCTAGTGATGAGGAGAGCAGGTGTCTGGGGCGGTGATGAAAGTTGAGTCAGTGGTTGATATAGGCTGGTCCCTGATTGTGTAAGGCTTTGTAGACATGCTTGAGGATCTTGAACTGGCATCTCCTTTGGATGAGGAGCCAGTGGAAAGGTCCAGGATGAGTCTGGCTGCAGTGTTCTGTATGGTCTGGGCTCTTTTGAGGAGCTGGGTGGAGATGCCAGAGTAGAGTGTGTTGCTGGGGTCAAGGTGGCTGGTGACTACGGCCTAGGTGACGGTCTTCCTGGTGCTGGAAGCAGGATGTGGTGACTGCGTTGACCTATCACTTCATAGTCAGTTCACTGTTGAGAATGATGCTGAGGTTGTGTGCATAATCTATAGGCGAGGGTGTGGGTCCAAGTTCAGCTGGCCATTATCTGTAGTCCCATATGGATGTGTTTCTCTCAAAGATAACTACTTCTGTCTTATTTGAGTTGAGTTTAAGACAATTGGCTCTCATCCATATAGTTATATCGGTCATGGCTTAGCAGAAGTTTGTTCTAGTGGTTGGGGGGGCTTCGGTGAGTGAGTGAATGAGTTGTGTGTTGTCTGCATAAGATATGACTTTGAGCTTGTGGGATCTGATGATGTCCATGAGAGGAGTCAAGTAGGTGTTGAACAGGGTTGGGCTGAGGGATGATCCTTGGGGTACTCTGCAGATGATGTTCCTGGATTTGGAGGTGAAAGGAGGCAGATGGATTCTCTGTATGCGTCCTGTGAGGAAGGAGGCTATCCACTTGGAGGCATTCTCCTGCATGCTGATACTGTGAAGTCTGTTGATGTGGGCGTGGTGTGATACAGTATCGAATGCAGCAGAGAGGCTGAGGAGGACCTGGACTGCAGTCTCTCAGCAGGTTGAGGAGAGTTATGATGTCTTTTGTGGCTACGATTAGAGCTGTTTCCGTGCTTTGGTTGGGTCAAAATCCTGATTGGAAGTCGTCAAGCAGATTGTTGTGTTCCAGGTATTCGGTGGGCTGTTGGCTGATGTCCTTCTTGTATTAAGCATCAACCAAGCATTACAGAATATATGGAACCTAACTGTAACTTAGCTCTCACAAGGGTAGGGACAGCACAGACCATTGTTTTGCATTCAACTGGGGATACAGAGAGGTCTCAATCACTTTGTGGTCCCATTGAGATCCCCCTCAATAGGCCTATTATTGAGGTCCTCACCCATAGTCATGATCAGGCTCAGGAGAGCACACAGGATCCTAGTGGGCCACTAGATAGCCCTCACCTTTTATGTGATCCACCCCACAGTGGGATTTACTGTAATCAAGAGGTCTGATGAGATGTGATTTCCTATCACGGGTGACATGTTGTGTTGGAAATGCCCCCAAACAAGGCTCTCACAGTAATCTTATGTCATTCAATGGTCTTTATTCTTTTATAATCATAACCATTAAAGCACATAGAATCAAGTACAAAACATTTCATAGATAAACAACATACAAACACACCTATATTGCACTCCTAATTCATCATGCATACAAAATGCAGAGGTACTTTGGGGAACCTCCAACACCCACCTTAGAAACACATTTTCAGTAGTCTGGATGCTATCCAGATTTGTGTATCCCAACACCTCATTGCCATATAAAATCTTAGAGATGCACTTAGCCTGATAAAACTTACCTAAGGTTCTGAGCGGGCAGGACTCCAATCTCTGGGCAAAACTAAAGAAGGCAGCATTTACCTTAACAAGCTCCAGTTTCTTTTTTTTCAAACAAGGGCTTCCAGCTTTTATTTCAGTCACACAAAACCTAGATCAGAATAAACAGGGACTTTAGCCAAGGTGCACTTGCCAACCTTACTTTTTTTAGATCTAGTGGTCCTCGGGCCCAATACCATCACATAAGATGTGAAATTAACCGGAAGGTCCAGACTGGCCATAAGATCAATGAACTGGTCATGTAACAACTATAAACCCATGGCGGTCCTCGCCATAAGGCCCGTATCATTGGCGCACAGTAATACCGGAAGTGATCTCAACCTGACCTTTGGGTGATCAGCTCCCACAGAGAGAAGGACTTGCTCCAGCCCATTAACGTAGGCTAAACAGGAAGAAAGCAAGAATGCAGCCCTGGCAGACCACTGCTGCTAGTGCTAAAGGGCTGAGTGCACTGCAAACCCTGGGAATATGGCACCGATGCTGTTGTGTGGGGGTGCAGGTCACTCAAAAAAAGGACAATGTTAGATTCCACCCACATTGAAAGAAACAAATGTCACTATTTCTTGCGGTTGACCCTGTCAATTGGGGTTAAATCCATAAAGGCAAGATAGACTGATTCAAACCTGGCGATGGTACATTTATTTATGACCAAATATAAATTCAGACATTGCTCCATTGTCGATCTACCCTGCCTAAAGCCATATTGAACATGAGAGATTATATTGCCAGCCTATCTAGTACCACCCTCACCAGAATGTTTAGAATTGCATTGATCAGGGATTATTGATGATAACATTGGGGGTTATCTTTGTTCCCCTTCTTCAGTACAGGGACTATTACAGCAGTAGACCTTGAGGGTGGGGGACCCTCCCTAACTGTGGTGTTTAGAACCATTGTCAAGGTTGGACCCCACAACTCAATGTGATCCAGAAACAAAACAGCAGGCTATCTCATCAGGCCCCAGGAATTTGTTTTGATAGCACCCGAATACCCTTACTAACTTTCCCTAAAGTAAAAACAAGGTTTGGTCTTCCCCTGGAAGGCACCACCAGAGCCTCATTATCTCCAGTATACCCACAGTTATAGACCCCTTAAAAGTGCAACACCCGTCATCCAGTAATATGATGGCATAAAGCAGGACCTTTGTCACTGGTGAGAATGGGTGGATTTGTTACATGCCAGAACAAAGAGCTGTGTCTACTGTTACAGGCATGGACTAGATCTTCCCAGACTCTCCCTTTTTTTTTCCTGGCCTTGCAATTTGCCAGGGAAGGGCACCTGAGGGCTCTTTCCATGGTCTTTGACCATGGAAAAAGGCCCACAGGTCCCCTAACACCTGCCCTGACCCAGGCGCTAAATAATGGCACTAAGCAAGCTTAGCGCAATTACTTAAGGCCCCCATCCCCGTGCTAGGTTTTAGCACAGGGATAAATATGGCACTAAGGCCATATCATCGTTTTCTGCACGGGAACGCTTACCTTGCATCTCATTGACGCAAGGTAGGTTTCCACATCCAGAAAGTGACATAAACTCCATAACTTTGGCGCTAGACGTGTCTAGTGCCAAAGTATAAATATGGAGTTAGGTTTGCATTGAATTAGCGTGAAAAAAAGACGCAGTATAAATATGACTGAATTGCAATCATTAAATTTAGGTGACAGACCGCAATACCCAGGATAACAGAGGGAGTTAATGATCTTGTGTAATAAAACTAGCTTGTAACCAGGGGTGGTTCAGGATTATTCCAATTCAAAAACAGAGTTACCTACTGGGTCTGTTCACATCGTAGGGATTTGTGGCCTTTATGTCAATATGTTAATATGATCAGAAGAGTTAAATGGATGGGATCTCATGTCATTCCACCATTTTTAATCTTCTGAGGAGATAGCTCTCATTCCGAGGACTGCCTTGGGTTTGCAGCATTTGGCAGCTACATTCATATCCTTTATGGAGGAACTGAACATCAACAATTTTATTAAATCTTTTGTCATGCGAGTGAAAACAAAATCAACTAGGTCTATTTAGGTCAGTTGATTTCAGACCAAAGGACATTTCCTGTGAAAGGTTACCCCATTCTCTCTCCTCAGGAAAGTGTTTGATTCAATAGTCTCATGGTTACCCTTGTTAGAGTGTAAGAAGAGTTCCATTACAAGATCAACTGCTGCAGTTCTTGGTTTCACATCTAGATTGGTCAGAGAGTTGGTCGGGCCATTCTAAAACTGTATGAAGTGAAATGTGCTTCCTCTGCAGTTTATGGAACCCAACCTTGGGGGTCAGCCTTTCTATTCAGTAAGTTCTATTCAAGTTATTAACATATAAAGTGAACAGGAAGGGTGTCAAGATATACCCTTGGCATATTCCCTGATTCTCGTTAAAGCTGTTAGTGTAAGAGCCATCAGGAAAATACAGAACCACTGCCCTCATGCCTCTATGAAGGTTCATCAAAAAATAAAAAAATACCCATCCATATTCAAATCTACCTCTTTATTGAAAGAATTTGCCATAACTTATCCATGTTCAATTAGTCAAAGGCAAAGGTGAGATCCATGACTGCCAGATGGAGGGACCCGGACCAGGCAACTGTGTACTTACAAGCTAAAAGATGTAAATTAAGGCATTGATCTGAGGTGCTCAAGCAAGGTCTAAATCTACATCGAAAATCCAAGCTCCCAATCCTGCCTTTGACCCAATACGCACATCTACTAAGAAAGACTCTACTCACTACCTTCACTGTTGAGTTAATCCGGAAGATAGGAACTATAGCAATGAGGAGCAGCCCTATCTCACTCCCTGGATAACGGATGCCACCAGTATCTGCCCCATTAGTACTTGAGTCAGTATTGGGGTCTAGACTACTGGTAAACTGCTAAACATATTAACAGGGACTTTGTCAGGACCAGGAGCCTTACCTTTAAAAAGTTGTAGAATGGCCATGGTAACTTCCATTAGAGAGAAAGCTATCTTGTATTCACCCTCCACCTTAGAATGAGAAACAGCACTAATACAGGGATCAGTGTTGTTCTAAATCCCCTTAAAATGGGTTACCTATGTTTCTGGGATACGATGACATCAAGAGCTGGGCCACAATTTTCTCTATGTAACCATCAGTCGTCAGCCTCTGTTGAAGTGGTTATTAGTCTGGCTAAGAGATGAGTGTTGTTTGAACTGGGCAGTTGTTTTGTCAGACTGTTTGTCTCTAGAGAATGGACATCTTATTGGATGGTGTAAAGGCATGAGGGACAGCTACACACTGCTGGGCAGGAGTGAGCTTTTTCATAACTCCAAGCAGATTATTAAATTTCACCTAACCTGGACACCCACAAATTATTGGTTGTGGAGACAAACTGTCAGGGAAAAGAGAGCACCAGAAAGCAACTGTCAAAGTTATATTCTAGTTAAAACTCCATAGCACAGGACCATATTTCTCATCTGTTTTAAATGTTTACTTACTCACTTTCAGTTAAATTTGATGCATAAACCTTTGTCTGTTAGTGAGGCTATCAGACAACAGGGCCCCTGTGGTTGGGACAATCAGTCCCATCGGGTAACCTACATTTTTTTATGTTTTTTAAGTACTACAGGAAGCCACAAGGTTTTTATTCCCCCTTATCAGATATACATTGTTCACTGAGGTTCAACCAGTTTTTCTTTGCACAAAATTAGTATCTAATGTATTTATAAGGTTTTCTAATTGCTTGGTTTTTCTCTATGATAGTCGGAATCCATTGCTCGAGCTCCAGATTCAACGCATCCATCGTCAGGAACCATGGGCTGAACATCATCTCCTACACCGACGACACCCAGCTGATTATCTTTCTTTGACAATTGTCAAGAAGAATTTCTACAATGGGATGGAAGACGTCACCAACTAGATGAAGGATAGCTGACTCAAGCTAAACTCTGACAACCCCTAGGTCCTCATTCTGGGACCCGCCACATCAGTCTGGAATGACTCCTGGTGGCCATCCACCCACATATGGAAGACCTTGGCTGGTAAAAGATCCTTCGCCTTCTTTTCTGCAAAGAGCTGGAACACCCTGCCCATGCACCTCAGGCAGTCACCATCACTGCATCAATTCAGGAAGGACCTTAAAACCTGGCTCTTCAACCAAAGCGCCTTGAGACCCTTAGGGGTGAGTAGCTGCTCTTTATAAACATTAATTAGTTTGTTTGTATTTGTAGATCACAACTGTACTACAACCATAATTTATAAGGATTTGGTTCATGGGGAAGTGAGTTTTTCTTTAAGCTACCCAGTTTTTTAAATCATTAATTGAATATAGTTCAGTGCTTGTGCCACGTTTCCAGCTAGGCTATCATAGCGCCTGGGGCGGTTTCTTCTTTAGGGCTGAGGGGCTGCGCCCCTCTGAACTTCCTACATATTTATAGCAAAAACAAATAAATAGATCAATTTGTTCAGAGATGCCATCATAAATCTATACAAATTGATGCATTTAAGTCTAGGCTGTCTGACCCAGGCAGCCTGGCCGCCTCGCTTTGGAGCAGGAGATGTAAGCCGGGCAGCAAATCATCTTTCTACACTTTGATGCACGATGCAGGGCTGACTGCTCTATAGCCCTTACTTTCCATTGTGGTCTATGGCAGTATCCACTATAGGCCAGTGACACTTTTAGCGTCATGGTTTCAGGCATCAAAGTCTTTATCCCTGCATTAGGGCAGCCATCTGTCATTCATAGGCAAAGATCCCACCCTTTCCCAATTTGTCACGCAGAAGGAGTGGATGCAAGCACTTGTGATTTAGTGCCTTGCCTTCGATAAGTGTTATAATGCTAATCTTGAGTTATTTTTATTGTACTGAGACCCCTTGTCATACTAACCTCCCCCTTGTGACACCCCAACCACTGGCTGCAGATCGCTGGCTCCTTTAGAAGTAGAGCTGCTGTATTTGTTCCCTCATGAAATTGGTCCAAAACACAATTAGGGTTCTTGTTCCTTTGCAAAATTGATCCAAATATCGGACTTGAGCGCAAGGGGAGAAATACATGCTTACAGTAAAGGCAGTTATCTGCTGTATGAATTTAAAACTGGCCAGATCAACATGCCCTTAGCATTAATGCCAAAAACATGGATTGATGTGCAAACAATGAATGTTTAAAAGTGGTTTAGTTCCTCTTTTATTTCACAAGTTTTACTTATTGTTGCATTTAACAAGAGAGTGAGCTGTTTCATCAGGCTCTGTTACTGTATTTTTTTCATGCATTTTATTACTCTTGCATAGTGCATACTTTGACTTGTGCCAGGTGTTTATGAGGGGCTTTGATTGAGAGCACTGGCACTGAGGCTGAAGCCAAAGTGCCTGTCAGTGTGTTGGCGCCTCTGCAAAGCACGCAGAACAATGGTCATCAATTCCAGTTACAATTGAAATTCAGTGTAAGTGTGCACAGAGGTCAACGCATTTAGAAGGCAAAGGCAAAAGGAAATAAACTGATTAAATGTGAATGAGTGCAGCGTATGTTTGGGGGTGGTAAAATGAGGGAGATGCAAGGAAGTGCATTCAGGAGACCGTAAAAGGGTGCTGAAGAAGAGAAAAGAGGTTGAAAATGTGCAGATGGATGAAAAGTGAAGAGAAAAAGGACAACATACCTAACATGAAGCACAGTTAACTGAAGGCCCTACTCCTTCCCTAGACCTCAATATAATTTAATTCAAAGTCTCATATTTTCAGAATTGAAACATATACAATGTTGAGTATTTATAGCTAATCATTTGTTGTTACTCATTTATCTTAAAGAGAAAACAACCACTGACAAAGCAAACAGTACTGACAGGTTTTAGGTGTATGTCAGTTGTTGTATTTCTGGATGCAAAACATCTTAGAGAGAAACCAAAATATAGACCAAGTGGCACACTATGGGAATCAGACATTTATTTTTAGAGAGCCCCCACTTTTTCCTACCCACTTCAAGATTTGTTTGCACATATTTCTGTATGACTGATTGCAGCCAGCAGCTGTGGGTGCTCCCTGATGCCTGGTTAGAGCATTTTCTTCCAAAGTTGATTCCGTTCACTGCAAGAAACTATACATTCTAAGGTTATGGTGCAGATCATTAGCAGAGTCAGCTGAAAAGAAGTAATAACGTACATAGAATTCAACAAGATAACTCGTCAAACATTAGTCCCTGCAATTTGTCAGTCATTATGTGAATACCCTCAACTAACTTCTGATTAGCATCAGCATATTGGGCTTCATGCAAAACAATTTAGAACACAAATTCATGAAAAAACATCTAGTTATTGAACTATCAAAATAGCACAGTTGGTACCTAGAAAGAAAAGGCATAAAATGCATAACAGTCACATTGTCATATCTACCTATCCACAGTCTGGGTCAACAAGCAGAATCAATCTTCGTCCTCAGGTCATCAAATTGATTAGCAATGCATCAGGCTCTCAGTCAGAGAGTATGAGCCCAATGACAGAATCTCGAGTCTCTTCTTCTCTCAAAATCGCATCTCAAATTGGAATAAGGTCTGAAGTCTTTTCCCTCTGTCACGTTGTTATATCAAAGTCACCTAAACTATACCCTAATTCTCTAGTGGTCAGTTAATTTGTGCGTTTATACTCTACCCAATAATATTTCTATACCAAACCTATGAATTCTAATATTTCTCTCTTCTCAGGAAGTTGAATGGTCCACTTTACGATATCCTCATCATCCGGCTTGTCAGGTAACAATATTGTTGCATCTTCAGCTCCAGTCAGTGTCTTCATTGTTCTCGTCCTGGGAAAGTACATCTCACACACATTACACACAAATTGTTACTCTAGCTGGAACATCATCCCATGTTAGTCGGTTCCCACAAAAAGCTTCTGTTAAGCACTTTTAACAAGACAATGGACATTTCAGTTTAGTTCATTCTGTCAGCATTTTTATTAAACGCTAAGGAATACAGCTTCTGCATGAGGCCTGGCAAAACTAGGCCAAGACACTCACTAAATTAAGGCCTACAATTTATAAGCTAAAGCATACTTCACACCCCTAAATATGACATATTACTACATTAATCTAATACATTTTCAATATTTCAATAAGTATAAATCATTAATTAGTACATTTCGTGAACATTGGTTGCCATTCTTCGAGGTCACATTTCCAAACATGAGCATTCATTTTCTCTATGTTATTCATTTTCTACAAAATTCAATAATTCAAATTACATAAACACTCATTAATCATTTTTAATTAAACACCTGCTCTAGCAAATCCTCCTCTGATGACTAAATGTGTCATCACACTAATTATCACTCACAACTTTTATAATTCGATTTCTTCAAAATGTTGTCTTCTTCTTAAATCGTCCTTGTAAATTCTTTCCCTCTTCTTTTCTTCCCTCCTCTGATTATTCTTAGACCTTTTCAATCTAATTCTTTTGCATAATTTGCATAATCCCCATATCCCAATTAGACAACCTACAACAATTAAGATTCTCTGTTATATTTTAAATAAAACCCCTTTCCAAATGTTGCTGTGCCAATTTCCCACTGAAGCAAACCCTTTGTCAACTTTTTCCCAAACACCTGGTTCTTTCAATTCTTTCAAATCAGCACTTGCAATAGTCAGATTAGTAATTAAGACTCTTATCTCTTTACTGCTATCGGGTGTATATGAGCAACAATGCCTAGAGTTAATCATTTTACAGACTCCGCCATCCTTCGCTAAAATAATGTCTAAAGCAAGACAATTTTGAAGAGTCATATCTCTAACCGCAGCTAATTCAGTATCTATCAGAAGTATAGCCCCTGAAAAATTTGTCAGCATGTTATCCACAATAGTAGACAACTTTCACGGCGCCAAATATATCTACCACTATCGCAGAAGAGAACTCCCTCCTCTATCTCTTATGATGTAATTCAGTCACTTTCGGAAACTCTTTCAAATCATCCATCTGGCAAATCTTTGGGAAAACTATCCCCATATAACATGTGCCATACCATCCCCTTGGAAGACGATAATAAGCATTAGGTCCACAAATATAATATATCCCTGGAATGGCAGGGTCCTGCCTATTCAACAAAAATGTCCATTTACTCTGAAACAAAAACACATGCCTGCAGTCAATCGTACCCACAAATAAAGTGCCAGTGTGCGATTTAGGCCTGTATATACAAAGCTTCCCTACATGTAGTGCATCTAAAGCTAGTTTCCCTTATGTTTTAATTGCACTATAAGCATAATCATTCTTGTAAGTCCTTTTATCTAAGCCTTTTTCTAATTTCTCTTTTAATGCTTTTCTCCTGCCATCAGTATGATCTAAGAAGCTCTTCTCTAAAGGTGTAAGCAAGTATGTCAGATTATTCTTATGCCAGTAAGCTGTGCCAAATGTCAATATAGGTTCAAAGAATCCTCTAACTAATACTATGCCATTATCCTTAGCTACTTTACTTAAATACCTAGTGATAGGAACAAACGAAAACACAACATCATGGTTAGAGTAGAAATATTGAATGTACTCCTGGTTATAAAACCTTGTTAGTAACAGACTACAACTTATTCCATATGTTAAGGGCAAACTATGATAGGTGACTCCTTTCTCCACTGATAAAGGAATCTGCGTACACACAAGACAATTCTTTGCATCCATTGTCTCAAAATACTCACTCAATAAGCGATAGAAAACATTAGAAGAAAGTTCTCCCTGAGCATTAGTATAATCATACAAATACTTCTCATCTAACTTAAGCTTCTCTAAAGCCATTAATGCAGTAGTCGTCTCAAAAGCAGAAGTATGGTTGGCTCCTTTCGCATCAAGAACAGACATACCCACAATTAATACCATAAACAATATCCCACACATAATTGCCAAACCAATGCTCATATATTTACAGCGCCTAGCATCTCTAACCTGCTTGTCAAAATCAGCCATGATCTGTAAAGAATCAGAAAGCAGAAGTCATTTTAGGAAAAACCTGCAGCAAAAATAAAAAATAGACAACTATTCTTTCAGCAGTTCAGTTTCACTTCCAGGAATCCTTCTTCCTTATCAAAATCAGTTAGCAGCTTGTCAAGATCACTTTGACTTTGATCCACCTCAACTCCTTCCCCTTCTGGGTTTGGCAATTGCTCTACTTGTCTCTCAGAATCGTCTCCTTCTGGGAGAACCCTCTCTTGACTAGGTTCTCCTGTTGCTTCAGTTCAGGTTTTCCGATACTCTCCTGGAGGTCTCCACACTCGTCTCTTACAGGAGTAACTGAACCGTCCTCAATGAGGTCAGATCCGGCCTCAGTTCCTCTTTGTTCTTCTTCCAGCTCTGAGATTTGTTTCACGGTTGTTGGTACTCTTAACAACGCTTCTTCATGATCCCATGGACATGCCACTTTCTTGGTGTGACTCACGTGAATCCAGTTCAGGATCCAAGCACACTTCACAGCTGTCGTAGTTGTCAGGACTACTTGATACAGTCCCTTCCAACAAGGCTCCAAACATGTCTTTCTCACATGCTTTCGGACAACAGCCCAGTCTCCAGCTCTCAAGTTGGGCCCTGGGTCATGAATTGGTGGCAGTGTGGTGGCCTCCACCTGCTGAGAAAAAGAGCAGACTACATCACCCAAATCCTTTCAGTAATCCAACACCATATAATCTGTGATGTTGACAAGTTCATTTGCTGGTACTGCTGGTAATCTCATTGCTCTGCCCATGAGGATCTCATGAGGCGACAGTCCTGTCTTCCTATCAGGTGTGTTTCTCATTGACATCAACACCAAAGGCAACGCATCAGGCCATTTCAAATTTGTTGCTGCACACATTTTTGCAATTCTTGACTTGAAGGTACCATTCATCTGCTCCACTAATCATGATGTGTCAGGGCAGTAACTACAATGCAACTTCTGCTCAATGTTCAATGCTGCTCATAGTAATTTAATCACTTTGTTATTGAAGTGACTTTCCCTATCTGATTCTAAAAAGATTGGAAACCCGAAGCGCGGTATCAGTTCCCTAAGCAGCAATTTTGCTACTGTGAGACTATCATTTCTTTGTGTAGGGTACGCTTCAATCCAGTGACTAAAGATGCAAACAATCACCAGCACATATCTCAAACCTCCACACACAGGCATCTCAATAAAATCCATTTGCATTCTGCTGAATGGACCTCCCGCTCTTCCAATGTGGCTCAAATTAACCGCTGTCCCTTTCCCCACATTTAATTGCTGACAAATGACTCAACAATGGCAAACTGCTTCAGCAGCTTGTCTAAACTTGGGGTTGAACCAATCAATTTTGAACAGACGAACCATGGCATCCCTCCCAATGTGTGCCTGACCATGATAGTACCTTGCCATTTGAGACAACAGGCTATTTGGCAAAACCAATTGACCCTCCTCAGGAACCCATAATTCATCCTGTCTTTGAACACATTTCAGTTTGCTCCATGAACGTTTCTCTTCTTTGTCAACATTACTCTGTAAATATTTTAACTCTTCTAAAGTGTCAATTACTTTCAATGCATAACTCGTACATGTTGTATCTTCTTCAGGTAAGAATTCCCACTAGTCGTGAACGATATACATTCAATGCGCAAAACCTGCGACTTGATCCGCATATCTATTTCCCAATGACACGTAGTCCTGTGACTTTAGATGTGCACTGCATTTCACCACGGCAATCTTTTCAGGCAACTGAATTGCATATAACAACTTTTTTATTCTCTCACCATTTCTCACTGGTGATCCAGAAGAGGTCAGGAAACCTCTCTGCTACCACAATTGACCAAAATCATGAACTATTCCAAATCCATATTGACTATCCATATAGATGGTAACTCTCAACTGAGCAGAAACATGACACGCCCTAGTAAGAGTGACCAGTTCAGCTACCTAGGCAGAATACACTCCTCGAAGCCAGAAAGCTTGTAAGGTACCTGTAATCGTGTACATAGCATATCCTCCTCTCTGTGTCCCTGTGTTGTCTCTCAGACAAGGACCATCAACAAAAATAATTTAATCATTTTCTTCCAATCAGGTACCTCTAATGTCAGGTCTCGGTTTTGTGCACAACTAGTTACTTCAAGACAATCATGCCCAACATCTTCCTTTTTTTCAAGTTCCACAATTTCACCCGGAAGTAAAGTTGCCGGGTTTAACACAGTACATCTTTTCAGTGTCACATTTGGTGCTCTCAAAATACTTGTCTCATACCTAGTCAACCTAGCACCAGTCAAGTATTTTGTTTTCATCCTTGTCAATAAAATCTTACTCTAGTGAGGGACAATTAAAGTTAGGGGATATCCCCTCACCACTCATTCACACTGTGAAAGACTCTGACCAACTGTGGCAACTGCACACAAGCAACCTGGTAAGGCTGCTGCAACTGGGTCCAAAGTAGCTGAAAAATATGGTACTGGGCGATGAGCCTCTCCTTGGACCTGAGTCAAGACAGACAATGAACATGCATCACGCTCATGACAAAACAATGGGAAAGGCTTCGTGTAGTCAGGCACACCCAATGCTGGAGCTCTGCACAAACTCTCTCTCAACTCAGTGAACGTTCTCATCTCATCCTGGTCTAGCACTATGGGATCGGTGACTTCCTTATGAGTCATCTTCTGCAATGGTTTTGAAAAGACTGAAAAATTTGGGATCCACTGGCAACAATAACCCACCATTCCCAGGGACATCCTGACATATCTCTGTGTAGTCGGGGGACTTATCTGCAATATAAATGTAATCCTCTCTCTGAATATTTTCCTCGACCCTTTCTCAATTTGGTGACCCAAATACTTCACTACCTTCTGACAGTATTGCAATTTCAGTGGAGACACTTTATGATCATATATTTACCCAAATGATTCAACAGGGCAATCGAGCCATTCTTATACTCGTCCCTTGTCTTGGACACAATCAATAAGTCATCAATGTACTGCACCAAAGTTGATTGGAAAGGCAATTTTAATGGCTCCAAATTATTTTTCAAGATCTGGTTGAACAAAGATGGTGACTCTGTGTACTCCTGAGGAAGTCTACACAAGCAATAGACTCGATTCAGGAATTTGAAACAAAATAGAAATTGGCTATCCTCATGAAGAGGCACAGAGAAGAACGCTGGTGACAAATCAATGACTGTAAACCATTCTGCATCACATGGAATTTGGAACATTATCAGAGCTGGATTGGGCACTAAGGGACAACACTTGACCACAATCTCATTTATTTTTCTCAAATCCTGAACAATCCGAACCTTCCCACATGGCTTCTTCAACCCCATTATTGGTGAATTACATGGACTACTCAACACCTCCTTCAGAACCCACTTCTTCACAAAATGTGCAATTATCTGAGCCACTTTCATCAGGACATCTGGTGTCATGTTGTACTGTGGAAGTTGAGGAAAGACTGCATTCGGCTTCAAGGTAACCTTGATTGGCTCCACTCCTTTGATCAGACCTACTTCCTTTCCTGTCAAATCCCACACGTTCTCTTGTACTGTTACCTGCAAATCAGAATGAAACTCTTTCACCGTGAACATTGGAAAAAAACTCAACCAAGGGTTACTCCTCATTTTTAGTTTCACACTCAGTTTCTGGAGCTTGGACCTCCTCATCATCGCTATTTGTCTGAATCTCGATTCCATCATTTGAGCAAGTAATCAAACACTTTGTCTTACACAGCAAGTCCTTTCCCATTAAGGATACCGGACTCGAATCACAGACCACAAATTTATGCAGTCCCTGGAAATTGCCAATCTCAACTTGCACTGAATCTGTAATTGGATTTGTCAGATACTGATTCGCTACCCCCACAACCTGAACTATTCTTCCTGGAAGGGGCAAAATCTGAACTTCTGCACTCCTCACTGTAAAGCTTGTAGCTCCTGTGTCCAATAAGAATGAAACTCTGTGACCCATTACCCTTCCCCTCACATAGGGTCCTCTCTGATCTACATCTAAAGAAGTCACAAGCAAACATGGCTCCTCATCTGAACTGTCACCCGTCCATTCACCATTTATTTCATTCTCACTGTGTAACGGGAATTGGTGCACTGTGTTACTACTTCTGCCTTGTCTCTGGCCTGTGACTTGTTGAGAAAGCATCATCTGTTGCTGCTCCATCAGGGCTTGAGGTATCTGCATTTGCTGTCTAGGTACCATAGGTACCTGCTGTTGCATGGGCTGCAATTGTAACACTTGTGCACTGGGCATTTGCACCTGTTGCATTTGCTGAAAATTCTGCATTTGATTCACATTATTCTGGAAATTTGGATTAGGACCTCTTAGTCTCGGTCCTCTCACATTCTGAAATGTATTGATGGCATTACCTTGCTGAACAACACCTTCCTGCACCATCATCGGACACTCCTGCTTCCAATGTCCCACAGCTCCACAAATATGACACAGCAATAGCTTCTTCATTCCCTTCACATCATTCTGAACCACTATAGTATTCAAATCTGGACCACGATTCATGTTACCTCCATGCCCCAGACCTCTCATCTGAGGCTGAAACATGACATTTCCGTGCTGCTGCGGCATCTGCTGCACAAAATTTCCTTGCACTCCTGTTTGAGCTGCTTTAATCTGCATCACCATTGCCTTCTCTTTCAATTTCTTCTGCTTCAATTCAATCTCATCACTACAGTATTTTGCATACTGCAACACTTCATCAATCGGCTTCGCCTGCCAGCAAATCAAGTGACTCCTAATCATAAAACCAATTTCAGGTCTCAATACCTCAACAAATCTGAACACAAAATGCAGCATGTTTTTTGGCTCAATTGCTTCCTTACCACTATACTCCTTGAATGCCTTCAACAATCTCTCATAGTATGCATGTATCGACTCCTTTGCTTCCTGCACTGTCCTATCAATCCTCTTCCAATCAATATTTTTGGGCAAAATCCTTGTTTTCAGAAACTCAATCACCTTATAGTAATATTTCATTACCTCAGGAGACGGTGCACCTGTATTTTTGTCTCTTTCTGGTTCACTTGTTGGCCAATCTACAGTCCTCGTACACTCAACCCATAAGTCAGCTGGAACCACTATCTCCATTAATGTGTTCAAGTCCTCCCACAAACACTTCTCAAGTTTCACAAACCTGTCTGTTTGCTGATACCACTCTACTGGCTTCTTCCTCAATTTTGAATAATCATTCGTAAATGATAGAATGTCACTCCTACTCCAATGGACATGAACAAAATGTCCCCCGGGATTTCCCTCATTGGCAAAATCTTTACCGGATCCTTGTCCTGTTATACATTCTCAGTCACCTCCAGAGAATCTCTTTTTTTCTTGTCTCTTTTCTTTACCCATCTGCCTTTCCACTTCTCTAATGCTCCCCAGACCTGAGCACTATGCAATAATTCTTTAAGATGCGCCCTCATTCCGGCGGATCTCATATGTTTAAATTCCTTTGCCTCAAAATCTAATCTGTAATTCCTCTTCAAATATTTTGTTTTCTCAATTTCTATGCCATGTTTCTCTGCCAAATCTGCTAATCTCTGATGCAACTTGCCCACCTTTCTTGTAAGCCCTGTGCACAAGTATCTCAACTCTGCCTCTAATCTATTCACACCCATTGATCCCTCAACTAGTTCACCCGCCTCCATGCTTAATCTGACACAATTCAATTGCTCCTCTTCCATAGAAGCATTCTGTGGTGTATTCAGCTTGTCTAACCATTAAGTGAACTGGTGAGCTGTCAGTCCCTGTAAGGAAATCTTACTCGCTAGGAACAGTGGCACCTGCTGCACCACTGCACTCGGAGTCTGCGGTATCAGAAATTTCAAGCTCTGACCTACATTTGGTACATTCACAGCATCTGGAAGTGCAACAAGTGGACTAAGACCTAACAATGATCTTGATCCGTCAAAAGTCTGACCCACGGAAGAGACTACCTGGACATGTTCATTATGTCCTCTCCTTATTAGACTCTGAGCCATTGCTCCCTGTTAACTCACAATTGGTTTATTTTGTGCAAATAATTGTACCACCGGACCAACAGTAATTGGCAGCTATATTGCATTGGGGCTGCTCTGGCACCTACACTCAGTGGGAGAGTAACTTCCATACTCTGATTCATTACAGTAGTCAAGTCTGACTGTGTCCCTGTCATTGGTGTAAATTTTGGCAATACCTGCGGCTGCACTTGTGGTAACAAAATTGGAATTGGCTCAGTCTGGACCAGCATTGGTCTCGGAACCACTTCCTCCGTAGGCACCACTAAGTTTGAAGTCGTCTCTAAAATAGGCACATCAGGATAAATTCTCTGTATCTGTGGCGGCTGCATCTGTGTCTGTACTACAAGAGTAGTCAGCACATTAGGACTACTTTGCTCCGCATTCTGTGTCAGGTTAGCATTAACCTGTACAGGACTCACTGTCCCCATTACCTGTGCCGGGGCTGTCGGATCAGCACTAGTACTCGGACCACTCTCATGCACAGTATATGGTGGTGGCCGATCTCTCAATATCTGCGTAACAAGATCCTCAGCATTTGATTCTTTCTCTACTATAGATGACCTTCTAGCTTCCTTACTATCGGACGGACTTCTATTAGTTTTTCTAGTCGTCTGCTTTTCTTCTGGTCTCATCCTCCTGCGTACTAGCTGGAAACAACTTAACTCCTTGCAAATTCTCTGATCTCCATCTCTTCTGTTCCCAATCCCATCTCGCTCCGCTAAAGTCTTTTCTACCCTTAAATTTCAATTGCTGCTGCTGTCTTGCTACCAGCTCCCAAACTGCTAATGCCTCAAACTGTGCTGGTCTCGGAAGAGGCTTCGATTCATTTAGCGCCATACGTAATTGCTCCAGAATCCTCAAATTGAACGTCCCATTCTCAGGAACCGCTAAGCTCCCATTTTTCTCTGTCAACTTGCACCATTGCTTTAACCAAAGACATGGGGCAACACCTCTCTCCTCCATTACAATGTAAGCCGGTGTATTCTCTGGCGGTGTAGGCTCTCCTACACTCGATGTAATGTATGTATCTCCCCTTAGGGCACTTTTCAATACCTTGAAAAACGTCATCTTTTCTACTTTTGTTTGTTCAAAATCAAATCAGGAAATTACTTTTAATCCCAAGATTCCTTTCACCCACGTTCTCAACCAATTGCCTCTCATAGACGGCTGCCAATCCATGCGCGACCCTTGTCACTAACCAACCTATCCCAGCACAGCTCTAATGATGTCACACTCACACACACTGCAGCACACAAAGTCTTACGGCTCATCCTCCTAAACTTCAATTCACACAAAACTAATGCACAATATTGAGAGCACTAATTAAAAAACAAAAATCAAAAACAAATCTGCTGTTTACTACAGGAAGGTAACACAGTCCCTTCAGAAACCTTACGAATTTTCACTGATGGCTCTTTTTGCGCATGGGTCTGTCCTGGTACACATAGGGTTCGCCAAATCTCAGTCAAAAGTTTCTCTCACCCACTTTAACTCACACACTGACTTGTTGACCATGCCCAATCAACCTACTAAACCAGACAAATTACAACATATAACCAAGAGTCTCATACACTTTTCAATATACTCCGAAGTCTTAGACCACGCAGGGCCCGTACATCAACAACCACGTGGAAAATTTTTGAGCATAAAGCACCACACAAATGTGAAGTTCAATGACTTCCCTACTCTCGTACTGCGGCGTATGCACACTCCTACTAAAACTTAGTTTGAAGTACGCAAACTCCCCAAAATCCTCTCAGACCTCACAATTCACCTGCAATTTGCATAAGCTGTGCAAACACAACCTATTTCACTCACTCTATCACTAGAACACCAGGAACATACCCAATACCACTAGCAGGATCCGGGATCTGGGAAAGTCATTTCTAGGCTTAAGAGAACATCATTTTCTCTCTGCAGTTATCATTTTGAAAAAATAAAATCCAAATCTCAATAATACTGAATGCTTAAAAGGGACCAATTTTCAAACCACTATCTTCCCTAAGACCACCTCACTCTGCACAGACACCTATGACAAGCTCTTAAAGAGGCAAACCATCAGCCTGCTACCATAACTGTTAGCGCGTCAGACCTTAATAAGTAAACTTTCAAGGAGATGCGAAAAGGTCGATGAACCTTTTGACTCGTATTAAGATGTTCTTGCCTTAGCTCTAGTGCAGAAATCATTTAACTCAATAATCATTAGTAATCAATAAAATCAATAATCAATGGAGCCAGTAAATGTCACCCACCAAGACCTTTCAGCTATGAATAACCACACTTTTAGTAAAAGTTTAGTAAGTTTATATCCCTTATAATAACAATGCTAATGTCATGTAGATTAATCTCAAAATCAAATTAAACACATATAAGAACAAAACTGGTTGTCCAAAATGACAGAAGAAACTCAATCTAATCAAAGCTTGAATCACTACACATTCTAAGGTTATGGTGCAGATCATTAGCAGAGTCAGCTGCAAAGAAGTAATAACGTACATAGAATTCAGCAAGATAACTCATCAAACATTAGTCCCTGTAATTCGTCAGTCATTATGTGAATACCCTCAACTAACTTCAGATTAGCGTCAGCATGGTGAGCTTCATGCAAAACAATTTAGAACACAAATTTAGGAAAAAACATCTAGTTATGGAGCTATCAAAAGAGCACAGTTGGTACCTAGAACAAAAAGGCATAAAATGCATACCTGTCACATCATCATATCTACCTATCCACGGTATGGGTCAGCAAGCAGAATCAGTCTTTGTCCTGAGGTCACCAAATCGATCAGCAAAGCATCAGGCTCTCAGTCAGAGAGTATGAGCCCAATGACAGAATCTCAAGTCTCTTCTTCTCTCAAAATTGCATCTCAAATCAGAATAAGGTTTGAAGTCTTTTCCCTCTGTCGCGTTGTTATATCAAAGTCTCTTAACTATCCCCTAATTCTCTATTGGTCAGTTAATTTGTACGTTTCTACTCTAGCCAATAATATTTCTATACCAAATCGATGACTTCTAATATTTTTGCTCTTCTCATGAATTTGATTGGTCCACTTTACTATGTCCACATCATCCGGCTCATCAGGTAACAATATTGTTGCATCGTCAGTGTCTTCATTGTTCTCGTTCTGGGAAAGTACATCTCACACACATTACACACAATACACACAAATTGTTACTCTAGCCGGAACATCATCTCCTGTTAGTCGGTTCTCACGAAAAGCTTCTGTTAAGCAATTTTAACAAGACAATGGACATTTCACAGTTTAGTTCACTCTGGCAGCATTTTTATTAAACACTAAGGAATACAGCTTCTGCATGAAGCCTGGAAAACTAGGCCAAGACACTTGCTAAGTTAAGACCTACAATTTATAAGCTAAAGCATACTTCACAACCCTAAATATGACATATTACTACATTAATCTAATACATTTTCAATATTTCATTAAGTATACATCATTAATTAGTACATTTTGTGAACATTGGTGGCCATTCTTCGAGGTCACATTTCCAAAACTGTGCATTCATTTTCTCTATGTTATTCATTTTCTACAAAATTCAATTATTCAAATTACGTAAACACTCATTAATAACTTTTTATTAAACACCTGCTCTAGCAACTGTATGCCCATCACGTGTTGGTTATATGAACGTATGTTGCTATATGTGGGCGTTAGAGCGTAACACCATAATTTAGAAATGTTTAAACGTTTTTAGGACAAAACCCCTATGAACATATGTCTTAACTTCAACTCCCTTTCAATGCAGACTTCTACTGAATGCACATGTATTTGACAGCAATTATAAGAGTAAAGTTAGCTGGGGGCAAAAGGGACGATGTAGTAGAGGGAAGGTCCTGGGATACGATTCCAAGGCGATTTACATGCAGCAGGTAGCAGGAAGATTATCATATATGTTGGCAGTTCTCTTTGAAAAGATGTGCCTTCAATTTCCTTTTTATTTTCAGGGGAGTACGACATGGACATCATTTAGGGGTCTCCAGAGGTCGCATCTCTTGCCCCTTGTGACCCCAGGCACTGCCTTTGTGACCCCTGATCTAAGAAGGAAAAGAAATCAGTGCCAGGAACACAAGGGCCGTTCCACTTTCCTTGTTTTCTGTACATTTTTTATTACCCTAAGTGTGAATAATATTCTATTACTCATTATTAATGTAATAAGGAATGAGTTACAAGTTCCTGGAATATGACCTTCCCTGGCAGCTGTGGTAAGTACAAATGATTTTAAATATATGTTGTTTTCAGTCAAGAGTTTGTTTAAGTGAGAGGGAGTGTGTTTATCCATAAATGTGTTGGTATGTGTAAGCATGTATGTGGGAGTGAAAGTAAAGGTTAAATGGCATGTGATGTCACCTTTGCTTCCCCTGGCATTTTGGAGAATTGACATTTATGGAGTATGATGGATAAGGCCTGCCTTTTGGTGTTTTTCAATAGCTTGGCTCCTGATGTGTCACTGTCTGCCTTGAGCTTCTAGGGGCAGATGTAAGAAAAGTGGTGGTGTACCCAGTCCAGCCCCACTTTTCTTGCACCACTTACCGCCCCCTCTGGGCACCATGTGTGCACTGTATTTAAAATATGGCACACCATGGCGCAGGGTAATGGGCAATTTCGTCAAAATCTTTGACGCTATTGCTGTACTGTTCAGGGTTAGTGTCTCTTCACATCATTGTTTGTGTCATAAGCTCTCAACGGAAAATACAGAGAAAAGCATAACCATACAAACTCTATATAACGCACACCCAACGTATATGTGACCTAGATCCATATATTCAAAGAATACACATAAGATGGATAGCCACATACATAAATATACAGAAATGTACTGTTGCACAAGGACACACTATGCCAGATCCTTAATATACACAACACTGAAGAAGATTCATAGATTTAATTCCCAACAAAGTGCATGGTCCATACTCATTGTTCACCTAAACTTGAATAAACAAAAAGATGTACACATAGACACACAGGCATATCCCAGAGTCCCCAAGAGACACACCCCATCATCCATATAATTTTGCTCACGGACAACAATACATCTTTTCATGAGTGTGTGAACAATGAACCTACAATACTAACAACAGACATGTAACACACACCTTGAGGTACAGTAAAACTGAAATATATATAGATGTTCATAACCATTTAAAAATATACAAAATATTATTTTGAAAAATGAAACAAACAATGTATCTATGTTTAACTCACTCTGACGGTGCATAAGAACCACGGACTGTTAGGTATGCATTATGCTATCTCAGACTGTGTGGCAATTTGTTTCATAAATGAAAGACAGCACACATATGTGGGATACATATGCATGCAGTAGTTTATATAGGAATATAAGTGAAGCAAGTACAAAAAATAATTTGAAAATGAACCAAGGACAGCTGGTCTAATGGACCATAAAGGGACTAAAGTATAAACAGGGCCATTAAAAAATATATATATATAATGTGAGCAAAAAGGCAAGAGAGGGCACACACAGGATTTGCATTACTAGGCCAAAAGCTAAATAAAAACGTAAAACTAACTTTTAAAAGGAAAAGAGAAAATGAAAGAGAGAGAGAGAGAGAGCAATGGTGGTGCACTGGTCATTTATGGATGGCAAGGTGGATTTGGTTAAGTATTCGAAATTTAGGGCCTCATTACACTCTCGCAGTGCCCAGTTTCCGGCCGCCGGCCAAGTGGGGATGTGGGGCGCAACATGGGAGCCGGCTCCAAATGGAGCCGGCGGTGTTGCGGCCGTGGGACGGGTGCAGTTGCACCCGTCACGCTTTTCGAAAAGCCGCATGGGGCCCTGTCAGGGGGCCCCACGACTCGCCGTACAGCCAGCCTTTTCCTGGCGGTTCAAGCCGCCAGGAAAAGGCTGACGGTCGGGGTCTCGTAACCCCCTGGACAGCGCTGCTAGCAGCGCTGCCCTGGCGGATTACTACCGCCAGGGCCATTGTGGCGTAAAACCGCCGGCCCTGGTGGTGTGACCGCGGTGCTTCTGCCGCGGTCGTAATGACCCAGGAAGCACCGCCAGCCTGTTGGCGGTGCTTCTGTCATTTTAGCCCTGGCGGTCTAGTACCGCCAGGGTCAAAATGACCCCCTTAGTGTGAAAGGGAAATTGTAAGAGGGAAAATGTTTTAAAATGTAAGACTTTCAACGTACCTAAACCATATTTAAAAAGCATTAGTTAATACAAAAAAAATATTTCAATAAAGAAAATTTTAAAAAATTACACTCCACAAAAAATATAAATTTTGAAGGGAGATAAGTTTGAAAAAAAATTGACAGTGGCTTCCCTCAGAAATAGTTAAGAAATTCCTTAGTGTTCTATCTTCACCTTATGTCCCAACCCCACAATGTTAAATCAACATTATCTCCCACTTATTGTTAGTTGCTAAAGCGTGTCATAAGCAGTGCGTAAAAGGTTTTTAAAGTGAATTTGTTGAGCACTGTAAAATGGTGGTTGTGTGGGTACATGATAGGTGGCAGTTCTATATGTATTGGTGATGGCTTGGGGTGTGTGTTGGTAGAGGTGTACTTGTAGGATGGTCTGTAATTGGATCTATTATGCTAATTGCACAGGTGTAGAACTGTGGTTATGTAATGTCAGACTTGTCAAAACAAGTATTAGTCAATTAAGTTTGCAACCAATCAATCAGTATTTGTAGAGTGCAGCAGTCTCCCTAGGGGTAGCTGGGTGCTGGGGTACTATGTCTCTGTAAAAAAGCCAGGTATTGGGTTTCTTTCTAAAGTCCATCAGTGGGGGTGTTATCCAAAGGTGGAGGGGGAGGTTGTTCCAGGTCTTGGAAGGGATGTAAGAGGAGGAGAGGCCACTGCTGTGGCTGTGACGGATGTGGGGATTGTTTGTGAGGTCTAGTGATGAGGAGAGCAGGTGTCTGGGGCGGTGATGAAAGTTGAGTCAGTGGTTGATATAGGCCGGTCCCTGATTATGTAAGGCTTTGTAGACATGCTTGAGGATCTTGAACTGGCATCTCTTTTGGATGATGAGCCAGTGGAGAGGTCCAGGATGAGTCTGGCTGCAGTGTTTTGTATGGTCTGGGCTCTTTTGAGGAGCTGGGTGGAGTTGTCAGAGTAGAGTGTGCTGCTGGGGTCAAGGTGGCTGGTGACTAGGGCCTGGGTGACGGTCTTCCTGGTGCTGTAAGCAGGATGTGGTGACTGCGTTGACCTATCACTTCATACTCAGTTCACTGTTGAGAATGATGCTGAGGTTGTGTGCATAATCTACAGGCGAGGGTGTGGGTCCAAGTTCAGCTGGCAATTATCTGTAGTCCCATATGGATGTGTTTCTCTCAAAGATAACTACTTCTGTCTTGTTTGAGTTGAGTTTAAGACAATTGGCTCTCATCCATATAGTTATATCGGTCATGGCTTAGCAGAAGTTTGTTCTAGTGGTTGGGGGGCTTCGGTGAGTGAGTGAATGAGTTGTGTGTTGTCTACATAAGATATGACTTTGAGCTTGTGGGATCTGATGATGTCCATGAGAGGAGTCAAGTAGTTGTTGAACAGGGTTGGGCTGAGGGATGATCCTTGGGGTACTCTGCAGATGATGTTCCGGGATTTGGAGGTGAAAGGAGGCAGATGGATTCTCTGTATGCGTCCTGTGAGGAAGGAGGCTATCCACTTGGAGGCATTCTCCTGCATGCTGATACTGTGAAGTCTGTTGATGTGGGTGTGGTGTGATACAGTATCGAATGCAGCTGAGAGGCTGAGGAGGACCTGGACTGCAGTCTCTCAGCAGGTTGAGGAGAGTTATGATGTCTTTTGTGGCTACGATTAGAGCTGTTTCCGTGCTGTGGTTGGGTCAAAATCCTGATTGGAAGTCGTCAAGCAGATTGTTGTGTTCCAGGTATTCAGTGGGCTGTTGGCTGATGTCCTTCTTGTATTAAGCATCAACCAAGCATTACATAATTTATGGAACCTAACTGTAACTTAGCTCTCACAAGGGTAGGGACAGCACAGACCATTGTTTTGCATTCAACTGGGGATACAGAGAGGTCTCAATCACTTTGTGGTCCCATTGAGATCCCCCTCAATAGGCCTATTATTGAGGTCCTCACCCATGGTCATGATCAGGCTCAGGAGAGCACGCAGGATCCTAGTGGGCCACTAGATAGCCCTTACCTTTTATGTGATCCACCCCACAGTGGGTTTTCCTGTAATCAAGAGGTCCGATGAGATGTGATTTCCTAGCACGGGTGACATGTTGTGTTGGAAATGCCCCCGAACAAGGCTCTCACAGTAATCTTATGTCATTCAATGGTCTTTATTCTTTTATAATCATAACCATTAAAGCACATAGAATCAAGTACAAAACATTTCATAGATAAACAACATACAAACACACCTATATTGCACTCCTAATTCATCATGCATACAAAATGCAGAGGTACTTTGGGGAACCTCCAACACCCACCTTAGAAACACATTTTCAGTAGTCTGGATGCTATCCAGATTTGTGTATCCCAACACCTCATTGCCATATAAAATCTTAGAGATGCACTTAGCCTGATAAAACTTACCTAAGGTTCTGAGCGGGCAGGACTCCAATCTCTGGGCAAAACTAAAGAAGGCAGCATTTGCCTTAACAAGCTCCAGTTTCTTTTTTTTCAAACAAGGGCTTCCAACTTTTATTTCAGTCACACAAAACCTAGATCAGAATAAACAGGGACTTTAGCCAAGGTGCACTTGCCAACCTTACTTTTTTTAGATCTAGTGGTCCTTGGGTCCAATACCATCACATAAGATGTGAAATTAACCGGAAGGTCTAGACTGGCCATAAGATCAATGAACTGGTCCTGTAACAACTATAAACCCATGGCGGTCCTTGCCATAAGGCCCGTATCATTGGCACACAGTAATACCGGAAGTGATCTCAACCTGACCTTTGGGTGATCAGCTCCCACAGAGAGAAGGACTTGCTCCAGCCCATTAACGTAGGTTAAACAGGAAGAAAGCAAGAATGCAGCCCTGGCAAACCACTGCTGCTAGTGCTAAAGGGCTGAGTGCACTGCAAACGCTGGGAATATGGCACAGATGCTGTTGTGTGGGGGTGCAGGTCACTCAAAAAAAGGACAATGTTAGATTCCACCCACATTGAAAGAAACAAATGTCACTATTTCTTGCGGTTGACCCTGTCAATTGGGGTTAAATCCATAAAGGCAAGATAGACTGATTCAAACCTGGCGATGGTACATTTATTTATGACCAAATATAAATTCAGACATTGCTCCATTGTCGATCTACCCTGCCTAAAGCCATATTGAACATGAGAGATTATATTGCCAGCCTATCTAGTACCACCCTCCCCAGAATGTTTAGAATTGCATTGATCAGGGATTATTGATGATAACATTGGGGGTTATCTTTGTTCCCCTTCTTCAGTACAGGGACTATTACAGCGGTAGACCTTGAGGGTGGGGGACCCTCCCTAACTGTGGTGTTTAGAACCATTGTCAGGGTTGGACCCCACAACTCAATGTGATCCAGAAACAAAATAGCAGGCTATCTCATCAGGCCCCAGGAATTTGTTTTGTGATAGCACCCGAATACCCTTACTAACTTCCCCTAAAGTAAAAACAAGGTTTGGTCTTCCCCTGGAAGGCACCACCAGAGCTGCATTATCTCCAGTATACCCACAGTTATAGACCCCTTAAAAGTGCAACACCTGTCATCCAGTAATATGATGGCATAAAGCAGGACCTTTGTCACTGGTGAGACTGGGTGGATTTGTTACATGCCAGAACAAAGAGCTGTGTCTACTGTTACAGGCATGGACTAGATCTTCCCAGACTCTCCCTTTTTTTTCCTGGCCTTGAAATTTGCCAGGGAAGGGCACCTGAGGGCTCTTTCCATGGTCTTTGAGCATGGAAAAAGGCCCACAGGTCCCCTAACACCTGCCCTGACCCAGGCGCTAAATAATGGCACTAAGCAAGCTTAGCGCAATTACTTAAGGCCCCCATCCCCGTGCTAGGTTTTAGCATGGGGATAAATATGGCGCTAAGGCCATATCATCGTTTTCTGCACGGAAACGCTTACCTTGCATCTCATTGACGCAAGGTAGGTTTCCACATCCAGAAAGTGACATAAACTCCATAACTTTGGCGCTAGACGTGTCTAGTGCCAAAGTATAAATATGGAGTTAGGTTTGCATTGAATTAGCGTGAAAAAAAGACGCAGTATAAATATGACTGAATTGCAATCATTAAATTTAGCTGACAGACCGCAATACCCAGGATAACAGAGGGAGTTAATGATCTTATGTAATAAAACTAGCTTGTAACCAGGGGTGGTTCAGGATTATTCACAATTCAAAAACAGAGTTACCTACTGGGTCTGTTCACATCGTAGGGATTTGTGGCCTTTATGTCAATATGTTAATATGATCAGAAGAGTTAAATGGATGGGATCTCATGTCATTCCACCATTTTTAATCTTCTGAGGAGATAGCTCTCATTCCGAGGACTGCCTTGGGTTTGCAGCATTTGGCAGATACATTCATATCCTTTATGGAGGAACTGAACATCAACAATTTTATTAAATCTTTTGTCATGAGAGTGAAAACAAAATCAACTAGGTCTATTTAGGTCAGTTGATTTCAGACCAAAGGACATTTCCTGTGAAAGGTTACCCCATTCTCCTACCTCAGGAAAGTGTTTGATTCAATAGTCTCATGGTTACCCTTGTTAAAGTGTAAGAAGAGTTCCATTACAAGATCAATTGCTGCTGTTCTTGGTTTCACATCTAGATTGGTCAGAGAGTTGGTCGGGCCATTCTAAAACTGTATGAAGTGAAATGTGCTTCCTCTGCAGTTTATGGAACCCACCCTTGGGGGAGAGCCTTTCTATTCAGTAAGTTCTATTCAAGTTATTAACATATAAAGTGAACAGGAAGGGTGTCAAGATACACCCTTTGCATATTCCCTGATTCTCGTTAAAGCTGTTAGTGTAAGAGCCATCAGGAAAATACAGAACCACTGCCCTCATGCCTCTATGAAGGTTCATCAAAAAAAAAAAAAAATACCCATCCATATTCAAATCTACCTCTTTATTGAAAGAATTTGCCATAACTTATCCATGTTCAATTAGTCAAAGGCAAAGGTGAGATCCATGACTGCCAGATGGAGGGACCCGGACCAGGCAACTGTGTACTTACAAGCTAAAAGATGTAAATTAAGGCATTGATCTGAGGTGCTCAGGCAAGGTCTAAATCTACATCGAAAATCCAAGCTCCCAATCCTGCCTTTGACCCAATCCGCACATCTACTAAGAAAGACTCTACTCACTACCTTCACTATTGAGTTAATCCGGAAGATAGGAACTATAGCAATGAGGAGCAGCCCTATCTCACTCCCTGGATAACGGATGCCACCAGTATCTGCCCCATTAGTACTTGGGTCAGTATTGGGGTCTAGACTACTGGTAAACTGCTAAACATATTAACAGGGACTTTGTCAGGACCAGGAGCCTTACCTTTAAAAAGTTGTAGAATGGCCATGGTAACTTCCATTAGAGAGAAAGCTATCTTGTATTCACCCTCCACCTTGGAAAGAGAAACAGCACTAATACAGGGATCAGTGTTGTTCTAAATCCCCTTAAAATGGGTTACCTATATTTCTGGAATACGATGACATCAAGAGCTGGGCCACAATTTTCTCTATGTAACCTTCAGTCTTCAGCCTCTGTTGAAGTGGCTCTTAGTCTGGCTAAGACATGAGTGTTGTTTGAACTGGGCAGTTGTTTTGTCGGACTGTTTGTCTCTAGAGAATGGACATCTTATTGGATGGTGTAAAGGCATGAGGGACAGCTACACACTGCTGGGCAGGAGTGAGCTTTTTCATAACTCCAAGCAGATTATTAAGTTTGACCTAACCTGGACACCCACAAATTATTGGTTGTGGAGACAAACTGTCAGGGAAAAGAAAGCAACTGTCAAAGTTATATTCTAGTTAAAACTCCCTAGCACAGGACCATATTTCTCATCTGTTTTAAACGTTTACTGACTCACTTTCAGTTAAATTTGATGCATAAACCTTTGTCTGTTAGTGAGGCTATCAGACAAAAGGGCCCCTGTGGTTGGGATAATCAGTCCCATCGGGTGCCCTACATTTTATTATGTTTTTTAAGTACTACAGGAAGCCACAAGGTTTTTATTCCCCCCTTATCAGATATACATTGTTCACTGAGGTTCAACCAGTTTTTCTTTGCACAAAATTAGTATCTAATGTATTTATAATGTTTTCTAATTGCTTGGTTTTTCTCTATGAAAGTCGGAATCCATTGCTCGAGCTCCAGATTCAACGCATCCATCGTCAGGAACCATGGGCTGAACATCATCTCCTACATCGACGACACCCAGTTGATTATCTTTCTTTGACAATTGTCAAGAAGAATTTCTACAATGGGATGGAAGACGTCACCAATTAGATGAAGGATAGCTGACTCAAGCTAAACTCTGACAAGACCTAGGTCCTCATTCTGGGACCCGCCACATTAGTCTAGAATGACTCCTGGTGGCCATCCACCCACATATGGAAGACCTTGGCTGGTAAAAGATCCTTCGCCTTCCTTTCTGCAAAGAGCTGGAACACTCTGCCCATGCACCTCAGGCAGTCACCATCACTGCATCAATTCAGGAAGGACCTTAAAACCTGGCTCTTCAACCAAAGCGCCTTGAGACCCTTAGGGGTGAGTAGCTGCTCTTTATAAACATTAATTAGTTTGTTTGTATTTGTAGATCACAACTGTACTACAACCATAATTTATAAGTATTTGGTTCATGGGGAAGTGAGTTTTTCTTTAAGCTACCCAGTTTTTTAAATCATTAATTGAATATAGTTCAGTGCTTGTGCCACGTTTCCAGCTAGGCTATCATAGCGCCTGGGACGGTTTCTTCTTTAGGGCTGAGGGGCTGCGCCCCTCTGAACTTCCTACACATTTATAGCAAAAACGAATAAATAGATCAATTTGTTCAGAGATGCCATCATAAATCTATACAAATTGATGCATTTAAGTCTAGGCTGTCTGACCCAGGCAGCCTGGCCGCCTCGCTTTGGAGCAGGAGATGGAAGCCGGGCAGTAAATCATCTTTCTACACTTTGATGCACGATGCAGGGCTGACTGCTCTATAGCCCTTACTTTCTATTGTGGTCTATGGCAGTATCCACTATAGGCCAGTGACACTTTTAGCGTCATGGTTTCAGGCATCAAAGTCTTTATCCCTGCATTAGGGCAGCCATCTGTCATTCATAGGCAAAGATCCCACCCCTTCCGAATTTGTCACGCAGAAGGAGTGGATGCAAGCACTTGTGATTTAGTGCCTTGCCTTCGATAAGTGTTATAATGCTAATCTTGAGTTATTTTTATTGTACTGAGAACCCTTGTCATACTAACCTCCCCCTTGTGACACCCCAACCACTGGCTGCTGATCGCTGGCTCCTTTAGAAGTAGAGCTGCTGTATTTGTTCCCTCATGAAATTGGTCCAAAACACAATCAGGGTTCTTGTTCCTTTGCAAAATTGATCCAAATATCGGACTTGAGCGCAAGGGGAGAAATACATGCTTACAGTAAAGGCAGTTATCTGCTGTATGAATTTAAAACTGGCCAGATCAACATGCCCTTAGCATTAATGCCAAAAACATGGATTAATGTGCAAACAATGAATGTTTAAAAGTGGTTTAGTTCCTCTTTTATTTCACAAGTTTTACTTATTGTTGCATTTAACAAGAGAGTGAGCTGTTTGATCAGGCTCTGCTCCTGTATTTTTTTCGTGCATTTTATTACTCTTGCATAGTGCATACTTTGACTTGTGCCAGGTGTTTATGAGGGGCTTTGATTGAGAGCACTGGCACTGGGGCTGAAGCCAAAGTGCCTGTCAGTGTGTTGGCGCCTCTGCAAAGCACGCAGAACAATGGTCATCAATTCCAGTTACAATTGAAATTCAGTGTAAGTGTGCACAGAGGTGAACACATTTAGAAGGCAAAGGCAAAAGGAAATAAACTGATTAAATGTGAATGAGTGCAGCGTATGTTTGGGGTGGTAAAATGAGGGAGATGCAAGGAAGTGCATTCAGGAGAGCGTAAAAGGGTGCTGAAGAAGAGAAAAGAGGTTGAAAATATGCAGATGGATGAAAAGTGGAGAGAAAAAGGACAACATACCTAACATGAAGCACAGTTAACTGAAGGCCCTACTCCTTCCATAGACCTCAATATTATTTAATTCAAAGTCTCACAATTACAGAATTGAAACATTTACAATGTTGAGTATTTATAGCTAATCATTGTTGTTACTCATTTAAAGAGAAAACAACCACTGACAAAGCAAACAGTACTGACAGGTTTTAGGTGTATGTCAGTTGTTGTGTTATATTTCTGGATGCAAAACATCTTAGAGAGAAACCAAAATACAGACCAAGTGGCACACTATGGGAATCAGAAATTTATTTTTAGAGAGCCCCCACTTTTTACTACCCACTTCAAGATTTGTTTGCACAGATTTCTGTATGACTGATTGCAGCTAGCAGCTGTGGGTGCTCCCTGATTCCTGGTTAGAGCATTTTCTTCCAAAGTTGATTCCGTTCACTGCAAGAAACTATACATTCTAAGGTTATGGTGCAGATCATTAGCAGAGTCAGCTGAAAAGAAGTAATAACGTACATAGAATTCAACAAGATAACTCGTCAAACATTAGTCCCTGCAATTTGTCAGTCATTATGTGAATACCCTCAACTAACTTCTGATTAGCATCAGCATATTGGGCTTCATGCAAAACAATTTAGAACACAAATTTATGAAAAAACATCTAGTTATTGAACTATCAAAACAGCACAGTTGGTACCTAGAAAGAAAAGGCATAAAATGCATAACAGTCACATTGTCATATCTACCTATCCACAGTATGGGTCAACAAGCAGAATCAATCTTCGTCCTCAGGTCATCAAATTGATTAGCAAAGCATCACGCTCCCAGTCAGAGAGTATGAGCCCAATGACAGAATCTCGAGTCTCTTCTTCTCTCAAAATCACATCTCAAATTGGAATAAGGTCTGAAGTATTTTCCCTCTGTCGCGTTGTTATATCAAAGTCACCTAAACTATACCCTAATTCTCTAGTGGTCAGTTAATTTGTGCGTTTATACTCTACCCAATAATATTTCTATACCAAACCTATGAATTCTAATATTTCTCTCTTCTCAGGAAGTTGAATGGTCCACTTTACGATATCCTCATCATCCGGCTTGTCAGGTAACAATATTGTTGCATCTTCAGCTCCAGTAAGTGTCTTCATTGTTCTCGTCCTGGGAAAGTACATCTCACACACATTACACACAAATTGTTACTGTAGCTGGAACATCATCCCATGTTAGTCGGTTCCCACAAAAAGCTTCTGTTAAGCACTTTTAACAAGACAATGGACATTTCAGTTTAGTTCACTCTGTCAGCATTTTTATTAAACGCTAAGGAATACAGCTTCTGCATGAGGCCTGGCAAAACTAGGCCAAGACACTCACTAAGTTAAGGCCTACAATTTATAAGCTAAAGCATACTTCACACCCCTAAATATGACATATTACTACATTAATCTAATACATTTTCAATATTTCAATAAGCATAAATCATTAATTAGTACATTTCGTGAACATTGGTTGTCTTCTTCTTAAATCGTCCTTGTAAATTCTTTCCCTTTTCTTTTCTTCCCTCCTCTGATTATTCTTAGACCTTTTCAATCTAATTCTTTTGCATAATTTGCATAACCCCATATCCCAATTAGACAACCTACAACAATTAAGATTATCTGTTATATTTTAAATAAAACCCCTTTCCAAATGTTGCTGTGCCAATTTCCCACTGAAGCAAACCCTTTGTCAACTTTTTCCCAAACACCTGGTTCTTTCAATTCTTTCAAATCAGCACTTGCAATAGTCAGATTAGTAAATAAGACTCATCTCTTTACTACCATCGGGTGTATATGGGCAACAATGCCTAGAGTTAATCATTTTACAGACTCCGCCATCCTTCGCTAAAATAATGTCTAAAGCAAGACAATTTTGAAGAGTCATATCTCTAACCGCAGCTAATTCAGTATCTATCAGAAGTATAGCCCCTGAAAAATTTGTCAGCATGTTATCCACAATAGTAGACAACTTTCACGGCACCAAATATATCTACCACTATCGCAGAAGAGAACTCCCTCCTCTGTCTCTTATGATGTAATTCAGTCACTTTCGGAAACTCTTTCAAATCATCCATCTGGCAAATCTTTGGGAAAACTATCCCCATATAACATGTCCCATACCATCCCCTTGGAAGTCGATAATAAGCATTAGGTCCACAAATATAATATATCCCTGGAATGGCAGGGTCCTGCCCATTCAACAAAAATGTCCATTTACTCTGAAACAAAAACACATGCCTGCAGTCACTCGTACCCACAAATAAAGTGCCAGTGTGCGATTTAGGCCTGTATATACAAAGCTTCCCTACATGTAGTGCATCTAAAGCTGGTTTCCCTTATGTTTTAATTGCACTATAAGCATAATCATTCTTGTAAGTCCTTTTATCTAAGCCTTTTTCTAATTTCTCTTTTAATGCTTTTCTCCTGCCTTCAGTATGATCTAAGAAGCTCTTCTCTAAAGGTGTAAGCAAGTATGTCAGATTATTCTTATGCCCGTAAGCTGTGCCAAATGTCAATATAGGTTCAAAGAATCCTCTAACTAATACTATGCCATTATCCTTAGCTACTTTACTTAAATACCTAGTGATAGGAACAAACGAAAACACAACATCATGGTTAGAGTAGAAATATTAAATATACTCCTGGTTATAAAACCTTGTTAGAAACAGACTACAACTTATTCCACATGTTAAGGGGAAACTATGATAGGTGACTCCTTTTTCCACTGATAAAGGAATCTGCGTACACACAAGACAATTCTTTGCATCCATTGTCTCAAAATACTCACTCAATAAGCGATAGAAAACATTAGAAGAAAGTTCTCCCTGAGCATTAGTATAATCATGCAAATACTTCTCATCTAACTTAAGCTTCTCTAAAGCCGATAAAGCAATAATTGCAGTAGTCATCTCAAAAGCAGAAGTATGGTTGGCTCCTTTCGCATCAAGAACAGACATACCCACAATTAATACCATAAACAATATCCCACACATAATTGCCAAACCAATGCTCATATATTTACAGCGCCTAGCATCTCTAACCTGCTTGTCAAAATCAGCCATGATCTGTAAAGAATCAGAAAGCAGAAGTCATTTTAGGAAAAACCTGCAGCAAAAATCAAAAATAGACAACTATTCTTTCAGCAGTTCATTTTCACTTCCAGGAACCCTTCTTCCTTATCAAAATCAGTTAGCAGCTTGTCAAGATCACTTTGACTTTGATCCACCTCAACTCCTTCCCCTTCTGGGTTTGGCAATTGCTCTACTTGTCTCTCAGAATCGTCTCCTTCTGGGAGAACCCTCTCTTGACTAGGTTCTCCTGTTGCTTCAGTTCAGATAGGTTTTCCGATACTCTCCTGGAGGTCTCCACCCTCGTCTCTTACAGGAGTAACTGAACCGTCCTCAACGAGCTCAGATCCGGCCTCAGTTCCTCTTTGTTCTTCTTCCAGCTCTGAGATTTGTTTCACGGTTGTTGGTACTCTCAACAACGCTTCTTCATGATCCCGTGGACATGCCACTTTCTTGGTGTGACTCACGTGAATCCAGTTCAGGATCCAAGCACACTTCACAGCTGTCGTAGTTGTCAGGACTACTTGATACAGTCCCTTCCAACAAGGCTCCAAACATGTCTTTCTCACATGCTTTCGGACAACAACCCAGTCTCCAGCTCTCAAGTTGGGCCCTGGGTCATGAATTGGTGGCAGTGTGGTGGCCTCCACCTGCTGAGAAAAAGAGCAGACTACATCACCCAAATCCTTTCAGTAATCCAACACCATATAATCTGTGATGTTGACAAGTTCATTTGCTGGTACTGCTGGTAATCTCATTGCTCTGCCCATGAGGATCTCATGAGGCGACAGTCCTGTCTTCCTATCAGGTGTGTTTCTCGTTGACATCAACACCAAAGACAACGCATCAGGCCATTTCCAATTTGTTGCTGCACACATTTTTGCAAATCTTGACTTGAAGGTACCATTCATCTGCTCCACTAATCATGATGCGTCAGGGCAGTAACTACAATGCAACTTCTCCTCAATGTTCAATGCTGCTCATAGTAATTTAATCACTTTGTTATTGAAGTGACTTTCCCTATCTGATTCTAAAGAGATTGGAAACCCGAAGCGCGGTATCAGTTCCCTAAGCAGCAGTTTTGCTACTGTGAGACTATCATTTCTTTGTGTAGGGTACGCTTCAATCCAGAGACTAAAGATGCAAACAATCACCAGCACATATCTCAAACCTCCACACACAGGCATCTCAATAAAATCCATTTGCATTCCGCTGGATGGACCTCCCGCTCTTCCAATGTGGCTCAAATTAACTACTGTCCCTTTCCCCACATTTAATTGCTGACAAATGACTCAACAATGGCAAACTGCTTCAGCAGCTTGTCTAAACTTGGGGTTGAACCAATCAATTTTGAACAGACGAACCATGGCATCCCTCCCAATGTGTGCCTGACCATGATAGTACCTTGACATTTGAGACAACAGGCTATTTGGCAAAACCAATTGACCCTCCTCAGGAACCCATAAGTCATCCTGTCTTTGAACACATTTCAATTTGCTCCATGAACGTTTCTCTTCTTTGTCAACATTACTCTGTAAATATTTTAACTCTTCTAAAGTGTCAATTACTTTAAATGCATAACTCGTACATGTTGTATCTTCTTCAGGTAAGAATTCCCACTAGTCGTGAACGATATACATTCAATGCGCAAAACCTGCGACTTGATCCGCATATCTATTTCCCAATGACACGTAGTCCTGTGACTTTAGATGTGCACTGCATTTCACCACGGCAATCTTTTCAGGCAACTGAATTGCATATAACAACTTTTTTATTCTCTCACCATTTCTCACTGGTGATCCAGAAGAGGTCAGGAAACCTCTCTGCTACCACAATTGACCAAAATCATGAACTATTCCAAATCCATATTGACTATTCACATAGATGGTAACTCTCAACTGAGCAGAAACATGACACGCCCTAGTAAAAGCGACCAGTTCAGCTACCTAGGCAGAATACACTCCTCGAAGCCAGAAAGCTTGTAAGGTACCTGTAATCGTGCACATAGCATATCCTGCTCTCTGTCCCCCTGTGTTGTCTCTCAGACAAGGACCATCAACAAAAATAATTTGATCATTTTCTTCCAATCAGGTACCTCTAATGTCAGGTCTCGGTTTTGTGCACAACTCAGTTACTTCAAGACAATCATGCCCAACATCTTCCTTTTTTTCAAGTTCCACAATTTCACTCGGAAGTAAAGTTGCCGGGTTTAGCACAGTACATCTTTTCAGTGTCACATTTGGTGCTCTCAAAATACTTGTCTCATACCTAGTCAACCTAGCACCAGTCAAGTATTTTGTTTTCATCCTTGTCAATAAAATCTCACTCTAGTGAAGGACAATTAAAGTTAGGGGATATCCCCTCACCACTCATTAACACTGTGAAAGACTCCGACCAACTGTGGCAACTGCACACAAGCAACCTGGTAAGGCTGCTGCAACTGGGTCCAAAGTAGCTGAAAAATATGGTACTGGGCGATGAGCCTCTCCTTGGACCTGAGTCAAGACAGACAATGAACATGCATCACGCTCATGAAAAAACAATGTGAAAGGCTTCGTGTAGTCAGGCATACCCAATGCTGGAGCTCTGCACAAACTCTCTCTCAACTCAGTGAACGTTCTCATCTCATCCTGGTCTAGCACTATGGGATCAGTGACTTCCTTATGAGTCATCTTCTGAAATGGTTTTGAAATGACTGGAAAATTTGGGATCCACTGGCAACAATAACCCACCATTCCCAGGAACATCCTGACATATCTCTGTGTAGTCGGTGGACTTATCTGCAATATAAATGTAATCCTCTCTCTGGATATTTTCCTCGACCCTTTCTCAATTTGGTGACCCAAATACTTCACTACCTTCTGACAGTACTGCAATTTCAGTGGAGACACTTTATGATCATATATTTACCCAAATGATTCAATAGGGCAATCGAGTCATTCTTATACTCGTCCCTTGTCTTGGACACAATCAATAAGTCATCAATGTACTACACCAAAGTTGATTGGAAAGGCAATTTTAATGACTCCAAATTATTTTTCAAGATCTGGTTGAACAAAGATGGTGACTCTGTGTACTCCTGAGGAAGTCTACACAAGCAATAGACTCGATCCAGGAATTTGAAACAAAATAGAAATTGGCTATCCTCATGAAGAGGCACAGAGAAGAACGCTGGTGACAAATCAATGACTGTAAACCATTCTGCATCACATGGAATTTGGAGCATTATCAGAGCTGGATTGGGCACTAAGGGACAACACTTGACCACAATCTCATTTATTTTTCTCAAATCCTGAACAATCCGAACCTTCCCACATGGCTTCTTCAACCCCATTATTGGTGAATTACATGGACTACTCAACACCTCCTTCAGAACCCACTTCTTCACAAAATGTGCAATTATCTGAGCCACTTTCATCAGGACATCTGGTGTCATGTTGTACTGTGGAAGTTGAGGAAAGACTGCATTCGGCTTCAAGGTAACCTTGATTGGCTCCACTCCTTTGATCAGACCTACTTCCTTTCCTGTCAAATCCCACACGTTCTCTTGTACTGTTACCTGCAAATCAGAATGAAGCTCTTTCACCGTGAACAATGGAAAAAAACTCAATCAAGGGTTACTCCTCATTTGTAGTTTCACACTCAGTTTCTGGAGATTGGTCCTCCTCATCATCGCTATTTGTCTGAATCTCGATTCCATAATTTGAGCAAGTAATCAAACACTTTGTCTTACACAGCAAGTCCTTTCCCATTAAGGATACCGGACTCGAATCACAGGCCACAAGTTTATGCAGTCCCTGGAAATTGCCAAGCTCAACTTGCACTGAATCTGTAATTGGATTTGTCAGATACTGATTCACTACCCCCACAACCTGAACTATTCTTCCTGGAAGGGGCAAAATCTGAACTTCTGCACTCCTCACTGTAAAGCTTGTAGCTCCTATGTCCAATAAGAATGAAACTCTGTGACCCATTACCCTTCCCCTCACATAGGGTCCTCTCTGATCTACATCTAAAGTAGTCACAAGCAAACATGGCTCCTCATCTGAACTGTCACCCGTCCATTCACCATTTATTTCATTCTCACTGTGTAACGGGAATTGGTGCACTGTGTTACTACTTCTGCCTTGTCTCTGGCCTGTAACTTGTTGAGAAAGCATCATCTGTTGCTGCTCCATCAGGGCTTGAGGTATCTGCATTTGCTGTCTAGGTACCATAGGTACCTGCTGTTGCATGGGCTGCAATTGTAACACTTGTGCACTGGGCATTTGCACCTGTTGCATTGGCTGAAAATTCTGCATTTGATTCACATTATTCTGGAAATTTGGATTAGGACCTCTTAGTCTCGGTCCTCTCACATTCTGAAATGTATTGATGGCATTACCTTGCTGAACAACACCTTCCTGCACCATCATCGGACACTCCTGCTTCCAATGTCCCACAGCTCTGCAAATATAACACAGCAATAGCTTCTTCATTCCCTTCACATCATTCTGAACCACTATAGTATTCAAATCTGGACCACGATTCATGTTACCTCCATGCCCCAGACCTCTTATCTGAGACTGAAACATGACATTTCCGTGCTGCTGCGGCATCTGCTGCACAAAATGTCCTTGCACTACTGTTTGAGCTGCTTTAATCTGCATCACCATTGCCTTCTCTTTCAATTTCTTCTGGTTCAATTCAATCTCATCACTACAGTATTTTGCATACTGCAACACTTCATCAATCGGCTTCGCCTGCCAGCAAATCAAGTGACCCCTAATCATAAAACCAATTTCAGGTCTCAATCCCTCAACAAATCTGAACACAAAATGCAGCATGTTTTTTGGCTCAATTGCTTCCTTACCACTATACTCCTTGAATGTCTTCAACAATCTCTCATAGTACGCATGTATCGACTCCTTTGCTTCCTGCACTGTCCTATCAATCCTCTTCCAATCAATATTTTTGGGCGAAATCCTTGTTTTCAGAAACTCAATCACCTTATAGTAATATTTCATTACCTCAGGAGACGGTGCACCTGTATTTTTGTCTCTTTCTGATTCACTTGTTGGCCAATCTACAGTCCTCTTACACTCAACCCATAAGTCAGCTGGAACCACTATCTCCATTAATGTGTTCAAGTCCTCCCACAAACACTTCTCAAGTTTCACAAACCTGTCTGTTTGCTGATACCACTCTACTGGCTTCTTCCTCAATTTTGAATAATCATTCGTAAATGATAGAATGTCACTCCTACTCCAATGGACATGAACAAAATGTCCCCCGGGATTTCCCTCATTGGCAAAATCTTTACCGGATCCTTGTCCTGTTATACATTCTCAGTCACCTCCAGAGAATCTCTTTTTTTCTTGTCTCTTTTCTTTACCCATCTGCCTTTCCACTTCTCTAATGCTCCCCAGACCTGAGCACTATGTAATAATTCTTTAAGATGCGCCTTCATTCCGGCGGATCTCATATGTTTAAATTCCTTTGCCTCAAAATCTAATCTGTAATTCCTCTTCAAATATTTTGTTTTCTCAATTTCTATGCCATGTTTCTCTGCCAAATCTGCTAATCTCTGATGCACCTTGCCCACCTTTCTTGTAAGCCCTGTGCACAAGTATCTCAACTCTGCCTCTGTGTAGGACTCTAATCTATTCACACCCATTGATCCCTCAACTAGTTCACCCGCCTCCATGCTTAATCTGACACAATTCAATTGCTCCTCTTCCATAGAAGCATTCTGTGGTGTATTCAGCTTGTCTAACCATTAAGTGAACTGCTGAGCTGTCAGTCCCTGTAAGGAAATCTTACTCGCTAGGACCAGTGGCACCTGCTGCACCACTGCACTCGGAGTCTGCGGTATCAGAAATTTCAAGCTCTGACCTGCATTTGGTCCATTCACAGCATCTGGAAGTGCAACAAGTGGACTAAGACCTAACAATGATCTTGATCCGTCAAAAGTCTGACCCACGGAAGAGACTACCTGGAGATGTTCATTATGTCCTCTCCTTATTAGACTCTGAGCCATTGCTCCCTGTTAACTCACAATTGGTTTCTTTTGTGCAAATAATTGTACCACCGGACCAACAGTAATTGGCAGCTATATTGCATTGGGGCTGCTCTGGCACCTACACTCTGTGGGAGAGTAACTTCCATACTCTGATTCATTACAGTAGTCAAGTCTGACTGTGTCCCTGTCATTGGTGTAAATTTTGGCAATACCTGCGGCTGCACTTGGGGTAACAAAATTGGAATTGGCTCAGTCTGGACCAGCATTGGTCTCGGAACCACTTCCTCCGTAGGCACCACTAAGTTTGAAGTCGTCTCTAAAATAGGCACATCAGGATAAATTCTCTGTATCTGTGGCGGCTGCATCTGTGTCTGTACTACAAGAGTAGTCAGCACATTAGGACTACTTTGCTCCGCATTCTGTGTCAGGTTAGCATTAACCTGTACAGGACTCACTGTCCCTGTTACCTGTGCCGGGGCTGTCGGATCAGCACTAGTACTCGGACCACTCTCATGCACAGTATATGGTGGTGGCCGATCTCTCAATATCTGCGTAACAAGATCCTCAGCATTTGATTCTTCCTCTACTATAGATGACCTTCTAGCTTCCTTACTATCGGACGGACTTCTATTAGTTTTTCTAGACGTCTGCTTTTCTTCTGGTCTCATCCTCCTGCGTATTAGCTGGAAACAACTGAACTCCTTGCAAATTCTCTGATATCCATCTCTTCTGTTCCCAATCCCATCTCGCTCTGCTAAAGTCTTTTCTACCCTTAAATTTCAATTGCTGCTGCTGTCTTGCTACCAGCTCCTAAACTGCTAATGCCTCAAACTGTGCTGGTCTCGGAAGGGGCTTCGATTCATTTAGCGCCATACGTAATTGCTCCAGAATCCTTAAATTGAACGTCCCATTCTCAGGAACCGCTAAGCTCCCATTTTTCTCTGTCAACTTGCACCATTGCTTTAACCAAAGACATGGGGCAACACCTCTCTCCTCCATTACAATGTAAGCCGGTGTATTCTCTGGCGGTGTAGGCTCTCCTACACTCGCTGTAATGTATGTATCTCCCCTTAGGGCACTTTTCAATACCTTGAAAAACGTCATCTTTTCTACTTTTGTTTGTTCAAAATCAAATCAGGAAATTACTTTTAATCCCAAGATTCCTTTCACCCACGTTCTCAACCAATTGCCTCTCATAGACCGCTGCCAATCCATGTGTGACCCTTGTCACTAACCAACCTATCCCAGCACAGCTCTAATGATGTCACACTCACACACACTGCAGCACACAAAGTCTTACGGCTCATCCTCCTAAACTTCAATTCACACAAAACTAATGCACAATATTGAGAGCACTAATTAAAAAACAAAAATCAAAAACAAATCTGCTGTTTACTACAGGAAGGTAATACAGTCCCTTCAAAAACCTTACAAATTTTCACTGATGGCTCTTTTTGCGCATGGGTCTGTCCTGGTACACATAGGGTTCGCCAAATCTCAGTCAAAAGTTTCTCTCACCCACTTTAACTCACACACTGACTTGTTGACCATGCCCAATCAACCTACTAAACCAGACAAATTACAACATATAACCAAGAGTCTCATACACTTTTTAATATACTCCGAAGTCTTAGACCACGCAGGGCCCGTACATCAACAACCATGTGGAATTTTTTTTAGCATAAAGCACCACACAAATGTGAAGTTCAATGACTTCCCTACTCTCGTACTGTGGCGTATGCACACTCCTACTAAAACTTAGTTTGAAGTACGCAAACTCCCCAAAATCCTCTCAGACCTCACAATTCACCTGCAATTTGCATAAGCTGTGCAAGCACAACCTATTTCACTCACTCTATCACTAGAACACCAGGAACATACCCAATACCACTAGCAGGATCCGGGATCTGGGAAAGTCATTTCTAGGCTTAAGGGAACATCATTTTCTCTCTGCAGTTATCATTTTGAAAAAATAAAATCCAAATCTCAATAATACTGAATGCTTAAAAGGGACCAATTTTCAAACCACTATCTTCCCTAAGACCACCTCACTCTGCACAGACACCTATGACAAGCTCTTAAAGAGGCAAACCATCAGTCTGCTACCATAACTGTTAGCGCGTCGGACCTTAATAAGTAAACTTTCAAGGAGATGCGAAAAGGTCGATGAACCTTTTGACTCGTATTAAGATGTTCTTGCCTTAGCTCTAGTGCAGAAATCATTTAACTCAATAATCATTAGTAATCAATAAAATCAATAATCAATGGAGCCAGTAAATGTCACGCACCAAGACCTTTCAGCCATGAATAACCACACTTTTAGTAAAAGTTTAGTAAGTTTATATCCCTTATAAGAACAATGCTAATGTCATGTAGATTAATCTCAAAATCACATTAAACACATATAAGAACAAAACTGGTTGTCCAAAATGACAGAAGAAACTCAATCTAATCAAAGCTTGAATCACTATACATTCTTAGGTTATGGTGCAGATCATTAGCAGAGTCAGCTGCAAAGAAGTAATAACGTACATAGAATTCAGCAAGATAACTCATCAAACATTAGTCCCTGTAATTCGTCAGTCATTATGTGAATACCCTCAACTAACTTCAGATTAGCATCAGCATGTTGAGCTTCATGCAAAACAATTTAGAACACAAATTTATGAAAAAACATCTAGTTATGGAGCTATCAAAACAGCACAGTTGGTACCTAGAACAAAAAGGCATAAAATGCATACCTGTCACATCATCATATCTACCTATCCACGGTATGGGTCAGCAAGCAGAATCAGTCTTTGTCCTGAGGTCACCAAATCGATCAGCAAAGCATCAGGCTCTCAGTCAGAGAGTATGAGCCCAATGACAGAATCTCAAGTCTCTTCTTCTCTCAAAATTGCATCTCAAATCAGAATAAGGTTTGAAGTCTTTTCCCTCTGTCACGTTGTTATATCAAAGTCTCTTAACTATCCCCTAATTCTCTATTGGTCAGTTAATTTGTACGTTTCTACTCTAGCCAAGAATATTTCTATACCAACTCAATGACTTCTTATATTTTTGCTCTTCTCATGAATTTGATTGGTCCACTTTACTATGTCCACATCATCCGGCTCATCAGGTAACAATATTGTTGCATCGTCAGTGTCTTCATTGTTCTCGTTCTGGGAAAGTACATCTCACACACATTACACACATTACACACAAATTGTTACTCTAGCCGGAACATCATCTCCCGTTAGTCGGTTCTCACGAAAAGCTTCTGTTAAGCAATTTTAACAAGACAATGGACATTTCACAGTTTAGTTCACTCTGACAGCATTTTTATTAAACACTAAGGAATACAGCTTCTGCATGAAGCCTGGCAAAACTAGGCCAAGACACTTGCTAAGTTAAGACCTACAATTTATAAGCTAAAGCATACTTCACAACCCTAAATATGACATATTACTACATTAATCTAATACATTTTCAATATTTCATTAAGTATACATCATTAATTAGTACATTTCATGAACATTGGTGGCCATTCTTCGAGGTCACATATCCAAACGTGCATTAATTTTCTCTATGTTATTCATTTTCTACAAAATTAAATTATTCAAATTACGTAAACACTCATTAATAACTTTTTATTAAACACCTGCTCTAGCAACTGTATGCCCATCACGTGTTGGTTATATGAACGTATGTTGCTATATGTGGGCGTTAGAGCGTAACACCATAATTTAGAAATGTTTAAAAAAATTTAGGACAAAACCCCTATGAATATATGTCTTAACTTCAACTCCCTTTCAATGCAGATTTCTACTGAATGCACATGTATTTGACAGCAATTATAAGAGTAAAGTTAGCTGGGGGCAAAAGGGACGCTGTACTAGAGGGAAAGTCCTGGGATACGATTCCAAGGCGATTTACATGCAGCAGGTAGCAGTAAGATTATCATATATGTTGGCAGTTCTCTTTGAAAAGATGTGCCTTCAATTTCCTTTTTATTTTCAGGGGAGTACGACATGGACGTCATTTAGGGGTCTCCAGAGGTCGCATCTCTTGCCCCTTGTGACCCCAGGCACTGCCTTTGTGACCCCTGATCTCAGAAGGAAAAGAAATCAGTGCCAGGATCACAAGGGCCGTTCCACTTTCCTTGTTTTCTGTACATTTTTTATTACCCTAAGTGTGAATAATATTCTATTACTCATTATTAATGTAATAAGGAATGAATTACAAGTTCCTGGAATATGACCTTCCCTGGCAGCTGTGGTAAGTACAAATGATTTTAAATATATGTTGTTTTCAGTCAAGAGTTTGTTTAAGTGAGAGGGAGTGTGTTTATCCATAAATGTGTTGGTATGTGTAAGCATGTATGTGGGAGTGAAAGTAAAGGTTAAATGGCATGTGATGTCACCTTTGCTTCCCCTGGCATTTTGGAGAATTGACATTTATGGAGTATGATGGATAAGGACTGCCTTTTGGTGTTTTTCAATAGCTTGGCTCCTGATGTGTCACTGTCTGCCTTAAGCTTCTAGGGGCAGATGTAAGAAAAGTGGTGGTGTACCCAGTCCAGCCCCACTTTTCTTGCACCACTTACCGCCCCCTCTGGGCACCATGTGTGCACTGTATTTAAAATATGGCACACCATGGCGCAGGGTAATGGGCAATTTCGTCAAAATCTTTGACGCTATTGCTGTACTGTTCAGGGTTAGTGTCAATATTTTGGAGCTAAGCCTGAACAGTACATAGGGGCTTATTGTAACCAATGGTGTGCCATCTTTTTAACGCCTTCTCTGAGCAGGTGTTAAAGGTAGCCTCAAAAAATGAAGCAATGGAATTGCTTAGATTCCACTGTGCCATTTTTGTGATCCCCTTAAAAGGGGAACGTCCCCTTTCCATACATTATGAATGGCACATGCATAATGTTGGGCAAAGGGTTAGAAAGTGATGCAATGCATGCATTGCGCCACTTTGTAAATATGGCGTGGGCTTTTTGAAGCCTAACGCCATATTAGTGTAAAATAAATGACACTAATGTGGGGCGAGAGGTTCCTAAATCTGGTCCTCAGTTTCTTGCCAGTTTCTTTGAGTTATTGTTTCTGTTGTAATATAAATAAGGTCTATCACTTGCAAAAAAATAATTGAAGTAGATTACATTTTCTACAATCGGCTTTGTCATTGGTGGTATTCTCAAGACCTCTGGCCACCTAAAGGGGACCAGAGAGCATGCAGATGATGCTAGCTGTTTGATTTAATGCCATCTAGGGTCTCATCCATCTAAATATGTCAGTGTAACAGTCATGGATACACACTCTACTCCCATTCCTCTCCTTCAGTTGCTTTCTGGGTTGCATCCGCATACACTTTCAAATCTAGCACACACTCTCTGTAGTTTCTCCCATTTTAGTTTATATTAATTTCCCTCCAGAAAGATTTCCTTAACTTCTCTAACTTCTCTAAATCATAACATTATTTACCATCCACTTTGCAGTACAAACATGATCAGCGGTTGAGTCAACTAGACTTTTCGATGGAATGAAATTGGACCAAAATATAATTAGCTCAGTTTGTTGAGAAGCAATGTCCATTTAAAATTTATAAGAATACCACAGTATATCACTGCACATGCCTAAATCTACCCCCCTCATTTATATTCCATAAATTAAAATGTCCAGTGTTCACAGCTCATGACTGATATTATCCATCATAATCCAGTGACTGGGATGGCTGTTATTTTGAGATCATACTTAAATTCACCTATAGAAAATTAAAGAATTTACCAAATGAACAGGAGTTGACCTTGTGGCATCAGATGAGACAAGTGTTGCACACACCTTCCTCCTCAGTAACAAGGTTTGATGGGTTTGGGGCCGTATTGCACTTAGGGCCTTATTACGATTTCGTCAGACAGAAAAGCCTGTCCGTCAAAATCCCGTCAGAGAGGTTGCCGCCATTGTGGCTGCCCCCCACCGGGCCCATTATGAGTTTTCCGCTGGTTCACCGGGCGGAAACCTCAAGTTCTGCCCACTGGCCCAGCTGGATATGGCCTACAGTGTTATCTCCGGCTCGTAATAGAGCCAGTGGCAATGTTGTAGTGTGCATGGTGCACCAGCACCCTTGCAATGTTTACTGTCTGCAAAGCAAGGGTGCCGGACAGGAGGGCTCCTGCATTGCCCATGCCAAGTGCACTTGTTCTCTGCCAGCCTTTTCATGGTGGTGTTACCACCATTAACTGCTGGCAAAGAACTAAGTCGTAATCTCCAGGGCAGCGCTGCCCTGGTGGATTAGGACCAGACCACTGGGACAACTAATTCTGGCAGTGCTGGCGGTCCGACCGCAGTGCAACCGCTGCAGTTGTAATATGGCACTCAGACCGCTGCATTGGTGGCATTCCGACCAACTCCACAAACACGGCGGTAATGAGACCGACAAAATCGTAATGAGGCCCTAAGTGTTGTGGAGCATAACAGGTGCTCGTGCCCACATTCTGTACCCCGGGGCACTTTGGGGGAACGCAAGTGCCATAGCAGTCCCAACTATTATTACACATTGCGCTGGTGCTACAGATTCACAGCCACGATCCCAAAGGGCATTCCCTCATTTGCATGACTGTGTGGTCTCAAACAATGAGGAAGCACTTTTTCTATTTGCCTGAGCCAAATTACAAACATGGGCACTGAGGAAAAGGAGCAGTTATGAGGTGTACCTCCTCTGCGCCCATCCCCTGAGCACCCTATTAAAGTTGGGAAAAGGATCTCGGGTACCCTTGTGCCATCCCCATATAGACTGGTGCCATCAGTCACTGCACTCACCTGCAGTGGGATCTAAACTCCCCTTTCGAATACAGGACAGGTTGCCACCTGCAGAGAGAAAGACAGATCTGCGGCTTTAAATAATTGATCTCTCTTTTACTAATGAACTGCTCTCAGAGCAGATGTGAGTTAGCAGTTGCCCTGAGAACAGGACATTTATTGTAAGAAAGCTCACTGTCCCAGTTGGCACTCATTACACCTAGTTTAGGGTTTACCATGGTGCTGAGTGGTCAGAGTGCCCTAAACATAATATGGGTCTGGGTATTATCACTTGGACACCCTCTGCCATCCTCAAACTACAAATGTACTTCATAGAAATCGTGTAAACTCGGCTTTCAAAGACAGAAAGAACAACGTCGCCTTAGTTGCTTTACTATCTCCTTGGAAATGGCAAAAGAAAATAATTTTTGACTTATGTTTTCTTGTTCCACAACTAAATTTCAATAGTAGTCCTTCTTTCCCAGAGACCAGTTACAGGAGCTTGAGATAACACATTAGTTCTAAACCATGCAAATGCGTTCCGCGACAGCTTATACCATTGATCGCTCAATTAATTTATATGTCAAACCACATTTTCCAATTTGTTCATCTGTTATTCCCCTCAGCTTCATTAGGACTGAGGAAGGTTGTGTGACCTGAGGCATAGACAGGTAAATGCTGCTCCCTTTTTGTTGGTGTCCTGACCCTTGCATCTTCTGGCATCGTAAGTGAACTTCCTGGTATCATGGTATATGTACACATGATACCCCACACCAGCCATTGCTGCAGTACATCGGTAACAGGTGTCCATGACTGGGTCTTTGGCGTCAAGTGGTTTTTCACCAATGCTGAAGTGGCAAAGTTTGGTGTAGGCACAGCAAACGGGCCTCCAACGTTAGTAGAACAGTGTCATGTTTAAGCTTAGAGAATATTTTTTTATAAGTGCATCAAATTCCCATTAGACGTGGATTCAACCTTCGTAAGTGTAGTGTATGTTGAGGCTGCATGTGTGGGTGGTGTAGTCTAGTTCTAAGGGAGAGATGAGCAGCATGGTTGGTGATGTCCCAGTTAAGCATTATAGCTCTGCACTGTGGAGTTAACAGCTTTTCATCTGATGGTACCAACAGGTAGATGACTGATTCTCACAATGCCATTTGAAAGAGCCCTACACTTGTATGTAGTAATGGAGTAGTAGCAGATTAGCGGCGTAACAAAGGCCCTTGCAGCCCTCATGGTGTGGGGGGACCGAGCTGTGGGGTGCCTCCTCAGTACAGTATTATTGGCCTGAGAGTTCCTAAGTAAGTCCAGAAGGGGTCCCATCAATTTCTGTGCAGTAGGGCTCCCGCAAGTGTCATTATACCATATGATATAGCGAGGGCAGCTCAGTGAATAACAGTGAGTGGTGATCACTCCTCTCCATAACAATGGATTATTTTGAATAATAACTTCTTAAAATGACAGCTAATTACTTGGGTGGTGTATTCCAAAATTATAACAGACATTCATTTGAACAGATTGTGCTGCAACATTTAACGCAAACCAAGTTTTACATTATGGGGGTCATTCTAACCGCCAAGCGGGAACCGCCAGAAGACCGTACCGCAGTCAAAAGACCGCAGCGGTCATTCTGAGTTTCCCGCTGGGCTGGCGGGCGACCGCCAGAAGGCCGCCCGCCCGCCCAGCGGGAAACCCCCATTCCACGAGGATGCCGGCTCCGAATGGAGCCGGCGGAGTGGAAAGGGTGCGACGGGTGCAGTTGCACCCGTCGCGATTTTCAGTGTCTGCTATGCAGACACTGAAAATCTCAATGGGGCCCTGTTAGGGGGCCCCTGCAGTGCCCATGCCAGTGGCATGGGCACTGCAGGGGCCCCCAGGGGCCCCACGACACCCGTTCCCGCCATCCTGTTCCTGGCGGTTTTTACCGCCAGGACCAGGATGGCGGGAAGGGGGTCAGAATCCCCATGGCGGCGCTGCCTGCAGCGCCGCCATGGAGGATTCCTCAGGCCAGGGGAAAACCGTCGGGAAACCGCCGGTTTCCCTTTTCTGACCGCGGCTTTACCGCCGCGGTCAGAATTGGCCTGGATGCACCGCCAGCCTGTTGGCGGTGCATCCGCGGTCCCCGGCCCTGGCGGTCTATGACCGCCAGGGTCGGAATGACCCCCTATGTTTGGCCACACCCATCTACCACAACACACAATAGACTGATGGTGTTGCCTGTCTATAGAATCGCTTGGGAGTTAATATTTACATTGTTTGTTAGTTTCAATGTTAATGTAATTTTATTGTTTAGCTATTACAAAATAACAAATTATATTCAAAACAGTAGAAGTAGCCATACACCTCCAGATACAGCTTTGATAAAAAAAAGTGCACTTATGTACACCATTAAAATTATTTCTAAAACCTGGGGTACACTGTGTGTTGAACGTGGAGTAAGATTAACTTTAGTAAATCTTTTAGGTGGCTAAAAAAAACTGAGATGTGAGAAGAGGATAGAAGCCAAGCGCTGAGTATTAAAGTGTGAGGTGCAAGATAATAAGATTAAGGTAGCTTACAGAGAGTGTCACCAAGTTGGGTCTGAATGCCAATAAGTAATGGCAATGCTCCCCCCATGGCTGTGCCAAAAGGTCCCATTGGACTAAGGTATTTAGTTAGGCTTAAGACAAGAGGACAGTGCGTTGTTTGTTAAGTATGATTGCTTTACCCAGACTAACTCATGAAAGCAACAGTCAAAGACAAAAAACGTATAAAAACCTGCAGTCATGTCCCTGAGTGCTCCCCAGAGATGGGGCAATGTCCTTTCTACAGTTCATAAACAAGGAGCCCCTTGCTGCTCTGAGGTCCCATTTCTGGTTCTGCATTAGTGGTGGGCAGTGAGCCCTACTCCCCTGGTGGAGCTAATGGAGTTTTTGTCACTCCGTGCTCTGCTTGTAGCACCAAGTCTGACCAAAAGCTCTGCTAGCCCCACCAGCAGAGTAGAGCTCACTGCATGCGCACTGCAGCCTAGATATGGGCCACAGAGCACAAACACAGACCATCTAGGCTTGGGCTGTGTGGCCCATAACTGGTGCAGCAGTGCGCCTACTCACCTGACGTTGGTGGAGCTGTTTGCTTCTGAAAGTTTCAGGCCTCTTGTGCTCCCACCTGCCCTGTGTCCACTGACTGCGCACTGGGCAGGCCAGTGCAAAAAAGGGCTGAAGAACAGCAGCTTTTGCTGCTACCTGCCACAGCCTGAATGTGCCAGATCTCGGAAGCGCCAAGCAAGACCGACCTTGGAGCATTCAGGCCAGTGCAAGCTGCACTCCACTGCTCATGGAACTCTGCAGAATTCCACAGAGTTGTTTACCAACTTCACAGAATTCTATGAAGTAGAGCTCTTCAAGCTCCGTCCACCCCTATTCTGCATGCAGTCGACCAGTAATAGTTTTTGAGTAAGGGTGACAATCCTAAAGTGCTCCAAGCAGTGAATACGGTCCCATTTCGGGTTCCAGCATGCAATGGTCCGTTAGTACACTGAGTGGGCTATGAGCCACTTGCCATGCTGATTACCCACTTCAGGGTTTCTGAGTGCAGTAGTCAATTACGAGCTTTTGAGCAAAGATGACAGGTTGGGAGTCAATTGTTCAATGTTGAGGGTGCACTCTAAGGGCCAGATGTAGCAAAGTTTTGCCAGTCGCAAATGGCCCGAATCGCTATTTGCGACCCAGCAAAATCGGAAATGGGATGCAAAAATCCCATTTCCGACTCGCAAAAAGCGATGCGAGCCGTTACCGACTCGCAAAAATTGCAACCCCATTTTGCGACCCGCAAATAGGAAGTCGCAATTTGCGAGTCGCACACCATATGCAATTGCAACTCGCAAATTGCGACTAGTCGCAAAAAGCCCAGTTTGCATGTCCCATTTACCACTAACTCAGAGCAGGTGGTAATCATTACCAAAGTATAAAAGGAGACCCAGAAGGCATCTGGTTTACTCAAGATGGCGGAGATATACCTGATAGCAGTGAGGAGGAGAGTCCACGAAGCCCAGCAGAGGAGGAGGAGGAGCCAGAGACAGTAGAAGATTTACAGAACAAGGCAGACTCTTTTTCAGCAAACTGAGGAAGAGATATATGACAAATACCGACTTAGCAGCGCAGCCATACTAGAATTAATTGAATTACTAAAACCACAGCTAGAACGCCAGACTCTGCGCGGCTGCACCATCCCTATGCATGTGCAAGTGCTATGCTCACTGCACCTCTTGGCCACGGGGAGCTATCAGGGGGTCATTGCTGTGGTAGGTGGGGTATCTCAAAGTGCACTATCAAGGTTCCTCAGGGCATTCCTAGATGCCATACTCACACACATGTCTCACTTCATGTACCTACCCAGGAATGAGGCAGAAATTAACAGCACCAAGCTGGACTTTTACCGGATTGCAAACTTTCCCCATGTCATAGGGTGTGTAGATGGGACACATATTCAAATATGCCCCCCTGCTAACCTGGAATATCTGTTCCGCAACAGAAAGTGTACCCACTCACTGAATATTCAGGTTGTTTGTGACGCTCATTATGTCATCACTGACATTGTCGCAAAATTTCCAGGCAGTACCCATGACTCATACATTTTTAGGCACAGTGGGATACACCAACGCCTGGAACGTGGGGAGTTTGGAGACGGATACCTCCTAGGTAGAGCTACATACACCTCGTAGACATACACACAGATCAATGTGCACACCAACCAGGACTTTCTAACAGTGTAATGTTGTGCCCAACAGGTGACAGTGCATATGCACTACGGCCATGGATAATGACTCCGTTCTCAACACCCAGCAATGATTCCGAGAGGCGATACAACAGTGCACATAAGAGGACCAGGAACCTGATTGAACGCACCTTCGGATTGCTGAAAGCAAGGTTCAGATGCCTCCACCGCAGTGGAGGTGCCCTCCAGTATACCCCCATTACAGCATTCAAAATTGTTGTCGCATGCGCCATCCTGCACAATATTGCACCCGACGTGGGCTACCTCTCACCCCTGCAGACCCTGATTCTGAGGATGAAGAGCAGGAGCAACCACATCGCCATCATGGGGATCGGAGCATCGCTAATCAAGGCAGACTGAGACGGCAACACATCGCAACACAATACTTTGGAAGGTACGTGTCAACTTCAAACATTTCCACCTATTGACCAAAAACTCCATTTGTTAAGTGGAACCAAAACACCATTTAATATGTGCAGAAATTGAACTATTTACAATGACAAACTGTTCTTGTACTTCAAAAAGCCAACCATGCATGGGGCACATTGCCGTCATGTGCCCCAACATCAGGGACAGGGTTTAGTCTATGACCTACGGCGGCCTCTGCCAGCCTGGCTGGTCCCAGGTTGTTCTGCAGTGCTCTGCCTGGTACTCCCACTCCGGAGCACCCTAGTGTCACTGGCAGAGACACTGCTCACAGTGGAGCCCTCTTCGCTGTCCTGGGGGGTGTCCCCTGTACCCCTGGACACATGCCATGCCTCCATTAAATCGATCACATGTGTGATCCGGCCCAGGCCTCTTGCCACATCCCCTGCAAAGTGGCCCATTTCCACTTGGAGGCCGACTGTCCTTCTTGACAGGCCAGTGGTGTTGACTGCCAGTCTACCAATTGATGAGGCCATCCTGTCCAGCCTCTGGAGCATCTGGTGGTCCCTGCACCGCCCACCCTCGCTCTGTGACAGTAGTCCAGCCACCAGTTCCCGCATGGACAGGGCTAGGTCCCCAGTGTTTGTGCCAATGACGTCCAATTGGGCATGGAGCTGCTGCATGCTGGTCTCATTGCTCCTCACAAAGCGGTGCAGAACCCCACTAATTCTCCCTAACATTCTGTTCTGCAGACGCTGACCACGGAGCAGTTGTGCCTCGGTCATGGTGGTGGATGGGCGCCCGGACTCAGCCTGCAGCCCTGCTCTCCTCAACCTGCGTCACCTGCGCAGCGGTGGATGCCCTGTGAGCTGTACCGTGGCACTCCTGGCTGTTGCTGGCGCAGCCTCCGGAACCACTGTTGCAGCAGGTGTAGACATCAAGGGGATGGTGTTGGTGGTGCAGGTGGGAGTGGTGGCAGCTCCTGTGCTTTCCTCATAGGGCTGGCTGACTGTTGGCACCTGGCTGCTGTGGCTTGTGATGGTGTCTTGTGGGAGACCTGTGGGACATGGGGAACAGACTGTCAGTGTCTACTATCTGTTGCACACTTCCTAATAAACATTTGCCTATTGACTGCCTACTTGACTACATTGCCCATAATGCATCATTCTGGTGTTTGCTACCCTGAAATGGAGCTATCTTGGTTGTGTATGCCCCTGTGTACATGTAGGGTGGGGGTATGGCATTGATGGGGGTACAGGCATATCACATGGTACTCACCGGTTGATGTAGTGGGCTCAGAGGTGTCCAGATCTCCAAATCCTGCAACTGCCTCCTGCTCCAGGGTCTCCTCCACCCTTTCCTCCAGGGGTGTGGGTGGTGGTACGGATGATGGTCCCCCTCCTGTGCCTCTCATCTCCCGGAGCCTTTTTGCCACCCTCTCCTTGGTCTGGGAGCGGAGGTCATACCACCTCTTTTTGATCTCATCCACACTCCTGTGGCTGACCCCCAGGGAGTTCACCTTCTCCTGAATTTCCAGCCAGAGTTGTTTTTTTGTTGAGTCTGGCACATTGAGGGCTGCCTTTCCAAAAAGTTCATCATAGTGCTGACAGCATTCTTCTGTCAGCACCTCCAGCTCCTTCTCAGAAAATTTCAGTTTTCTCTTTCTGGGTGTTTCTGCCATTGTAGCTGCTGTTCCTCCTGTTGGCTGTTCAGCAGTTTAAAATGGGTGTGGTCCTCCCTCCTCCCAGGTGTATTAGTAAACTTCCTGGCTGTGATGTCATCATCATGTGCCAGGAAGTGTTTCCAGAGTGTTTTGGAGTGGTTTCTGGAGTGTTCTGCAGCACCTGCAATCAATTTACATGGTACTCGCAATTTGCGACACCCACTCGCAAATTGCGAGTCCATTTTTTGCGCGGTCGCAAACAGCGACCTCGCAGACAGCGGACTCGCTATCTGCGTTGCGACTCCGGGTGCGAGTCGCAATTTGTACACGGACATTGTACCTGCATTCCTATTAGCGACACGCAATTTGCTAGTCGCACATGCTCGCAAATTGCGAGTCGCTAATTTTTTGGTACCTACATCTGCCCCTTAGTTCTTGGATGTATTTACATCACATCGGGATAAGCATAATGAAGAAGCCTCCTGATAAGTTCGAAGCCCCTTCACGTAATTTGATTTCAGCAGGAACCTCCTGACGGGGTCAAGGATGGAGCAACAGCACAGGAGATTCAGCCATGATTCACACTTGAAGTTGCATAGTATGCACGCCCCGCCTTTTCCACATGGGCCCATGCCGGATTGATGTTTGCCACAGCATATACAAAATGTCTCTGTACACTCGTCTGTTAATGGTCTCTGAAAGGTATGGTTGAATTTTTCCTACCAGATTAGAAGTGTTCAGAGGAAACAGAAAGCCTGAGGACTTTAAGGAAGCAGTGTCCTGTTAAAATGAAGTTAATCACAGCTGCCTGTTTATTGCCTTTTCCACGTCAAAAAGGAGATGGTGTCAAGCTTTAGCGCTGGTGCTTCAATTTGAAAGGATGTAACTGCTGTTTCTAGTTGTTTTTGCCAAAGCCATGGGTTTCCTGGTCTCCCAGATATATCCTTCAGGCATTCCTTAAGTGAGTTGCCCAGCGCTTTCAGTATTGGAATGTAATATTTCAAGGTGTCAGACTTGCAAGTTAACGCTTGACTTAGCTGGACAAATTCCAGTTGGAGTCTAGACCTGCAAAGGTATCGGGACAGTTGGAATAATTTCTTATATTTTGAACACTGTGTGAGCTCTAGACTAAGAACATAGCCCCGGGAAAGGCCTAGTGCCCGTAGTGTAGAGAAGGGAGGAAAGAAGCCTTCATCACCTTGAGGATTGGTGAGGCAGAGGCACTTTTTTTCATTCTTGTTAAGACAGGTGAGACCGTATGCGATGACTGCAGCTTTCTTTTTAAACAAGGCTATGTGTGTCGTTGGTTTGGAAGTCTCTGTAAACCAGAACCCCAGGTAGTTGTATTTCATAGCTGTTTTAATTATAGTGGTTCCCATGCAACATGTAAGAAGTTTCTTGTTCTTATGGTGGCCAAAAATCAGGGGTTTGGTCTTGTCATGATTGATCATGAGATAGTTCTCTCTATTGCATGCATGGAGGCTGCTCAATGCTTGAAGTTTGGACAACTTTGGTGCGGCCTTTTATTACGATATCATCTGCGTACTGCAGGATCTGCAGGCTCGAATGGCCTAGTCATGGGAGAGCAAGACAACTGCTGTACAGGGCTTTGTCCAAGTCTGCTGCATAAATTAAAGAGAAGTGGTACAAGGACGCATACCTGCTTTAGGCCACCTTGGGTAATGACTTTGGAGATGACGGTGTGTGCCCTGGTTCTCACTTGGACCTATGTATGGGAGTTCAGAGAGATAATAGCCCCTAGTAATTTTGCGGGAATGCCACACATATTTAGTTTTCTCCAAAGCGTGGGGAGGTCTACCTTATCAAAGGCAGTGCTTTAGTTGATGAAACAGCAGGAGAGAGGCGACTGTTGTTTTTTGGATGCTTGATGACTAAGGACAATGAGGGCCTCATTACAACCCTGGCGGTAATGGCAACCCACCGCCGTGCTGGCGGGCGCCAATTGACCGTTGGTGCCGGCGGTAACCATACCACCATATTATGACCACAAAAACACACACTGCCAGTAAACAGGCAGTTTAACTCCATATTTATACTTTGGCACTAGGCCCATCTAGTGCCAAAGTTTTGGAGTTAAAGTCATTTTTTGGAAGTGGAAACCTACCTTGCCTTAATGAGAAGCAAGGTAGGCCTTCCCGTGCAAAAAATGACTCTATGGCCTTAACGCCATATTTATGCTCCCGTGCAAAATGGTGCACGGGAGAGAGGAGGGGTCAGATAATGGGGCAAAGCTTGCTGTGCCCAATCTTTTAACACCTGGGTCAGGGCAGGCGTTAGGGAACCTGTGGGCCTATTTCCATGTTGGAACACTATGGAATAAGCCCACAGGTGCCCTCCCCAGGCACTAGGGACAGCTACACCCCCAACAAAGGGACAGCGGAAGATGGGGATCCCATCCCAGGTAAGTACAGGTATGTACAGGTAAGTGTTTTATTTTATTGTTTAAAGTGCCATGGGGGCCCTGAAATGGACCCCCATACATGGCACAGGGTGCAATGACCATGCCTAGGGGACACTGGTCCCCTGTGCTGGCCATTGGGGTGGTGGGAACAACTCCTGTCTTTTCTAAGACAGGAGTCATGTGGTATGGATGGTTTTGTGTCATAAAATGACTCTAGGCAGGTTAGAGTCATTTTTTGTTTACTCTAACCTACCTAAAGTCATTTTTTGGTGCAAAACCACCTTCTTCCATACAGCCAGCCCTACCTGACTAACGTCATGTTTTTTTTTTTACGCTAGCCTACCCTTTGCACCGGCTTGCACCATTCCATAAATATGGTGCCCAGCTGGTGCACAGAAATGGTGCAAGCCGGTGCTAAACTTTTTGGTGCAAAACTGCGTTCGTGCAGTTTTGCCCCAAAAAGTATAAATTAGTCTTAGTTTGCTGCCCCATCCACCTGCTCCCTTCCCTCTGTTGTCTGAGTCCATGCACTAGCCCCTCTCCATTCTGCCCTGCATGGTCTGCTGTCCTGCCACTGTCCTACATTTAGCTTGCTGTCCCTGCCTACCCCTCCTGTACTCTGTTGTCCAATTCTATATTCCATCATTGCCCTTCTGCTTAGCCTTTGTGCTTAGCTTACTGCCTCTACCCTCCTTCCCCCTGCCCTCCGATGTCTGTGTGCTGGCCCCTGCTGCCTCCTTTTTGCCCACTGTGTTCAATGGACCTGCCACTGCCCCTCCTATCTACTCTGAGTGTTCTGTTGAGCTGCCGCTGCCACTGCCCATCCCACCTACCTAGCATGGTCATATGACTCCCTCTTGCCCCTGCCACCTCCACCCTGCCAGTCTGAGTTCCATGCCCCTTTCCCCTGCCTCCAGTCCTCCATTTTGCTGCCACTTCCTTCTGCCCTCCATGCTCTGTTGTGCTTCAACTGCTCCTCCTGCCTACCCCTCATGGTCTGTTGTGAAGCCCCTTCCTCTGCCATCTCTTGTCTGTGTCCTCTGCTCTTCTGTCCTCCATGGTCCGTTGTGCATGTCCCTGTCCCATCCCTCTTGCCCACCATGGCTGTTGTGCTGCCACTAACCCTCCTGGGTGTACAGTATGGTCAGCCTACTGCCCTTGCCTCTTTCTCCTCTGCTCTCAGTTGTCCATGTGCATCACCCCATCCCCTTCCAATTGCTTTCTATGGTCCATCACTGAAGTCCTGGTTTCCCTGTGTGGGATATTGTGCTGCTGCAATTCTGTGTGCTGACCTGTAAGGTCAGTTTGTGGCCCTGCCCATCTCCCTCCTGCCATCTGTTGTCCGAGTGAATGTCCCTAATCCATTCTTCTTTCCCTCATTAATCCAATGTACCATACTTGCAAACATTTTGAACTTGGTATGACGGAGATTTTGGAAAATAAAAACCTGGGGAATTGATTTACCCTATTGATGTACATTACAAAGATGAGATTTTTGGCAGGAGATAGATAAAAAAGCCCTTCTGGGCTTAAAAAAATCAGGAGTCTCCTGCCTGAATCGGGTCAGTTGGCATGTATAGTTGTATTCTCACTGCCTCTTTCTTCTGCCCTCTATGGTCTGTTATATTGCCGCTGCCTCTCTTGCCTGTCCTGAATGGTTGGTTTGTTGCCCCTACTCCCCTTTCTCCTGCCCGCCATGACCCTTTGTGCTGTCACTGCCCCATCCCGTCTGGCCAGCATGGTCAACTTGTTGCCTCTGCATCCTCCTCCCTGCCCTCAATTATACAAGGCCATGCCCCTAACATCTGCCTTTCCACAGTATTCTACTGAACAAATATATTGCTAGCATTCTATATTCATTACAAAAGTATGGCCCGACTGATGTCATTTTGATGTAAAACTGTAATACCTAAAGTATTCTCTTTAGAAATTATTAACATGAGAGGGTCTTATTCCCATATTATTCCCATATAAGTTGTGGTTAGTGCACTAAAAACTAAAACAATTTTCCGAGTTGTCAAATAGCAAAAAAGCACTATTGAATTATTTGCTCTTCCTTGATGTTTTTTATCCAATTGATCACTTGATTACATGTTACATTTAGGGGAGAGAATGTGGTGTCACTGTCAGAGCTATAGACTTTGCAACAGGAAACTGGGTTTGAGTTGCAGCATCAGCTTGATATCCTGTGATTCTGGGCAAATCACTGAGGCCCTCATTATGACCACAACGCTCTTCGACCGTCAGGGTTAATGTGGCAGTAGTACCGCCAACAGGCTGGTGGTACATACCGCTACATTATGAGATTGGCTGGTTGGCTGCAGCCTCCTCCCCAACCCCACTACAGTCACAGCGCCCCTCACCATACCCCCCTCCCTGCATACATGCTCACAGACACCCACACGCACCACGCACCACACATACACCCATTCACTAACAATGCCATACATGCAATCATACACACATTACCATACATGAATTCATACACACACTGGCATACACGCATTCATACATACGCATACAACACAACACTCACAGACGCATTCACACACACACTCACACATTCATGCACACACTCAGACTTACACAAAACACCGCCCGCCCTCCCACCCCCTCCCCTGTCGGAAACCTGACTTACCTTGGTTGAGGAGGTCTTCCGGAAGGGTACGGGAAGGGATGCTGCTACTGCCAGCAGCGCTCCGCCAGTAGAACACCACCAAGCCGTATTACTGGTCCTAATATAGCTGGCGCCGTTCTACTTATGTGGTGGTGCTTGTGGTAGCAGCACCAGCTTACCACCGTCCACCACCATTAGCACTTCCGGATTTCCGCCCTTATTTTGGCAGAAGTCAGGCAGTGCTCATAATATGGAGGGCAGATGGTTTTCTTTCAAACTTGATTCATGACACCAGGCAGAAGGCTTTTCACAGGGTAAAATCACCTTAGCAACAAATGATTTATATTGCAATCAAAATCTGTTATCACCTTTTATACATTCACCTTTTTGTGATCCTCAAAACCTTCCATTCACTACAATACATTTCAATGGAGTGTTCTCAAATATATGAGTCCCAAGATCGCTGCCAGCACTTTCTGGTTGAAGTTCTGACAGCCAATCAGATCTCATTATGAGATCTGTACTTGGGCTCTGCCCAGATATCTACATTTATTTTTTCCTTTAATATCTCAAAAACTACTGAACAAATTTACACCAAATCAGAAAACGCATGCTTTGTGAACCAAGAGATAACTTTCTGCCAAATATGGAGTAATTCCTTCCAGCTGTACCTGCTGTAGACATGTTCAAAATCCCTATGGGAATTAACATAGGAAACACACTTTTTTACCTCCCTTTTTCTCAGCTCAGCTTGATGAATCACCCCAAAACTTACAATGAACAATAAGACACAGTAGGACACTTTTTTGGCAGATGCGTCAAACTGCGTTAAAGTTATAGGCAAGTCAAAAAATGCTTTTCCTATAGAAACTAGGTCCTAATATATATGTATATCTATATCTATCTATATATATCTATACATATATATATATATATATATATATATATATATATATATATATATATACATACATTCACTAACTTCACTAAAAAACAAACATTACATGGACGTTATAGTTAGGTTATGAATTTACTCATACAAAACTATAGTAATTTAGCAATTATAGTTCCCTGAGCTAATTATAACTGGCGTTCCTGTAATGCACTGCTTATCACCTCACATATTACATCACTCATGACATAACTGATGACATCACTGATGATATTTCATATGAGATATCATATCATATGAGATATGAGCCACCCTGAATTAATAACAAGATCGCCCAGGGAGTTGGTGGTCCCAGGGGCAGTGAGAGGGGGCCAGGAGGCCCCCTCCCACATATTACAATAAAGCCCTGGGGAGGTGGTGGTAAAAAAACAAGAGTTCTGGGGATTTGGTGGTCCCCAGGGAAGCGGGAGGGTGCCAGGAGGCCCCCTTACTCTCTTTTAAAAAACAGACCCCAGGACTTGGCCCATCTGGGGGCATTGTTTGATTATACAAGCAGATTTGTGGATCCACTGAATCCCCGCTCATAAACTAAATAAAAAATGCTCTTTAGCCCTGGTGGGGGAGGAGGGGGTCCCTCTGGGACCCCACCACCAGAGCTAAGGGGTCAGGGTGTCCGTACCCTGCCCCTTTTGTTTTGTTTTTTACTCTTATTTTTGGACTCAGTTGAAGCCGAGTTCCAAGATGGCTGACAACACTTCAACAGCTTCTGTTGTTGAAGTGTTATAAGCCAATCAGATCTCAGCATGGGATCGTTAGGGGTCGCAAATTTGTTTTCCCCATAATTTCTAAAAAATTACTGAACGGAATTACACCAAAACAAAAAAGCACTCTTTCTCGACCAGGGCCTACCTTCTTGCCAAATTTGGTGTAAATCTGTCCAGTAGTTTTTGCGCAATCGCTGGTCAAAATCGCTATAGAAAAATTAATGGGGAAAATGTGTTTTGGGACCCTCCTTCTTTCTCGGACCCTCATGGATGGATCACCCCAAAACTTTCCAGGCAGCAGCTGACGGAAATGGCAATTTATTTGGAAAGTTTCGTGAAGATTCGTCAAACGGTGCCAAAGATATAGGCAAGTAAAAAAACACTTTTGTACAGAAATGTGGTCCTACCTATAACTACCTAGTGGCAACCGGTAACAGGTAATATATATATATATATTTATATATATATATATATATATATATATATACATATATATATATATATATATATATATAAAGTCTCATCTTCCTTCAACATACAAATAACTCATGGCACTCTGCATCTTAGTTTGTATTGTATAGGTTTTATTGGCAGAAGACTGTCAACGTGTTTCGCCGCTACATGACCCGACACCGATCAGTACTCAAAGCGGGGAACAAAAAATATGGACAATCAACGGCAGAATACTAAGCAGTGCCATCTTGTAACGTTGTCCAATTCTTAAAGTAATGTTCTTTACATAATTGATGCAGACAGGCTCCAATTTAGACCACAAATAGTTTAAAAAAAACAATTATATTCATCCAACTTCTGTAAAGGGTTGTTACCACATAAACTTCGCAATACATGGCTCCTCTCTCTTTAGTAGAACCATACTATCATAGACAAAGAGAACGAACGTATACATTAAGTACTGCACCATCTTGGGATGTCAATTTGAATAAAACATCCTCGTAACTTATTTCCAGTGTTAATAATTTGGCGCATAAGCAATAACAACAAATTACAAAAACATAATTTCCTATATTATCCACATTCTACTAATATAATATTTTCCACATGTTCACAATTTTCTAATTTTCAATGCCTCTCTGTGTCCATCTAAATCATGGGTACTCACAAACATTTTCCCAGGGGCTGCACTGTTTGGTCTGTGATGTGACCGAGGGCCACATTGATGCCAGCAGGGTGGCGGTCGGAAAGGCTGGTGGTGGGGAGGGTTAGTGACAAAGTGGTTGTAGGGTAAGTGAAGCATATACATCTGGTGTCAGTATTGAGCAATGTGAAACCAGAAACTTGGGTATAAATCCCGGCTTCTTCACTTAACCAAATTGTGTGATCCTAGGCAAATGTTTGACTTCACTTTTCCTCCTTTTTCTTCATCATCACATACAAGCACCTTGAAATACATCTTCAGGATGTATGCTGCAAAATACCTTCTGTGTCTGATTTAATAAAATATAATGTTGTTCATGTACAATAGAAACCCAGCCCTCCCAAAGAGTTCACATAACAGCTAGCTTACCTCTTAGTTCACAGTTCACATTGTTGTCAGGGTGTGGGGGAAAGTGGGATGAAAGTTTCTTAATTTATGTTTTAAAACTATCACTCTAAAAATACATCTCAATGCAGTGAGATCATTGTGTGTACTAAGGTGAAATGGTTGTGCAGGTAAATGAAATTTTGAATTTCAAACAGATCATACTTTTATATTTTTGCTGAAGGATGTTTTTAATAATGAAGGTGTTTCTAAAGTTGATTTCCAGGACACCCTAGTTACTCCCTTTTCAATTAGCCTCCAATGAAATACTTGCCCATTTAGTTAGCAATGTTTAGTGCTGGTGCCAAGTCAGATAAACAGCAGCACAGTGCTGCTGTTGACCCGGGGGCCGCATGTAAATGTCAGGAGGGCCGCATGCGGCCCCGGGCCGTACTTTGAGTATCACTGATCTAAATTAACAAAACATTATACCATATGCCAATAAAATGCAAAAACAAAAGATGATGGAAGGAATGCAGAGCAAATCAATTATTCACCCCCAGTCACAGATCTGGGTTTAATCCATCATTTTTTTTGCTTGCAATGCCATTCTAGTTTGGACCCAGCCATATGCAAATCAGTCTTGACCCCGTACCTCATGAGAACAGTCCAGCCCGAACTGCAGGCCAGGTCCTCCCTGGACCAGAAACAAGCATCCTAGGACCAGTTTCAGGGTATCACCATCATCAGCCAGGCTAGCTTGAATCTGGTGGCGTAGAAAGCACGGGACCCATGTCTGGGCATACCCTTCCCACTTGTGGCGACAAATGCAAAAACAACAGATTATGGACGGAATGCAGAGCAAATCAAACATCACCGCCAGTGACAGATCTGGGTTTAATCCATCAGTTTTTTTGCTTGCAATGCTCCAGTTTGGACCCAGCCATTTGCAAATCAGTCTTGACCCTGTTCCCCATAGGAACAGTCCAGCCCGGACTGCCAGGCCAGATCCTCACAGGACCAGAAATAAGCAGCACGAGACCGGTTTCAGGGTATCACTCTTCATCAGCCAGCCTAGGTTGAATCTGGGAGTGTTTGAAAAGTTTCAACACTCCATCCATGTTGCTAAATATGCCAATAAAATGCCATAAAACACCCCCGGTAGTCAAATTTATAAAAAAATACCATAATTCCTGTAATTTCACCTCTGCTGACATATAGACCTAGTGCGCATAATTAATGAAACGACCTGACATGATGACTACACAATACAGAGACTTTACTTCTCGACCTTTGGGAATCAGTGCACCATAATTTATTCACCCATCCTGCCTAATGTTTCTGTCCCTGTGAAAACACATTTAAAAAATCAACACATTAAAAATTACTTAAAAAGTACTAGTTATAGACTTCTATAACAATCTACTGAGAACAGCTAGGCAAGTTCCATCAAGCTGAAATATTTCAGAGGTGGACATGCAGTTCTTAGTCTGTATTCAAACCAAACAATTCTTTAGAATCCAAATCAAGACTATGGCCCTCATTACAACCTTGGCGGGCGGCAGAGGCTGCCCGTCAAGGTTGAACCGCCGGGCGGCCGCCAATGCAGCCGCACTACCGCGGGGTCTATTTTGAGATCCCCGCCGGCCCAGCGGGGGTCTCGGCCGCAACACGGGAGCCAGCTCCAAATGGAGCCGGCAGTGTTGCGGCTGTGCGATGGATGCAGTGCAGACTGCTATGCAGACAGTGAAAAGCTGCATGGGGCCCCGCATCTCCCCTTTCCGCCACCCTTTTCATGGCGGTTCAAACCGCCATGAAAAGGCTGGCAGGAGGGGAACTCGTAATGCCCTGGGCAGCACTGCAAGCAGCTCTGCCCTGGGGGATTTAAACCGCCGGGACTAAAGTGTCGGGAAACCGCCGGTCCCGGCGGTGCAACCGTGGCGCTTCTGCCGCGGTTGTAATGCCCCAGGAAGCACCGCCAGCCTGTTGGCGGTGCTTCCGTCAAAACAGCCCTGTCGGTCAAAGACCGCCAGGGTTGTAATGACCCCCTATATCTTACTTCAACCCTACCTAACTCTTTTTCCCTGTCTCCACCTCTGAGTCTCTTGATCATGCAATCCATAACACTGTAAAGTAACTAAGAGGCAGATGTAGCAATAAAAAAAATTGCGAGTTGCAAATTGCGAGTCCATGCGACTCGCAATTTGCAACTCGCAAATTGGTATGCAGTACGGTGTCTCAGACACCGTCTGCAACTCGCTATGGGGTCGCAATGACCCACCTCATTAATATTCATGAGGTGGATCGCTAATTGCGGCCCCATAGCGAGTCTAGGCACTCGCAAACATGGAGGCCTGCTGTCATCAGCAGACCTCCATGTTCGTGACTGCTTTCAATAAAGCAGTTTTTTTTCTGTTTAAGTGTAGCCCGTTTTCCTTAAAGGAAAACGAGCTGCACTTAAAAAAAAAAACGAAACCTTTAGTTTCGTTTTTTTTACAGGGCAGGCAGTGGTCCCTTGGACCACTACCTGCCCTGAAAAAAATGTTTTGGGTCCTTTCACAAACTGGAAGGGGTCCCGTGGGGACCCCTTCCAATTTGCGAGTGGGTTACCATCCACTTGAAGTGGATGGTAACTGCGATACCCTTTGCGACCGCGTATGCGGTCGCAAATGGTATTGCATTCCACTCCGAATCGCAAATAGGAAGGGAACACCCCTTCCTATTTGCGATTCTGAAATGCATATTGCGAGTCGGTACCGACTCCCAATATGCATTTCTGCATAGGGAAACACGTTTAGCGACTCGCAAACGGCAATTTTTGCCGTTTGCGAGTCGCTAAACGTTTCCTGCATCTGGACCTTAGTGTGATCTCCACCATGAATCTTGTGAAAATGATGAGCAACTGTGTACGAACCATCACTGTTCTTTATAACTCACAAATGTTGTGGTGTGCATTTGTGAGCTGGGAGAATTGTACTTTCTACGTACTTCTTTTGACATGTAAGTTGTTTTACAATTCAATGCCTTCCTTACTTTTATAGGTTATCCAAATGGATTCTGCACTTCTTAAATATTGTTGTAATTCTCACATGCTTTGCCCTTCAAGCATTTACAGAACATTGTATAGGTGTAAGCCTGCTGTGGGTTTCCTAAAAACTGTAGTGACCAGACTGGAATCTGGCAGTAAAAAATACCGACATCTAGAAAATCCAACTTTATCTTGGTTACACTGCTGCTGAGGTGCAAGTTTATTTCATTCTTATGTATAACGTTTACAATGTCACTAGTCGATCTTTCATCACATCTCCATAGCACAAACAAATCATCTATGAATCTTACCCAAAGTAGGATTCTATCTTTCCACTGCTCCATTTCAGTGCTATGGAGAACCTGCTCCTCCCACGACGCCGGTCACTGCTAAAAATAAAGGCGTAAGGTGCTGCGGATCGCGGACACCGAAAACTCGCACTCTAGGCTTATTGTTTGCAGAAAGGTTTAATGACAACGGGTTTCGAGCTGAAAGAGATCGTCTTCTCAGCAAGTACAAAAGTAAAGTGCACCACCACCTATAAAAACAAATACAAATCAACACAACATAAATGGTCGAAAGGCTATACTCCTATCACAGTCTCATGGAGGAAAGAAATTGCTGCAGCAAATTAGAAATTACAGATTACATATCCTATAAGTCACAGCATCATATTTTAGAAATACATTTCATTAATTTTGACATTAATATTCCTAATTCATAATATTCCCAAGTACAGGCCCGGTGGCCCTTCAATCCTCCTTTATACATCAATATTTTATTTTGTTTTAATTTAAAGAAACATCTTCCCATTAAATCCCAAATACCTAATTGTAAACTCACAGTGCACTCCCAAATATTTGTACATAGTGAAGCATGGTACACAAATATATATCAATAATAACAAGGTTAATAATCACCAATTACAAAAATCAAAAACATTTTTGAAAAAACATTAAAAACATAAAAAAACACCAAATAGGAAAACCATTGCAATCCTGTATCATACATTACAGGATGTAAAAGACAGGACATGAAAAACTGGTGTCCAATATTTCCACCAGGGAAATGACCCTTAAACAATATGGACAGAAAATTCTTAAGTTTCCTCTCCCTGTTGCCTCCTCTTGTCATCACCACTACCCTGTCAATACCAAAAAATAGAGTGTACCAGGATTTTGGGAGTGTACTTCTTTCCAATGCCTTGACACTGGGTAACTGTGATCACAATTCCTAATTTCCCTTAAATGCTCCAGAATCTGATTATTGACAGGAAAGATGGTACTTTCTACATAAAGAAGACCAAATGGGCACATTAGAACATAAACACAAAAATCACTGCTGCATGTGATGAATTTCTTTATCCTCTGCCATTGATCATTGGGCAACAAATAGGTTTTCATGTTTTTTCTGCTCCTACACGCTTTACATTTCCCACACTTGTAGAAATCACTCTGTTCCAATAGCCAGCCATCACTCTTGCAATCTAGTTTGATGTCACTGTGCACCAGTATGTCTCCTACTGACCTCAATTTACTGTAGGTGATCAGAGGATATGGTGAGACTTCATGTCCAATCACAGAGTCAGATTTAACCAAATGCCAATGGTTGGAGATCATTCTCCTTATCTCATCAGATTCTGCATTATCTGTAGTAATCAGTCTTACCTTCCCCTCATCTCTGATGGCCCTAGGTTTCTTAGCAAAAAGATCCTTCCTAGAAACCGTACTTACTCTCCCTTTGGCGGTCAATAGTACTTTAAGAGGATACCATAACATACCATAGTACTGTGTTCCCTCTCGTAGGCCTCAGTACTGCTGTAACTGTGTCTAGCCCCAAGGAGTTTCCCAAAGAAAATGCTCCACTTCAACTTAGCTGGATGGTGACTGTGCGCATACAACAAACTGTTGCCCGCTGTTTTTTTTGCGATGAAGAGACATCTGAAGCTTACCTTCCTTGATTTCCACATGCACACCCAAAAAATCCATTACACTATCATGTACCTAATGTGTGAAAGATAAGTTCAGATCATTCTGTGAAGTATATGACAAAAAGTCCTGTAGGAGGCTTATGAGATCATCCCATATGATGGAAGATATCATCAATATATCTTGTCCAGAGTGCTATATGCCCCATCTAACGTCAATTGTCCTCTAACCAAATGAAATGCTGCTCCCACCAACCCATGAAAATGTCTGTAAAACGTGGGGCAAAGTAACTACCCATCGCTGTCCCGGTAACCTGTCTAAAACAGCTGTTGTTAAAAAGAAATAAATTATTACTCAGACAAAATTTCAATATATCCAATAACATCATGGTATAATCAAACAGATGGATGGCTTTCTCCCGAAAAAAGTGTCTGCAAGCCCCAATCTCCAGATCATGATCAATGCAAGTATACAATTATACCACATCAATGATAACCAGAGGATATGTGGGTTGCCAGCATATCTCCTCAATCTTAGAAATAAAATCAGCACTATCCCTACAATATGAGAGTAAAGTCAATACATATGGCAGTAAATAGAAATCCAAATAAATAAAGGTGAACTTTAAAAGACTTCCATTTGGAGAAATAATAGGTCTGCAAGGAGGGTTGGTTTCACTTTTATGGAAACTAGGAAGTGTTAGAAATGGGGTCTTTGATTGGCAGTCAGGTTACCGCCTGTCCAAGCATGTACCCTCACTCTAGTCAGAGTAAAGGAGAATCACTCTCAGTTAACCCCCACTCAGCCCCTTGGTAGCCTGGCATGAGCAGGCAGGCTAAACTTCAGAAGCAATATGTAAAGTATTTGTACCAACTAACACAGTAATACAGTGAAAACACTAAAAAATGGACACCACAACAGTTTAGAAAAATATGTAATATTTTCTAAATCAAACAAGACCAAAACGACAAAAGTCAAATATACACAAGTCAAGATATGAATTTTAAAAAGAATAAGAGTCTTAATCCTTAGAAAACAGGGAGAATGCTGTTGTTACACAAAATACCTAGTTAGCGGCAAATATAAATCTGCACAGGCGAGAGTGCGTAGGGAAAGGGTAGCGATTCGTCGATTCCTTACTCACAAGTGAGGCATTGTGTTATTTCCTTCCCCGGTCGAGTCGGTGATGCATTGTTTTCCTCCCTTGCATGAGAGCGATGCATCAATTTCCGGACGAGGCACCTTGGATCCGCGCAGTCAGGTAGACTTGGATGCCCAAGGACGATATGTGGAAAATCCGGTTGCACGGTGTTAGAAACCTGCGCTGCATGGGGTTTGCATCATTATCAGCCTCAGTAAGCAGGTGTTGCGCATCATTTCTCCAACCACATTGCAAAGATCTCCCAGCCGTGATGCAAGTGGAGTGTCGATTTTAGCCCCGAAGGCAGTGGTGAGTCGTTTATCAGCCGTGTCGTGGAAGGTGCATCATAAATTTCCCCATAACGCATTCGATGCGTGGATTTTCATTTCTTGTCTGACAACTTCACCTCTCAAGGGCCCAGAGACTGGACAGGGCACCACTTGGCAGGGCAGGACTCTCAGCAGAGAGTCCAGGTGCTGGCAGGGAAAGTCTTTGATGGCCCTGAGGCTTCAACAACAGGAGTAAAGCTCAATTCAAGCCCTTGGAGATTCTTCTCAAGCAGGAATGCACAACAAAGTCCAGTCTTTGCGCCCTTTTACAGGCAGAATAAGCAATTGCAGGATAGTCCAACAAAACATGGTCACAGTCAGGGACAGCACTTCTCCTCAGCTCTTCAGCTCTTCTCCTTTTACAGAGGTTCCTCTTGAATCCAGAGGTGATCTAATTTTCAGGGGTTTTGGGTCCACTACTTATACTAATTTCTTCCTTTGAACTAGGCAATGTTCAAAGGAAAGTCTCTCTTGTTTGTAAGATCCTGCCTTGCCCATGCCAGGCCCCAGACACAAACCAGAGGGTTGGAGACTGTATTGTGTGAGGGCAGGCACAGCCCTTTCAGGTGTGAGTGACAACTCCTCCTCCCTGCCAGCACAGATGGCTCATCAGCATATGCAGGCTACATCCCAGATCTCTTTGTGTCACTGTCTAGAGAGAGGAGCAAACAGCCCAACTGTCAAACTGACCCAGACAGGGAATCCAAAAACAGGCAGAGTCACAGAATGTTTTAAGCAAGAAAATGCCTACTTTCTAAAAGAGGCATTTTCAAACACACAATCTAAAAAACAACTTTGCTAAAAGATGTATTTTTAAATTGTGAGCTCAGAGGCCCTAAACTCCATATTTCCTTCTGCTCCCAAAGGGAATCTGCACTTTAATAACATTTAAACATTGGAATCCATCCGTGCTGAACAAACCTTGTTCTCTCCAATCACTGAGCTTCCAATTATAATGAGAAATTGATTGTTTATAGGCCTTCAGCCCTGAGATCTCATAATCCTTTAATCTTGTTAGTTGCATGTAAGCCTCTTGCAAATATTGCTGGACATCCCACAAGACTACATCACCTCCCTTATCAGAAGGCTTACTAACAAAACTAGAATCCTGTGATAATGTATGTAAAGCCGATTTTGGTGATGCAGTCAGATTCTCCACAAACGATTACTACTCTTCTGCTAAATCTTTAAGAGGTCTCTGGTTACTACCTCATGAAAGGTATCTATATTGTCATGTATAATGTTAGGGTTACATCTTGACTTGGGCTTGAAAGGAATAGTATCTGTCCTATCCAATTCATGATTCATAGGGGGTCATTTTGACCTCGGCGGTCTTTTGTCAAGACCGCCGAGGGACCGCTGTGCTGAAGACCGCCAGTGGTGGTGGTTTTCCGCTCGGCGTATTATGACTGTTGGCAGCCCTCCGTCCTTTTTCGGATGGAGAGCCGCCAACAGCCATACTGGCGGTCGGCGGAGAAGTGAAGGTTGCTCCACCTCCACCGCCACGTCAACAGAACACCGCCCACTGAATCACATCCTGTGATTCGGCGTGGCGGTGTTCTGTTGACGGTGTGGTGTCGGCAGAGCAGCCCCCATGGATCCCGTCCCCTCCCGGAGGATCAACGGACCAGGTAAGTTGATCGTCCGTTAGGGGAGGGGGTTGGGGGGGTGTTGTGTGTTGGGTGCGTGCATGGGGGTGTGCGTGTGTGTATGTAGAGGGGGGTGTAAGTGCGTGTATGCTTGCGGGGTGTTGTGTGTTTGGGAATGAGTGCGTGTATGTCTGTAGGTGTGTCTGTATGGATGTGTGCGTGTATGTTTGAATGTGGATGTGCGTGTCTGACTGTGTGTGTGGATGTTGGCATGTATGTCGGTGTGTGTGCGTGCATGTGTGTTGGTGGTGCCTGCGTGCGTGTCGGGTGTGAATGAGTGATGTGATGTTAGGGGTAGGGGTGGGGAGTGGGGTCCTGCCACCTTTGGGGGGTGGCAGGGGTGGTGGGGGGTGTAGGGGAGGGAGGCGGGGTGGGGGTGGGTGGTGGTGGAGGCCCCTTTCAGTGCCAGGGAAGGAATTCATTGGCACTGATAGTGCTTACCGCCATGGATTTCATGGAGGTTCCAAACCGCATGAAATCCATGGCGGTCAGCCGGGTCCAAATACCGCCGGCGGTATAGTGACGACCACCGGGTTGGAGACCCAGGTCTCCAGCCCAGCAGTCGTCTCCACCCTGGCTGGCGGAACGGAGAAGAGGCGGATGACCATGGCGGTGACCGCCATGGTCATAAGTGTAAAAATTTGACCGCCAGCCTGTTGGCGGTCTTACCGCCGCTTCTCCGCCGTCCGCCAGGGTCGTAATGACCCCCATAGAGACCAAAAAGTCCCTTTCCGTGTTGAAAGCCGATGCCCCAGATTCCAATTCATGTAAAGCCATCAACCCCTCAACATCACTCAGACATAGATTAGCAAAACTATGATCTACATTATAGCTGATAGGAGGAATCTTTGGACATGTATCCTCTTGTCGTGAAAAGATCTTCATCAATTCAACTTGTGACAAAAGAAGAACATGTCAATTCGAGTTCTATATTAATCCATGTTAGCTACTGTACAAAAAGACTGCCCTAATTCTAAAAGGTATGAATGACAGATAGTTGATTCTCACCCATCATTTCTTCTTTGTCCGCCATATTGGCCTCCCATAAAGCATTGCAATTGTGTCTCTCTTTTCCTCCTTTCTGGGCTTTCCACCTTTATCGTTGTCTACGCCTTTTTCTCCTGACCAAGGTTTTCTTCGTGTGGCCCAGGCTTTGTTGTTAAAAATGATGCTCATCCAAGGTGGACAACGTGTTGCTGATCTTTGGCTGTTTCTCAAGATCCGAATAAATCTCGGATCCTGATTTAGATGTGACCAATTCCTGTTGTCTTAGAGCCCCTCCTTGTTGAAACTTTCTAACAGCATTGTTGCAGATAGGTAGTTATAGTTAGGACCATGTTTCGATGTCAAAAGCATTTTTTGACTTGCCTATATCATTGGCACAGTTTGACGAATTTTCACAAAGTTTTCCAAAGAAAGGGTTGTGGTGCTTCTTGTTGCTCACAGAAAGCTTCAGGGTGATCCGTCATGTGGGGGCAGAGAAAAAGCGGGGTGAAAAAAGTTGCATTTCCAGTGTTAATTCCCATATTACCACTAAAGCCCGATCTGCTGGACAAAATTAAACCAAATTTGGCAGAAAGCTAGCTTTCGGTATGCAGATCATGCTTTCACCTATTTGTTGTAAAACCATTTAATAGTTTTTAAGATATAAAAGGGAGAATATGTTTTTATATCTCCGGCCGCAATGACTTCGCAAATATTTTGCGAATAATTTACGAAATTCAGAAATTTCTCACAAATATGCATGCGAAAAGAAGCGTTACGATTGGTTGACTGCAACCTGACTAGAAAGTTGTGCCCGCCATTTTATTTCACTGGACACGGTCTCCATGGGTGAAAATCCAAATTGAAAGTGACATGAGGGGTCAAGGTGAAGGTACTCTGACACCAAAGGTGTGATACAGGTGTGCTTTAGGTACAAATTACAGGTTTAAAAGAATTTTGCATCATCATGCTCGAGATTCACGAAAGTTCATGAATTTTTGAGAATTATTCTCGAATATGGAAACATTTGAAAGAAAAATCACAGACTCATTCATCCACTAAACGTTCACACATACATGCAATCAGAGACTCATGTGCCCACTCACACACCCACTCAGACACTCATGCACCTACTCACACCCACTCAGACTCACACACCTATTTTCAGACCCACTCAAACACTCATGCACCCACTCACAGATCAACTGACAGAGACAGGCTCCTTGGCCAACTTGCGCTGCCCACGGCCAAAGGATGTGCATGGCGCAGGTTGGGTGGTTATAAGGGCTTGGCTGAAAGGCCTAGCTGCAGGCCAGGACTTGCAACCATCTCCCGCCGCTCACGGCCTTCGGGGGTTGGAATAACGTGTAGTAATTAAAGTTGCTTTACGTTAAAAAAACATAGTAATTCATTGAACAAACCAAAGGTTGAAGGAACATTATAGTTAGGTTCTGAAATTACTCGTACAAAACCATAGAAATTCAGCAGTTATAATTGTAGTTCTTGTAAGTAACTATAACTTGCACCCTAAGGTAACTATAACTCAAGCCCTCGCCATGCACTGCTTATTACCCCAGATTTTACCGCCCCTGTGACAACTTCTATAACCTCAGTAAAAATATAAATGAAACATTAGCAGTTAAATTATTGAAGAAAAATCTGTGCATGGCAGGGACTTAAAATAACTCTAACTATAACTGCTAAATTTCGATGGTTTTGTATGAGTAAATTCAGAACCTAACCATAATGTCCCTGTTACGTTTGATGTTTTAAGTGAATAGATAGATAGATAGACAGATAGATAGATAGATAGATAGATAGATAGATAGATAGATAGATAGATAGATAGATAGATAGATAGATAGATAGATAGATAGATAGATAGATAGATAGATAGATAGATAGATAGACAGACGGATAGACAGATGGTGAGATAGATAGATAGATAGATAGATAGATAGATAGATAGATAGATAGATAGATAGATAGATAGATAGATAGATAGATAGATAGATAGATAGATAGATAGATAGATAGATAGATAGATAGATAGATAGGTAGATAGATAGGTAGATAGATAGATAGATAGATAGATAGATAGATAGATAGATAGATAGATAGATAGATAGATAGATAGATAGATAGATAGATAGATAGATAGATAGATAGATAGATAGATAGATAGAAAAACAGATATGTGTGTATATATATATTCACTGAAAAAACACAAAGGTTACAAGGAAGTTATCAACACATCCCTCAAATGCAGGAGTGACATCGACACATCTACCAACACATCGCCCCACTTCTCATGTTTGCAACCAGGATGAAGGTATCCTATTCCACAGGTCTGCACAGCTCCTGTTCCTGACCCGCACTCCATCGCGATCAGCTTGAACTGTTGACTATGCCCCGGTTCAGCGCGTCTCCAAGTAACGCTTATAGCACTACTTGCTTCTAAGCATTATTTTTACACTTATTCTTCTAAAATTCAGAACTGGACTTCTACTTATTGGATTTGTGTCATATTGTTCTTGATTTATTTATAAAATTACTGTTTATTTTTCTAATCCTGTGTGGAGTCTTTATGTGGTGTTTTCATTGTGTTACTGTGTGCATGTGTTGCATAAATATATTACACATTGCCCCTTTAGATAAGACTGGATGCTCTGTGCCAAGCTAACTGAGGGTGAGTCTAGGTTATCTTTTAGTGTGTATCTGACTTGCCCTGACTAGAGTGGTGGTCCCTACTTGGGCTGGGTGCATATCCCTGACAACTACAGTCCTCATTTCTAACACATGTTCTAAGACTTCATTTATGGCATCATTGATGACATCACTGATGACATCATCCAATGAGTGTGTTAGTTTGTTAGCTTGTTTTATATAGTTTACATAGTAGCAAGTAACTACCATATTACTATTCTACCTAATTTTATATAGCCTATGTCCAGCTAATGGTGAGTGTTTACAAAGAACATGTGCTGCTAATGCATCATAACTGTGTAGAGGTATTAAACATGTCATAAATCTTTGTATTGAAAAATAACTCTATGGCAGGTGACAGTTGCTAACTTTTGTCTGGTATGTTGAACACACATTTTAAGCTCTGCAGAAAAAGTTACTAAGAGGACAAAGATTCTATGTACTACATACTGAATATTGTAAGCAGCTGTGAGTTATTAGAGTCACCTCAGCATGACAATTTCTACATATCATTGAAAACTGTGTGCACCAGATACTATCCTATGCAAAGGTGCTTGATTTGCTTCAGAAGATGGGCTATATGTTTTCACCACAGTATGAAGGCAGAAGGTAGTATGATGTTAAGCACCTTCAGGCCTTGATTATTTTAAGTCAATAGCCTCTCTTTGGACAAGTTTTGCTTTAAGGGCCTGATTCACAAAGGTGCACTTACACGTTCGTGTAAGTTTACTATTGTTTGCTATTTACAAAGGGATTTACAAGGTAGTATCTTTATAAATGCAGAGTATCTGCACATAAAACAATAGGTCTTTTTATGTGAAGAAAATCTGCAGCAGATGGGGTCCCTGTGGCCTGAATGCCAATGCTGTACATGCTAAAGGCTGAGCGTGGTGTGGGGTTGGCAGCCTCCTTAGGGTTGGACCACAGGGCCTGGCAGCAGCCCAAGGCCTGTGGCCAACACACTGCTGTGCATAGCCAAAAACTGTGCACAGTGAGGGGTTGGCTGCCTTCAGGGAGTTGGCTGCATCTGGGTGGGTTGGTCACAGGGCACTCCAGGGGTTGGCTTTAGGTATGGTAATAAAATATTACTTTTCATTTTTTTAAACCTAGAAATTCACTGGAAAAACTAAAGGCTAAAGTAACGTTATAGTTAGGTGAATATATCAGTGACAACATAAAGGTTGTGAACTCAAAAGAACATAGAAATTTACCAGTCATAGTTAGAAGAGCTAACTATAAATATAATTTGCCCCCATATACTGCTTATAACTTCACATAGTACATCACTCATCCCATGTTCTATGACATCATTTATGACATTACTGATGATATCTCAAATGACTTCATTGATGACATTACTGATGACATCACTGATGAAATCATCCAAGCTTATTTTGTACATATCACTCTATAAAGTAGTATGGCATTAGAGGCCTAAAAGTAAGTACAACATAGCTCAGAATAATATGGAGCATCACTAATAGCATCACAGATACAACTCCTTTAGTTGTAACAAACTTGTGTGCGAAATTGACCCTATAACATACACTTCATGGGTAGCTGAGTTTACATTAACAACCAACCACAGATAGATGGGTAACCCCTACTGCACACAAAGTTCAATCTGTTTACAACTGTCAGGAGGAAGCCAAGTTCCTCAAGATACTCAACGTCTGTTTCAAAATGAGTGACCCACTACGGACAGCTTTTGTCTGCCTCAAACCCCTCACAGTCTCCAAAACTACATTGGGAAATTAAGTTTCTATAAGGACAAAAAGTATCTACTAAGAATAGTGTACACTCTATGCAACATTTGCTACAAAAAACTATTAGCTTAATATAAACAAGGTCTAAAGGTGGTAAAGATCATGCTACCTGCAGCTTTTATACCATGGTGAAAACTTTACAGATAGCCCATCTCGTGAAGCAAAAGACGTGCATATAAATAGGTTGATACCTGGTGTATACAGCCTTCAATGTTATGTAGAAATTGTCATGCTGAGACGATTCTATCTAATAACTCAAGCCTGCTTACAATACTCAGTACCTACTAGGTAAAATCTTTGCCCTGTTTGAAATTTTTCTGCAGAACCAAAAATGAGCGTCACAAATCTTCAACTCTCACCTGCACACAGATGTACTCTTCAGTATAAAGATTTATAGCGTGTTTAATACCTCTACACACCTATGATGGATTAGAAGCACATGTCTTTTGCAAACACCTTCACCCATTGGCTGGACACAGGCTGTACAAACATGTAGACAAGGAATATGGTAGCTGTTCACCACTGTGTTAACTATAAAACAAACTAATACACTCAATGGATTATAATATCTGTGATGCCATCAATGCTGTAATTTGTGATGTCATCAGTCATAAATGATGTGATAGAACGTGTCATGAGTGATGTTTATATATGAGATCATAAGCAATGCATGGTGGTGGTGCAAGTTATAGTTAGCTCTGCTAATTAAAATGGTGAACTTCTGTGTTTTTTCAGTTCAAACCATTAATGGTGTCACTGTCATATTCACCAAACTAAAGCATTACTTTAACCAAATCTTTTTATCACACCTAACTATAACGTTTCTTAAGTCTATGTTTTTTTTTTCTGTGATACATAGACGTTATAGTTAGGTGAATATTTCAGTACCAATGTAGCATTTTAAACTCAAACTACTCTGAAATTTACCAGTTATAGTTACCTGTAGGAACTATAACTCGTGCCCCAAGGTAACTGCTGCTGGTGCCCCCACCATGCATAGTATTGGCATCAAAGATATCATTTTAGATGTGGCCCATTTGGGCGCATGGGGGTGCATACCCCATCCCATAATAATATATTTTTTGCCCTCGGGGATGGGGATCCCTGAAGACAATAATGGCTTGGGTTAAGGCCCAGGGATCAGGTACCTGGTGCCAATAGTGACTTGGGAAGGGTCTCACAACATGGAGGGGGTTGAATGCATGGCATGCCTGCAGACCAGTCCCTGCATCCAGTCTCCCACTGTGCATGGCCCAAAGTTGTACAGTGTAGTGTCATCAACTGGAGTGTTGTGCAGTGTTGTACAGAGTGTTGTTGTCTAGAGTGTTATAAAAAGTGGAGTAAAGTGTCGTAGAGAGGTAGCATACACTGGAGTACAGTTCAATACAGTGTGGTAGAGTGTAGTGTAGATGAGTGCAGTGTCATACAGTACAGTGGATTAGGGTCTTATGTAGTGTAGTGTTGTAGAGTGTAGTGTAGTAGAGTAGTGTGTCATACAGTGGAGTGTGATGGATTGTCATAAAATGAAGCAGAGCGCAGGAGGGCTGCATAGAGTTGTGGGGTATTACAGTTGAGTTGCGTCTTCTCCAGTAGAGTAGCGCAGAGTGAAGTTGTATGTTATAGAATACAGCAGAGTGTGATACAGTGGAGTGATATGTTATATTGTGGAATAGAGTGGCATAGAGTGGCCAGTAATACAGTGGAGTAGAGTCTTCTAAAGTAGAGTGGTGTAGAGTGAAGGGGCATACTGTAAGGTACAGTGGACTATCAAACAGTGGACTGGAGTGTCTTAGAGTAGAGTGTCTTTCAGAAGAGTGGCAAACAGTGAAGTGATGCAGTGTCATAGTGCCATAGAGTGTAGTAGAATGTTGTAGGTAGAGTAATTAGAGTGGAGTAGGGTGGAATACAGTGTAGTAGAGTGGAATTTTTTGAATGAAGTGTTTTAAGGTACAGTGGAGGAGAGTGTCATACATCAGAGTGCTGTGTCATGTAGTGGAGTGGTGTGTCATGAAAAAGAGTGGAGTGGCATGTCATTGAGTATCATACAGTGTACTAGAGTGCAACAGAGTGAATGGGCATAGAGTGGAGTAGAGTGTGGTAGAGAGGCATACAGTGTAGTAGAGTATTGTAGAGTTCCATACCATGGAGTAGAGTGTGGTATATTGGAGCATTGTAGAGTGGAGTATGGTACAGTGGTATATGGTAGATTAAAGTGTCGCACAGTGGAGTAGAGTGTAGTGTAGTAGAGTGGATTAGCGTAGAGTGGAGTAAAGAGCCACAGAGTGGAGACTTATGCCATTCAGTTGAGTCATATTGAATGTACCAGAGTGGGGTGGTTTTGCGTACAGTTAAGTAAAGTGTTATAAATTGGAGTGCTGTGTCGTACAGTAGAGTGGATTGTCACGCTGTGCTGTGTTTGAAGGTTTCGTAGAGTAGCGTACAGTGAAGTGGCAAACAGTGTAATAGAGTGTTGTAGAGTGCATTTGCATACAGTAGAGTAGAGTGTGGTAGAGTGGAGTGGCATAAACTAATGTGGAGATCCATGGCATAGAGTGGTATACAGAGGACAGGAATACAGTGGAGTAGTGGAGTAGAGTGGAGTAGAATGGAGTACGGTGTCATGTACAGGGCCACTGGAATTGTGCTATTGTGCAGCTGCAGCATTTTTCACATAATTTTGAATTTGCTGCATGTGGCACATAATTGTGGGAGGTGGGAAGTTAAAAAGGCCAATTGTCAGGGTAACATAAAGTTCCAACATTGTGCCCTTGTATCCCTTCCATGTCATGAGATATTGCAACAGTCTTAAAATAGCAATGGGGAGTATCCAGCATGTATCACAGGCTATGCGTATGCTGTTGATATTTCCAGTGCTGCAAATGTGGCAGCCCAATAGTGAGGCATGAGAGTAGCAACTGACCACCCTTTATCAAATCATCCACAGGCCAGATTCCTCTGTCTGGCCACTGTTTGGCGAGGACGACACCAAGCTAGTGCATAGCATGTGTGATTGGGTTAGCAAGGTGGCCAGACTGACCCCTGGCATGGGTAGAGTTCTGGGGGCCCCCTCCGATTGCAACAGAATTCTTTCCAGGAAGTCCAAAGTGTGTGTTTCATTAACTGGCATGATGTGCATTAGCTGTGAGGCCAGTCAGTAGCACTCCGTGTGCAGCAGTCTTGGTCCCCCTCCACTAGTCTTGGAGTGCAGCTTAGCTGCCTTGAGAAGAAACCTGAGCTCCTCCCACACAAAGTCCGAGCTAGCTGGTCGATCTCCCAGAGTAGACCTCTGTGGTTATTCAGGAGAAGCGGTCCAAATACATAATTCAATCTCTTCATCACACTCATTTTTAACATTTATATCATCACCAGAGGGACAAGAGCAGTGCCAGCCAGGTTGTAAATTCATCCCTCACTTTGTCAAATAGGAAATTTTTTAACATGCTTCACCCTAGAGAGATCACTACTCAGGTACACCCCCAGGTATTCAGATCTGTCCACCAAGCAAATGGTGCCTCCCCACTACACCATCATGATCACTGTCATCAGCGGCATAGCCTCACATTTTGACCAAATTATATATGAGGGCAGGTATTGATTCCCATGTGTTAGAGAGGGCTGCCAAGATATTTTTATAATAAAATGCCTTTCTCTCACCTGCTGATTTGGCAGTCCCCAGAATACAGGGTGTAGCCACCATGGGTTCCAGTGCCAATATAAATAGCAGGGGGAGAGCTGGCAGCCTTGTCTTGTCCCAAGCTAGGCAGCAAAATAGGGTGAAGAAAACCCACTAAGGCTGTAGGAGTGGCATAGAGTCACAGGACTTTAGTGATATATTCCTCCCCTAAGCCCTTGGTCTCCATCACCTGAAACGGGTACAGCCACTCCACTCAGTTGAGCGACTTTTCAGTGTCAAGGGATACAAGGACCTTTTCATCACTATCCTACCACACCTGCCAGAGCACATGAAAGAGCATTCTCAGGTGATTCTACCAGGTGCAGCCAGGTATGAACCCGACCTGAGAGGACTGTTTCAGGAGTGGGATATAAGTCTTAAGTCTTGTGGCCAAGACCTTTGCCATGATCTGCATATCCATGTTAATGATGGATATCGGGTGATATTTGGTGCCTTGAAGCGGGTCCCGGTCCGGTTTGAGTATCAGGGAGACACATGCCCTGTTGAACTCTGGCAGGGGGTCTGTGGTGGCGGAGATCTCTCTGAACAGACTGCCCGACAGAAGCACTTTCAGTGGTTTGATAGTTTTGTAAAATTCAATCAGGACACCCTCGCCTCTTGTTGGTTTGCATGGTAGGCATCCCATTTATGGCCTGAGCGATGTCCTCATCACTGATGTCATCACTGAGTAATTGCACCTGATCGAATGTCAGTGCCAGGAGAACAAAACAGTCATACTAAACACCTGCTCCACGACAGCATGGTCTTGTACCATTGAGGAGTAAAGGGTCTCATAAATGGCAGTAAACACCAGAAGAATGTCAAGCAGATTTGTAAGGAGCACTTCATGAGTATATCTGAGGGCTGTCATTGCAGTACACGATTGCCCCTATTGAAGGTGTGTAGCCAACAGCCAGACAGATTTTTCCCCCTTATAGTGCTCCTGCCACAAGTGAAAGAGCGCAAAATCCACTTGTATGTTATAGTGGGAGTTGAAATCATATTTTGTCAAGTCATTTATCAAATTGCCTCTCAGAGAGGCTTTCCCAGCCGCCCACAGCATTTGTGTAGAGGAGACTGACTCACCGTTTTCCTCCAAGTACTGGCTCAGATAGGTACACAGCCTGCATTTGTCCTCAGGAGATTTAAACTGTATGGTATTCATATACCAACAGGCCTGAGGTGGCTGCAACAGCCAGAGATCAAGGTCAATTAGCACAAGGTCATGATCAGAGGTACTGCTTAGGATAATCAAGGCTGCCACTAAGTTACAGAGTATTTTAACGGACAACTAAAAGAAATCTATCTGGGACTAGATGCCATGGACACAGGAGATGAAAGTATAGTCCTTATCCCTCAGGTGTGTCAAGCGCCAATGGTTCCATCAAGGGTGGCTGTCATAATGTTGGAAAGGATCAACTGGTCTTGGATCTGTCTGGTTGTATGATTTCTAGACTTGTCATGGTGCAGGTCTACGGGCAATTTCCAGTCACCCCCCATGATAAGTTTGGACATTCCAAAGTAAAGTATGAGTTTGGTCAGGGTAGTGAAGAAGTATGTCTTGTCACCTACCGGGGCTTAGATAGAGCCCAAAATAAAGGACTTATTGCGGGTCCAGACCTAGGCAAAGAAATGCTTGCCCACAGGGTCCCTACATGTCCACAGTGTGCAGGGATTTGTGAAACAGGATGGCCACTCCACTCTTTCAAAGGTCCAGGGGAGTAGACAAGTGTGTAAGGGTATTCTGCATCCCACTGGCATGTAGCACAGTGCCCACCAAATTGTTTCTAAGCTTATCATGTTCAATAGGTGACAAGTGCGTTTCCTGTAGCACTGCTATGTAAGGGTGCTGCGTTTTCAGAAAAGAGAGGATTTTCTGCCCCTTAATAAAGTCTGATCCTTAGCGGGCGATACCCCGAAACAGGTCACACAATGCTTGTTTCTGGTCCAGGGAGGCCCTGGCCTGGCAGTACGGACTGAACTGTCCCCATGGGGAGCAGGTTCAAGACTAATTTGCATTTGGTTGGCTCCAAACTGGGGTGGAGTGGTGAGCATAAAAACAATGGATGTAACCTAGATCTGTGACTGGGGATGAATGTTTGACAATTTTCAACATTCTGTCCATCATTGTTTGTTTTACTATAGTTGCTCTAAGTGGGAAGGGCAGGCCCATACGTGGGTCCTGTGGTCACTGTGCCATTCGATTCCAGCTAGCTTGGCTCATGAGGAGTGTTACCCCGAAACTGGTCCCAGGATGCTTGCTTCTGGGCCAGGTAGGACCCTGCCTGGCAGTTCGGACTGGACTGTTTCCATGGTGAGTAGGGTCAAGACTGAATTGCATGGGTGAGCAAAAAAAACTGATCAATATAACCCAGATCTGTGACTAGGGTTGAATGTTTGAATGTAGTAAGAAAACAGATTTTGTACTGTGTATTCTTGAAATTTTAAAAGTGTTTTCCCCTACACTTGATTGTTAAAATTTAACTCTTGGTTAATGTGAATTTTGTACTTTAAACTGCTGTTTTGTTCTACCTGTGACTGTTTACATTTTTCTCCTAGTTTTTCCCATATGCTGTAATAAGCCCCCCTCCCTACAAGGGGAAAAAGCACAATGCACCTCAGTGGCTAACCAGAGTGTGTTTAAGAGACTGCGTAGTCTGCTTTATGGTTTAAACTGTGTTTGGAAAGTGTATGTAGCACTCGTTTTTTGTTTGAAAAAGTGATTCATTTAAGTGCGAGAAAGTAGACACAGTAGTCAGTGTTGTAAGTGGTATACTGTTTGAGAGCAATCCTTTTACTACTTATGAACCATACAACACACTCATACTGACCTTCAGTGACGTTGCTTAAAAACTGCTTTTGTTCTTGGATTTTCTTCTCATAAGGTACTCATATTAGTCATTGTATTAAGTGCAGATGTCTTTTAGTTCAACATCTCTATTTATCAACTTTAAGTGTTCCAAAATTATTTTCTTACTTGCCATTAGGATGAGAATTTTGTCACCTATCAATGTCTAGTCCTCTTTCTTGTCTTCTCTATTTTAAAATTAGTTGATCTTTCTTTTTCTTTATTTAAACGTTTTTTAGGATAACCGCTATGTGAAACTTATCCACCATCTTAGCTTGGATCTTAAGTTCAGACTCAACAGAAATGATAATTTAATCCTATATAGTTAAGAAAATAGGAAAGGTGTACTAAGTGAGTACATGCGAAAACTGGAGTGAAGGAAAGGGTTGTTTCAGCCAGTGGACTTTATAGATTGATAGTTCAATATAGACGTCAGAAAAATGCATTTTGCATTGCTTATCTCCTGTGTAAACTTGATTCTAATATATGCACAATTGATTTCATTGATATTTTTCATTAGGCATTTTTGGATACTTTAGGTAAAAGGTTGTCAGCTATGTGTCTCTGCAAAACACTTTCAAATGTGTTTTTAAATTCATGATCTTCATAATATCGTCTTAAAAACTATGCATAATTTTTCATACAAAGAATCTGCTGAAGATAATTTAATATTCATATTTCCATTTTAAATAATTATAATAAAGTTAAAAAATATACAACTGAGACACCATATTCACTTGCATTAATGTTTTTGTGAACTAGGTTCTGATCTGCTTAACCGTCTCAAATTTTTGAATTTACGACCACCTGGTTTTTGGAAGTTGCAAAACTCGTGTAATTTTCTGTTACATAACTATGCAAAATACTGCAAAATAATGTGAAATTATGTGTAATTGTGTGAAATATATCTTGCATTTAGAAAAATTGGTTAAAAATTCAACTAAAAAAGTAACTTTGAATTGATTTCAAAACACTTCTGCAGGCTTCAGATTTGTAGTTTTGGGTCAAAAATTAACTGAACAGTCTGCTCAGGTGAAAAATCGACCTGAAATGTTTGTTCCTCAACCACGTTAAAGGAACTGAAACTTAGATTAATATGTATAAGAACCATTGAAATGATATAATACCAATAAAATCTGGTTTAAAAAAAAAAAAACACTGCCACTCACTTTTGTATATTTAGGTTTGCACTCAGAAATTCCCTGGACACTCTGTTTGGGTATAAAACCTACCTGAAATGGTACATCTTGCAGCATAATTTCATGCCAAATTACACAATGTGACATAATGGCATAAACTAAGTAATTTCGGCAAGCATAATTAAAATTTTACCCAGCCCTATTTTTGGGGCTCTTCCATGAGAGAGATATTCTATATATATTCTACACACGTACACACTATAAGCTTTTTTTAAAATGGTTTGAAGCAGCAACCACCAGTGTATGCCTTTTAAAGTAGGGCTTGCTGCTGCACAGCTGGAGTAAGAGGGCCTGACCTGGTTATGCATGAACATATGTTCAAATACATCTGTGCATCTTTGCAGACTTACTAAGTAAAAGTGTTGTCTGGCTCAACTTCATATCTGCTCACAGGTAGACTTCTTATGGTATCCACAGGTCTTATAATTCAATAGAGTAGACAAAAAATCAAGATATCTGTTCTTTTAGATCAAGGTTTATCAGTAAAGCATCATTGTAGTTACACTTTGGCTAAAAATGTGCAGAACACAATTTAGCATCTGCTCAAAATTGAAAAGTCATTCATGTGACATTTTCCATGTTTAAAAGGGTACCGAACACAAATGAAATATTTACTTGGCAATATGAGTACTACTTCATACTTTTTGATTTTTGCAACATTTTCCTGAGCCAGTACTAATAATATTGACATTTTGGACTGCCCTGCTGGGAAAGGTTAATTACCTTGATGTCCATCTGTCAGCTCAAACATGTCCCTTGAACAATTGCTCAATTTGAAGGGATTTACCCTCTCCTGGTAGATGAAGGGACTGAGTAGGAATCTTCACAAGAAGATTAGCTGACACTTCTTGACAGACCTAGATATACCCTTCTCACAGATGCGTAGCATAAATAGGCAGAACTCAGTCAGTCCTAGGATTCTCTTTAAAATATTTTATGGAAGGAATCCATTTTGCAGTGTTAGTTAGGGACAAAGCTAATGTACAGTGATATTTTCACACCACAGCCTAATATGCCATCTTTAAAACCTTAGGATGCTGTACATATGGTCACCTAGTCTGTGGACTGCTCCCAGGATATGCCAATTAGGAGTGGAGGGTTAATGTGACATCAATGAATTTGGAAGATACACTCATCTCCTAGAACTCTCTACCTTCCCTTTTAACACTTGCACAGGGGCACAGACTTTGAGAGAAGAGTGGAGAACAGAAGAAAGAAGTCAAAGCAACTGATTTACTATTTGGAAGAATTTCTTGTCTGAAGCAGAGAGACATTGTGCTCTTGTACCTATGGACTCTAGAATATTCTCTCTCCAGGGCAACTGGAACTTTCTTCCCATTCCCTCATGGAGGCAGCAGAAATTGGACTTACTGATGACTGTGATGAACAGTGTTCCCCTGGACTTCTTAGGTCTTGCCCTGAGTGGGAGGCCACATAGGGGAATCCCCTGACTTCTGCTAGACACACAGCCACCCTGCAAGTGGCTTGGGGGCTGTGTGGCCCGAAGAGTGCAGACAATGATAAAGTCTGTCTGGTGGCCACAAAAACTGCAGCAAAGAAGATCCCAGGCCAAGGTAAGGAGGTTATAAGGAGGTGGAAGCATAAGGAGGTACCTGAAGGCTCATCCAGAATAGAGAACTTCACGAATAAAACTCCATGAATGCATTTTTGGTGAAATGAGCCAATGATTTTGAGGGAAGGAGGCCCTAATTTGATATGCTGATGGCAGGAGTGTGTCATCAGAAGCAGAAACTACTACAAAATACCATATAGTTTGACACATTAGAGCAGAGTTATTTGATTTAAAGCAGTCCATTCATCATCAGGCTGTTTCATTAGAACAACACATCTACCGTTATTTGGTACTACTCCTCTGGGCTCATTAGTACCACGTATTGGTATGTGTCATCTGGCATAGCCTTTGGTACTGGAAAGATACCTTTCCAGAACAAAAGACTATGCTGAGACACACTTGAAACATTTTAAGTGCGCTTTATAATGCAGCAGAAATACAAACTTGGGAGAAATATGAATATTTCTCCTAGTTAATGCCTGCCTTGCAGAGGCGTTATTTTTTTTAGACAAAGCTCTGTCTGAAAATGTTAGTATATAGGATTTGTTCCAAAAACCACAAGAGGTGGTATGAAAATGCCAATGTGCCACGCACCGAATGTCCCCTTTATGCAAAGTAATGCAAAGCAGTGCAAAAAGATACCTTGCATTCATTTGGGCAATTTTTACAGCACAAAAAATGTTTTGACATGGAAAGTAAATAACAAATCAACACTTTTAGTGACTTTGACCCTGAACAAGGTACTGATAAATCTGTTCCATTCTGGCCTAAATATTTGGGGTTTTTTGTTTAAAGAGTGTCCTTTATTGCAGTCAGTAAGAGCCCTGGAGATGGAAAAATACTGTTCAAACTGGAGGTACTGGTCTTTATCTTCACTACACAAAAGGTAGAAGGGTTGTAAAAACGTAATTTCTACATAAAGAGTGCATGTACTAAACACATTCACTCAAAAGCAGCGTGGTGCGTTTTGATCTGACTTTTACAAATACAAAATGTGGTGTTGTACAATAAAGCAGTTTAAAGCGTTCACATGCTTTATCATGGCTCTTTATAAAGAAAATTCCAGAAGCAACTATTAGGTAAACTCTATTTTGACTTGTGTTTAGTGTGAAGCATTAATCATTGACAATACGTAGGATGGTGTTCAGGAAATATGGTGCGAGTATTGGTTTTAGAAATCAACTTCCAAGTCAACAAGTTCCGTCTCAACCTCCACCTGTGACTGTCCTTCAAAAATATGAAATTAGTTGAGGGGTGACGGATGGATTTTAATAATCAATTAATACAAGGGTGGCAATAAGGTCCATATATTATTAGCACCTCATAGTGAGTAGAACTTGACAATCACTAGATTCTCACAACCTACACTCATCAAAGATTTCAAGACATCATAGCACAACACAGAATCTGGAGATAAAGAGCTGAATGAAGACAAATTAATGGTGAACCAGACCTTTCAATAGTACAAAAATAGGGAAAAACAAATACTACAGGTCACAAAATGACAGACTGTACTGTAAAACAATATGAAACACTGAAAATCACAATATTCAAAGAACCCAATGGCGCTTAATCATGAAAGCCAAATAGTATCCATTACAATTCCACTAGATTGAACCTTTCAATTTAACATTTACTGGGGGTACAAATGGCACATGGCAATACCACATTCACACTCTTTTATACCATTGTACATCCAGATGTACCACTACAGTTTAAGGGTGTCAGTGAAGGACAGGATATGCATGCTGTGATACAGTTTTACCTTATAACAATTGTGCTAAAACGTATCATCAGAGAGGTTTTACTACTATCCTACTATTGCATGGAAACAGTAATAATGTTATACTATGGGGGTTATTGTATCTCTACAAATGATTCACAATATTTTTAAAAAGTGGTGATATGTATTATGAAAATACATTGGACTTGCTTGTCGTTTATAAAGAAATACTGTGAAATTGAGCATTCAGTTGTTTCAAGTTTAAATAAAACCGGAAAAAGAATATATTAAAAATGAGTTAACTTTATATGCCTTAAAAAAAGCAAATCGAACTGGATAGATTCTCACAAATAAATATACATGCGCATGTAACTCTACACTTTTTGTTATTCATCATTTTCAATTGAAGATTTTGTCCTAGGTGCAAACTCACATGTCTTCTCAACCTCAAATGGGAGGCTGGAGCCTCGTAGAATAGACTTTATAATAATAAGTTACGGCTAGTAATTTTCATCTGTTCGTGGAGATCTCTTCAAATGCGGTGGAGCTCTCCTTATAAGAAAGTATAGGGAAATGTAATAAACGTTTCTTTACAGCTCAATAACTCAGAATTGAAATGTTTATTATTATATAATAAAATATGTACATTGTTAATAATATTATTTATTAATATACATTGCACACATTAATTTTATAAAAAATACCCACCCCATTAATATTTTTCTTTTTCTTTAATTTTCAGTAAAATAGGGTACAAGTTATGTGTTTGATTATTTTACATCCCTTTTAACTTTAAAATAAAGTGTAAAGGATTAATGTATTTTTTAATTAAGTTTAGTATTCAATCTTTTGAAAAAGGAAAAAATAATCACACATAATGGTGTAAAAATAAAAGCAACTCACATTTGCAAGTTATCATTTAGTGAACTAACTATAACTTGATTCGCTTTCATATACTGCTTATGATTTCAAATACTACATAATACATCATGCCATTTCAAATTACATATTTGATAATACAATCTAGCTATTTTGACAGAATCCTAAAGTTTGTGGACTTGAAGTAATTTAACAAGTTACACTTGCGCCTGATTTGATATCACAAATCAAGTGATAATGGGCATAAACTTTGACCATATGCTAGACACATAGCATATCTGTCGAGTCTCTCATATTTGGTTGATATTACCCTCTTCTTACTGGTATTCACCCACCTAACAAACAAAATGCCTCCACTGACTTTATTGGGGTTGCCCCCTTTTAAGCCTTTAACACCTTCCAAAAAAAGAGCTTGTACTTTATTAACTTAAGGGTATCACCCTGTTAAAGACTCCACATGACCCTCAATTTTAGGACAGGATGTTGACAGTCATGTATGTGTCATCGATAAGACACCTTCTCCCAGATCCTATGGTCACCCCTCCATAGTTTGGTAAAACACTCATTCCTAAGATGATCATAATAGTATACAACCTTACATCCATGTTTAGAACCCATTTGTGAGTTAAACCACCTCTTGGTCAGTCGCCCTTACAGTTAACATTTTTTAACATTCTGCAATGCCTCCAAATGTTCTGGAAATATACATACACACCTTATAAACTTCTTTTTTATATATAATTTGTCCATAGCACTGTATTTAAAATATTTAATGTGGGCTCATGCCCAGAACTCTGTTTTTTAATCATATTAGTCTGACCCCCTTGGGCAACTTGTGACAATTCCCCTGTGGATGCCCAACCTCCCCACTGTACACAGACTTTTCCCGTGTGCAGCAGGAGTTGGTCCCCCGGCCAGGCCACTGACCACTTGCTGTTTCCAACCATTACCAATATACAATAGTGGGTTATAAGTTGAGAAAGATTTAAGTTCTTCTCATGCAAGAAGTCTGCAACCTTCGATCTACTAAGAACAAAGTACCTCTTTGTAGCACTTAACTCTCTCAAGGTAGTGAAGCAGAGCAGTACAAAGCACACCCATATGGGCTAGTGTCCAAGTCTGCATAAATTATTGCACAGCAAGTGAGCTGTGGGGTTATTTTACCATTTATGTAGGCACATTCATTTTAGCTTGGGTCTAAGGCCTGTGCCCTCTCACCTAGTCAATTGTCTTTTTATTCCTCTCATTACTTTAGTAAGGTTTCATTTTAGGGGCAATGTTTTATTATGTTTATCAGTTGCCCTTTCATGCAGAATTTGTTATTCATTTCTTTGCACAACATTTGATCCTGTGCTCACCCCAAGGCTGCACACAATAGTTTACTGGATATTGCCGGTCCAGAGAGTACAATGTCTACCCTACATAGAAAAATATGTGTTGTCACAGTAGGGTAGGTCTCAGAACAACAAGATGTTTTATTATAAAAAAAACAAGCTGCCCCCACCAATTCAGAGGGGACATTCTAGCCCACCTGCCATCTAATGCTGCGTGTCGTTGCAGTTTCTGCTGAAACTCAGTGCTTCTTCGTCATCCACATGGGAGGACTCTCAGGAGACTAACAGACCTCTTCTTTACCTCTAAACACAGCTATGGGCTTCCTTCCAGGGACCAGATGGGCCGATTAGGGCTACCCTTACTATTTGCTCTCATGTAGAAACTTAATAGTGTATGTAGGGATATTAGGCACGCTATTGTGACAATATGGTGGTACTCTTCCTGTGTATCACTTTCCTGGTCACTGTTGTAATAGTGTTGTGTTTCATTATCCTCATAATCGCAAATTCATGCCTTTTCACTTAGAACACAGTTGCTTCAATAAATCCTATTGAACCAAATCCTGCTTTTGTTTGTCTTTACATGTATGCGACTTGCATAACTGAGAGAAAGAGGTACGATCAGTTCTACCATGACTTCCCTGAGGAGTCTTAGAGGGTTAGGTGGCACGGTGCCACAAATCACTTGTACCTCTGGTACTGGTGAGGTGCTGCTAGCTAGCCAGAGGGCTTTGCATGACAGTTTTCACATGGTGTGGGATCGGATTCAGTCCCTCATGCTCGGTGGTGCTGCCACCCAAAAATCCAGCAGTCTCGTTACTACAATGGGAGTCCTATGACAAGTGTTTTCAGATATAAAATGAGAAACACTTTATTATGCACACAATACTTAATACTATATTGGTCAAACATGTATGTTAATAGTCAGGTGGAAATAGCTATAGTCATACCCCCCCTAACAAGTCCACACCCCCATCGAAACCTGACACCATGATATTCCCCATATGTAATTGACCCAATAGAAGAGGGTGTAGTCGCAAATGGGAGTTGGCTGGCTTTGTCTTAGTGTCACAACATTCATAAAAGCAGAAAACATTCAATAAAGGACCAATGTAACACCATTAAAAGTGCTATAGATGGTTCCTCCTTACAATGACATTCTTTAGATAATTTATTGGCTCATTTTTAACCCTTTGACCATAAACAAATCATTCCTCTTGACCTTTTTTAAAACATATGCAGCATCATTGTCTATTTGTCATTATCAATAAAACATTACAATTTTAATGAAATATCAGCATGAATCTTTAGTCTACATTCAGCACGCTGCAAGCACAGCCTTAGGATCCACAAAGGAGAGATCCCCACACTCCAAAGCCTATGAGGGAAAATCACAAGTTCTAGGAGTGCTAAAAACTGTCAATAAACCTCTCCTGTAACAAATAATTTTACCCCCTAGAAACCTTTGGGTACATTTTTGAAAAACTTTGATGGGAGCTTCTGTGGGGACTGCTAAACTCTTGGCAGCCTAACAAATATTTAGCAACACATATGTGGTGTGTCTGCCCTCTCTGAGACAACACAAGCATAATATGGAAAATGGAAATTTGAATATGCCCTCAAAAGGGCTTTTGGGGCTCTCCAGTCCCCAGGAGATCTTAGACTGCAGCAGTCATGCGGCTGCCCCAGGGAAAACTGTATTTTTTCCTCTTTTTGTGTTTTTATAATGTGTACTCAATTCTCACTTGAGGCACTCACAGAATGTACTTTCACTGGGGAGCCCCAAAGACGCCACTGAGCCTGACTGCTGTACATATGCTCAGCAAAGCTGCTCTATGCCTTGCGAGAGCGGTTCAATCTTCTGCTCCCGTGAGTGCGAAACCTCTTCCTTCCACCTGTGGTTAGAGGAGCGGGAAGACTTAAGGGTAAGTGCCCCTCCACCAAGACATGAGCAGGTCAAACAAGAAGAACATTAATCTGATCTCCTCTTTGTGGCCCTAGAGAGAAGGAGGTCTCCGGTGACCGATATGAAAAGAGCACAGGAGTGTTAATTTTGTCTTTCATTGCTCCTGGGGATATGAAGGCCCCTGGAGCAAATAAACTTGCAGGGAACGGGGCTCCACACTCACACCTTTTCAGCCTGCCTTTTTGCTTGTCCTGTGCTAACTTCCAGGGTGCTTGGCCATACTCAGGGTTTCAAGATGCTTCAAGATTCAACAAGCTCACCAAGTAAAGTGCTTCTCATGAACATTCCCAGCTGGTTCCCCTGGGAGACAGAGCTTATTTCAGTGATTTCTCTGCCACTGGTGAGCTCCCTTCAGGGCTCCTGGTCTTCCCACATAGCCCTGGTTGTCAGGATGTGCCTGCCTGTTCCCCTTATGACCTTTCTTTATTTCAGCAGTCACCACTAGGTAGTTATAGTTAGGACCTAGTTTCTATGGAAAAAGTGTTTTGGTTTTGCCTATAACATTGGTGCAACGTGACGAAATTTCAAAGGAATTTTCAAAACTCATACACTGCTAAGTTAAGTTTCTGACTTGAAAGTTTTGGGGTGATCTGTCAATTGAGGGACAAGAAAAAGGGGGCAGCCAAAACACATTTTCCCCACTCATCTTTCTATAGGACCTTTAGACATGCCTACTGCCCGAACTACGGAACAAAATTACACCAAATTTGGCACAAAGCTGGATTCTGTTCCACAGATCATGCTTTTTGTGAATTGGTGCACATTCGTCCATTAGTGTAAGAGAAATTTAAGGCCAAAAAATATAGATATATGGGGATGTGGATCCTCTGCGGATCCAACTGTCCGCGTGCTGATATCTGATTGGCTGCCAACACTTCAGCAAGGAAGTGTTGGCAGCCATCTTGGGACTCGGCATCAGTTGTGTCCCAGAAAAAAAAGAAAAGAAAAAGGAAAATGGGCCAGGGTAGAGTCACCCTGACCCCTTAGTCCTGATGCTGGGTTCCCTGACGGACCTCACCAGGGCTAAAAAAGCTTTTTTTTAAAAAGAATTTAGAAAAATACATGGATGGGTCAGCTGATTTTTCAGAGATTTGTTTTTTTAATAAAGGGGTCTCCCATGCTTTTTAAAAATGTGCCCGCAGCTGGGGGAGATCCCGGGGGCATCATAGAGGAGGGGGGTGCACGGGATCCCCTCCTTGGGCTGTAATAAGCCCCGGGGACAGCCACTTCACCGGGCGAATGGGAAAATATGAGCGTGGATCACAGTCCCTGATTCTGTGGACCACCACCCCAGGGAAAAAATGCTTTTAAGAATGTGGGGGAGGCCAGATGTGGATAATCACAGCCCCGGGGATCACCACTTCCTTGTTGCAATCAATATAATTAATGCAGGGGCCACCCCCCCGGGCTACACTTTATTTGGAATGGGAGGGCAATGCAGCCTCCCAACACCTCAGGGACCACCACCCCGGGGCTATGCTTACTTATGAGTGGGGGCCTCATGGCACCCACTGCCCCAGGGTCCCCTCGGGGCAAATCTTTAAAAAAACAAAGGGGGTCCCTATGGGACCCACATGCCCTGAGGACCACCACCTCCCCAGGGCTAAGTCCTAGATGGAGTGGGGCCGCACGGCCCCCCTCCTGGAGCCACTGATGGCCCGGGGGACCTCCACCCACCAGGGCCAGCTCCTGCTATGTCCCAAGGAGCCCAAGCCCTGGACATAGCTGTTTACTGTGGCTTGGCTGCAGCTCTGCAGCCAAAGCTGTATAGCAGGTCCTCCTGTCAAAAACTGAAGCTTTCAACTCCGTCCCCTGCACGTGTGCAGGGGACAGAGATGAAATAGTTCAGCAAGCAAGGAGCTGCTGTCAAAGCAGCTCGGTGCTTGCAGAAGCAATGGCACAACGAGAGAAGCCTTAAGGCTTCACCCACAGTGCCAGGTAGCCCATAAAGGGCATTTGAATTAAAAAAATATAAATAAATATATATATATTAAGTTTTTTTTAAAATAATGAATAAATAAATGGGGACCGTGGAATGCCCTTCACGGTCCCAGGTAGCTGATAAAGGTCTTAAAAAAATATGAAAAAAAGCAAAACCAATAGCTCACTGTGAAGGTCACAGACCTTCACACTGAGCGTTGGGGGTTTGAGTCCAGCTGGACTTTTTTTTTAAAACAACAAATATATTTGACTTTAAATTGTACACAAATATGTCATTCTGAGTATATCAGACATCAAACCCTAAAAAGCTCTGTCTCTCTCCCTCATGTCTTTCTCTGTTTCTGCCTCTCTTTCAGTCAATTTCTCCTATTCGCACACCCCTCACAGACCACCTCAGACACTCCTGCACCCACTCACACATCCACTCAGACACTCATGCACCCACTCACAGACCCAAGCATACCCTCATGCACTCACTCACAGCCCCAGTCAGAACCTCATGCACTCTGACACTTACACACCCACTCAGACTGTCACACAACAGCTCACAGACCCATCTACAGCCTCCTGCACCCACTCACGAACCCACGCACACACTGACGCACCCCCTAAAACACTGATGTACGCACTGTCACACTCACACAGACAATTTGACAGCCACTCTCACCCTTAGATACACCCTCTCACACAAAGGGCAATGTGCAGAGTTGGGTGGTTAGGGAGGTTGGCTACATGGTCTCGCTGCAAGCTAGGTCTTTGTGGCAGCCTCCGCCGCACACGGGTGAAGGCTGTGCACGGTGGAAGGTTGGGTGATTATTGGTGATTGGCCACAGGGCCTGGCCGCAAGCCAGCGGCCATGCGTGGCTGTGGTTAGATTAATGTATAGTAATGAAAATTACTATATGTTAAAAAAAACATAGAAATTCACTGAAAAAAACAAAGGTTACAGGGATGTTATAGTTAGCACATATCATTTACTGAATCAGCTGTGTCTCAGATAAAAGGGCATTAATTTAAATAATTAAAATGATGAAACATGCTAGAAGCAAAATGATGACAAGGAAAGTGAAACACAGAAAAAGTCCCACCATACTGTCACTATGCGTGTAATTTTTGCAATTAGTACCTAAGCTATGTTAGAGCAGAGTATGATAATTCCTAATCCGCCTTTCAGGACCACTGGGGAAGACATAATCCCCCATACCTGAGCAAGGAAGCCTGTTGTCTACAGAGACACCATCCCCAAATAGACCAGGGAACCGGTAGTTTCAGCAAGCAGCTGTAGCAAAGTCAATCAGCATGTGGTTGTGGTCCTCTGGCTGGAGTCTAACTCTAACATGTGTGGGACGGAGAAGTGTTTTTCATAATAAAACAGCTGATGTTCTTGGAAAATGTCCCCACGTATGGATGTGTGTGTTTCTGTGATTGTTGGAGGCACAGTGTTCCACTTTGCGGTCAACCATATCCTGCTGCAGCCTTGAGGAAAGCACAAAGTGTAAAGAATGCCTTGCCAAGAAAGGCATTGCTTTCCTAGGTGAAAGAACAACTAGATAAAGAAAATAAACAGCCCCACAAATGTGGCTGAGTCTGAAATAACAAAATGAAGTTCAATAATATGTAGCTAGGCTGAAGAGCACAAGCAGCAGGCCTAGATACTAAAATAATGTGCCCAAAGACACAGGTAAAATGCCTATACTACAAGATATGAAGCTTGAAAAAGGCAAGGATGAAAACACCTCCTTCAAGGATTACAGATAACTTTTCCAGGTATAAATACAGAGAATACACACTTGTTCTTCCTTGGCCATTTGCACAATGTTAGGCTGAGTATGACTTTACAGAAGTGAACCTTCAACATGGGCACCTGCTTTGTTCTACAGGTAATTTTACAGAAATTAAACCTCAGCAGCCACTGAGGTTTAATTTCTGTAAAATTACCATTATATTAGAACGAATCCTGCCATGAGTATTTATCAAAAAACAGGCCACAGTTTATGCAAAATGTCTGTCCTGCTGGAAGACTTTCTACTAGCTTCTTAGCGATTGTTACCTTCTTGGCTAAATTTATAGTGCATCTCCCACACTAGAGTTGCATAAAGGATGGCGAGGAATTGGCTATTGGGGCAACAGGGGCAGCCTCAAGCACCTCCAGTCCAGGAGTCCCCTGACTCCAGCCAGAGCTGCATTGTTCCAGCAAGCATAGAGGTGCATTAAATAGCACCTCCCTGCTTGCGGGAGCAATTATTTCATCTGTTTTTATTCATGCATATTTGCTTGTGGAGGAGCAGATAAAAATTGCACTTTCTGCGAGCAGGAGCCGCTTGATCAGCTCCTGTTTGCAGACAGTGGAGTTATGTTTGCTTTTGCGTGGTGGAAGCTATCAGCTCCCACCAAGCAAAAGCACACAACTACCACCTAAGGGTGGACACCTCGGGAAGTACCAGGAGACAGCCCTCGGGGGTGGAGGTCCCCACGGCCCTCTATGGCCTCATGAGGGGGGGCCATATAGCTCCCATCCATCATTTAATTTAGCCCCAGAGAGATGGTAGTCCCCGAGGTTGAGGGTCTGCCTAGAACCTCCTATATTAATTTCTTTCAGCCCCAGGGAGTTGGCGGTCCCCAGGGCTGCGGGGAAGGGCTGAGCAGTACCCCCCACATTTTGTATGATTTGCCCCGGGAAGTGGCGGTCCCCAGGACTTCTGGGGTGCTACACAGCCACCATTTATATTGTTTAAATTACCCCAGGGAGGTAACAGTCCCCAGGCTGTGGGGGGCACACATGCCCTCCTGCATTAATTTAACAACCTTTGCCCCGGGGAGGTGGTGGTCCCCTGGGCGCATGGGTGCCATGCAGGCAGTCCCAGAGGGTTTGATAAGCCCTAGGAGGGGGGCCCCTTGCTTGCTCTGAATAAAAACAATTGTGCTGAATTTCACAAATAGTTTGATTTTTGCTGTGATTTTTTTGAGGGGCTTTTTAGACCCTTTTAAATTTTTTATGGGGTTTTATTTTTAGACTCAGCTGACGCCAAGTCTCAAAATGGCTGGAAACACTTTGTGGTTGAAGTGTTGGCAGCCAATCAGATTTCTGCATGAGATCGTCAGTATATACAAATTTTGATTTTCTTTAATTTGTCGTGCACTACTGAATGGCTGTATAGCAAATAAGCAAAATCGTAATCTGCATACCAAAAGCTAGCTTTCTGACAAATATGGTGTAATTCTGTCCAGCTCTTTAAGGTCCTATGGGAATTAACATGGGAAACACAACTTCTTTGACCCCCCCTTTTCTCAGCCCCGTTTGATGGATCACCCCAAACTTTTCAGTGTGCATATTTTGCCTCGTGGTTATCACTAGGTAGTTATAGTTAGGATCATGTTCCCATTGAGAAAGTGTTTTTTGACTTACCTATATCTTTGGCTCCATTTGAAAAATCTTTGCAAAGTTTTTTTTTTAAAGTGCTGCGGTGATTCTTGCTGTGTACAGAACGTTTCAGGGTGATCCGTCAAGCACGGCCAAGAAAAAGGGGACTCAAAAAACATTGCATTTCCACTGTTAATTTCCATAGGATTGTTTAGACATATCTACAGTTTGAACCACTGGACAGAATAACACCAAATTTGGCAGAAAGATAGCATTCGGTATGCAGATTACGCTTTCACTTATTTGGTGTAAATCTGTTCAGTAGTTGTGAACAAAGACAAGCTCATGCAGGAAAATGCACAGCTCTTATTGACTGCCAACACTTCAAACCATCTTAGGACTTGGCTAGAGCTGAGTCCCAGAAAAAAAGTAAAAAATAAAGAAAAGGGGCCAGGGTAAAATCACCCTGATCCCTTAGCACTGGTGGTGGGGGGGCAAAAAAGCATTTTTTTAATCTATTTTTTGTAAAAAGATTTTTACAAATCAAGCAGGGGCTCCTGCCCTTGTTTTTTTTATAGGTCCCCACGTGGGCCAGGTCCCAGGGGCATTAGAAAATTTGTGTGGGGGGACTTCCTGCTCCCCCCACAGCCCTAGACACCACCATCTCCCCGGAGCTTTTTCATTTATTAAAAATGTGGAAGGCCCGCAGCCCCCTCGCTGCCATGGGGACCACCACCTCCCCAGGGCGTTCATTATTATATGTGCAGGGGGGTCAGCCACATCCCAGGGCTTTCATTTTTAAAAATGTGGGGCGCCTGTGGCCCCCAGCTGCCCTGGGGACTGCCACCTCATCAGTGTTTCATTATTTTATATGCAGCTACTGCCCTGGGACCTCTACCTCCCCAGGGCTTTCATTATTATATATGCAGGGGGCCTGTGATACCCCACTGCCCTGGGGACCACCACCTCCCCAGGGCTTTCATTTGTAAAAATACGGGGGGTTGCGTCACCCCCTGGTGCAATAATTTATAAAAAGAAAGCGGGTCCCTTTGGGACCCCGGAACACCACCCCCCATGGCTATTTTCATTGAAGGGGGGGGCTGCACAAATGGCCCTGGGGACCACCACCGCCCAGGGCTGCCTCCTGCTATGTCACTGGGTGCCCACCCTGGGACATAGCTGTTTGCTGTGGCTTTGCTTCCGCAAAAAATTATGGTTTTGACAGCGGGACCTGTAAAGCAGGTCCTGCTTTTAATATCTAAAGCTTTCCTCTCTGTCCTTTGCATGCCTGCACGGGACAGAGATGAAATGCTTACGCAAGCAGGGAGCTGCTGTCAAATCAGCTCTGTGCCTGCTGTAGCAGTGGCACTGTGAGGGAAGCCTTAAGGCTTCCTCTGCAGTGTCAGGTAGCCCGTAAAGGGCATTTAATTTAAAATTAAAAAGATAATAATTAAATAAATAAATAAATAAGGAGGGACCATGGGGGAGCCCTTAAGGGTCCCCTGTGGTCCCTGATAGCCCATAAAGGGCTAAAAACAAGTATAAATAAAAAGAAAACCCATAGCTCAGTGTGAAGATTGCAAAAATATTATATTTAAAAAATATATATTTTTTTTTATTTCAAATTGGACACAAATAACTCATTATAAGTATCAGACATCAAAGCCTAAAAAACTCTCTGTCCCTCTCCCCTTCTTTCACTCACTTTGTCACTCTTTCAATGAATTCTCCCACTCACACACCCACTCAGACACTTACGCACCCACACACTCATGCACCCTCTCACAGACCCACCCAGAAACTCACGCATGCACTCACAGACCAACTCAGACCCTCACGCTCCCACTCAGACCCACACAGTTATGTACTCATTCACACACCCATTCACACCTTGATGTACCCACTCACAGACCCGTGCACATACTGACGCACCCACTAAAGCACTGATGTACACACTCTCACACCCAGATAGACACTCTGACAGCCACTCTTACCCCAAGATCCAGCCTCTCACACCTATTCTCACAACCAGCTAGGCTGTGGCCAACTTCCGCTATGCATGCGAAAAAGGCCATGCACAGCATTGAGTTGTGTGGTTAGGGGAGTTGGCTGCAAGGACTGGCTGCAGGTTGGCCCTTGCGGGCAACCCCTACTGCACACAGGAGGAGGCCGTGCACGTTGCAAGGTTGAGTGCTTATAGGGCGTGCTCGGCGGCAGTTGGATTCAGGTATAGCAATGAAAAGGACTATACGTTAAAAAACCATCGAAATTCAATGAAAGAAACAAAGGTTACAGGGACGTTATAGTTAGGTTCTAAATTTACTCGTACAATAGATATTCAGCAGTTATAGTCAGAGTGGTGTAGGCGCGATTTATAGTTACCATAGGGTGTGAGTTTTAGATACTTGAAAGAACTCTAAATATAACTGCTGAATTTCTATGGTTTTGTACGAGTACATTCAGAGCGTAACTATAACGTCCCTGTAATCTTTGTTTTTTTCAGTAAAATATATATATATATATATATATAAAGTTCCTCTGCCACAAAGTCAAGCTGCTGCCATGGGAGTGGCATGTAAAGTCGGGTACATCCCCCGATGCACACAAATTGCAGAATACGTCTTGTGAGGAAAAGACGATAAACACACAATAAAAAATAATCCAAATCTTATTTATTAAAGACATTCCAGCCCCATTGATGTGTTTCAGCACTAAGCCTTGCTCATGCACCATGTGTAATGCATCAGCCATTTTGTACCATTCTGACTTTTATTTCACAATAAATGAACAGATAATTCTGCCACATATTCAACTTTACAATCAGATTTAAATCTTTACATTTCTGCGATAATATCTTCCACATATATCCATCCCATAGGGACCTATTATTTATCATCTTGTCATTAGCTCATCCATTTCATTTTCCATGACCGGCCATTATAAGAAGACAATTCTGCCCAAGTAGGAAATTATGCCCTAGTGGGCAAGTGTAACAGTCCCTCTTAATATTGAAAAAAAAGAGAATGTCTGTACAATTCCACATCTCCTTCTACAAACATACTAAGACCCAGCTTGACTAGATATATTTAGCTCTCTTGCATTCCTTATTTACAGTTTTGGCATGAGAAGTTCCAATAAGATAAAAAAATAAATAAAAATAAAGTGCCAACCACATATTACAATTCCTATTAAAAACAAATGAACCTAACAAACTACCATCTAAGTGAATAAAAGGAGCTTGTGGCAAAGCAAGACAATTCATAACATAATCAACCCCTATTAATTCTCACAGATTCAGAATGACAGTGTTTTCCTTTTAATAATCAGCCTAAATGAACAACCAATTCTTCATTTATCTTCAATTATCCTGGATGTAGGGTACCATATCTGAAGAGGAATTTAGACTCAAGTCTTCTCAATTCTTGTGTTCTATTACCCCCTCTGACTCGAATAGGAATCCTATTTAATGCACAGAACCTCAAAAGACTGATGTTTCTGTCATGCTTTAACTTAAAGTGCTGTGAAATGGGGTACTGTTTGTCTTCATTTTATGTTCACTCTCATATGCTCTAGCACTCTTTTTTTTAGCTTTGTGGATCATACTTCCAATATAGTATTTATTGCCTGGACAACACAATGCAAAAACACAATATTCTGAGTTACATGTAAGATGTTTCAGTATTTCATATGGCTGATACTCCATTCAAAATTGGACTAGCTTACAGCTGGTGCTATATTGACATGCTTTGCATACGCCACATGTAAAAAAGCCTTGCATATTTGTATTTTTAACACTCCCCAAGATTCAAGTAAGCTGTGACTGAGAGCATACTTAAGAGATGTAAATTTTCTAAAAGATATTTGTGTACTATCTCTGATGTACTCAACCAAGTGTTCATCTGTTTTCAGTACCTCCCAGAATTTCATCAGGCTACGTCTCACCTCCCATGCCTGATTATGGAAGGAAGTAATACATCTTATAGATTGAGCATCGTGACTGCTCCTCACTTTAGGGGCTAATAGCCCTTCTCTTTTAATCTTTATGACCTTCTCACATGCTTATTCTAAAGTTTTGAGAGAATACCCTCTTTCAAAAAATCTCTGTTTCATTCTATTCATCTCTTCCTCAAAGGCCACCTCTGAACTACAATTTGTTTTCGCTCTCAACAATTTACCATATGGAATGCTTTCTATTAGATTTTGGGGATGGCACCTTCCTGCATGTAGCAAGCTACTGCCTGCTGTCATTTTATGAATGAGACTACTTTCCAATTTGTTCTTATATACTTCCAATTGCAGGTCCAGGAATTCTATTTTGGTTTGATGTATGCGGCTACTGAACATGAGATTTAGGGCCACATGTACGTATATTTGGAAGTTAGATTCCCTGATTGTGATTCCATGTTAATCGCAATTAGGGAATCACAATTCCAAATGTAAGAAACTCCATTGAATTTCTTTTGCGATTCCATTTGGTTCGCAAATAGACCTGCCTCATTAATATTAATGAGGTAGGTCGCAATTTGCGACCCACCAGGAATCGAAAAAAGCACAGGGATGGTGACCTGCTGGTGTCAGCAGACCACCATGTCTCTGATTGCTTTTAAATAAAGCAATCTTTTTTTTTTAAACACAGCTGTTTTTTCTTAAAGGAAAACAGGTTGCTTTTAAAAAGAAAACAAATGAAACATTTCACTTTCATTTTTGAAGAGCAGGCTGTGGTCCATGGGACTACTGCCTGCTCTTCAAACATGTTTGCATGCATTCACAAAGGGGAAGGAGTCCCTTGGGTACCCCTTCCCCTTTGCCTGTGGGGTAGCACCAATTTGAAATTGGTGCTAACTGCGATTGTTTTGCAACCCCATTCACAGTCACAAAACAATCATACATACCATTTAAATTCGGTATTAGGAAGGGACGCCCTGAACACGCCCCTTCCTAATACAAGAATCGCAAAACCAGTTTGCGATTCGGTAACAAGTTAACGAATCGCAGTTTGCGCTTTGTACATCCCAAAAAGCATTTTTCTAGTCGCAAACGGGCCGATTCGTCGAATCGGCCCGTTTGCGACTAGAAAAATGCTTTGTATATTTGACCCTAAGTGAGATGTCATTTAGGATATTTACAAGCTCATAGGCTTCTTCCATACTTCCTTTGCAAATACAAAAGATGTCATCAATATAGCGCACCCAGAAGACGACTTGTTCGTCAAAATGACGGATGTTACTGATGACCTACTCCTCCCACCAGCCACGGTAAAGACATGCACATCATATCCAAAAGCAGCTTGGTATGAAAAAGATAGGACAGTGACTGAGCTCCCAAAAAATTTCTACTTGCCTTAATTCTCAAATCATGGGGTATACAAGTATATAGGCTATTTACATCACGACACATGGGCGTATTATGTTCTTCCCATAAGAAATCGCCTGTATCCCTTATTTATGACTGCAAAAACTTTACAAAAGGTATGAGAAAAAAGTTGACATACTTTGATGTATTCTCCAGCATACTCCCCCTAGGAGTCTACCAGGGGGGTAACTAGATCTTTATGAGTTTTCAGTAAAAAGGTAAAGTGCTGGCAGTTTAGGAAACACACAGTTGAGGAATTGGTTTTGATCTTTCCAAGCAGTAAGTTTCTCTTGGTAATCTTTGTAAGCCTTCTCAAATTTTTGTCTGGTTGATAACTCATAATTATTAGTATCCCTAAGTTGTCTATGACCTTCACTTAGGTATAGATCTAATGGTCAAATCTTTACATTACTTCATTTGTCAGATTTTTAATGACAATACTTTTATTCCCTTTTAATTCCCTTATAGCATCAAGGTGTTTCTTTTCCAAATTGCCCTGAATATATTTTGTTTTCTTTTCAATTCTCTTAAATTCTTTTATCATGCATTGCTCAAATACATTAATGGCCTTATTTGTCATTTGAGGCATAAATATTGGTTTAAAACCACTTAGACCACCACAATCAAGATCAAGATCAATATCCTCATTATTCACATTTAAAACCGGGTCAACTATCCAATTTTAATTCCCTTCCAATTCCACCTGAGTGTGAAGAATATCAGTGTTACCTATTTCTAAGTTTGAGGGTTTTTCCCTTCCTCTCACAGTCATACATATCAACATTTTAGTTTCAGTTTTCTGGTAAAGTGAAATAGGTCTATTCGGCTGTTAGTATAGTCAAAATGTGCTGTTGGACAGAAAAAAAGGCCTAAAGATAAAAATTCAATTTGGGGATCTGTAAGAACAAGATTGGATAAATTTACCACTGTTTTTCTATCCATAATTTTTTAGCTGTTTGCCCTCTTTTCTGGATTCCCATGGAGCTTCCTCAATTTTTTTGCCTCTTTGCATCTCTTCTGTTGCCTCCTTTCTCGCCTCGTCACATCCTCTAAACCCCTGGGCACCCTTGCCCCCCCATGCTCTCAATTTTCCCTGTGCCAAGAGGTTGAACTCCATTAAAATGTGTGATTTTACTCCTACCGTTTCAGAATGAACTGATACATCACTTTGACAGTTTTCACTTTCTGTTTGCTCACCTTGAGCACTATGAAAAATCCTGGATTGTTTTAGAGACTATGTCAAAGGATTTTTGGAGGTTGAAGGATTCTCCCCTTGAAATCTCTCCTGAACATTGTACCTTAAATATTCAGATTTGCACCAAAAAGTTAAAATTGGCCTCTGTCATAATAAACTTGATCTCTGTAAAATTTTCACTGGTTTTAACCTTGATCTCCACCTGACTTTTTACAGCCCGATGTTTAATTTGCCTATTTCCTGTTCAAATTCTTCATTAGAGCATTTCTCTTTTAGCGTGTTGGTATATTTGCTGAATTCAAATGACAGCCTCTCGCTATCATTTGTTGCATATTTGAATAAAATTTTTAACATTGTGGTTGAACAATTATGGTTGTTAGCTGCCCACTCTTCCATCATTTCTGGGTCAGGATTGTTGAAAGTGATGGTTATAAAAATTCTTAACCCTCTTGGCACCCTGCCACAATCAACATACTTTTGTAATGTAATGGCTTCCCACCATTTTCACTTGTTCTTGTTTAGATACTTTCCATCGAATTGTTCCAAAGTTGATTCCTTGTAGACATATCACTTTGCCCGGCTTCATCACAATCATCATTAGTTATATTTGAGGGTTGAACAAAGAGATTCTTAGCGGCTTCCCTCCATCATGCTTCTCTAGCTGCTGCCATTCTATTGTATTTATATTTAGACCGGTACTCCCGAACTCATGGGACTGAAACACTTCTCTTATGTGTAGTTCTCCACTGTAGCCCTTTACAAAGGCCAACACCGGTTCCACAAGCCACTCCACATACACAATTCCACAGGAGATAGTCCAGTTAAGAAATGGAAGTTCACTCACCCCATCTTTGGTGCAGACTTCCCTAGGGGAGTCCTCCAACACCAGCATTGCGATTCCACCTCTTTCATGGGTGTGTCCTACATGCTCATTCTGCGCTGCTTTCCCATTGTTTCCATTCTGTCTCTCAATGTGGGGCTGGGTAGGAGATTCCAAATCAATACCACAACACTCACAGCTGATTCTCTTCGCCACTTGTTGCTGCAAGCTCACAGCGGGATAGCAAACCTCATCTATCCAACAAATACCAAATTCCTCCTTACCTTCCTTTCTACTCAAATGAAGGGAAACGGGCCATGGCTCAATTTTGTTTAGCATATTTATTCACCACACAAAAGCAGCAAAATTCTGCCTGACGCATTTTGGAGCCACAAGCTCCTTGATCACAGGTCAGGTTACCTTTCCATTTTGCTCATATAAATACAGTACTTGATACAAAAGTGCACAACATAGATATAGGACCCTCCTTCAGTGTGTCTTACATGTGTAATGCATCGCCCATTTTGAAGCATTATGAATTCATTTCACAATGAATGAACATATAAATTTGACACATATTCAACTTTACGTACAGACTTAAATCTTTGCGATAATACCTTGGTCATATGTCCACCTTCTAGGGACCAATCACCCTTCATCTTATCATTAGGTCATCCAATTCACTAAAGCACTACATTGAATTGGATGACCTACTGATAAGATGATAGATGATAGGTCCCTATAGGTTGGATATATGTCCAAGGTATCACAACAGAAATGTAAAGATTTAAGTTTAGATAGATAAAGATTTAAGATAGATAGATAGATAGATAGCTAGATAGATAGATAGATAGATAGATAGATAGATAGATAGATAGATAGATAGATAGATAGATAGATAGATAGATAGATAGATAGATAGTGTAGGGGGCTGGCTCTGCATATACTATATCAAAGTGAGATGTAGTGTGCACAGAGTCCAGGGGTTCCCCAGAGGCTTAACAGAGGCTAAAGTAGATAATACCAATGCTCTCTTTGTGGTAGTGTGGTCGAGCAGTTAGGCTTATCAGAGGGTAGTGCAAAGAATTTGTTGTCCACACACTGAAAATAGAAGAAGCACACACTACTAAACTCCAGACCAATGGTTTTCATATTGCAAAAATATTATTTTTAGAACCACAAGATTCAGGTTGCAGCTAAGTACCTTAAAAGTCTCGTATTTCACACAGATACCAACAGTACATTGTTTGAAATAAGTAAGTAATACAGTTTTTGAATTATTGGCAAAAATCTATTTTAAAAATGGACTCTGCAATTTTTAAACAGCTCCTGGGGGGAAGAAAAGTTAGATCTGTTTACAGGTAAGTACGACACTTACAGTCTCAGTCTCTGGGTTTTAGGAAGTCCACTGGTTGGGGTTCAAGTTAACCCCAAACACTTACTACCAGCAACATAGGGCCGGCCGGGTGCAGAGGTCAAAGTTGAATGTTACGTGGGCTCCCATGGAGACAGGGGTATTCAGAATCGGGTCAGCCAGCAGGTAAGTTCCCATGACTCAGAGGGCAGACCAGAGGGGATTAGAGGAGCACTGGAGGGGCCACAAGTAGACACCAAACACACACCCTCAGTGGCACAGGGGAGCAAATGTGCAGGGTGCAAACAGGACGTCAGGTTTCCAATGCTAGCCTATGAGGAGATCCCGGGGGTCAATCAGAGGCTGCAGGCGAGGTCCTGGGGGGGTATTTCAGGCACACCACTGGTCGGACAGGGAGGAAGGGCATCTGCTAAATGATGAGGCACCAGGGGTTGGTTTCTCTAAGGCCTGGGGGCTTTGGGTGCAGTGTGTTCTTTAGGCTTCGGATATCTTCGTCCGCAGCTTTGCGGTCAAGGTGTGTCCTCGGGATTCCCTTTGCAGGCGTCGTCATGGAGGGGTGCAGAGGTCAACTCAGGCTGGGCACTTGCTTGCAATCGCCTGGGAACCCTCTTTTGTTGGGTAGACCACCTGGACACGGGACGTAGGTGTCAGGTGCACAGGGGTCAAGACTCACGCATCCGGAATGAAGTGGCAGTCCTTGGTTGTAGGTTTCTTCAGACAGAGCTGCTGTCCTCTGGAGTTCTTGGTCCTTAGGGTGCAGGGCAGTCATCTGGAGTTAGCAGAGGTTGCTGGGTCTGCTGGAGCAGGGCAGTCATCTGGAGTTAGCAGAGGTTGCTGGGTCCGCTGGATGCGTCGCTGGCTTTTTGCAGGTTCTTTGAAGCAAGAGACAGGCCGGTAGGGATGAGGCCAAAGAAGTTGTCGTCTTCCTTCTTCTCTGCTGGGGGTTCTAACTTAGCAGTCCTTCTTGTAGGTCAATAGGAATCTGCTGCACTGGGTTCAGGGAGGCCCTTAAATCCTAAATGTGGCGGCGTGTTAGGGTCATAGGGCAGTAGCCAGTGGCTACTGTCGCTGAGGGTGGCTACACCCTCCTTGTGCCCACTCCCTTTGGTGAGGGGGGAATATTCCTATCCCTATTGGTCCCTGTCCTCCAAACCAAGATGGAGGATTCTGCAGGGAGGGGGTCACTTCAGCTCTGGACACCTTAGGGGTGGCCCTAGCTGGGGTGGTCACTCCCCCCTGCTTTCCCTAATTTTCCTGCCGGTCTTGCCACCAAAAGTGAGGCTTTGTCCAGAGGGCAGGCATCTCCACTAGCTGGAGTGCCCTGGGGCACTGTAGCCCAAGGCTTGAGCCTTTGAAGCTCACCGCCAGGTGTTACAGTTCCTTCAGGGGGAGGTGTGAAGTACCTCCACCCAGGACAGGCTTTGTTTCTTACCACAGAGTGCACAAAGCCACTCACCCCATGTGGTCAGAAACCTGTCTGAAAGTGGCAGGCTGGCACAGACCGGTCAGTCCTAAACTAGCAGTTGGGCTAACATACAGGGAACATCTCTAAGATGCTCTATGTGTGCATTTTTCAAGAAATCCCACACTGGCATCAGTGTAGGTTCATTGCGCTGAGAAGTTTAATACCAAACTTCCCAGTATTCAGTGAAGCCATTATGGTGCTGTGGAGTTCGTAATGACAAACTCCCAAACCATATACTCAATATGGCTACACTGCACTTACAATGTCTAAGAATGGACTTAGGCACTGTAGGGGCATATTGCTCATGCAGCTATGCCCTCACCTGTAGTGTAGTGCACCCTGCCTTAGGGCTGTAAGGCCTGCTAGAGGGGTGACTTACCTATGCTACAGGCAGTGGTTTGTGGCCATGGCACCCTGAGAGGGGTGCAATGTCGACTTGGTCTCTTTCTCCCTACCAGCACACACAAGCTGCAAGGCAGTGTGCATGTGCTGAGTAAGGGGTCCCTGAGGGTGGCATAATACATACTGCAGCCCTTAGAGACCTTCCCTGGCCACAGAGCCCTTGGTACCATGGGTACCTTTTACAAGGAACTTAACTGTGTGCCAGGGCTGTGACAATTGTGGAAACAAAGGTACAGTTTTAGGGAAAGAACACTGATGCTGGGGCCTGGTCAGCAGGGTCCCAGCACACTTTCAATCAAAGTTGAAAGTTGGCATCAACACTAGGCAAAAGGTGGGAGGGGGTCACCCTGCCAACAATGGCACTTTCCTACACAACCCCACCCAAACGAAAGAGAATGAAACTAACCTTTCCCAAGAGAGTCTTCATTGTCTAAGTGGAAGAACCTGGAAAGGTCATCTGCATTGGCATGGGCAGTCCCAGGTATGTGTTCCTCTACAAAGTCCATGCCCTGTAGGGATATGGACCACCTCAAAAGGTTAGGGTTCAATCAATCAATTAAGGATTTATAGAGCGCACTAATCACCCGTTAGGGTCTCAAGGAGCTTGGAGGGGGAGCTACTGGTCTCACCTTTCATTTGCATTAGCCATCTGAGAGGTCTGTGGTCAGTTTGAACAACAAAGTGAGTGCCAAACAAGTGTGGCCTGAGCTTTTTCAAGGACCAAACCACATTAAAGGCCTTCCTCTCAATGGCACTCCAACGCTGCTCCCTGGAGCGTAACCTCCTGCTAATGAAAGCAACAGGCTGGTCACGGCCATCATCATTGGTTTTGGACAGGACTGCTCCTATCCCATGTTCAGAAGCACCTGTCTGAACAATGAACTGCCCAGAATAATCTGGAGCTTTAAGAACTGGTGCTGACCATATTGCTTCTTTCAGGGTGTCAAAGGCCTTTTGACAGTCAAGGGTCCAGTTTACCTTCTTTGGCATCTTCTTTGAGGTCAGCTCAGTGAGAGGAGTCACAATGGACCATTATCCCTTCACAAACCTCCTGTAGTACCCAGTCAAGCCAAGGAATGCCCTGACTTGAGTCTGGGTTTTTGGAGCTTCCCAGTCCAGAATTGTCCAGATCTTGGGTTGTAAAGGTTGCACTTGGCCTCCACCTACAAGGTGGCCCAAGTATACAACTGTGCCCTGCCCTACCTGGCACTTAGATGCTTTGATAGAGAGGCCTGCAGTTCGCAAGGCCTGCAAAACCTTCCCCTGATGGACCAGGTGATCCTGACAGCTGGAGCTAAAGACAGCAATATCATCTAGATATGCTGCACTAAAGGACTCCAAACCAGCAAGGACTTGATTCACCAACCTTTGGAAGGTGGTAGGGGCATTCTTTAAGCCAAAGGGCATAACAGTGAAGTGATAATGCCCATTAGGTATAGAAAATGCAGTCTTTTCTTTGGCTCCAGGTGCCATCTTAATTTGCTAGTACCCTGCAGTTAAGTCAAAGGTACTTAAAAATTTGGCTGCACCTAACTTCTCAATTAAGTTATCTGCTCTGGGTATGGGGTGTGCATCTGTCTTAGTGACAGAATTGTGTCCTCTGTAGTCCACACAGAACCTAATTTCTCTCTTGCCATCTTTGGTATTAGGTTTGGGGACCAAGACCACCGGGCTAGCCCAGGGACTGTCAGAGTGCTCTATTACCCCTAACTCCAGCATTGTGTGGACTTCTACTTTGATGCTCTCTTTGACTTGGTCAGACCAAGTTTGTTTTTGACAGGTAAACTGTCTCCTGTGTCCACATCATGGGTACACAGGTGTGTCTGACCAGGGGTCAAAGAGAAGAGCTCAGCATACTGCTGTAGGACTTGCCTGGATTCAGCTTGCTGTTGGGCAGAGAGTGTGTCTGAATAGACAACTCCATCTACTGATCCATCTTTAGGGTCAGTTGAGAGGAGGTCAGGGAGAGGTTCACTCTCTGCTTCCTGATCCTCATCAGTAACCATCAGCAAGGTCAAGTCTGCCCTATCATTGTAGAGTTTCAGGCAGTTAACATGGATCACCCTCTTGGGTGTCCTGTTAGTGCCCAGGTCCACTAAGTCCACACAGTCCACTAAGTGGACTGGGTAAGTGCCACTCCATCTGTCCAGAAGTGCCCTGGGAGCCACAAGCTCCAGAACCCAGACTTTCTGCCCTGGTTAGAATTCAACCATTGCAGCCTTTTGGTCATACCACAACATCTGGAGTTGTTGGCTGGCCTCAAGGATTTTTGATGCCTTTTCCATGTACTTAGCCATCCTGGAGCGGAAGAAAAGCACATAGTCCACCACATCTTGTTTTGGCTCATGGAGAGGTCTCCACCAGCCTTCTCTAGCAAGTGCTAGTGGTCCCCTTACAGGGTGGCCAAAACAGAAGTTCAAAAGGGGAAAACCTCATTCCCTTCTGAGGCACCACTCTGTAGGCGAAAAGCAAGCATGGCAGGAGAACATCCCATCTCCTTTTGAGTTCTTCAGGGAGCCCCATAATCATGCCCTTCAATGTCTTGTTGAATCTCTCAACAAGTCCATTGGTTTGTGGATGGTATGGTGTGGTGAATTTGTAAGTTACCCCACACTCATTCCACATGTGTTTTAGGTAAGCTTACATGAAGTTTGTAACTCTGTCAGAAACCACTTCCTTTGGGAAACCCACTCTGGTGAAAATACCAATTAGGGATTTGGCTACTGCAGGGGCAGTAGTTGACCTAAGGGGAATTGCTTCAGAGTATCTGATAGCATGATCCACTACTACCAGGACGTACTGATTCCCTGAGGCTGTGGGTGGTTCAAGTGGACCCACAATGTCCACATCAACCCTTTCAAAGGGTACCCCCACCACTGGAAGAGGAATAAGGGGAGCTCTTGGGTGGTCACCTGTCTTGCCACTGGATTGACAGGTGACAACACTCCTTTACTTTCTGGGACATGGGCCAATAAAAATGGTTTACAAGTCTGCGCCTGTCACAGCATGGGTAGTACACGATCTAAGACCAACCCTAGCCAAGCTATCTGCATTGTCAGCATTACCACTGTGCACCAAAACATTATGTGGAAAAGCTCATGAGGCAGCATGTACTGCTAACTGGTGGTCTTATTGCTCATTTTTGGGTTAATAGGCTGAATTGTTGTCTAATATATACTTCAGGAATGTTGGATTGCAGGTTACTTTACCTCATGACCAAGAAGTGAAAGTTACTTGTCAAATATGTATTGCTTTGTTTACACAGTATTTCTTATTGTAGTGTTGCCTTGTTTAATCAGATACTACATTTCCCAGGAGCTCTGCACAACCGCCATCTTGGATGTGGCACCAGTATAAAAATGGCCACACCTTTCAACCAGTGCTCACTATTCTTTTGGGCTTCCTCTTATTGAAGGTGAGCTGGCTTCCGGTCTTCACTATGGCATCCCAGCGAGGCTCAGGCTCCAGCTGGACTTCTTCCCCTCACCTCAGCTTTACCGCGCCTGCAGTAGACAAGCCACGATTTCCTAGGCATTTTGTTTTGCTTCATTTCAGAGCACTTTTTCTCAAAGGAAACCTCTACATCACCCATTAGAAAATAAAACAAGGCGTGTTCTGTACGGTAAGGTCGAAGTGCCTGTTCCTTTATCAGATTCGCTATCGTGTTTAATTGTGAGCAGGATCTTTAGCGAATTTCGCATTCTTGCTTTAACCAAAAACTAGGAGAGCATCTACAGAAAAAACCTTATATAACTCCTAGAGTCGATGGCTTTTTGTTTCTTTTAATACGTGTGAGTGTTCATTCAAGGACATTTTGTTACGGACGGCATAATTGATGGGAGTATGAGTATTTGATTGCTCTTTTGACAGCATTGGAACACTCTACGACATTCCGATTTTTATGGCAAAACTATCTACATGTATGCATATATCTATGTGAGTATTTGATGCTCTCTAAAACAATGCAACTATATTGATTACTGAGTTAAAAGACTGCAACAAGTGGTGATAAGTTGTACTACAACATATCAATAATCCTAGGAGTGCTATGAAGTAATAGCACACATATTTAACGTTGTCTAACCATATTGCTTTGCACGTCTCCTTCCCCTCTGATCTCTTCCCACACCCTTCCCCTCACCAGGCCACTCTAAGAATCTGTGCTAATATAGCATATGGATTTGGAGGTGCCTGGAGGTGGGCCTTGTTTGAGCTTCATATAGATCCTGAGGAAGTGGCACTCAGTCTGACAGCTCCATGTTTTGGTTTGTCCCAAATGCCCAGCTAGGGGGATGTCATGGGTCAATTTAAGGATAAACTCACTCAATTCCTGTGTCACTACCACTCTCCTAGTGGCACCAGGTTTTGGATCTCTGGCCTCAGTGTAAAGGAGTCTATCCTCCCAATAGACCCTGTGGGAGCAACTGACATCTCCCTTCTCCTGCTCATCAGCTTGCTGTCTCAGGCCTTCAAGAGTGGGACAAATCTTTTGTCCCTGGCACAGCTGTTCCCCTGTTGGTCGCCATGGGCCCCAGAGCTCTACCTGATAAGGTTCCAGCTCCATGGAGTCAGTTTCCTCAGGGGATAAGACATCTTCCTGAGAAGAGAGGTCTTGCTTCTTTTGCTGTTCAGAGGCTGGTCCCATAGTCCTCTTACCTTTGCCCTTGGAAGGTTGGGCCATTATTCCAGGCTGCAGCGCTTCTTTTTCACCCTGTGCTCTGCTCTGTGCTTTGGTTTTCACACGCACCAGTTCAGGGATACCCAGCATGGCTGCATAGGTTTTGAGTTCTACCTCAGCCCATGCTCAGCATTGGTAACTGGATAGGCTTGTCCAGCCAAATACTGTCCTGGGGAAAACAGTTTCTCTATCACCATAGTGACACTGGCACTTGTATCTCTCAGGGCTCCTACCTTTGTCCCATTTATTAAGAGCTGCTGCCTGTACTTTTGCTTGTTAGGCAGCCAGGCAGCTAGTGTGGCTATATCCACCCCACCCTCAGAGACTAGTGTAGCTTCAGTGTGAACCCTGATTTGCTCTGTGCACATTATTGATCCCACCTGGAGACTGGCTATTCCAGTACTAACCAGAGTAGTGCTCCATGTTGGTACCCATGCTGTCTACAGTTGTGACACCAGGCCTTCTTGGGATCAAAGTTGTTACCCTTGTACTCATTTGTGGACTATGAAGAGGCTCAGGCCCACTGTCCAGAGCAGGTTTTTAGGGTCCTTGAGAAGACTTTTTGTTTTTGTCCTTAGGTGTCACACCACCCTTCCCCTGAGGAGGCTTTGTGACCGCTTGATTTTGGTCACCCCCTGTGGAAGTCTTAGTCACCCTAGTCTTGACCCAATGGTCTGCTTTCTTTCCCAATTATTGGGGAGAAATGCAACTTGTCATTGAAGCAGTTACTTAACAGGTGTTCCTTCAAAAACAAATTATAAAGCCTATCATAGTCATGCACTCCACCACCAGTTATCCAACCATCTAGTGTTTTCACAGAATAGTCAGCAAAATTAACCCAGGTCTGACTTGAAGTTTTGTGAGCCCCTCTGAGCCTAATTCTGCACTCCTCAGTGGAGAACCCAAATACCTCAATCAGGGTAGCCTTCATGAGGTCCTAGGATTCTGCATCTTTAACAGAGAGTGTGAGGAGTCTATCCCTGCACTTACCAGTGAACAGTTCCCAAAAGAGATCTGTTTAACTTTCTGGTTGCACCAGGCCACTTTTTGAGAGAAGTTTTGTGAAGAAAGACAGGCAAGTCAAAAAACACTTTTGGAAACATGGTCCTAACTATAACTACCTAGTGGTAACCTCCACCAGGTAATATATCTATATATATATATATATATATATATATATATATATAACAAAGGTTACTGGAACTTAATAGTCAGATTCTGAATTTATTCATACAAAACCTCAGAAAATCAGCAGTTAAAGTTATTTCAAGTAACTATACCCAAAGTATATATAGATTTTGCCCCAGAAAGCAGGGTGGGGCATGCCCCCCCCACACACATTTCTGCATAATAACCCAGGGAAGATGGTGATCCCGGGGCTAATAGAAGCCTTGGTAGAGCCTTGTGCACCCCTTCATTTTCAATCCCGCTATGCCAATTTCAGTCCCGGGACCCCATTGCCTGGGGTTCAGCCATATGTTCCTGAGTGTCCTAGCCCCACCCAGGGCACCCAGTATAATCTCATGAGTAACGCAGGGGGAGCCTCAAGGCCCACACAGTCCCACCAGCTCCTGTCTCTTTCAGGAGCTGGCATTGCTCCCACATGCAGCGAGTTGCTGCAAACAGCAGCTCCCTGCATGTGGGAGCCATAATTTCATCTTTTTCCCTGTCTGCACATCTGTGGGCAGGGGAAGAGATTAAGGGGCATATTTATACTCTGTTTGCACTGAATGTCGGTAATTTTTATTGACGCAAATTCAGTGCAAACTAAACTCCATATTTATATTTTGGCGCTAGACCCTTTTAGCTCCAAAATATAGGAGTTAGCAATATTTTTGTATGCGTTAAAACACTTAGCGTCCATTTGTGACAATGATATGCAAGTGAGGTGTTCCCCTCCAAAAAATGACGCTAACCTCCTATCGCCATATTTAATCCCGACGCAAAATGATGCACAACTAAGAAACGGAGTGAAAAAATGAGGTAAACCCCGATTAGCATCAAATTTACCGCCTGGGTCAGACTAGGCGTTAAAATGAGGCGCACACACCACTGCTTAAGGCAAATTCAGAAAAGCAACATTTGGCACCCACAGGACAAGATGGAAGTGTTACTGCTCCAGCGTGGGACATGACGCAGAGGACAGCAACCACAACAGCACCTTCCACAACTACAGCAGCAACCACAAGCACCACCATGGCACCCACAAAGGCAACGCAGAAGGCAGCAGATGATATTCCGGAACAGGACAACCCTCCTTGGCCTCAGGGAACAAGACCTAATCAGGACTTAACATCTCAACCGGCTAGTCATGCTACACCTGCTGCACCACATTGAGCCACAGATCACAGCCAGGATGCAGACACCACATAATATACCACCTGTCACAAAGCTGCTAGCTGTCCTGCATATGCTGGCAAGTGGTTCATTCCAGACAATGGGTGCACTGGTTGCTGGTGTGTCACACCTGTGTTTCTCGGTCTTCCTGCTGAAGGTATTAGATGCAATCCTCTCCCTGACACCCCGCCACATTTGCTTCCCCAATACCCAGCAAATGCAGCAGGAGATAAAACAAGGCTTTTCCCAAATTGCTGGATTTCCGCATGTGCTGGGTGCAATGGACTGCACCCAAGTCCTACTTGTCCCACCTGCAGCAATAAAACACTTATACAGGAACCGGAAACATACACATTCCGTAAATGTGTGGTCATAGTGGCCCACTCTGGGCTATTTACGAACATTTTAGCCAAGCATCCTGGTAGTGTCCATGATGCCTACATATTCAGGCACTGCAGGATCAACAAACACTTCCAGGATGGCCAATATGGCAATGGCCTACTTGTGGGTAAGTCAATAAAGCTAGCGATATACACACAAAACACTAACCCTGTAGGACACACAAGACATACCCCACTCCAAAAACACATGGCAAGGGTAACAAAGATGTACAGGTAATAATACATATGCACCATGCTGTGGTACATCACAATCAGTGCACAGCACAAACACATATACCCACATGTAAGTAAAACACCCACAACTTGACAGGCACACCACATGAAGGATAGGTGGAGCTATGTACCCTTTGCTAACAGAATATGTACACAAACCACTACAAGTGCCCACAGGTTGGCTACTAAATACACTTCAAACACACATTACATCAAACAAAGAATAGCACAGCAATGTCAATGCCATACACCATGGTCTTGTAAAGAAAGCCACACATAGGCACAGCCTCACTTAAATCATGCTGTGCACGTCTCTGGAAGAACATACATCAAATGCCAGACAACTGGTGCCACAACTACATCTCATCTACACATACCTGACTTACTGTAGTGTGCACATACATCTGCCTGATGCATTGGGTCACACACATAGGAATACCAAATTAACGGCGATCACATACCATGTGCCAGATTTGTGAGAAGTGGCACCACACCTACTGTAGTGCCACCTCACATGCACCACTTACTGACCCCCAGCACCATCATGTCTGTACCATAGACAATAAATGGCCCACCGTGAGGCATAGTCACTGTCAAACAGTAAAGATCATGGGTGCCACAGTGGGACCCTGTAGGAGTATAGAGGACATCACTAACCTTACATGCACTGTGCTGAGGGACACATTTGTAAAGTAGCTGTGACCCATCCCATAGCCTGCACTGGCATGTGTTGACCATATAAATGTTGATTCATGTATTGGAAGATAGGAGAAACACCGGTAGTAATGTTGATCATCCTGAAACAATGGGGATACACACCCTTGTACAACTGATGGCTGCCACAAACATCAGCTGCCACTCAAGATCACTAAAGGCCATATGTAAGAGCCCTTACTGCCACCTTCATGCCCTGCACTGTATGTACAAGTTGGCAGATGACAACTCTTTTGTGACTTGATGCCACCTTTTAAATAGATCCCCCTCCCACACAGCACTTTGCATGGAAGTGGCGTGCAATGTGTGTTGCTGTAGGTGTGTCACTGCAAGACATATAGCATTATGACGCTGCCCCAGATGTAGGTGTTTCCTAAAACCTGAGGCAGTGCAATAAGGAAATATACTGTGATTTGACCTCATATGAATGTGCCACCTATGCGTGCTACATACTGCTGCACACATAGAAAGAGCATAATGCCTATGAAGAAAGTTTATGTATCGGAAGGTGTCCCTTACTGCACAGAGTTATCCTCCCCCACAGGGTAGCCATCCAAGCACACTGGTGCAAAGTTGCCAGCATTGGTGCATGGCTGCATATTTTGCGCCGGTGCAAAGGACAACAAAGGGTTGCCTTCTAACATATTACACACAGTGCATTCCTGCGTAGTAAAAATGATGCAGTACGGCACTGCCAATTTAGAAGCTGCTTTGCGTTCTGTCATTTACCCTAAGTGTTGCACTGCATCTGTACCGCCACATATCAAAATGGCTGAGATGTCCAGGCTTTGTAGGGCTACCATGCTGTCTCTACATCTGACCCCACTGTGGTGCAAGGATGCGTCATGTCCCCTCTAGTAATAGCACACTGCTTCAAAGATGCACTACACAACACATGGTACATACATACTGAGCATCAAGTAGGAATCATAATTATATGTCCCAGGTCCTTGAGCCAAAACCTAAGATTGTCATGTCCAACAGCACAGTCCTGTTAAAACTTAGCACAAGGCCAGGAACTCATACCATACCACAAACACGTCTGAGTCACAACCAACTCCAACCACCAACTGCCATGCTACATACAAAACCTATTGCAAGCTTTAACAACTTTCATCTCTTACCTTTGCAGCGGATTAGGGTTACGGCATACAGCTGTGGCTGATGACTCCATTTGCAAACAGAGACACTAATGTGGTGGAAAAGACATTTGGCATCCTCAAATCCAGATTCAGGTGCCAGTACCTGACAAGAGGCAGCCTACTTTATGCCCCACCCATTGTGTGTAAAATAATCCTCACATGTGTCATCCTGCACAACATATGTGTATGAATGAATGTGCCATTGTATGATCAGGTTGCTGTCCTGCCTGAGGAGGAGGAGGTGGATGGTGCTGACAATTTGGAGGGGGAACAGCACAACACAGCTGCTGGGGTACGTCATAGACAACATATTGCTGACAACTTTTATACATAAAAAACACAGAAATCACCACGTAAAATTTGTAAATAAACACTTCTCATTTTTCCACCAATCCTTCCTTGGTCTGTTCATTCTCCACTACATATATCATAGGAATGTGACTCTAACCTCAGGGAGCATGTAACAGACACTAAACTGACAAGTTTTTGTAGCAACATCATATGTGATATAATAGATCATACTGCCACCATCACAAATATCACTTATAACCTTATCAATGATTTGTGACGACTGAAGGACACAATCCATGGACCACAACATATTTTGTACATTCACGTTGCAGACTTGCTATTCAATAGCCCATCACACACAACTACATCATGGCCTAATAGGATGTATGCAAGCGGCCCACACATAAGGTAGGGGATGTAAATAAATTTAACTCAAGTAATATTGGAACTGAACACGTCACAACTCAGTGTGATTGTTGCAATGGCTGCATGGAACATGTGTGACGAGGGGGGGGCTTCATCGGTAACTATGGTCATCATGATTTGCCCAGGGATAGTAACCAATGGAAGAAGTTGAGCCTGCACAGTCCATCGATGGGATACTGTCCTGCCACTGCCATGACCTCACTTATTGTATACACACGTCTGTGGAATGCACATTTGTTTGGATGAGAATTGATGCAGCTAGGGCTGTAGGTCCACTATACAAATACAACAGCTATTGGCAAAAGCAATGGGTTTATTCCAAAACCTGGGATCAAAGCATATTCTGGGTAGAATATATGCATAGTGTGTTACACACACTATGTACCAAAGATGAACACTTGTCAGACAAATATGCTGTCTTCACAAAATACATTTCTAAATACGGAGGCAAATGTGTGGTTGTTTTTCCTAGTAGCAGGTAGCAACAGTTAGCCCATCATCAACTATGCCTGACCTGTGTATGCAGCTTTAAATAGTATGCTCTGTATGACAACATCACATACCAAAACACAATCCACAATCCCACTCACAATGCAGAACAATTGCATAGTACCAAATGTTAAAATGTATCCCATACATGTTTTGGACTCCAAAAGCACAATCTGGAGTGGGTGCGCTACTATGTGTTGCAATGTCCAATACGATCAGATAGCCAGCATCACATTGAGTTGGAGTACACCAAGCCATGTAGGTAGGTTGTTCCAAGAGATGAATACAGACCTGAGATGATTTCTAACCGTTACATCATTCAGTCATGGTTAGAGTCAGCTAGGTTGTGGGATGCTGGAAGAATTGCATGATTATGTTCCATGGAGGGTGTGGATGGACAGTTCAGATATACCTACTGATAGTTCCAATTAGAACACGCCATGACACCTGGAGACTGTGCGTGGCACTTATTACATCTAACAAGTTGCCAGTAGTGGAGGAGGCAAGATCCCGACATTGCCCAAGTTATATGCTGGATTCTGTCCCCACATCACTACACAATGTAGTTGTAGAAGATGCGTACAATGCAGTAGCTGCCAAATATCTGGGATTAATGGAGGACATAATACATAACTTAACAGTAATGCTAGAAAAAATAGGAAAATGAACAGAGATACTCCAAAACAGACAGTACAACACATCAATGATTGCAGGTCTATCCTTCACATGTGTATATTGAGGCTGTCCAGGTATGTACATAACCCAGACATCTTTGGCACTACCATAAAATGATAATTGGCCTTAAGCTGGCACCATGACATGAGCCTCTTACATACAACACCATCTATACCATGCCATTAGTTAGTCATTGAGATCACTACACTCATACAACCCCTACACATGCTGCACATGGAAACAGATAATGAGTCCTATGAATGAGACATTTCCTACATGTGCAAGCATTCGAGCACTGTACCTAAGAGGGGGAGGCCTGACATCAAGTGCTGCATAGCAAAGCAGCACATCCTGGTCTGTATGAACATATTTGTACATGTGTAGAACCACTGGGAAGTCAGCATAGGCTGCTGAGTTCCAATCATTAATGGCCGAGATCCCAGCTTTGCTAAGCCACAGCCACTGACTACATCAACATATGACATAGTCAGGTGCCTTGTGTGTCTGCACAGGGGCAAAACAAAGTGGAGCAAACTAAATCTGCAGCTTCCCAAACAAACATGTGTTTCTGTTGCCATTCATACCCACACAGTGATGATAGGGCGTAGCCCTTCAATCTATGCCACACTGCAACACTGGTACCCCGTGGTACAGCAGAGTATGTGACAGTAATGGCAAATATGAACTAGACAAATCAGAGAGTCTATTTGGTGGCTAGCACACATATACCACATATCTCAGCACACTTTCAACCATAATGACCCTGGCATAGTAACGTGTCAGGATTCATTACAGATAACAACCTAGCAGTAACAGTAATGGCATAGGTAGCAACACACCTGTGGCATTCATATATTATCGCCACATGTGTTCTCACATACAAATTGTATAGGTGCCAGTGATGTGACTGCATATGCAATAGTCAAATTCCAATATCTTCCCATGCTGTAAGATTGTAATGTGACCTTGAACATCCCCTTCAGACATCAATCTTGCAATGTGTTACCAAAAGGCACTTAGACTTGTTTTTACACACACATGGCATATAACATATTTCACTAACACAGGTGTACATGACATCACCAGCAACTGAGATGCATGGGTAACCTGATGGCACACGTGTACCTGAGCAACAAGACGGAACATCCAACTACAAATCACAGAGTCAATACACAATGCCACGTAACGTATCAGTGGAAATGTGATGTTAAAGCAGTTCAAGTACACTGCATACTCTGAGTCCAAATTGTAATGGTGACATGTGTGAGTGTGTATTAGAGTCAGGCAGTCTCATATCATCGGTTATGAGTATATCTAAACACTATTGTCACAGAGTTTACTATGTGGTATACCCACACATTCAGATACCTGCACATATCTACACATAGAGCACACGTGCCAAATATATGTGGACACACTGTAGGTACACGTGCATATATATGATTGATATGAGAGTGATTGCATTATGTCGACTCGGAACACACTTATTGGTGGAACCGACCAATCACACCCTTACCACATTGCAGCTTTGGACTTCCACATGTGGCCATACCCCAGGTACCACATTGCAGGGCAGCTTATGTCATATGATGATGCATGTACAATACAAGTTCTATCACCAAAATGACGCCCAGCCCCAGAAACCTAAACGGATGCCTGGACCAGATGGAATTGCCGCATTACCATCATATGTCAATATAAACTACGCGCATGCATCATGTGCCTAATAAATAGACGCATAAGCCTAATGCATCAAATAAAAATCATAACTGAAAAACATGACGCACACACCCAGGAAGTGATGTAACAGGAAATCCTGTCTACAGGCATGGTACAGAGGTTGAGGTTTCACTTTCTCTCTACAGTCTGTTCCTTTGTTACTATGTGTGGTTGTGTATTGGAGCTGGTGGTCGATTGTTGAGTGTGTTTGCAATTTTGTGGTGTCCCTTGTGCTGTGTCCTGTTTATTTTGTGTAGAATTAGTCAAAGAAGTTGTAGGTTTGTGTAGTTATTGTCCAGTTTTGTAAATGTTTGTGGGGTGTCTGTCTGGGGTAGTTAATTAGTTGGGGTAGTTGGGTTAAGTTAGTGGGATTAAGTTTCCTCAGATTTTTTTATCCTAATTTTTTTGGGTGAACTCCATTCACCTGTGGGCATGTCCGGTAAAGGGAAGATGAGCAGGATGCCTGCGGATGAGCTGGGGGATTTTATATGGCTTGTTGCGCACTACTTGCAAATGGGTGTCCGGTTGATCCTTGGCTAACAGACAGAGGCCAGGCTGCTGCAGTGGGGCAAGGTGCTCCAACATGTGAGGTGCATCTACAATACAGGCCAGAATGACCACCAGCTCAATCATCCGTGGGCAGATCTGATAGCAATGGAGCAGGATCTGCTGGATCACTTGGGGATTGAGATCGGCGGAACTATTGACTGTTTATTGCTTCTGAATGACAGTAGCAGATAAATTGGAGTACTACATGCAATGCTTGTGAACAGGTTGTATGCAACTGGTATGAAGAGTCTCTGCGCCAGTTCAGGCCTGGAGTTCACATGTCCAACAATGAAACCAATGCAGGTCAGATGTCTAAAGATTCCTGCACAACCATCACAAAGGCATACATTTCCGAGCCCATAGCGCTACCTGTGCACGGGCATTGCGTCATGTATGAAATGCTAAGGCACCGCCACCCTACCATTTTTCCCAGGATTGTGTCAACAAAGTGGCGCAATGCATGCATAGTGAAACTTTGTCAACATTTCACGCACATGAGCCCTGCCCCAGGCATTATGTTTGCAAGGGGGCAATGAATATGGTACAATTGATTCACGCATAACGCATAACGCATCATGCATACGCAATTCACACATATACTCAATGAGATAACTTTGCCACACCAGTCACAAAATGCTCAACACATGATCATTGCAGACATTCAAAAGAGCTGCACTTCGATTAAAAGCGCCTCTGGGTATCTTGCAGGACTAGCATAAGTACTTGAGATGTAAGTCTTGCAAAGCACCAGGGTAGTGTCAAGTATTTTCACCACAACTCCCAATTACACCATGTTGCGCTGTTTTGTATAGGCGACCCACACATGGTGTTGTCAGGAGTGTGCTAAGGGGAACACTTCAGGTGGGGCAGGACTAGGGGTCAGATTTATGAAAGGTTAGCGACGCCCTTGCATCATTGTGTGACGCATAAGCAGCACAAAATTAACAATAAACTTATGATTTGTACTTTTGCGTTGCTTTTGTGCCTGAAAATGACGCAAAGGCAGTGCTTACTTTTCATTAATCAAGTACCAGGTGCTGCACCACTGTTGTCCTGTTGGCCCCTTTGTGTCATTAGGCAAGTCCAGGTAAGGGAGATTGAACATGAATTGGGAAGAGGCCACTGGCAGTTCCATGTTCCAGTTCATGATCTATCACAGACAGCCTCTACTGCCCCATACCACACACATGTGCAGAGTCTGTTCCACTGGCCTACAACTCCTTACTAACAGTATGAGGCTACACCACATCAGCTCCATCTCTGCCACATCACTCACTAACCTGCAACACCATATGCATCCTCTGACCACAGAGCAAGTGTGTCTGTGTTGAGTGCTATTTCAATGCCCATGTACTTCTCCCTCACTGGATTAAGGGTCAGATGTAGCAAAGGTTTGCGAGTCACAAATGGCTTGCATCGCTATTTGTGACCTGCAAAATCTGAAATGGGATGTAAAAATCCCATTTCCGATCTCCAAATAGTGATGCGACCCATCACTGACTCGCAAAATTTGCGACCTTATTTTGCGACCCGCAATCAGGAAGTCGCAAATTGCGAGTTGCAAACCATATGCAAAAGCTAGTCGCAAAAAGCCCGTTTTGCACACCCAGATTACCACTGATTCAGAGCAGGTGGTAACCAGATCCAAAGTATAAAAGGAGACCCAGAAGGCATCTGGGCTACTCAAAATGCCTGCACTGTACGTGATTGCATGGAGGAGGAGAGTCCAGGCTGTCCAGCAGAGGAGGAGGAGGCAGAGACAGGAGAGGATATACCGACCAGACAGACACTATTTCAACAAACTGAGTAGGAAATTCATGACAAATACAGACTGAGCAGTGCTGTTATATTAGAGATTATTGAACTGCTGAAACCTCAGCTTGAACAACAGACATTGCGCGGCAGCGCCATCCCCACACATGTGCAAGTGCTATGCTCACTGCACCTCTTGGCCTCGGGTAGCTATCAGGGGGTGATTGCAGTGGCAGGTGGGGTATCCCAAAGTGCACTCTCACGATTCTTCAGATGTTTCCTAGATGCCATACTCACACACATTTCCATATATATATACCTACCCAGAAATGAGGCAGAAATGAACAGCACCAAGTTGGACTTCTACAGAATTGCCAACTTCCCCCATGTAATAGGGTGTGTGGGCGGGACACATATACAAATTTGCCCACCTGCAAATCTGGAATATGTGTTCCGCAATAGGAAATGTACCCACTCACTATACATCCAGGTGGTATGTGACGTCCATAATGTCATTACTGGCATTGTAGCTAAATATCCAGGGAGTACAAATGACTCATACATATTCAGGCACAGTGGGATACACCAACGCCTATCACGTGGGGAGTTGGAGAAGGATATTTATTAGGTATTGGTGACTACACTGTGTAACCCTGTGATGCCCTGCTAAATTTGCCTCTTTTGTTAAACAGGTGACAGTGCATATGCCCTGAGACCATGGATACTCACCCCATACCTAACACCTGGCAATCAGAATGAGAGGCGATACAACATTGCACATCGGCGGACCAGAATTGTAGTCGAGAGGACCTCTGGCTTCTTAAAGGCAAGATTCCGATGCCTCCACAAAAGTGGAGGAGTACTCCAGTATGCCCCAGAAACAGCAAGCAAGATAGTTGCCACCTGTGCCATCCTACACAACATTGCCACCAGACGTGGGCTACATCTCACCCCTGAAGACACAGACACGGAGGATGAGGAGCAAGAGCTACCACACCGACAGTCTGGGGATAGAAGCATCGCAAATGAGGGCAGACAGAGACGGAACCACATTGCAACCCAACACTTTGGCAGGTACGTGGCAGCTGTGACCACACTCACTAATGTCAGACACACATAGCCCAGTTGTGTAGTCAAACAAATCAAACCTTTTTATTGCAAAACTATAATGTTGATATAAATGTGCAGTATGCAACAGTCTGGTACTGAAACAGTCAAATCAGACACATTATTTTCATGTGCCTCTGTGCCAGTACGTCAGTGGCTCACAGCCTCCTACGACTGCGGCCACCATGGCTCACTCCAGCTTGGTCCCCTGAGCCCTGCCGCGCACTGCTACTCCGCAGCACATGCGCATCAGTGGCAGACACACTGCTGACTGTTGAACCCTCCTCACTGTCCTGCTGGGTATCTCCTGTGCCCCTTGCAGCCTGTCTGGTCTCCAGGATATCAACCACATGGCTGATGCGGCCAAGTCCCCGTGCCACATCTCCAGCAAAATGCCCCAGTTCTATTTGCAGGCTGACAGTGCGCCTTGACAGGCAGGTTGTGTTAGTTGCCAGGCGCCCTGTGGATGCAGCAAGTCTGTCTAAATGGGCTGCAGTGTTGCGCTCCCTGCGCCGTGCCTGTGCCCTGTCAGCCACCAGTTCCCTGACCAACAAGTCAATGGAGTTTGTCTGGTTCCCCAGGTGCGTGTTCATTGTTGTGAACTGATTGTCCACATTATCCAGATCATGGGTCACAGTGGTATGCAGTCTTGTGGGGTTCCGGTTCATTAACCTCAACTGTCTATTTTGCAGGCACTGACCCTTCAATAAGGGTGCCTCAAGTCCCACAAACTTGACATCTGGTACATCCTCACTGTGCACAGACTGCAATCTGCGGTGGTGTCTATGCACAGCACCTGATGATGGCTGTGTGTGCCTTTCCGTATGCATTGGCCCTGGTGTTACTAATGCTGCATCCATATCCGGCGCAGGATCGTCCATGGACTCTGGTGCCAATTCCATGGGTGGTGTTGTCCTGAACTCCCCTGCAGTGTCAGTGGCAGCCTCCTCCTGTGGGTCTGTGCCATGTTCCTCTCCCTGCAAGTTGGCACTGATGGGGGGGCCTTGTGTTAGACCTGTGGGACATAAGGGATACACTGTTAGTCTCGCACATGTTTTTTGCCTCAAAATAAACATTTGCCTATATTTGGACTATTGTACTACATTGCCCATAATGCACTGTTCTAGAGGTTGCTAGACTGGAATGGAGCTAGTCTGGAGGTGCCTGCTGCTGTGTACTGGGATTGTGTGTATAGTGCATTTGTGGGTGTGAAACCATATATTTTGGTACTTACTTTTTGATGTTCCAGGTGCCGAACTGTCCCCATCTCCAATGCCCATTACAGCCTCCGGCTCCAGTGTTGTCTCCACCATGGTTTCTATTGCTGTAGGGGGTGGAACAGTGGATGAGCCTCCTCCAGTGCCCTGCATCTCCCTCATGCGCTCCACAACCCTCTCCTTGGTCCTGGAGCGAAGGTCGTACCACCTTTTCCTTATTTCATCCAGGGTGCGGTGGCTTACCCCAATGGCATTGGTCTTGTCCTTGATGTCTTGCGATATCTTGTTTTTTTGGGTGTCAGGGACACTCATTGCTGCCTTGCCAAATAGTTGTTCATGGTGCAGGCAGCACTCCTCAGTTAGCACCTCCAACTCCTTGTCAGAACACTTGATTTTTCTTTTCCTGCCAGCACTGGGTACCTCCTTCTCCTGTGTAGCCATTGTTGCTGCAGCTCCTCTCACCTAGATGTGGCTCTGCAGTTTGGGCTGGGTGGGCTCCTCCCTCCTCCCTGTTCTATTTGGTTACTTCCTGGTTCTGATGTCATCACCGAGAAACAGGAAGTGGGTATTTCAACTGTTTTGTTCCACCTGCAGGCAATTTGCGAGTCAGTCGCAATTTGTGACACCGGACCACACCCTTAAAATGGAGGTCGCAAAATGCGGTGCAACACCTCTGCGACTCGCTATTTGGAATGGCGAGTCTTTCTGGCATTTGGTTTTGCGAGTCGGAAATAGCGATTCACATGGAGTTGTTATTTCCGAGTCACAATTTTTTTCCTACCTACATCTGGCCCTAATAGTAGTATACAATGGCAGGCCACGCACTATTTGCTAAACATACATGTCACAATTCAATCAATGTGCAGGTAGGTAAACCAACTGCACATGAGTCCACAGCCATAGCAAATCCTCAAGTGTGTCTGCCTTGTGATGGCACACACATTTAACTTTGTTCATTGCAGGGTTTATAATGCCAATCCCCAAAACCTTGCAATACCCACACAATCCCAGGGTAGTAGCGTGTCTGTGAGCTATGATGCTGACGTTGATGTTTCCTACTTCTGTTGCAGGCAGAAATGCTATGGTCCTGCCACTGCAACAACCATAGCATGGCCCTCAGATTGAAAGCGCATGACCAAACAGTCCCATTTGGTAATGGAGGTGTCGTGCCCACAGACAGCTGAATGACAATGCCACATATAAATGTTTCAGAGTGTAGCACCATAGAATTCTCTGGCCCATTGCTAGCATTCAGATGTGTGGCTCTACCTCAACTGAGTGTAGGTGTCATTGAGTGATCATAGTGTTTTGTCTGTTGCACTGATCTTCCACTAGGATGACTAGCTTGCTCCTCTTAACTAGTTTACACTGAAATTTGTTGTCCACTTGCAGTGACTTTGAAGTGACGCTAAGCATGGTTTACCATTCATGTCTTACAGGTGGACCAGCCCCCTACACAATTGGTGAAGTGGCACAGTTTGAAGACCTCAATGCATCCAGTCAGTGTGAGAACGTGAGTCCTGTGAAGTAATCCAGGGTCTGGTGTGACTGAGTCATGTGTATGGAATACAATGCCAGATGTTTTAAAATGTCCAATGATCAGATATCATGGTAGGCTGGATGGTACTATTATGGCCCATTTTTAAGAGCCCCAAGCACCACCAGAGGGTCACATCTTGAGAGGCTCATGGTGCGCTGTGGCCAGCATTGTGTATACATGTAACTAAGAATGACAGAGTGCAACGCTGTAGGAAAATTGGCAGTGGCGCACTCTGGTATTTTCACAACACAGGGATGCGCCATATTTAATCGTTTACAGTGCACCCTGTGTTGTCTCCTGCGTTGTTGCTAAATTTGCAGCCGTGCCCCAACGCAGCCTGGCAAATTGCACGGATAGCTGCATTAAGAAGGGGGATAGTTGTTGTGAAAATGGAACTATCTCCATATGCAAGTTGCCGTTACTCTGCGTGTTGCAGAGTGCAGCACGCATAGAAATAGCAACAAACATGTGGATATGACAAAATTTCTTCTCATTGCACCCTGCTAATACCACCCCTGGCATGGGGTTAGCCAAATTTGCTCTGACTCAGGTGTAAGTTGACTCAAATATCTGGGAAAGCATGATGGGTGTTGCTGTGGCACACCCACAGCAACACCCATTGCATTTAGACGCAGTCCAAGATTTACATATTTTCTCACACCAGAGGCAGTGCCAAATTCAGCACAAACCCCAAGGGGGGGCCTTAGCAATGCGTAATAAGGATGAATACTCGTATGTATCGTCCGTTTGGGATCTTTCAAAGGCTGATGCATTAAGCAGCACACATCTAAATTGTATAGCCCCTTTGTCAGTTACTTAATTGTGTTGGAAGGTGTCCCTTCTGGCGTATAATCAAACTCCCACTCAAAGCAGCCAACTATGCTCTATGGGGCAAGGCTCCCTGGATTGACATATGTAAGCAATATGTGCCTAGGCATAGGTAACAACAAAGGGTTGCACCATATTGGTTTTAAATTGGTGCATCCCTGTGTTGTTATGAAGGCGGAGGACTGGGCTGCCAATTTTCCCCCAGCATGGCTTTTCTGTCTTTTGCACTCCATGTATGTTCCATTTTGTGAAATGTCATTGACTTGCACACTGGTCAGGGCCTGTGTGCTGGCATGGAACTGTGTGTGAGAGGAATGGTTATGGCAGATCACATATTGATGGGTGTCTACACCTGGACACATGAATGTAGATATGATTGACCCTTGGATACCAGCTACCTAGTTGGCAGCCCTCCTATCATATTGTCCACTCCATGACTCCATGAATGAGTAGTCAGGCCTTGGTGGATGACCAGGACTGTTGAGATGATGGGTAGCATGGCCACCCCCCCTTAGGCTCAGGGGGAGAGGAATACCAAATTTGTAGAAAGACGTGATGCTCACATTGTAGGTGACAGTTATGTTGATCAGGCTTGCATGTTTACCTATCAGCTGTGACCCCTTATGGTACAAGATACTGGTGATGTATGTTTGGAAATAGACACAGATGAGGAGTAATTTTGGGCCTTATTTATGAAAACTTAGTGACCCCTTTGCGTAATTTGTTACGCAAAAGTGGCACAAACGAACAAAATATAACTATTATATAATATATATTTTGTAAGTTTGTGCCACTTTTATGTAAAAAAATGACGCAAAGGTGGTGCTAACTTTTCATAAATCAGACCCTTTGTCTTTGTTAGAGTGTATGTGTTATTAGATGTAGCAGTGTAACCTAGTAATCTGTACAAACTCCACCCAATGCTGACCCTGATGGGTGCTTGACTTCATTTTACAGCTGCCAACATGACTAATGGGGAGAGACGTGACTTACAGAAAAGGGCAGTACTGTACTGCCACATGCTGGAAGTGGAGTCAGGGTACCAACGCATGAAGCTTCCCGGGGGACCTCGCACAGCCTAAAAAGGTCCACCAAGCTTCAGGCTCCTCAGTAGTGCATGGGGGCACAGCTGGCACCACCCCAACCACATCAACTGCACCAGCCGTGGCACACAGGCACAACTGCTCACACAACTAGCTGCCGGTTCGAAACAGTTGCTGCAGGATCTGCAGAGGGAAGTGTCTCTCATTCTAAATCGTTTAGACAAGTTGAAGGAGGAAATTGCGGACAACAAAAAGATGTTAGTAGTGTAGTTGGGGGTGTTTTTTTGCTTCTTATGTGTTTATTTGTGGGTGGTTGAGTGGGGGTCATGTTGGGGTATCGATGTGTTTTTAACAAGTAAAAATAATAAAAAATTGAAAAAATATATATATATTTGTTTAGGATAAATGTGTAGTATTAGTATTTGTTGTCCTGCTTGTGTCTTGCAACTTAAGGAGGTGGGGGGGAATGTTTAGAGTGTGGTGTTCAATGTGTAAGTTAAGGTTAGCATAGGGTAGATAGCTTTAGTTGCTGGATAAGTATAGTTAGTATAGGTTAGTTTCGGATAAGGTGGGCTTTAGTTGTTTTTAGGTTACTTGAATTTATAATAAATAGTTTTGCATTCTCCCATACAATTTGTGCAATATGATTGAGTCTCAGGGTCTTCCCATGAGTGCACAGGGCAAATTGGGGGTTGGCCTAGGGAATCCGTCCTGCCTTCAAATCCCTCTCTTAACATGGGCATCACCTATTGACAAAAGAGCTATCACATTGGCTGCAACATCACATCTATTAATCCATGAGGTCCATGCAGCATAGCCACCATTCATTATGTCTATGTCTGCTTTCTCTTGGACAGGTAAGTCTGGTCCTTCAGCTGTCATTGTTGGGGTCCTGTTTGGACAATGTTGGGAACTGTGACAGATCTGACATCAGGCCCAAATGGTACTCCATCCTGCAACATAGACCTGTGCCCATTACTGATGAGGTTACCTACATCAATGAGTTATTCTGGTACTCCAAGCTGGCTACATTGCCTTTTACTTGGTTTTCTGCCTGACCTGGCGTATATCTTGACCAAAGTCTATATGTATCCATCTGTTTATGAGAAGTCTACCTCATACACCATTGTCATGTTTGGATCCTTGTTTGTAGCTTTGTGGCCCCACAGTTCAGTACTTATGTACTGATCTTCTGAAGCCATTGATATGATTTCACACAATACTATCATTATGCTGAGTAGATAGATCACAGAAAACGTTGAGATGGAAAATGTATACAAAGTGTTAATTTACAGGTGAAAATGTCTATGTGATATATCAACAATGTCCGGGTGTGAAACCCCATTTGTGAATAACAGTTTTTTGACACAATCAGAGTCCAGGGCTGAGGGACATGTCCTGAGACATGCTTCAGAGTAGTAGTGATAAGTGTGGAGGAACAAAAATTGGCAATTGGTAAGTGAGAGACAATGACAGTCCATAGCAGACAGGACAATATTGTGGGTGAAATGTGCACATATCCTACTGTGACAACACTGGCATGATCTTTAGCACAGAACTAAGGAGAACACTGCCCATGTGGCATAGACTGGTGCTACCGGGTACTCTTCGAGTAAAAGTGATCTGTTCCACATCTTCATCCTCCGATGTGTTTGGTATCTCCTGTGCCATTGTTGGTGGTGGTGGGGAGGTTGATGGGACCACGCACACTTCAGAGGGTGAAGATGTGGAGTCCCAATTCCCGGCAGCTGCCATTTGTGGTATTACATATGGCATCACTGCAGCAAGGAGGAACTGCTGATTTTTCGGGATAGCAGAAACATCCCAGTGGTAGGCAGCCGTGTCTGCCCTAAGGAAGGCCACTTTGTGCTGAATGGAGTCCAGCTTGTTCTCTATCATGATGCTGCCAGTTTGGGAGGGCAGTTGCAGGTCATCGGAGAACTCCAGGATAGGCAGATCAGCAGGAGAGCCATCATCCTCTGCAATAAGATAGTGTAAAATCAGTCTTTCTATGTTGTGGCAGTTGACATGTTGCGTCATTGATTGGCTATTGGAGGTTCACTGACAATTTACACCTCAGACATTGTTCCTGATAATTATGGGTGCAATTTATCAGCACTTTGCCCCACTTGAGTGTCACGTAAAGGGAAGCTCAGGTGGCGCAATAGGCTGTGTCATATTTACAAGATGTGATGCATTTCCATTTTGTAGCTTGACGCCATCTTGTTAATGTGGCCCCTTCCTATGCATCAATTTGCATGGTAGGGACTTGCAATGGGTGTTGCTGTGGTCAAGCCACACCAACACACATTGCAATTTGCCTCTTTCCAATTTTACATGTTTTTCATACACCAGTGTGGCACCAAAACCTTACACCACCCAAGGGATGACATTACAAAGGCGAAATATTGTAGTTTCCTTTAATTGCTCCTCATGGTGATGTATGTGTATGTGTGCTGCATTCCACAGCACACATGGACCTAGCAGATTGCCATTGCAGTCTCTGGTTGTGGTGGAAGATGCTCCTCCTACATTACTAATGTCTCCCCCTCAATGCAGCCAAACTTGCACTATGGTGCAAGGGATTCAGCATTTTGGCAGTGCAACTAATTTAACAATGGCAAAGGGGTGGACCCAGGGATGGGCAGCATGGGCATCATTTATTGATCTGTACATTTTTTTCTACCTGATAGTGCCCCGATGCCACCAAATTATGGACAAAGCCAGTTGACTCATTTTTAGCTTTGATCAGTGCCTCAAGCTAGCTTGATAGAGATTTTGCAGCTTGTTGTACTCAGTCTTATGACCACCAGACTGCCATTGGCAATATGACCACCGACATCAGCGCAGGTGGAAGTGGCACATGTAGACCATGGAGAATGCCCCATGGGCCAATGGCCTGGCACTGGCAGGTTGCCAGCAGCTTATAGACTGGCAATGCCACCTGTCTTGTGACACCAGCCCAGCATTACAATCAGTGCCACCCTCCAGGTATGTTACCGATTTACCGCCAGCCTTTGCATGGTGGTCCAACCCCCATGCAAAGGTTGGTGGTAATGTGGTGTGCCCCTGGGTGCCCCTACACATTCCATGTACCTGGCATGGGCAGTGCAGGGGATCCCATGGCCAAACCCTTTGCTCTTTCCACTGCTAGATTTTCAGTGACAAGCGCAACATGTGCTGTCACACCCAATGCACCCCAAGATGGGTGCTGGCTATATTTGATCCTGCAACAATGTTGTGGTAACTGCCCCACAGAGCTGACATGAGAAGACAGATTTCTACCCGCCATCCCAGCGTGTAACTCATACTGCCAACCACAGAGGGTAAACTACATTAGCAGTCTTGCCAACCCCAGACTTGACCATGCGCCACCCCGCCCGTCAATGTGATATTGTGCACCGTAATATTCAGAGACATACATCATATGTGGTGTTTGTGTGATTGTTTCCCCATTCCAATGTGGCTCAAATGGTTATGTCAGAGTTGTTGTGGCCTCAGCCTGTATGTGTTGTGTTCTACAGATTGCAATCTGTATTGCATATGTTCTCTAGTGGCACAGTTCTGATCAGCGTCAATATGTGTGGATCCACCCAGCACCAGGTAAGTTAAACAAGGTAGTGCCATGTTTTCTGTGATACAGGACCACCCTGCAATTCCCCCAACAGCTGTACAGATTAGTTTTCCCTGCACCCAGGCAGGTATTGTTGCAGCATGATGGAGAAGTGGCTGCCTTATGAGGAAGTGTTGTTTATGTGCAGGGTGGTGTTGGTTCCTGAGCATTTCTGTGTAATGTTTTCCAAGGTGCCATTTTAATGTGTGCTGTAAGATGCAGCACACATGTGTTTTGGCAATGGGACATGGCAGTTGTGAAGTGTTTTTGCAAGAGACACCACCATGACGTTACCCCAAGAATGGAATTGACTGACTTCCTAGTCTTTGATGTCTCAGTTGTGCGGGTAGGGTAGTTTTGACTGTCTGCAAGAGGTGTTGTGATGACAGCCACAGGCACAGTAATTAGACATGCCTCCATCCTATGTGCTGCATATATACATGTTGGTATATAGCCCTGGTGATTGCCGTATGTCCAGGTTGTGTAAGTGTTGTGGTGCATGATACGACCAAGGTGTGTGTATGTGTGTTGCTTATGTTTGAATGGTGCAACTTGATTCATGGGCAATGTGTCCCACTGCACTTCTTTTGCATGCATTGAGTGTGTCCAATGTGCCTCCCCCTTCTAGCATTTTAAAAATTGGCAGTTATTTCCCCCATGCAACTTACACTGCATTTGTGGTGGTTGTTGGAAGTCTGTGTTGTCCTGTCCTGTATTCCTGTGACCAGCTCTTCTGGGATGACAGCTGCAACCATCTCCTCCATCTCATCGAGGTCCTCATTTGGTGTTGGACTTCCACCTCCAGTTTGCAGTGCTGCCTTTCTGTTCCCGGCCATTTTCTCATTAGTTCTTCACTTACAATCATGCCAGCGTTTCTTGCACTCAGTGACAGTTCGCTTCACCTCTGCTACACTGTTTATTTTGTCCACTATTTTCTGCCATATCGCCTCTTTCTTACCAATTGACAATTTGGAGGTGACGAAAAGCTGGTGTTGGTGCTCCGTCACCTCTCTCACAAGGATCTCATGCTTCTCCTCACTAAACCCACACTTGCGCTTTTTCTTTTCCTTCCCCTGGGTCTTCTGTGTGTCCTCCTGGCTGGTTGCTGTGTAAATGGGGGTCACCCTGGGGTCTCTCCTGGCCTTCTGCTTCCATCTTCCCTCTGCCACCTTTCTTGCTTTAATGTCAAAGGTTGACGCACATGCGGGGTTAAAATAGTGCATACCCGTTTGCGATATGTTTACGTACCACAAAAGGGGTAAAAGTCAGTTTTGCAGAATTTATGTCGATATGCCTTACGACAGGGCGCAAGAATTTACATCAATTTCTTTTACTCTAACCATTTTTTAGCGCCATTGTGTGTCATAGTATAAATATGATGACTGGATGGTGCTAAAAAATGGCTCAAGCCAGCGCTTAACTTTTTGACGCAAAACTGCGTTTGCACAGTTTTGCATCAAAAAGTATATATATGGGCCTAAGCATCTGCTTCCAGCAAGCATTTTTAATTCTCCTCTTATAGCAAGCATTTTTAAAGTGTCCACTTGCTTAAAGCAGAGTGTTTGCTTTTGCTTTGTGGGAGAGGTCACAGCTCCCACAAAGCAAAGCAAACAGCTACTTCACAAGGGTGGGCATCTCAGGAGGTAGCAGGAAACGGCCCTGGGGAGTGGTGGTCCCAAGGGCCAGATATGACTCCAGGAGATGGGCAGAGTGGCCACCCTCCTATGTTCTGCACTGGCCGGCCCTATGGAAGTGGTGGATCCTGGGGCTGTATAACCTCCCTTCTTAAAAAATTGAAAAGCCCTGGAGAGGTCCACATGGCCCCCCTCACCGTTTCCTGTTTCTTTAGCCCTGCGGAGGTGGCGGTCCCTGGGGCCCACAGGGGTCCACGCGGTCACCTTGTACAGTTATAAACTGTTGCCCCAGGGAGGTGATGGTCCCCGGGGCCTAAGGGGGAGGGGTCCACGTGGCCTCTCCTATGTATATTTTATAAATAGCCCCAGGGAGGTAGTGTTCTGCATGCCACTTGCATACTTTTAAAACATAGCCCCAAGGAGGATGTGGTCCATGGGGCTTTTAACAGCACTAGGAGGGGGCCCCATTTGCCCTCTCCTAAATCATTAATTTGCACATGCTCCCGGGACTTGGCCCACCCAGGGGCCAAATTAATTAGAAACACATGAGCCTCGCTTTTTTTAAAACAATTCACATAAAACTGCAGTTTCATCTGTAGCTTTTTCCAAAAATTGTAATTAAAAAATGCTTTTTTGCCCTGTTGGGTTCCCGGGGGACACCCTGGACAAAGGCTAGGGGCTCAGAGTGTTGCTACTCTTTCTATTTTTTTCTCTTTCTTTTCGGGACTTGGATGAAGCCGAGTCCCAAAATGGCTGCCATCACTTTCTAGTTGAAGTGCTGGCAGCCAATTAGATCTCAGCATGAGATCTCTGGGATCCATGGATCCTCTGTGTCCGTAGATATCTATTTGTTTTAACCTTTAATATCCACAAAACTACTGAATGGATTTACACCAAATTACAAAAAGCACAATCTGTACACCAAGATCTAGCTTTCTGTCAGATCTGGTGTTTGGACTGTAGGCATGTCATGGATCACCTCAACACTTTCAGGTCACTAACTGAACTGACTGTTGTATTAGTTTATATATATATTTATATATATATATATATGTTTATATATATTTTTATATATATATATATATATATATATATATATATATATATATATATATATATATATATAGATATCAAAACAAATCCCTTTCAGAGGTAGAGTTAAGTCAGGGGTTGCTTTTACTCATTCCAGGTTGGCTTGGATGGTATTTTACCAGTCCAAAGCTGTAATACTGTGCCTGGAGTGGTAAATGGCTTTTGTCATTTTACAGCTCAGCAAGGTTGACACTGTGGGGGTCATTTTGACCTCGCCGGTCTTTTTTAAAGACCGCCGAGGGACCGCCATGCGGAAGACCGCCATTGGTGGTGGTCTGCCGCTCGGCCTATTATGACCGTTGGCAGCTCTCCGTCCTTTTACGGACGGAGAGCCGCCAACAGCCATACTGGCGGGAGGCGGGGAAGTGGAGGTTGATCCACCTCCACCGCCACGCCAACAGAACACCGCCCAGTGAATCACGTCCTGTGATTCGCCATGGCGGTGTTCTGTTGGCGTTGTGGTGTCAGCGGAGCTGCCCCCATGGCTCCCGTCCCCTCCCGGATGAGCAGCGGACCAGGTAAGTCGATCGTCCGTGAGGGGAGGGGGTGGGGGGCATTGTGTGTTGTGTGGGTGCAGGGGGGTGTGCTTGTGTGTATGTAGAGGGGGTGTGCGAGTGCGTGTATGTCTGCGGGGGTGTTGTGTGTATGGGAATGAGTGCGTGTATGTCTGTGGGTATGTCTGTATGGATGTGTGTGTGTATGTTTGAATGTGGGTGAGCGTGTATGACTGTGTGTGTGGATGTAGGCATGTATGTTTGCGTGTGTGCGTGTAAGTATGTAGGTGGTGCCTGCATGCGTGTCGTGTGGGTATGGGTGAAGTGATGTTGGGGGTCGGGTGGGGAGGGGGGCCCTGCCACCTTTGGGGGGTGGCAGGGGTGGTGGGGGGGTGAGGGAGGGAGTCGTGGTGTGGGTGGGGGGTGGGGGAGACCCCTATCTGTGCCAGGAAAGGAATTCCCTGGCACTGATAGTGCTTACTGCCATGGATTTCATGGCGGTTCAAACCGCTGGAAATCCACGGTGGTAAGCCGGGTCCAAATACCGCCGTGGATTTGTGAAGGCCACTGGGCTGGAGACCCAGGTCTCCAGCCCGGTGGTCGCCTCCGGCCTGGCGGGCGGAACAGAGAACCGGCGGATGACCATGGCGGTAACCGCCATGGTCATAATTCCACAGAGTAAGACCGCCAGCCTGTTGGCGGTCTTACCGCCGGTTCTCCGTCTTCCGCCAGGGTCGTAATGACCCCCTGTGTCATACCTATGCCTAAAGTCTTTTCTGTACAAATGGCAAAAGACTTTGGGCCTGATTACAACTTTGGAGGAGGTGTTAATCTGTACCAAATGTGACGGATATACCACCAGCCGTATTACGAGTTCCATAGGATATAATTGACTCGTAATACGCCTGGTGGTATATCCGTCACTTTACCGTCACTTTTGGGATGGATTAACACCTCCTCCAAAGTTGTGATCAGGCCCTTTGTCACTATATAGCTCGGCGTGGATAGCACTGTGCTGATCCTTTGCTTAAAAGCTTTGCTAGATAAACAGGTATTTGAGGTGAGCAAATCTAGAGTGTTGCTGCTGTTGCAGGGTGCTCCTTACTAGAGCTGCTCTCCACCTAAACTTGGGAACTACCCAGAGGTCTTTTTTGTATATAAATATTTTTTTTTCCACTTTCCCTCTTCTTCTACAAGGAGGATCAGCACTCCAAGGCGAATATTCAATGTAGTTTATTCAGCTAAATCCACAGGAACACGTTTCAGCATCTCTGCCTTCTGCCTGGAAATTTATAAATGCAGTGGCGTGCGTTAATTATCAAGCACCATCGGCGCTTAGGTGCGGAGCGACCATGCCGGACTTGTGCTCATATATATATATATATATACATATATATATATATATATATATATATATATATATACCCTTAAAAACGTAAAGGTTACAGGAACGTTACAGTTCGGCTCACATTTTAAATGCATGAAACCATAGAAATTAAACTGTTATAGTTATAGTTATTTCAAGTACTATAGCTCGTGGCCTAAGGTAACTATAGCTTGCACTCCCGCCATGCACAGTTTTTTAGTCAAAAATTTGACTGCAAATATTACATTGATATTATCAATGATGTTATCAAAGATGCCATGAGTGCCATCATTTGTGGGGCAATTAGCAGTGCATGGCGAGGTTGTGAATTAGTTACCTTAGGGCACAAGTAATAGTTACTTGAGATAACTCTAAATATGACAGGTGAATTCCTGTGGTTTTGCATGTTTAAAATGTGAGCCTAACTATCATGTCACTGTCGCCTTTGGTTTTTTAAGTGTATTTTCATGGTATTTTTTATTCTATTTCCTAACTATAAAGTCCCTGTAATCTTTGTTTTTTTCAGTGAATTTCTATGGTTTTTCTAACAGAAAGTAATTTTCATTACTATATGTTAATCCAACCACTGCTGTGCACGGCCTTTGGATGTGCATGGCAGTAGTTGGCTGCAGGGCCTGGCCTGTGGCCTGTGGCCTGACCCTGTAGCCAGCCCCCTAATCTGCCAACCCCACACTGCTTACCTTGGTCATGCCCTGTCTCTCTGGGTGTGAGAATAGGTGTGAGAGTGTGTATCTGGGGGTGATACCCGCTTTGAGAGTGACTGTCTGGGTGTGAGAGTGGGTGCATTAGTGTTTTAGTGTGTGCATCAGTGTCTGTGTGGGTCTTTGAGTGGGTATGTGAGGGTTTCAGTGGGTCTGTGACTGGGTGTGTGAGAGTCTGAGTGGGTCTGTGAGTCGGTGCATGTGTCAGAGTGGGTCTGTGAGTGGGTGCATGAGGATGTGAGTGGGGCTGTGAGTGAGTGCACGAGGGTATGAGTGGGTCAGTGACTGGGTGTGGAAGGTCTGAGTGGGTGTATGAGTGGAAGAATGAGATTGAAAAAGAGAAATTGAGAGAGAGAAAGAAATTGAGAGGGAGAGAGGGGGTGAGTTTTTAAGGCTTTGGTGATTGATTTACTTAGAATGAGATATTTCTGGACAAATAGAAAAGAAACATGTATTTGTCTATTAAAAAGAGTGAAATCACCCTTCAGTATGAAACTTAAACTTTTAAAGTTTAAACTAAACTACAATAGGGAAATGACCATAGACACACCTGAACTAGAACCCTCAACGTTCAGTGTGAGGTTTGTGACCTTAACTGCTGTGCCACGGGTGACTTTTGTTATCATTGTTGCATGGGAAGACCATTGCAATGACTATCTCTCACTCTCTGTCTTCCTTCCCTTTATGATATGAAAGAGAGAGAGAGAGAGTGTGGCAGGACCACAGGGGGAGGCTCAAGGCCCTGCAGTCCTAGCTGGTTCCCCACATCCTGTGGGAATCAGCATTGCTCCCACAAGCAGTTCCCTGCTTATGGAAGCAAAGTTTTCACCTGTCTTCCCTGCACACTTATTTGTGTGCAGGGAACACAGATGAAAATTCCGCTTACTGCAAGGGAGAGCTGTTTGACATGTCCCGGGGTGGGCATCCTGGGACACAGCAGGAGCCGTCCCGGGGAGTTGGCGGTCCCCAAGGCCATAAGTGGCTCCTTGAGGGGAGGGCCACGTGGCCCCCCCTTCAACAAACATAGCTCCAGGGAGGTGATGGTGCCAAGGGATGTTGGGGTCTGAAACAGACCCACTGAACTGTTTTAGTATAGCACGAGAAGGTGGTAGTCCCTGGGGAAGTGGGTGGGATAATGTGCCCCCCATCATATTTGTGTTAAGCCCCCAGGGGGTGCTGTTCCCGGGGTAGCGGGGGGATGCACTGCCCCCATCGTATTTGTTTAATGTCCTGGGGAGACAGCGGTGCACCACATCATATTTATTATAGACCCAGGAAGGTGACGGTCCCCAAGGCAGTGGGGGGGGCACACAGCCCCCTGCATCATATTACTTATAAGCCCCACGGAGGTGGCAGTCCCTGGGGATGTGGGGGGCTGGGCAGCCCCTTCACATTATATTGCCCCCCGGGACCTGGCCTACACGGGGGCTTATTAAAAATCAAGCGTGGGAGCCCTATTTTTTTTAGGGAATTTTCAGCAGATCCGCCACGATGTCTGACATAAATTAAAAAATTAAATGCTTTTTTGCCCTGTGGGTGGTCCCACTGGGACCCCACCCCCAGAGTTAAGGGGTCAGGGTGATCCTATCCTGGTCCCTTTTCTTATTTTTGACATTTGTCTCTGGGACTGAAGCCAAGTCCCAACATGGCTGCCAACACTTCTTTGATGAAGTGTTGGCAGCCAAACAGATCATCACGGGATTGGGTTGGTTCGCAGTCTTCACATCCCTATATATATTTTTTTCAAATTGATTTAATCAGCAAAAGCAAAATCACCCAACGTGTTTCGGGAGTCACAGCTCCCTTGTTCATGACTCCTGAAACACGTTGGTTGATTTTGCTACGGCCAATTAAATCAATTTGAAAAGGAGACATCGAGTGACTGGGATGTTTTTTATGCTCTGAAGGAAACAAAAGGATTAAATATATGTATATATATATATATATAAATAAATAAAAAAGTGGGAAAAAATAGTAATAAAAATAAACAATTTCTTTACAGGGCTAAATCCTTTTGGCATGTCACTCAGTCTAAATTTCTCACTTATTGGGGCTCGGTATTCGCCATTTATTGCAGTGAGTAGGTTTTGGACAGTATCCCTGCTGGGTATTTGTATGGAGAATGGTTCTGAGAACAGCAGCTTTTATCCTCACTGCTGTTTTGACACCTCCTTATCTTCTTTGAAAGGAAATGATTAGGCCAGGTGAAGCAGGTGTCTGGGGGCACCTGCGCTGGTAGAAAAAAACACGAAAAAAGCTAAACGAAGGCTTTTACACGTGCATGGGAGCCAAAAGGATTACTTCACAATATCTGAACTGCAGGCCAGACTGGCTGCCCAGCAGCCCCAGCACTGTCGGTCCTGCCCACAACAACTGGCGCTGGGGGACGAAAGCCCTTAAGCCTTATGAGTGTTGCACAGTTTGAAGACCTCTGCTCTAATCAGGGGCGTAGCTAGTCAATAACTTTGGAGGGGTGTGAACTTTTATATTTTCCGAAAATCAGGCTGTCATATAATATTTAGATACATGTTTAAATATTAGGGAGGGGCCTAAGGGTTAGCAGAAAAAGAGAGGGATGCTGATTGGTAGGGGTACTAAGTGAGGGAACACACAATATTGTGTAAAATTACCAATATTTTTTACGACTTTAGACACTGAGTGGGGGAGAGTGTGTGAGCGTTTTTGTCTGAATGTTGAAATCCGGCAGACATTTCACCATACAGGATTGAAAGCATCCCTATCTAACTACTAGTCAGAAAATACATTTATTAGGGGGTATAGCGCCCCACACCCCCCCATGAAGCTACGATCCTGGCTCTAATTGGTGGCTAATCGAAGGTTCTGCAGGCTGCCATAAAACTGTGGCTGCAGGGCGTCTCGCCTAAGCTCTATCCTATAGCTGGAAGAGGTGGGGCAGGAAGGCCTTTACTCGACCAGGGTGAAGCGGATGCAGTTGGCAACATTTGGATAGCTGCACGAAGGGCAAATTTTACTTCTACGTGGGTGTGATAAAACCTTAACCCACCGCTAGTGAAGGGAACTTATGTTCCCTTAATTGCTGTGAATAAAACTGTTCTCTTTTCTCGATTAACATATACCTGGCTGTGCATGTTTCTCTATGTCTTGGCGTGTGACTGCGTGCGCGCACCAACACACGCTGATGAAGTAAAAGTAAAGTTTAGCCAATTCAATTTATGATTTTAGGATTCTCTGTGACTTTATAGCACTATATTTGTGTGGTGACGCATACAGTCTTCCTTCATTGATAGCACTAGAGTAACCACGTGTAGCAATCTCATCAGAGTTTCCAATGCGCCCATTAGTTTGACACATCTTGCGAAGAAGCTCATACTGGTAGCACCTGTTTATGTTCTAAATGTGATAGCAGGCTGGACAAAGAGAAACGGGCAACTAAAAGCTCTTTTAGTTCACGTTGCCATAGAAATGTTTGCAACGATGGGGAATCTGAATTGCTTTCTCTCTGGCGCATTCGCCACTTATTCCTGTGCTCCATTGTGAGACAAGCTCTTAACAGTTGCATTGAAATAGTCTTCTGAACGGCATTGAAATAGTCTTCAAACAGCTATATCACCTGAGCAGGTGTGATACAAACGTGTATGCCAATCCCCAGACAGTAAAATCTATTCGTTCTGTCAGAACTCTCCGGCAGGCCTAAGAAATAACAGCTAAACATATTCAATTTATTCAAATTACTGCCCTGTTCTGAATATGCATTCGTGGATAATGTCGTCTGCAGGGGGCGTTAGATAATGTTAATTGCCTACTCAGTCTGGGAGCAGAGGTTATTATCATCTGTTTAAAACAAAAGGTTTTTCGTAATACGTCTATTAGCACCTATCTTCTAACACAGCAAATACACATGGCTACTGTGTCTTTTATGGATGTAACACAGGCCCTATTGAGCAGGTTGGACCCCAAGCCTTCAGCAGACCACAACCTATCATGGGGTCCCCATTCACCCTAAGGCCAACACATTTCTGTTGGATACAGCATACTTATGGCCACCTCTTTACATTCTTTGGGCGAGGGGGCATCATTTGGCATAATACCACTGCCTCTGTCTGCTGTATGTACCTACCAATGAACAAGAATATAGAGAATTAGCTTTCGTTAGGGCCAGTATTCTAAGTATTCGCATTGACAGAGTCAATCGCACAATTCTAAACAGGATGCTAATTAAGAAGAAACGCGATCATGTTTATAACATTTGTCAAAACATCTTGTAAGTTACAACAGTCTCTCTAGGGCATTACTGAATTTTAAGATATACCTGACACTAATCGCATTGCGTTCCTCATATGCATATTTTAGTAAAACTATGGAAGTACATCTCCATCATTTAAGAGGCAGGAGGCCAACTTCTTGAAGTGGCATTGTGTTGACTGTATACAGCCGCAGTCTTTGAACAAAAATCATTATCCGTTGCTCAGAAAATTGACTTTCTTCAGTGTAGGTGGAGAAACCACCTGCCCCAAAAATATTATTGGGGTGGGACTCAGCTGTCAATCTCATTGCACATATTAGCGAAAGTTTAGATGAGGCCTACACGGAATAGCAGACCTCCATGTCAACACTCAAATTTGCAATGTGCCAACATTGACTCATAGAAAGATGACACTATGGGGGTCATTACAACCCTGGCGGACGGTATTAAAGCGGCGGTAAGACCGCAAACAGGCCGGTGGTACAAAAATGGGAATTATGACCGTGGCGGAAACCGCCAACAAAAACAGACACTTTTACAACAGCTTGGCGGTCACCGCCAACAGACAGGCGGAAGACAATGTAACGCCCACAGTATCACAACCTACCAATCCGCCACCTTTTCCGGGGCGGATTCACCGTGGATAAAAACACGGCGGAAACAGCCATTTCATAGGGAAAACGCTCACCTCTACACACTCCACGAGGAAGGAGGACACCATGGAACCGGAACTCCAAATCCTCCCTGCGATAGTCTTCCTGCTCCTATATGACCATCATCAACGCCGGCGCCGAAGACAACGGTGAGTACTGCACCTACGACATAGGGGAGGGGGAGGAAAAAGGAGGTGGTTGTAGGAGTTGTAACTTTTGTGGCTTTGGGTGCAGGTGCAAGCGCTGGAGGCTGTCGTGAGGTGGATGTATGTTGGGTGGGTGTGTGTGCCTGCGTTTGTGTACTTTGGGAGGGGGCGTCACAGACACACTGGGAGAGGACACAGGGGACGTGTAAATGGTAGTGGGGGTGGTGAGTGCAGGTGAGCGGAGGAGGGTGGTGGGTGTGCTGGTGCGGGACCTAGTGGCTGTAGTGGTAGTGCATGCAGGTGAGAGTGTAGATGAGACTGGGAGGGAGGAGGGAGACGACGAGGAGGGGGACACAGTGGAGGCAGTGGATGTTGCTGTGTCTGTATGTGTGTGATGCTTGCGTGAGTGCCTGTGGGATGTGTGGTGCTTATGTTTGCTTGAGCTTCCCTTGTGTGTTGACGTGTGTGCAGGCTGGTCTGATGGTGTGCTTGGGATAGGCTGGGGTACAGGGGATTGGGTCTGGGTGGAGGAAGTTGGAGGGGGGAGGCTAGAGACAGGGACAATGGCTGCCATCAGTGCTGAGGCCAGAGTTTGCAGGGTTCGATGAAGAGCAGCCTGACCAGAATGAATGCCCTCCAGGAATGCATTTGTGTGTTGCAATTCCCTTTTTACACCCTGGATGGCATTCAAAATGGTAGGCTGCCCAACAGTGAGGGACCTGAGGAGGTCAATGTCCTCCTCACTGAGGGCAGCAGAGGTGACAGGGGCAGGGGCTGAGGTGCCTGGGGCGAAGGTGATGCCCACCCTCCTGGGTGAGCGGGCACGGGGCGAAGGCTGAGGGGCTGCTGGGAGGGCGGTGCTGGTAGGGGCGGTGGCGGCTGTACCTGTAGAAGTGGGGGGCACAGATTTTGCCGCCACCACAAGGGAGCTCCCATCGGAGGACGAGTCCGTGTCGCTGGTTGCAGATCCTGTGACCCCCATGAAGCTCCCCTCGCCCTCCGTCCCACTGGTGTATTCCGAGTCCGTGGTGTGGCCCTCCATGGCCATGTGGGATGTAGCTCCCTCGTGCTCCAATGCCACTGTACCTCTGCCTGATGATGCTGATGCACACAAGAACAGGGAGACCACAAAAAGGGGGGGAGACGACAGAAGAAAGACAGGTTGAGTGCATGGCTTACCGCTACCGTTGGCGGACAATACAGACACAGCAGCCCCCTGCACTACGCCGCGCTGTTGGGCTCTACAGATGCAGTTCCTGGGATATGGCCTACATGGCTATAGTGGACATCAGCAAACATAGATGACACAGGGGCATGTATACCTGTAGTTGGCACTCTACAGAGGTGGGGTGGAGTGCCACATGGCCTGCATTAAGGAGGGCCCTAGCCTACGGAACTCACCCTGGCCTAGGGAAACCCACAGCCCTCCTCCCCCACCCAGACATCTTCACTGCGCGCAAAGTCAGCAGAATGATGTTGAACTCACCCCCTTGTGTCTGCTGTGATGCCCTCAAGCGCCCATCCAACTCAGGGTAGGTCACCGCCAGGATCCGGAACATCAGGGGGGTCGTGGTTCGACGGGCACCCCTCCCACGTTGGGAGGCCATCCCCAGCTGAGCCTCTGCCGTCTTCTTGCTCCAGTGGCGAATGTCCTCCCATCTTTTCCGGCAGTGGGAGCTCCGTCTGTGGTGGACCCCTAGGGTCCGGACGTCCTTGGCGATGGCACGCCAAATATCCTTCTTCTGGTGGGCGCTGACCTACATGACATGTACAGGGGAAGAAGAGAAGTCATTACCAACTGCACAGTCAAAGTGAGTGGCCCACATCCCTGCCCTTGACATGTGGCACATGCATTCACAGTCCGTCATGCACGCAGAACTGTGGCCCCTTCCTTCTTACAACCAGCCCTCTCCACACAGGCATAGCCCATACAACATGCTCCCTGTGTACTTACCTGTTGGTCTGGAGGACCGTAGAGTAGCGTCTACTGGGGAGGACCCCGTCCACGAGCTTCTCCAACTCCTGTGCAGTGAAGGCAGGGGCCCTTTCCCCAGACGCACGAGCCATTGTCTCTTCCAGACCCAGGTCACAGCAGCACTTGCAGTGTAGGTTCTCTCCTGTCGAAGATCAGGTATCGAGTGATTGCACAGATAGAAAATGGCGGTCACGTCTGCAGCGGTCACATCCGCGGCGGTGCGTATCATCACTGCCGGCGCACTTCGTCATTCTGTCGATTTCAAGCAGTATATGTTAACTGAGTTGTACATTTCCATTACGGTTTCACAGGTGTGGTTACCAACGTGTGTCATCTGCTTACATTCCTCATGGACTTGAGATGTGTGACATAGGTATGTTGCCATTACATTTGAGAACGGATTTTGTCACTGTCATTGCTAATACACAATTTCAAAATCACAGACTGACTCCAGATTGTTTTGTGCTTCAAGGGTGTTTATTGAAGTGCTCAATATTGGAGGGGGGTGGTAAAATGGTGAGGGGTGATGGTGGAGGAATGTCCATGGCAGAGTCCAGTCTATTAGTCTCACAGGTGCACTGCCCATATGGGCATAGGAAGTGGAGCTGGGGCAGTTCCAATATGGACAGGGTTAAAAAGTGGGACAGTGTGATGACAATCAGGGTGGTCTCATTTCTTGGCGGGGGTCTTGGCATCGTGCTCTGTCCTGTTCCTGGATCTCAGGGACCGCTTGCGAGGTGGTTCTCCGTCTGCAGGGGGTGGGGTGCTGGTGTGGTGGTCCTGTGGCGGTGCCTCCTGTCCACTAGCGCCGGCGGAGGTGGTGGGCAGTTCTTCGTCCATGCTAGTGTCAGGGGCCCCTTGGAGTGCCACGGTGTCCCTCCTGGTGTTAAGTATCTCGTTCAGCACCCCTACGATGGTGCCCAGGGTGGTGCTGATGGTTCTGAGTTTCTCCCTGAAGCCCAAATCCTGTTACTCCTGCAGGTGCTGGGTCTCCTGAAACTTGGCCAGGACCGTTGCCATTGTCTCCTGGGAGTGGTGGTATGCTCCCATGATGGAGGAGAGGGCCTCGTGGAGAGAGGGTTCCCTAGGCCTGTCCGCCTCTTGTCGCACAGCAGCCCTCCCAGTTCCCCTGTGTTCCTGGGCCTCCGTCCCCTGGACCGTGTGCCCACTACCACTGCCCCCAGGTCCCTGTTGTTGGGGTGGTGGGTTATCCTGGGTTCCCTGCAGTGGTGGACACACAGCTGATTGACGTGTCCTGGTACGGAGGTATGGGCCCTATGGGTGGGTACTGTGCTGGTGTTACCAGAGGGTGGAAGGTCTGTGGTGGCCTGTGACTGGCTGTGGGGAACCGACTGTCCCGAGGCCCACGATTGTCCGGGGTGGTCATCTGGATCCAGTTGGACAGAGCTACTGTGATCACTGTGGGCCTCTTCTGTGGGTGGGGTAGAGATGTCTGGACCCTCCTCTCTGGTGACGTTGGGTAGTGGTCCTGCAGTGGTGTAAAAGCATGATTATTGCATCTGTGTGTGTCATGGTGTGCAATGGGTGGGTGAGCGTGTACCCCAGTGCTAGCATTCCTGTGTGGGGGCTTGTGTGATGATGGTTGAGGGGGTGTTAAGGGTATGTGCAGTGGGCATTCTTTAGTGATGGGTGTCCATGCTTTGTTGTGTCATGCAGGGCTTGGTGTTGGGATGGGTGGTTTGTGTTAGTAGTACATATGTGAGGAGTTGGAGTGATAGGGGAGGGGGTAAGGGTGGGGGTCTGTGATAGCATGCAGGTAGGGTGGGGGATATGATAGTTAAGATTTGACTTACCAGAGTCCATTCCTCCACCGACTCCTGCGAGGCCCTCAGGATGCATAATGGCCAAGACCTGCCCCTCCCATGTTGTTAGTTGTAGGGGAGGAGGTGGGGATCCGCCGCCAGTCCGCTGTACCACGATGTAGTGCCTGGAGACCAAGGAACGCACCTTCCCCCGTAGGTTGTTCCACCTCTTCCTGATGTCGTCCCGATTTCTTGAGGTGCTGTCCCACTGCGTTGACCCTGTCGACTATTCTTTGCCATAGCTCCATCTTCCTAGCTATGGAGGTGTGCTGCACCTGTGATCCAAATAGCTGTGGCTCTACCCGTACGATTTCCTCCACCATGACCCTGAGCTCCTCCTCCGAGAACCTGGGGTGTCTTTGCCATGCCATTGGGTGGTGTAGGTGATGTGTGGGGTGGTGTATGTGGTAATGAGTGTGGTGATATGTAGTGGTGTGTGGTGTTTTGTGTGTGGATGTAGTGTGGGTGATGGTGTTGTGTGCCTCTGTGTGGTGCGGTTGTCTATGCTGTGCTGTCTCTCTGGCCTTCATCAAAGTTTTTGGTCGTAGGGGTTTGAGGGTGATGTGGGAGTGTGTTTTATATAGTATTGATTGTGTGGGAGTGGTGTGTGTATGTGTATCAGGTGTGTGTATTTCTAATTGTCCAATGTGGCGGTGTTTTGAAGATGTGTGTGTATTTTGAGCGCGGCGGTGTGTACCGCCAATGGAATACCGCGGTTGAAAGACCGCCGCGTGGATTCGTGGGTCATGATAGCATGGGTGTGTTTCTGTTGGCGTGGCGGTGGAGGTTTTGTTTTTGCCAGTTTATCACTGACCTTTGGTGTGGCGGACTTGTGTGGGTGTCTGAATTTCGAGTTCCATAGGATATAATGGACTCGTAATACGGCTGGTGGTATATCCGTCACTTTACCGTCACTTTTGGGACGGATTAACACCTCCTCCAAAGTTGTAATAACCCCCTCTGTCTACTACTCTCAGTTTTCAAGTTGCAATTCAATGCATTTTTGGTGATGTAGTCTCCCTTTACTTTCACTGAACTAATCAGACTGACACATCTAATTGCAATGATTTGTAGGTTGAAAACCAAGGACTGAAAATAGTGTGTGTGTGCAATGACGTAAATGAGGTGGCCAGCCCAGCAGATAGTAACCATTTAATACTTTGTATCTACAGGAATGTTTGCAAAGTATCTGTACCTAACTTTGCTAGACAGGTTGAATGGCCTTGGCTATCCCCTGCTATCCCGTTCCCTAGAAATTCATAGAGATTTGCAAAGTGCACATTGCAATTCACAGTCGCACTTGCAAACTGCGATCCTCTTTTCTTTTGTTCATTACGAATTGTAACTTCGTAAATTCAGCGGTGCTAGCCTTCTGAGTGCAATGTACCCTCAAGTCAGTCCTTGAGGACTTTTTCAAGATGAAGTTCAAGATCGGTTTGGATTTGAGAACCACTCAGTGTGGTCAAGTACCCTAGGAGATTCTGTCACTATATGAATGTTTCTGCAAGAAGTCAAATTTTGCATTCAGGCTATGTGATGTCAACAGAACAAGCAAATGAGTTCCACACAATACTGAAAAGCAGAACAGGGATGTAGGGACAGAGGTAGTGAAGGGCTATGGTGTGTGCCTGGAGAGGAAGGAAGCAGAAGTATGTCAGTGTCAGGTTAGGAGTTGAGGGTTTGAGCGAATAAAATGCAATTAGGCAATACTTATGACAAGTATTGCCATTAGCCTAGGAAGCACACAAAGTAGATTCTATTGACAGCTCACTGAAGTTTCAAGTGTCACATATATACGGTTTGATTTTCACAAGGTAGTGAGATCCAATAGGCAAGGCTTGCCATAGAGGATGGCATGTGACGGAACAACCAGTCAGCAACCATTCAATAAATTTACTATCCAAAGGGTGCCCTGAGCAGTAAATAAATATGGTGAACCTTAGCTGCTTGTTACCTGCGTACATATAAAACTTGAATCCTTTGGAGAGTTTCAAATGATCCATAACATGTAGATGCTAAATTGAGGATGAGAGGGATAAGAATACCTGGATGATGCTGCAATTCCTGTGTCTAGCATGAGACCTAATCGGTAGAGGGAAGGCGGCCTGAAACTGATAGATCCACAAAAATTGTAGCCATTGGAATGCAAGCACTTCAGTGTCAATGTCTTTTAATCTCGGCAGAAGAGATGAGTGGTTAATGATGTAGAAGGCTGTAGACAAGTGCAAGAGGACCAGGGCACCTGACACAGACCCTGTCACCTACTGTACGGAGGTCATCAAACACAGAAGTGATGGCAATTTCTATGCTTTGGCCTGATCTAAAACCTACCTGTAGGTTCCCAGGTTGTATGTAGCATGTTGTACGATTCTAGAAAGGTTCAAAGTTGAAAGAAATGTCAGGATTTCCCGAAGATAAGAGGAATGAGATGAACGGACATTATTAGGTTTATCTGGTGATAGGGAAGGGATGCAATGCATCAGACATGCTTTTTCATTGCAGACTGCAATGTTAGTGCAGTAAAAGCACAGTGCACGTATTCACAAGCATAAGTTTACATGCGAGATCTCCTCACATGTAGACCTCAACCTATATCCGGGTGTAAATCTTCTTATTATGGAATTCACTATTTTCATATGCGGATTTAAACATACATGAAGACTTACAAGAGGGTGGAGACATCTGTGCCTGAATTTATGGCTGAGGAGGTACGATTAGTAAACTTCCACCGGCTTGTTGTGGTTGTTGCCATCAAGAAGGAGAGCTCCTCAGAGGAAGTAATAGAACATTTTAATTAATGTAATACTAAATTAAAAAATAAATATTGTGTATTTTTTATTATAATACAAAAACATACTTTCATCATTCCTGTTCACCTTGGACTGTAACAGTGACACACCTTGTCCTCACTCTTCTTCACCCAGAATTACACGAGTAACAAGGGACAACTCACCTGCACTAAAACAATTTTTTACATTTTAATTAATTATTTTTCTCATTTGTATTTATTTGTTTTCATTGAGTAAATTAAATGTTAATTTAAATCACGTTTGATTCGAAATTATATTCAACGTACCTTATTTACCTATATATTAGTGTTATTGAGTGCTGCCTTCTATTTGTCTGTGAGTCTGTTACAGCACCAGCCAGTGGTTGGTAAGGTGCTTGATTTACCCTCAGGCTTGGCAGGAATATATTTGTGCCTGTTTTGTCAGTAGTGCTATTGTAGTAGATTTAACTGTGCATTTTGTGAACAGCAGCTGTTTTACTCTTATGTGACTGTATGCTTTGTACTAGTATATTCTTCTTTAGACCCTCCCGTCAGTTTCCTTCAATCCCACTCATTTTGTGGCAGTTACTCCCCATTGTACAACCACCCCCGTCCCTTCCACATTTACCACTAAATTCTACACTTATAGAACTCTCAACAACCGAGTCAAATATCTCAATGCAAAAATGATAGGAGAGGCGGAGGCAGAGATCGTTGCTCAAAGGTTTGTGACATGCATTTTGTAGTGCATAATGTAGTACTACTTTACATACTCCAAAAAATCTTGTGTGAACAGGGCCTATCATTATCAACAGTTTAGTCATCCCAGTCCTTGTTTCCAATACTTAGTAAACTGGATTTACTGTTGAGTATGTCAATAGACATGGTGGTAAGGTTCCCACTTATGTCCCAAGGGCTCCACTAGCTCTAGAATTATTCTCTTCAAGGTCATAAACTCTTCAGCATGCCACAAACTGTGTTTGTTTCTCTGCTAACTTGCATATTAGTTGAACATTGATTATGCTACTCTTCTGCAGCCAAAATATTGTAGACTAGATTAATACTTTATGCATATTTTTTTATATCATGAGTATGAGCCCCAACAACATTTTCATGCCCTGGGAGGAGTCAACTCTAGGAAGGCGGGGCCTAACGATTACAGGGAAAGAGGTATATCTCCTGGGTCACCTGCCTGAGGTGGCAGTTGACAAGCTTCAAGAGGGCCATCTTATGCAGAATTCTGCAAGGGACTGAGAGAATGCCCCAATTGGAAGCGATTTGGTAACAGACTGAGTTCCAGAAGTATGGCGGTACCTCTGGAGATCCACTCATCTGTTGGAAGGATGGCATCCTTATGGTGAGCCTAAGGTTCCAAGCCCTTGGTCAGCCAGTGTGTTGGTGAAACTCCATGGGTATCAGGTCTTCTTACTGGGGTTGGTTCATTGCATACTTTTGGCATGGCACCTGGGGCAGGACAAGGGCATTCCCAGGCTGGTCAACCACTTTTACAAGCCTTGATTGACAAGTCAGAAGGAAATTGCAAAGCTCGCGTCCATACCCTTCTCATGGTAGGGACACCTACCTTTAGAGAGGGTAGGGATGTACATTGTCAGGTCCTGGACCCTAAAACAGCCTGTGGTGCCAGGTTTATCCTGGTGGCGGTAGACCATGCCACCTGGTACCTTAACTCTGAGGAAGGCAACTGTGCAAGCAATGGCCAGGACATGGCAGGGTAACTACCCAAATAGGGTTTCCTAATGCTGTAATTCCAGGAAGAAGGACACACTACATGTATGTATACATGACGTTCATATGTGATGAATTCATGGTGACTTACAATTTATTACCTCCAAACCAATGAGCTTGTAGAGAAATTCAACAAGACCGTGAAAAGCTTGGTTATGGACCTACAGTAGCTCTTTAGACATTAGCGGAACATCTAATTGTTATACATATTGTGTAGTTACATGGAGATTCCACAAAATGGAGCAGGCTTAGGCTCCTCTGAGCATTTTTTGGGTCATCCTGTTAGGAATCACCTCAGCCTAGTGCAAGACTAGTGAGAGAAACCTCACAAGAAACCTGCACAACATGTGGTTAACTATGTGCCTGCCTCGAGATCCAAGATAGCCAAGTAAATGAAGAAAGCCAATCATAGCTTGGAGGCCAGGTAAGAAGGGATCATATAATGGTATGATTATAAGGCAAGTCTCCTAGACTATCAGGCTTGCCAGAAAGTCTGGGTAATGGAACCAGTAGAGCTACAGACACTCCAAAAAAAGATGGACCGGGCTTTACATGGTGAAAGAGATAAAAACAAAGTGAGGTAACAGACCCTGAGGAATGATTTGAGGGATCTGCGTGTAAACCTAATGAAACCCCACTTTGACATGTCAACAATTATCATGCTCATGGTGACTAAGGTGGAGAAGAGGAGGAGAGTGAGTACCTCCCAGATGCCCTGCCATACAATAGGAAGGATGGCTCCATGATGGGAGTTGTACTCTATCCTAGTATGACTGAGCGGTAGCACAGGGACTATTGCCAGTTGCTGGGTCAGTTTACCTACCGTTCTCACTGACTCCAAGGATCACCACTTAGTGTACGCATCACACTGACACTGATGACAGTATGTCTGTCAAGAATAAATGTTACAGGCTATCAGACAAGGTGAGGGTAACCATCAAAGGAGAATTATCCAAGGAGTTGAACTTCAGGGAGATTGATCCCTCCAGCAGCCCATCATCCTGTCCAATGGCCCTGGTAGCGATAGTACCAAAACTCCAGAGCTGAGGTTTTGTGTAGAGTACAGGAGGCTCAATACAGTCAACAAGACTGATGCCCAACTAATATCCAGCACTGAAGAGCTCATTAATCGGTTAGGGACAGCAAAAATTCTGAGTGATTTGACTTCCGGGGACTGCAAATTGGCCTGACAGAGGGTGCAAAGGAGCGGCCCACATTCTCCACTTCTGAGGGACACTTTCAATTCAAAGTGATGCTGATTGGGTTGAAGAATACCCCTGTAGCCTTCCAAACATTGGTCAAAATGGTATGGTTGGACTAGAGGACTTCAGCGCAGCTTACTTAAATGAAATTGGTGTCTTCATCTTCTGCTGTGAAAACCACACAACCTACCTGAAGAAAGCGGTTCACGTTTTCTAACAGTCAAACCTGACAATCAAGACTACTAAGTGTCAGACAAGGCTGAACTGGTGGTACATTGGTGTGGCTGATAATCCACACATAATAGAAAGGACCCTTTTGAATTGCAGGATGGTCCCTTTTCCTTTAAGGATGGTGGTTCGGTTGCAAAGGAGATGGGACTGGAGGCATGGCTCAGGCTTCATATTGAACTCAAAGAGGCACCTGGGAACCACGTTGGCACATCATCGTGGTGGGAGGAGTCTCGGAAGGAGGAAGACACAGAGATGCAGGAAGAAATTGAGACAAATGAAGACGTGAGAAGGTCCATCTACTAATCAATAACACACACACACACACATACTAGTTGTATTTGACACAAGAGTGAGTGAAAAGTTCAAAATGTTAATTTTATTAAAAGAAATTTCACAAAAATCAAAACTTAGAAATCACTGTCAATAAGACAATAGAAATTTCTGAATATTGACAGCTGACTCACAGCTTGTGAGCTGTAAAGCCATGATAAAGCACCAACTGCTTTACTGGCCATTCACGCACCTTTCATGCATCATACACACAAAACCATTTACACCACAAGCCACAAACCCAACACATCACAACACTCATCTCAACAAATGAGACCAACAGCAAGTCAGTACTTACACAGTGACAGCCAACTGCTAGTTCACACACACTGCCAGACACATGCCATTTCACACACACCACCAGCCACACCAGTCCACACACACCACCAGCTAGGTGCATGTCCACACACACTACCACCAAACGCTACTTCATACACATCACTAGCCAAACGCCAGTCCACCCACACTGCCAGTGACATTCCACCCAAACATCACCATGAAACTCCACACCACCTTCAGTTCTAAAACACTCCCACAAGAAACAGATTACACACAAAAAGCACAGACAGGAAAAATAAAACATCCAAAGAAAAACAGTATTTTTTTTTCAAATAGAAAAAAAATGACCCATTGGTAGAAGATGAAATACCAACTACGACTACATCCACAGCAGGTGTAAATAAACACATCACACTACTGCCAACCAGAAATCTGGTAATGCAGGCAAAAGTCAGTTCACTTTTACTCTCATGGTTGCTCCTAGTGCTTGATTTGCTTATGACTCAACTCAATCTAAAACGTGTGCACACATAAGCCAGGATTAGAAGGACATTCAAGGTAGTACATATGACTCTCCTTTCATGCTCCTCTTTGGACACATATCCCACATCTATGCCAAGGAAAGCCTTCTTTGGATGTTGGAGGAAGGTATTCAGGAAAATGAAGATCTTTGAATCTAGCTACATCCCCAAACACCAACTGTAGGAACACTTGCCTGTTCAATACAACAAGCTGCCTAGCACAGACTGCAGAAACTGTACAAAACACATCTTAGAATCTGGAGAACAATGTTTGAAAACAACACAAGAATTGAAGGATGCCAATTGAGACACATGAACAGCTAACTTCTTGTACCAGATGTATGACTTTCATGCAGCATTTTATGGCTTCAACCTTTGATATACTCTATACTACACCACCTATGTCCTTATTGTCATTTTAAATGCACATAGGTTTGCACACTTCTGCTACCTGACCCCAGCAGTCACAAGCAAAGTGCTTTCATCATGAATGGTTGTGAGCATGTGGATATCTCTTCTGTCTGAAAATGTCAAAGCAAGTTGTTCAGTGCCATGCAAGGCACTGCCCTGTCCCCTTGGAAGTTTTTTACACATAAGATCCTTAGGTTAACTTTTATGGTTAAACCGGATTTTTCCACATGCCACAGTGCCCATTTTGAACAATTCTTTGGTTAATTACACACCTCTGTAGAAAATGTCAATATGGAAATGGTGGCCTTTATTGGAAAAAGCTTCTGTGGCAAGTTCCCACAATTTCTTTTCACTGACTTCAAAAGTGGTAGTGCAAACACGGGACCAATTGAAGAAACTGTTTCAGTGTACACCCTGAAATTATAAGCATATCCATTGGCACTTTCACACAGCATATTCAGCTCTCTTGCTGGGAATGTATTCTCTGAAAACCAAACTGCCCTTGAACAGGACCAGAGACTCTTCCACAAGTATATCTTGTGCTAGAACATAGCTCTCCTGAGTAACGATCAACTAAACGTCAAGGACAGGCTGAATCTTGAAGAGACGGTCAGAATCAGGGTGATTGCATGGCAATGCTGTAGCACTATCCACAAAATGCAGCATCTGCTGCAGAAGCACATTTTAATCTTGACTCATGGGAGCTGGAATTATAGCAGTTGTCATCAAGCGTCTAGTGGACCAATATAAAGATGGCAATGGCTTCCTCATCAATCCCATCAGCAAAGTTAAACCCCAGGAGCTTCTTAATCTCATGGAGATTTGTGTGAGTCCACCCGATAACTCTAGAGTGGGTCTTAAGTGTGGCACTGTTGTCCTTCAAAAGTTCAACAAATGCAAATGATGCAAAGAAATAGAACAGTTAACATGATAAAAAACAATGGTTTCTGCCCCTGAGAGCAGATTACCATCACAAACATCTTATCTATCCCCAAGGGGGGTACAAAGCAAAGGAAAAGAATTGGTGCCCAGAAAGGGAGTGACCCTTACCCCAGCAGCCGGCCACTCACCAGCCAAATGGCAATTCACACACACCACTAGCCAAACACTAGCCACACATACCACCAGCCAGACAGCAGTCCGTACACACTGCCAGCTGCACGCCATTCCACACACACCACTGGCCACATACCAGGTACACACACACTGCCATCCACATGCCAGTCCATACACATACCACCAGCCAGACAGCAGTTTTCACACATGTCAGCCACACGCACTGCCAACAAGATGTCACTTCACCCACACAGTTAGCCAAATGCTATTACACACAGAGAGAAACATATTCCCTGTTGTCTCACTTTTTTTGCCATCCATGGGCAGTTTGGCCTAAAGGAGTCTGATCTGCCCAGGAGGGGGTGAGAGGGAAGGGAGTGCAAAATATGGAGAGTGACCCTTGCCCAAGGGGCCACTACCCCAGCATATATAAATAAAACGTCCTGGGCTAAATGGCTGATCTGCCGCTGGGGGGTATAGAAAACAAAGGTCATGCCCATTTCAAAATGGGGAATGGCCTTTGCCCAAGTGGTCGGTCCTCAACATGCATACATTTCAAATCCCTGAAGTCTAGTTGTTTTCCTCACCCCCTTTGGAGCAGATCAGCCTAAAAAGAAAACAGTTTCCCCAGGGGATGCCAGAAAGTGGCCAAAACAACATTTCTTCTAAAAATGGGAGTGACCCTTGCCAAAGGGGCTGCTCTCTACACCAAAAAGATAGCCTTGGTGTTAAGTGGGTGAATTTCTGCTGTGCGATTGCGATTCTACCCACAAACCTGCAGCAGGAATGCACTTAAGCAAGACACCATGGGAAAAAAAAGCTATTCCCTTTTCCTGGGATGTATCTTTCCACCTGATTCCCACCCACAGCAGAGGACTTACCACGGAGAATCCCTCCTCTTCAACTGCCCTGGAGGCCTCTTGATGTTGTTGTCACACAATGTGTATGCTAATTCCATCAGAATGCTGCTGGAGCAGTCAGGGTGGACATGGAAGCACATCCACTGCTATCCCTGGTGGGTGCATGTAGTGGGGAGCCTGCAGGGGAAGCATCCGCGCTTCACCCTAGGGTAGATGCTAAGATGTGTTGGAGCAGTCCACAGCACATAGGTGCTGCTGCTGTGGGTGGTTCCAGTACATCCTCAGCACTGAGTGGATGAGAAAGGAAGGTTTAGGCCTAGCAAAAGGTTTATTTTACCAGGCAGCAATGGTAATTAAAACCTGCACTACAGGCTGTAGTAGCAGGCATGAGGCTTGTTTAAAAATGCTACTTTAGTGGGTGGCTCAATGTGTGTACACTCCCTAGTAGCATATTATTTAAATAACCTGGGTATAGGTAGTACCATTTACTAGGGACTTATAAGTAAATTGAATGTACCAATCAGTTGTAGGCCAATTGTACCAAGTTGAAAGCAGTGAGCACAATCACTTTCCCACTGATTAGCAAGGGAAAAGTGTACCAATCCTTAAAAGTCAGCGTATACAGGTTCAGCAAAGGATCGCAGAGGAATGTAAAAATCTGGGGTGACCCTGCAGAGAGGGCATGGTCGAACACTCATACCTAAAATATGCTTTGTAAGCCCACAGTGCTGGGTATGATTATAGTAAAATCAAGCAAATTACATATTGACGTTAGTGTTTCCTCACAGTAAAATAAGCCCCAGCAAGACAACACACTGTTCAGACATTGGTAATCTTTTCCCTGAAAAGGCCTAGATGAGATTGACATTGTTATTTACTATCTCTGCTTGGAGAAATGCTAGGAAATGATTCAAAGTTCTTCCCTTGCTTAATATGCAAAAATAGATTTAATGGTGAAATCAGATTTTCTATATTTGTTACGATATGAAAAATGGAAAATTAACTTTGTAAAATGTACTTTAAGCTTCCTGATCCAGAACTGGATTGAACCTATTACTAGCACTTGCCATGCCCCCAATCCTTTACTACAAGAATTACCTTCTCTGGCTCAGATCGTGGAAGAGTAGGCAAAACAAAGGGCAGCTTTGCCACTACATTTTTAGACTTGGAGATGCCAAGGAGGGCTTTTTCTATTTATCCCAGGACCTCCAATATAGCCAGACATAAATCAAAGTAGGGAAAATAACCTATTTTGTCACAGCAACCCATGAAGCAAACTTGAAGCAAACTTGTCAACTAATAATTACAGTTTGTCCCACTCAGAACGATTAGTTCCAACAACCGCTTCAGCAGGAGCTATCCAACTTCAAGGGACTTTGCCGACCACAGCTTTGGACCTTGCCTGCTAGAGGACTTTGATTTACACTTCAGAGGCTTAGGGCCTCATTTAGAGTTTGGTGGATGGGTTAAACCATCACAACAGTGAAGGATATCCCATCTACCAAAATATAAATTCAATTTCGGTGGGCGGGATATCCGTCACCATTGTGACAGAGTAACCACTCCACCAAACTCTAAATCAGGTCTAAGTCCCAAGGTAAAAAATTGATCTCACTCAAGAACTTTTTCACTCATTTCTAAATTAATTTCAGAATTTTATTATTCTTTAAAATTGTTGGTATTGCATGAACTTACCACACACTTCTCTCAGTATTTCCTGATACTTGTGCCATACCTAAAAGACCGAATGCAGGGATTCTCTTGGAACTGAGTTTTAATCTAACCAAAGAGAGTTTATAAAATTAGAAGGGGTACCCTGCAACCAAATTAAGAACCCAATTTCTGACAATATGTCTACCCAACTTTTATCTATGCTACAAATTAACTCTTCCTTTACTGTTTAAATTTAATTTCCAAGAGCCAGCTATCTTAAATTATACCAGCACCTATTTTGCATCACTGTTTTTTTTGCAGTGCAACGCAGATAAGTCCAGTGATGAGATTTGCACCGGCAATAACATTTTGTATGAGTCAGCCACTTGAAGTGTTTATTAAGGACTGGTATAAAATTGTAGAGCATCAGTGAAAAACTGTCTGGCACAAGTGTAATCTATGTGATTTGGCCCAAATAGTTGTCTTTTTTTTGCACAATACACCTTAAGCTTCCACAGTTTTCTATGTTAAGTTTCTTTTCTATTTCTACACATATAGCTGTCCTTCTTTGAAAGTTTTTGCAGTGACAGCTTGTGCCTTTTTAATGTAGTGGGATGAGGGAAGTGCCCCACCACTTCGCAAAAAAAACGAAAATAAAAAACAAACCTCCCTCAAAAAAAACAACGTAAACCATCCCTTCTCCCTAAAAACACTATAACACAAACACTACACGTACATGCACTACACACTTGCATGCACTACACATGTACATAAGGTTACACACATGCCTTACACAAACATTATACATTTAATAAAATATACACTTACCCATAGGCTGCACGTCCTCCTCAGTGTGCTTCTGCGCTCCGATGTCGGAAGAGCTCCCCTAACCAATCCAGGTGCTGCTCTCATGCTGTTAACAGCATGAAATAAGCGCCTGGATTGGATGGATCATCCTGGTTGGATGCTCCTACAGACCCTGAAGGCCTGTGTCTGGTTTCCAACCAACTGTCTTAGATAGCTAAGTGGAGAGCTTCAAAATGCATAGGTCACTTTGGCCGGCACAAAGCAGCTGGCCAAAATGACATGCGCACTTTGGAGCATCCCTGCAAGGCACTGCTCCAGTCCTTTGGTGCCGAAAGCAGAGTCAGTCCTCTGTTGCTGTCAGCAAAGAACACGCCCAGCATGTTTCTAGACTGGTGAGCGCTGCGGGGGGAAAAATAAAATAGCAATTAAATCTTTGTCATTGCCGTTCTATTTTTTCCTGTGCAGCTCACAGCGGGTGGGGCGGTGACGCTCACCCTCCCTCGAGAAGAAACCGCCACTGCATTTTTGCATATTCCTAATAGCACTAAGATAGCCAATTTCATTACAAGCAAAGTAACAGTCATGTTGGAACTGTAAAATATGAAGCAATATATTAGCAAAAGCACACCATAACGTGGGTGTCTGTGGATACGTGTTAGAAATAGGGTCTTTGGTCGGCAGTTAGGTTACCCCCTGTTCATCAAGGACCCTCACTCTAGTCAGGGTAAAGGAGAATCACTCTCAGTTAACCCCCGCTCACCGCCTTGGTAGCTGGTCACAAGCAGGCAGGCTTAACTTCAGAGTCTAGGTGTAAAGTATTTGTACCAACACACATAGTAACTTAGTGAAAACACTACAAAATGACACAACACAGGTTTCGAAAAATAGGAAATATTTATCACAACAAAAATCCTACATACTCAAGTCAAGTTATTAATTTTAAAAGCAAAAGAGTCTTAAATCCTTTTATAAACAGCAAAACCACTATTAACGTTCAAATAGTACCTGGGTAGCGTCAAAATAACACGCACGGGCGAGTGTGCGTCAAAAAAGGTTAGCGATGCGTCGATTTCTCACCCACATCTGTGCAGCACCTCACTTTACTTTACTCGCAGATGTATCCCAGGGGTCAGATAGTACTACCAGGGCCAACACAGTTGTGTGGCCCACTCCACCCCGGGGGTGTGACTCTTGTCCCCCCCAGGGGCAACTCTGTCTACCAGGACAGCAAGCCACAGTGGCCACTGACAGCTGTCAGGGATGAGAGCCAGGCCCCAGGCCTCTCAAGGCTCTCCAACCACTGTGACTGTGAAGAGTGGGGGGCAGTGGCCCCAGGTGCCTGGCACCATTTGACCACTCTCCCTTCCACCAGTTCAGGGATGACAGCCTGACCCTGGTCTTCCCCTCTGGGGCTTTGTACCCTCCCTCCAGGAGCCGCACCACCCTCCAAAATTGTCAGGGTGCTTGTAGAAGCAGTCCTGCACAATTATCCCACCAGTGCTGGGATGTTAACCAGCATCTGTTCTTCCAACCTGGGGTCTGTAACTTCAGGTTGGACTAGGGCCAGGGGCAAGGCTTCCCTCCCCCTGCCCTTCCTTCTGGGGTTCTGCACCCCTCAACTAGGAGTGGCCCCCCAGAATACAACATGGTAGGGGCACTGTTAGCAGTAGCCCCTCCTTTCAGATCAGGGGGCACACCCTGAACCTGGCCTTTCAATCCAGGGTCTGTATCCTTAGATTGAACTGGGATCAGGGGTGAGTCTCTCCCTCCCCTGCCCTACTCCCAGTGTTCTGCACCACCCCCCCCCCCACTATGGAGAGTACTCCTAGAAGACACCAGGGGAGTGACTGGGCAAACCGCCCCCCCCCCCCTTCAGGTCAGGGTTTACCCCCTGCACCTCATCCTCCATTCTAGGGTCTGTACCCTCAGACTGGACCACTGCCTGGCAACCCAAGACTTCCTGGGAAGCACACCTACTCCCCATCAGGTCAGAGTTTACCCCCTGAACCTGACGATCCAACCCAGAGTCACAACCCTGTGGTTGAACCACTGCCTGGTGCACCAGGACTTTCTTGGGAGCACACCTACTCCCCATCAAGTCAGAGTTTACTCCCTGAACCTGATCACTCAACCCAGAGTCACCACCCTGCGGTTGAACCATTGCCTGGCACACCAGGACTTCCTGGGGTGCACACCTACCCCCACAAGGAAAACACATTCCCCAAGGGCCACACAAGAGTCTGGCTGGCGCAGGTCTCCTGACCCCTGCCCATCTGGCAGAGTCTGGATTCCCTCACCCCAGAAATGGTCTCACCAAGGTTATTCCTGGGGGGCTCTGGCATCGGAGCTAACCCCTGACCCTCCAGGTTCTCCACTGGGGTCTGCAACCCCCTCTTAACTTTCTCTGTATGGACTTCTGCACCCCCTCACTAGGAGTGGTACTGCCAGACACCAGAAGTGGTTGGATTCTGGCTATAGCCGCGCCCCCAAAGTTTTCTGTCACTGTGGGGTCTCCCTTGGCATATGGCCCTATGGTATAGGTTAGGCTCCCCTCCTGGCATTCCCTCATGGAACCCTCCAGGACCTGGGACTGGATCTCGGGTACCCTGGGGCTTAGCCCATCCCCATTCCCTCTCCTCTGAGACTGTACATGGGATCCCTCACACATCCCACTACACTGGGACCTACCTGTGACACTGCAATCCTTCACTATCTCACCTGGTTGAGAAATACCAGGACAACTTTACAAAAAGATGTATTTTCAAATTGTGAGCTCAGAGAGCCCAAACTCCACATGTCAATCTGCTCCGAAAGGGAATCTACGCTTTAATCATTTTTATTTTTAAAGGCAGCCCCCATGTTAACCGATGAGAGAGATAGGCCTTGCAACAGTGAAAAACACATTTGGCAGTATTGTCAGGACATATAAAGCACATCAGTATATGTCCTAATTTAAACATACACTTCACCCTGCCCATGGGGCTACCTTGGGCCTACCTTTGGGGTGTCTTACATGTAAGAAAAGGGAAGGTTTAGGCCTGGCAAGAGGGTACACTTGCCAAGTAGAAATGGCAGTTAAAATCTGCAGAAACAGACACTGCAGTGGCAGGTCTGAGACATGATTACAGGGCTAGTAGCATTTGATTTTCAGGCTCTGGGCACCTCTAGTGCACTGTACTAGAGACTTACCAGTAAATCAAATAGGCCAATTGTGGATAAACCAATCAACAATACAATTTATACAGAGAGCATAAGAACTTTAGCACTGATTAGTAGTGGTAAAGTGCTCAGAGTTCAAAAGCCAACAAGAACAGGTCAGAAAAAATATGAGGCAGGAGGCAAAAAGATTGGGGATGACACTGCATAAGGAAAAAAAGTCCAACAATACCCATACAGGGGCACTCATCTTTGACGTTTTTCTCTATAATTTATCATTCTTTACCATTGGACCATGAATGTTGGCACTGAAGTTCACTACCCATTGCACCGTGCTGTATGCTGTGGTGGGTAAAGCAAAATGTGAATGACAGTTCAGCAGGCCAATGGAGAAAGACTCCTGACCTTAGGTCCCTCTATACACTGATATTTTTCATTTAAGATTTTTTTAAATTGTGAAATAGATCTGTTGAGTCAGCTGAAGTTGTTTCAAAGACCATAATTGTCCTCATCTGAAAAGTGATTGGTGCACAAAGATGCAGCTCAATATAGAGTCTAACAATGCATTATTATCAGAAACGCTCCTACAAATTCTATGGGAGAGGAACACTATCATAAACAAACTTCCAAATAATAAAGAGCAACAAAAATCATTCAGAACTATGAAGAAATGTCAATTGTATAAGTACAAAGAAAAATACTTCATAAAATGCACTGGACAGTGGCATACTCAAAGCACATCAGAGTCAAGCAGATGGGAATGTACAACAAATACAGCCTAGACATATATTGAAATCAGAGGCCAACATACCACTTCATTGACCCACACATGCTTTGAAAAGCAAAAAGTTACATCTACAAGGAAAAACAAAACTGCAACATAGGGGGCACAATGGGCCAGGCCAGAATGACATCACAAAGCACTGCATTACCATAGATATTTCATACACTGAAAAAAAGTTACCATTAGGCAACAATCCAGAGATTCTTTCAAAAATATACTGGGTTGTCATCAGGTGCGGCTCCTCTGCTGTGGCGGAAGAGGGTTGCCCCAGCCCCCCGCCAGCAGCAGCAGCTGCAAATCTTTTACTATGAAACTATAATAAACTATGTTTATTATTGTTTTGTAGTAAAAAAGGGTGGGGACATGGGCTGTGACAGGGACACTGGGTGAGTGCTCAGGCTGGCCAAACACGCATGCACACTGTGCTCTCTCCAGCCTGGCACTGTGTTGCCTGGCTGGAGAGAGCAGGCTCACAGTCTGCCTGGGAGTGCCCTGGCTGGGTCCTCCGGCCAATCCAAACACTGCTGTCATGCTGCCAGGAGCATGACAGCAGTGTTTGGATTGGCTGCAGGGCATGCTGGGAATCTGTGCCTGCAGCTGTAGCAGAGGAGCGATACGGTGGTGGCAGCAGCACCAGCAATAAAGGTATGTGTTTTAAAAAAAATGAATTCCCTCCTCCCCGCAAACACCACCACGCCTTTACAAAGGGCAGCAAGCCACTCCTGGTTGGCATGACATATAATACATGCATAACCTCCTTTTATGAGATAATTCTCACCCCTCTATACGTCCTTCAAGGATAGAAGTCTAAAACTTGGGACATAAAAGAATATCATCCTGTCATGCTGTCTCACGACAACACAACCATGTACTGCACCAACAGCATAGAAACTTTCTCTGGACCGTACAGCAGTACTGTATGTTCAAGTCAACCTAATGCTAAGAAATATCACCATGCTAACAGTACAAGAGGAAACAACATGCTTTAAAGATATGACTGTATCACTGCAGCTCCGAGATGGGCCCAACCAGGTTGAATCAAGATCATGAAGTTATATTGCAAAAGAATAAGCCAAGCAATGCCCTCACTAGCCATCTGGTTTACCCCTATAACCTGAAAGATATGTCACAAAGTCACGGTGTCCATTGCTTAGCTGAGATAATATCTGAACAATCATAGTTTGCAAAACCAACATCAACAGAGCCACACCCGCAGCCCCTTAAAATGAGTACACAGGAGATACCATGTAGAACATGGAAACAAAAACAACAATCCCTATTCCGAGCTGTTATCCCAAATGCTACAGGGCCATCATATTATAGTGATAGTCACTCCACGTTACTTAAGACAAAGCATCCATCACTAGACTTCCTTGCCTGGGACCACGAAGCAAGGCATGATAGTCCCAGGTAGAAAAATCGCCCAGTGGCCCCCAAACTCACAAAGAAAACTCCCTGCGCATCATGGTCATTGAAATATCATTGGTCATTAAACTGTTTTAAGGATTTATTCTTGAAGACAAAAGCTTTGCCATGAGGGCACAATAATCATGGCACCTGCCTAGCAGTGGTTTAGTGGCAGCAGTAGAGCTGCTGCAGTGGTGACCCCACTAAAACCCTGGCAGGGATATTTATGCATGGAAGGCACCCTTCTGCTGGGAAGATGAAGGCAATGAACTTCATGGACCTGGAAGCCTAGTAGGCTGCCTGCATATTGTAAATGGCCTTTGTAACTGAAAAACCTATCCAACTAAACAGCCTCCTTGGCATCTGGGGAAAGATGTCATATCAGAGTCCAGAAAGCACCAGCAGCAAGAATATTACAGAGAAGATGCATGATGCAAGTCGCCAACCTTCCCTGCTTGAATACAAACTCTCCCTGAATGTGAGTGAACCAATGTAAGAGATACTCAACAAATAAGTGCCTTTCCTATGTCATCTGACAGCTAATAGTTACCTACATTTAGTTCACATTTGCAGATTAATTTGTTCATCAGTCATTGCAAGACTGGTGCACTATAGACCAATTGAAGATGCTGCTTATTACAAACTAAGTTAAATCTGCAGAGTGCTGCCTGAGTCTCGGGGATATCCCATAGCTATGTTCTGGCTGATTTACTCAATCTTTTATAAGAACTCCATTGCTTCTGACTTTTTATCAATCTGTGAGAAAGTGTGCATGAAAATGCCTACAAAATCTTGATGGTGTAGGCTGCCATCTGGCACAGGGCATTTTTGAAAAGGTCTATTTAGCCTAAGGATTCTGTTTCACTCATTAACTTATCTAGTCTCATAGCACAACTTAACTTATGTGAAATCCTTCTTCAGTTCAGCTGTTGCTACTTTCCACTTCTTATGAGCTGAAGTCATGATGGCAACAATTTGCATCTCAAATTTAAATTCAGCTATCATGTTTATCTCAAACACCACCTCAAATTTATCAGAGGAGCAGGATTCATATGTTCTTTCATTCTGGCTCCATGCCTAGCTGTAAATCAAGTAAATCATGACCAGATAATGATTTCTGGCCAACCGTCAAGATAAAGTTGGATGACAAAAACATTTAATTGATTCCAGGATGTTACATCATGAGAAGTCCTCATTTGGGTCGAATTTATCAGCCTATAGCAGTCCAATAGGTGAACATATTTGATGATGTTACAAATATCATCATACAAGGAAAGACGGTGACTTATCTTGGATCACATTTTAAAACATATTGAAATTTCCTGCAGATGTATATCATGAACAACCAAGTGACTCCCCTGATATATTTAGGTACCACTTACCAAATGTAAGAATGAAAGATGTTAAGGCCACCTGGGTTCATTATCAACTATCAGCTACATGCCCTCAGTAGGAATACATTGGTTGAATAAGATAGTCTCTGTGAACTTGTGGATTTGGGCCAATACTTGTCTTTCCCTTTAGTAGCCTCAGTCTTCACAAATTCACTAACAAACATTTCAGTCTTGGACAGCTGACAAATGTGATTTGTGGAGGAGGGCAACAATAAAATTTGAATAATAAATAGAGTTTGAGTTACAAAGGTAAGTTTTCATGTGTAAATCTACTCCAGTGTTGATCTAATCCTCACATTGGTGTAACACCCCACCTTTTTGCTACTCACCACACAGCACTTCCAAGTGCAAATTTATCCCTTAGTGTAAATGTAATGAGTCTCTGCACCCTCCAATAAGAGGGAGATGTATCCTGTGACTGAAGTTACACCTGTAAACTTACTACAAGTAACCTTACAACCATATTTTATGTTCTGCCTATAGTGGAGATGTCTGTCACCTAGATGAAGAACTCTACCACCAAGGTGGAAACCTCTGAATGGGAGGGAATAGGTAAATACTGTAGATATAACCTAACCCACTCACATCTGATTCTGTTTCACTCAAAAAACATAAACACAGCCCACACCCTAGACTCTGCTTTCTTCCCCTTTCATCAAGTGGTCCTGCAATCAACATGAACTTAATTGAGCTTCCAGTATGCACACAACATCACTCAAAAGGTCTTCACTGAGAATGAAACAGCTCCTGTAGCTAAACTTGCAATCAAATACTACAAAAACGTACATGGTCTTCATCCATACAACCTCAGTGGAGCAGAGAGCAGCAATGCGGCAGGCTGAACTGTAACATGCGTACAATCGATGGCACATAACACATAAGAGAAGTGAACAAAAGCACAGAATTCCCTTGCCACCCTTTTCCTTTCTTGTATTGATGGAGGCTTGGTGATAAACCGGTGCACTGGATCTTTTCAGACTGTCCATCTGACAAAATAGGGACCTCACAGGCAAACAAGTCTTGTTACTTTCACTAAGAATCATCACCAGAAACTTCACCAGCACACAACTTTCAGCTACCTCACCTACAGAAAACACCTTTCCCGCCAGAGGCACTGCTGGCACTACATCAACATGCAAACTGTCTGTGATGCCAGGGATTGCTTCATTGATGTGTGCACTGCTTCTCCTGGATTCAGACATGACAGCTGTATCACAAGTGGCTCATTCGTAAGATATAACTCTCATACTGGGGATGCCTTTGCATCTTGGGAGGTGGCATCTCATACATACTTGTTACTCCCCACAACACAATAGGCACACATTACCCTAACAGTGAGTTCATGCATGTGTAGATGATGCAGTACATTTAGAATAGAACCACATCTTAAATTGCCCCCCCCCCTTATTAAAGTCCTTGTGACCTAAGGTAACTATAACTACATTTTTTGACAAAAAAACTGTATGGTTAAATTTTACTGCAAATATTACATTGATATTATGAATGATGTTATCAAAGATGTCATGAGTGCCACCATTTGTGGGGTAATTAGAATTGCATGGCGAGGTGGTGAGTTAGAGTTACCCTATGGCACAAGTTATAGTTACCTGAGATATCTCCAACTATAACAGGTGCATTTCTATGGTTTTATACATTTAAAATGTGAGCCTAACCATAACATCCTTCTCACCTTTGTTTTTTTTAAGTGAATTTCTATGTTTTTCTAAAATTCTATTTCCTAACTATAACGTCGCTGTAACCTTTGTTTTTTCGGTGAATTTCTATGTTTTTTTCAACATGAAGTAATTTTCATTGCTATACGTTACTCCAACCACTGTCGCGCACAGCCTGTTGCCAGGTACTGTGGCCAACCCCTATAACAACCCAACCCTTGCTGCGCACTGCCTTTGGCCATGCTCAGCAGGGCTTGGCCGCAGGATCTGGCCACGGGCCAGGTCCTGCGGCCAACCCCCATAACCACCCAACCCCACACTGTGGACAGCCTTCGTCCATGCATAGCCGTGTGCAGCAGGGGTTGGCTGCTGGGCCTGGCCTGTGGCCAGATGCTGCGGTGAACTCCCTAACCACCAAAGCCCACGCTGCACATGGCTTTGGCCATATGCAGCAGGAGATGGTCGCGGCCTGTCTCTCTGGGTGTGAGAATATGTGGGACGGGGTACATCTGGGTATGAGAGTGTCTGTGATAGTGTCTGTTTGAGTGTGAGAGTAGGTGTGTCAGTGTGGTAGTGGGTCTTTGAGTGGGTACATCAGTGTCTGTGTGGGTCTGTGAATGAGTGTGTGGGTGGGTCTGTGAGTGGGTGCGTAAGGGTCTGAGTGGGTGTGTGAGTGGGAAAAAGTGATTGAAATAATGAGAGAGAGGAAGAGAGGGTAGCGAGATAGAACATTTTTTAGGCTTTGATGATTGATATACTTAGAATGAGATTTCTGGACAAATTGAAAAGAAAGATGTCTTTGTCAATTAAAAAGAGTGAGATCACCTTTCAGTATGAAGCTTAAACTTTTGAAGTTCAAAAGAAAATGACCACAGGCATACCTGGAATAGAACCTTCAACTTTCAGTGTGAGGGTCTGTGACCTTTAGGTCATAGGTGGCTGCCTACTGTGATGCTTCCAGACATTCCTATGACAGTCAACCCACACATGTGATTGGAAAGAAACGTGAATGTTCCATCACTAGGAAGGTTTAATAGTCAAAACACTAGTAAATAAACAAACACACTGCCATGTGATACAAGCATTAGAAACTTCAGTCTACTGAGTGACAGCACAAGACCTTGATCATTAGGCCAGAAGTGACTATGTTCTGCTCTGCATCCAAACTTAACTATAACATTCGTAACAAAAATGTTGCCAGTGTGACACTTTGAAGTCACTGCATGGAGAGACCATTGCAATGACAATCTCTCTCTCTATCTTCCATCCCATTAAGGGATGGAAGAAAGAGAAAGAGTGACAGGACTGCAGAGGGAGCCTAAAGGCCCCCATGGTCCTAGCTGGCTCCCCACGTCCTCTGGGAGCCGGCATTGATCCCACAAGCAGGGAGCTGCTTTAAATATCTGCACCAGCTTGTTGGAGCAATGTTTTTATCTGTTTCCCTGCATACATATTTGAGATGAAAGCTCTGCTTTCTGACAGCAGGAGCTGTTTGACATCTCCCACTGTCAGAAAGTGGACTTTGATTGCTTCTCCCACTAGCCCATAAGTAAATTAGTGTAGAGGGGGATGAAGGAGGTGCGCATTGCTGTACCCTGTTGTGGCAAATAGTACTTGCTGTCAAAAATAAACACATTATGTGTAAGGCAGTAACTACGAATATCACTAATCATTAGTGTGTACTCCAACTGTTCTATGGGTCTATCTCTGAGAAAATACTTGCATGCTTGAACCGCATACTCATGGTGTATTGATGTATGTAAAGATCCAACATCCAATGTCACCATAATGTACTTGTCGTTCCATGGGATCTCATCCAATTTATGTAAGAAGTTGTTTGATTCTTTCAAGTAAGATGGCAACCCAGTTACATAATGCTGGAGATGTAGGTCTAAATACTGTGAGGTATTCTCCAGCAGAGACCCAATCAAGATCACAATTGGTCTACGTGGTGGCACCTTCACTTTTTTATGGATCTTAGGAAAGAAGTAAATAGTTGCAGTCCTAGCATGCTCAACTTGCAGATACTGATACTCATCCCACTCTAACAAATCAAGTTCATACCCTTGTTTTACCTTTAAATGGTATTCCCTTTTCATTTGTTTTGTGGAATTCTGGGTGAGACATTCATAATGTGTTGTGTTGCTCAACTGTCTCTTGGCCTCCATGACATGCATATCCCGATCCATAATGAAGACATTCCCCCCTTTATCCGATGGTTTAATTATTAATAAGGGGTTATTCTTCAGGATTGGAATGTTCCTTTTGTGAAAAATTAGTTTTTTTCTTTTATTTGGTCATTTCCTCTGCAAATCATTCAACTCATCAATCACCAATTCATGAAACATGTCAATCCTATTGCAAGGTGATAACTGTGGACAAAATCTAAATTTGGTTTTCAAACCACTAGCTGTAGTGCAATGTGTCACAAATCCCATGCCATTTAGAGTATCCTTCTCAGAGACAGACACAAGCATTTCTTTTTCCATAGGTTCACAACCTGATATTCCCCCTGTGTCCAGCTCTCGCACTACCTCATCAAAGTCATGTGACCTAGACTGCGAATGAGAGTCTTCATCTGCCAGATCATGGATGCATGAGATAAAAAAAGAAGAAAGGACTCCAAACTGTAGGGTGTACGTGGCAATTTTATTGAAGTGACTTCACCAATGCATTTCGGCTGCAGCCTTGATCATGGTTAGTGGACAAAGTTGCAACAAACATTTTTAAAATGCGCCAAGAATGAAAAGAAACAAAGGACTAATATGTTGCATGTATAGACAGGCACCATCTTGGAATTACCTTACAATAGAGGGAAATCTTTTATATGAGAATCCCACATGCATATTGCAAACAGAGGAAATAGCCTAATGGATGAAATGAAAATAAAACACTCATTGAAGTCCTTAGGACATCTCCTCTATCTCCAGAAACAAAGATTGGAATTCTCTTACAGTGCTGCAGTGTTACCAAAGTACATTCAAACACGGCTGCCAGAATGGAGTGTTTTGGAAGGTACACCACTGTATATATACATAAAGACTAAGGAAACCAAACATCATATTGTAATATACTGCGATAAATGCAGTAGTAGTTTGCTCTCTGAAAAAACATCTGTTACTTATGAAAACTGTGTGCATCTAATATATCTTCGTGAACAAGTGAATATTTGGGTAAGTACCATGTGAGTCCAGCGAGATGCATATGTAGTATTGAGCGCTCCAACCCACATATTGTAAATATCAGCCGTTAAGCTGTCATTTGTAGAAATGAAAGGTGACTCTCAAATATTATTCTTGTAAAGGGAATTAAATAGCACTACCACAAATAACTGATCCAGTCCATGTGGGTGGAAAGATGTTAGTACATATTGTGCAAAAACAAAACCTGATAATGTGTTGGCACAAGGCCAACAGGGCAACTTTATATGGGACTCACCCAGAGAATAACATAGAATTACATGTGACAGTTTTGTGTAAGTTATATATACGTATATATATATATATATATATATATATATATATATATATATATATATATATATATACATATATACACATACACACACATATATATATATATTAATCACTATTCAGGGAAACAAAGACTTGCACTCCAAAAGTCTGGTTATGAATCCAAATTTAATGGCAACACGTTTTGATCTGTCAAAGGTCTTCCTCACAGCCTATCCAAAGTAGTGTGCTCCACCCTCCACCACCTTTAAAGAACATGTTGGTCATAGTACATGGAAATAAGGAAAATACTATCATCCAGCGTTTGTAATATTTTAAAAAGGAAAAAAGGCTTTAAGTTTCAACCAATTAGAAGGAACTTAACCCTTATAGATTTCACATACATTGCAACATAATTTAACAGAAAATACATTGTCATTGGTGTGTGTGTTATTACAAAAAGTATATTCAACAGAATCCTTTTAATAACAAAACTATTCACATATTGCTATGAGGATTTCATGAATTAATTTTCTGAACTAGAACACCCACACTATGAACAGTGTATACCATTCTCAATTCAGGCCCAGTGGCCGATATGTAGAAGGCAAACCTTTCAAGAAAACCATCCGATGCAAAACCCAAAAGAAAAAGAAAAAACAAAAGGCATGCCCATTCCATACAATCAAAGTGGATTGGGTATGATAGGTAAGTAATTTGATGGAAAACAGGAGACCAACAAAACCATAATCTCATAAATCTTTCCTGAATCTCGCATAAATGAACAAGGGGAGCCACAGCAGGCATGAGGACTCAACCAATATGGAAAAACAGTTCTTCATCCAAATTGAGACACCAGGGGCCCTACTGTTCTGAAGGAAAATATACTCAGATTCCATTACATGAAGTCTATTTTCCTTGTCACCTCCTCATGCTATCAGAATCACCCTGTCAATGCCAAAAAAGAGAGTCTGTCACGATCTTGGGAATGCTTTTCCATGTAATGTCTCGCTAATGGATACGTTTGGTCACTTTTCTGACTGCTCTCAAATGTTTTAAGATCCGCTTCTTGACAGGAAAGATAGTGCTACCCACATAAATCAAATCAAATCAAATCATTAACATTTATAAAGCGCGCTACTCACCCGTGCGGGTCTCAAGGTGCTAGGGGAAAAAGGGGGGGTTATCGCTGCTCGAACAGCCAGGTCTTTAGGAGTCTCCGGAACAAACAAAGACAACAGGGACAAGCCAGCACATAAACACACAAATAACTGGTGCATGTGATTCATTTGTTCATCTTTCTCACCTTACCATTTGTCAACACATAGGATTTGACATTCTTGCTTCCTTTGCATGCCCTACATTTTTCACAACTATAGAAGCCATTCTGTTCTGAGAGCCAGCCCTTATGTTTCATGCTCATGTAGCTGTGAACTAGAATGCCCTCAGAAACCTGGCCTTCCGATAGGTAGTCTGTGGGTATTGTGACACCTTTTTGTCCTATTATTGGATCAGATTTAACTAAGTGCCAATGTTTTGTGATCATGTTCTTGATTCTGCACTATATGTGGTGATCAATCTCACCTGATGGTCGTTCTTCACAGGGTTAGTTTTCTACACTAAAAGATCGCCTTTCTTTGGCAGCCATAAGGACCTTCCTGGGATATCCTGTGATTCTGAACCTACATAACATTTTGGCCCTCATTACAACATTGGCGGTAAAAGCTGCTTACCGCCGTGCAGAAGACTGCCAACACACTGCTGCGGCAGCAGAATTCCGCCACGGTCATTATGACCCACTGCTCGGAATCCACCAAAATTGAGACACCCACACAAGTCCACCACACCAAAGGTCAGTGATAAACTGGCGAAAACAAAACCTCCACTGTCACACCAACAGAAATACGCCCACACTATCACGGCCCACGAATCCACGCGGCGGTCTTTCAACCATGTGTACCGCCGTGCTCAAAATACACACACATTTACAAAACACTGCCACATTGGACGATTCAAAATACACACACCTGATACACATAAACACACCACTCCCACACACCCAATACAATATAAAACACACACCCACATCACCCACAAAACCCTACGACCAAAATACCGAAAGAAGGCCAGAGAGAGACACTACAAACTACTACCAAGCATCCACAGGGACACAATACCATCACCCACATAACTTCCACGCACCTCACACAACACACCACTAAATATCACCCCACTTATCACTACACACACCACCCCACACATCACCCACACCACCCCATGGCACGACAAAGACACCCCAGGTTCTCTGAGGAGGAGCTCAGGGTCATGGTGGAGGAAATCGTCCGGGTCGAACCACAGCTATTCAGATCACAGGTGCAGAACACCTCCATAGCTAGGAAGATGGAGCTATGGCGAAGAATAGTGGACAGGGTTAACGCAGTGGGACAGCACCCAAGAAATAGGGATGACATCAGGAAGAGGTGTAACGACCTACGGGGGAAGGTGCGTTCCGTGGTCTCAAGACACCACCTTGCGGTTCAGCGGACTGGCGGCGGACCCCCACCTCCTCCCCCACAACTAACAACATGGGAGGAGCAAGTCTTGGCGTTTCTGCATCCTGACGGCCTCGCAGGAGTAGATAGAGGAATGGACTCTGGTAAGGCAATGCGTTACTACTATATCCCCCACCCTACCTGCATGCCATCACATACCTCCACCCTCGCCCTCACCCCCATCACTCCAACTCCTCACAAATGTCCCAATATCACAAACCACAATCCCAACACCAAGTCCTGCATGCAACAACAAAGCATGGACACCGCAGAGCTTGCCCCTCTGGAAACATCAGCACAGCACCCACCCAGTGGGCCCATACCTCTGTCCCCAGGACACGTCAATCAGCAGTGTGTCCACCACTACAGGGAACCCAGGCTAACCCACCACCCCAACAACAACAGGGACCTGGGGGCAGTGGCAGTGGGCCCTCTGGTCCAGGGGACAGAGGCCCAGGAACACAGGGGAACTGGGAGGGCTGCTGTGCGACAGGGGGAGGACAGGC